>NW_026260795.1:0-600000 GCF_024613125.1 Pisolithus orientalis | reverse complement strand
TCCCCACCCTGGTCTGAGCAAAGCCTTTTAACCTTCATGTTGAACTGTGTCAGTAGCCAGGCTTCATACTTCTGGTAGGACTCAAAGGTTTTGTCCTTTGACTTCAGGAGGTACAGGCTTGTAAAGTGAGTATGGTCATTGGTGTATGACATGAAATACTGACTCCTTGCATTTGTTTGGACAGGGGATGGTCCCCATAAGTCCATATGGATTTCATTGCCAACCTTGTCTTGGTGTGGGGGGTCTCAGATTTTTCCTATGGGTTTTCAGGTTGCCTTGGCATACTCACATGCATCACAAGATTCAATTGTTGCATGGGAAGGGTCTAGGCTTATTCCAGTTACAATGCTGCCCTTTAGCATTTGGTTAATAGTGTCCAGTGATATATGGCTGAGCCACACATGGATATCTTCCATGGTAAGGGTTACTCTTAAGTTTTCTAAGCCTGCATAAACCTTCTGTGTGGCTTTGGTTGTGTAGAGGCCACTGCTAACTGGTACTTCCCCAAGGAGCTTCTTTTGTCCATTAAAGATCTTGCAGCATGAGTCATGGAAGAGTATGGCATATCCACTTGTGTCCAGGCAGCTAATGGATACCAGGGTCATGCCAATCTTAGGTGTATGCAGAACATCCTTTAAGAGGATATGAGTGGGCCAATTGCCATTTGGTAGGGATATGTACACATCTCCTTTTCCAATGGCTTTGAAGGTTCATTTGTCCACTGCAGTAATGGGTTTGGGAGTAATGGGCTTATAGTTGACAAAGTTTTCCTTGTATGATGACATGTGATGGGAGGCTCCAGAGTCATATAGAGTAGTGTAGCTTGGTGGTCTCATGTATGCACTAGTAGCAAATGTCTCTGGGGATGGTTGAGCTTTGTTGACCTCAGCTTCATAGCTGTCATTGATATGTGCAAGCCATACCCCATCTGGGTCATTGCTACTGTTGTCCTTGGCCACTGCTGCATGCTCTTTTTGCTTCCCTTTGTTCAGAGACTTCCCTCCACTTTGTGAGTCATCCCCACTTGACCTGCATTCATGAGCTCAGTGCCCACATTTTCCACATTTGTAGCAAGTTCCAGCAAACTTCTTCTGCTTTCCTCCAGCTGAGTATGCTGCATCATCTGCATCACTAGACTTCTTCTGCTTTGTGGCAGAGCAGTCATACTCATCTTGTACTGCGTCCATGAGAGTCACAGTTGTTAGGGTAGTGGAAGTGGAAACTTTTGCAAGCACAGACATTGCTCCAATGACAGAGTCAAAAGAGCTTGGGAGGGATGTCATGACCATAGCCATGTAGCTTTTGTCTGTTAGGGCTTGGCCCATTGAGGCAAGTTGTTTGTGTGTTTGCTGCATTTTGTCAAAGTGTTCCCTGATGTTTCCTTTCTCTGTGCATTTTAAAGTTTGGAGCTTCTTCAGCAGTTCAACTGATACAACATGAGAGCACTTCTCAAAGAGGTTGGATAGGTATGTCCAGATGTTGAGTGCAGTAGTGAGACTCTTTATTTGGATGAACAGTGTGTCAGGGATCATGCTGGTGATTTGTTGCTTTACAATGGCTTGGCCAAGCCTTCATTCTTTTAGAGTAGCTTGGTAGTTTGTCACTTCCTTTTTCTCCTCTGCAGAGATAGGAATCCAGCTCTCACTCCAGTTTGCTAGTGTCTTGGGGTTGACTGGCATTGTCTCAGTACCATCTGTGTACCCAAGCAGCCCATGAGCATCCAAAGACCACATTAGCCTGTCCTTGTATGTTACCCAGTTCTCTCCATCTGCCAAGAGCTTTGGGACCTTAAGGAAATCATCTCCAAGCTTGGATGTGAATGACATGTTGCTACAAGTTCCCAGTTAGTGAGCACCAGGGCTCATAACCTGTAGAATATCTACTCAGTTGGGTTAAGTAGCCAACTGAGGTGTGAGTATGCTACTCAAGTATGAAAATGAATGTGATTATGTAATATGGCTAAATGCATACCATAATACTAAGTGAGATGCAGACAAAAGTATAATGTGAAAGACAGAATATACAACACAGATAAGATGAGAATCAAGGGAAAGAGCCACCAAGTGATCTTGTCATAGCACTCATATTTGTATCCTAGCTTTGAGAGTTCAGCAAGTCTATCAATGATACAAAGGAATGCTTCATGCCAAATAATGCATTTGTAATTGGTGTAGTCAGTCTTCCCCTCTTCTTTGGCAGACTTGGGAACCTTGCATAATATACATGAGCAAGGATGCTGAAGCCTGCACTCAGTAACTTACAATTGGCAACCAGCCAATGACACATCCACCACCAAAGCACTCTCCATTTCTGATGTTCATGGGCAGATCTCCACAATGAGCTACAACAGGATAACCTTTGACAGTTCCATGGGAACTTAGATGTGTTCAGTCAGCATATAGGATAAAAGCAAACAGGGCCACATTTTCAACCTGAGGTAAACAAGACTAGAAGCAAGCACAAGTTAAACACAGTATATACAAAGTGTACAGGTTATTACAACATACTTGAATGTCCCACCAGCAATCACCAGTCCATGGTTCTGAGTAGAATCTCTTGTACTCATGGCCATTATGTCAGAAGACCTGTTGGGCATCCCAGATGAAGTGAGGTGCAAGGAGGGGGTTCAATAAGAGATCAAGAGCCCACTCCCATAATGAATGCACATAAACTGGGAATGTTAAGTTCTCTCCTTTATAAGGTGCAGTCATGTTGTGTCATGTAAACTAGAGTAGAAGCTTGTGGATGAATGCATGGAAGCTCACAGTGTATGAAGAGAAAGAATGTACCAGTGTCACCTGCATGGCTGCCCTTGTCCCATGCACATTGAAGGTCAACATCATTCTGCAAGGTAACATTTGCCTTTCCTTGGATGATGTGTGAAATGAGGGAAAGCAGCCCATTGATCTGCGATGCATTGAGGCCTGCTTGCAATGCTATTTCAGTGAACAAGTAGCTGCCCTCCTCAATAAATGGGCACCATGGGTGTGGATTGGGGGCCATCATAGCAGTAGCACACTGACCAAATTCTTCTTGTGACTGGAAAAGCAATGGGGTATTGCTGTGGGGATGGAACTCAGTCTTGAAGTCAGCAGGCAGCTGTTCAGGGGATGGCATTCAGTCACTACCATTACTTGCCATGGAGACATTTGATTGATCTATTCATATCAAGCATGTATGTACTTAGTATGGTGCACTCAGAAACCAGGTAGCACTGAGTTCATGCACTCACCACTTTGTGCAACAGGATCTCCATGAGGCTCCCACATGTCCTGATCAACAAAATCCATGTGTCCTGAGTGCAAAATGTTGGGAGCTGTAAAGAAAACAGCCCTAAGTGCAGGTGTATCATAGGTTGAATGAAATGCACTTGGCAATCCATTGTTATCTTCATTAAGTGTGCAGGCTACTTGAGAAGGGCCTGCCTGCATGATGTGTGTGCACACTGTTGAGTATGCAGATGTGACCAACACTACCCTCAATTCCTCAGCTGAGAACAATACACAGTGAAAACTAGATGCACCTTGCTCCTTGTCCCTCTCATATTCCTTAGTAGCATCTATTCATTGTATTTCCCTTGTTTGATGAGCCACACAGTGTGTTGCATGGCTCTTGATGCCCTGAGGTTGAATAGTTTTCCACAGATTTAGCACTTGGACATTTTCAAAAGTGTTTTTTCCAAATAGTTATATTTTGTGTGATGAATGGGGGCCATTTCTGAAACACTGAAGATGAAGGGATTGCAGTGGTTCAGGAAAAAAGGGCAGGGGATCATGAGGAAGTACATACCAACAACATGCAGTGCAGGCCACCACATTGCAATGCTGCTGTGATGATCTTATTGGCAATCTTACCCTGAAGATAATGGAACTCATTGCATTATCATATCTCAGTTGCATTTCCAGAACATTATGATGATCATTATTAAGCAGGAGAGGGGTTTCATAATGCTTATTACAATTTGTCATCATTGGCATGATCCTAACCATTTTTGTGACATACTGAGAGCTGATGTGGGTGTCCCAACTGTGGAGGGATTTGAAACATAGGAAATGGTTTGGGTTTGGTCATGACTCTGAGCAAGATCCTGGGCAGGGAGGACTTGCACTCTTTTGCCCTGCTTGCCCACAACCAGGTATTAATTTACCTCCAGATTGGAGAACTTGCTACAGCAGGTAAGGGGCTCTTAATCCATAGGCATTCCATTTCTAACCCCCTTCAGTGACACTGTGATGAGGCAATATGTGATGGATGGCAACTTCACTGCACAGCATATGAAAATGAACAAGCCAGAGCTGGATGTGTCATTATCAGATGGAAAAGGCTACATGGTTTCTGAGGCACCCTATCAGACTCATCTCCAGCAGTCTTTGGATAACAAGGAGGTAAGTAATTGGAGGCTTGAAGGCCCTGGAATATAAAAGACCTGCCATACTGTTAGAGATCCACCTGCAGCAATCACAGGGCAATCAATGCTGCCAATATCAACAAGTCCAATCTCTGGTCCACTGGCATTGGTGCAACAGCCTGTGCAAGACATGGTTGCTTTGTTCCCCATTCTGTGGTGGATTTTCAAAAAGGGGAAAGGTGAGTTGGCTTGTCAGGCAGAATGGATGCATTGGAGTTCACTTTGGGCCAGGTATATGAACACTGACTACTCCATCTGCAATGCTCTTGATTACCATTCCCAAAGCATCCAAAAGGCCCTTGTCATTTATGATGTAGGGTGCCAATGGAGTATCAACTTCATGAGTCAGGTAAAGTCCAGCTGCTCTCTCACTCTTCCACCTGGTCTCCAAATCATTCCTGCTGTAGGGGAAGTTTCATCTGGCTGCCCACAAACTCTCTTGCTTTCCAAGATATAGCCTCAACTTTGTCAAGGGTGCTGGCCACCTGGATGGTGAAATTTTGGAGACATTGTGGGCTCCATTCAATAAGATCTCTCCAACTGCAAGGTCTATGACTCAAGCCCACAGACAAGAGGTGTATGATGATCATATGAGAGATTCTAACTGGAAAAAAATTGTGGGCATAGGTGAGAGATCTCCTCTTCAAAGAGAAGAGAGTTTATGCTGTTCTTCTCAGTCCCTTCACTGCTAAAAAAATACAAGACTTCAAACAAGTGTCTGGAGGAAATGAATCAGGCATATGAGCAGTTGACAGCTGTCCTAGACCCTAGTAAGGTTACAGGATGGGAATTGGATGCTGTAGAGGCAGAGGCAGATTGAGGGGAGGCCCTAGATATTTATTTGTTGAAAGGGGACAAAGGTCAGTCAGTTTATCCCAACCATGGGCCTGTCTGATGATCTGTAGCCCCTACCATGGGTGAAGTGCAGTTAAAGCTCATGAAAAATCCACCTTCATCCTCAGGAAACCTTGGTTCTGTGGCTTGGCTTGCAGAAGGAATCAGCATAGAGGATGCACAGTAAGGACTGTTGTTCCCTGAGGTGATAGCTTGCTAACCAGACCTCCTGCAGAGACCAGCTAAGATCTGAGCTCTGTCAGCTTCCCAGTCTCATGTCTACAAGACAAGAAGTCAAAGTCTCCAAGAAGAGACAGAGACTTTCTGCCAAAATTGAGAAATTCAATGGCAAGGGACAAGCCTTTCTTGAAGGTTTGGAGGTAGATGATGTTTTCATTTCCCTAGGATGATCCAGCATTCCTTAGGCATGAAGAAGTGGAAGATGAAGGAGAGTTCTGGGAAGATGGAGAGGAGGACTGGGAGGCTGCAGAAGAGGAAGGAGACTTGGCTGCTGAAGTCATGAATATATGGATGCCCTCATCCATTGGAGCAGCCAAACTGACAGAGCTTGGCCTTCATGCCCTTCTCAAAGAAGAAATGGAACTCAGGATTGGGCAAGCTAATGATTGTTTAGAGGGGCTTCACACTGACCTGGGCAACAAGGCAATGTTATATTGGCAGAATTTTTGGAATGCAAATTCCACCAGGGAGGGTACCAGAACCAAGAAGGAGATCTGAAATGTGGTGTCCAGAATAAACAAGCATGTCAGAAGTTATCAAAGGTCTAGGCAGGCCATTCTTCAACTGGAACCTAATGTTAGCATCAGAGAAAAATACCAGGAAATTCTTCCTCAGGACCTTGCAGTGAGTAAAGAGGTGATAGAGGAGAACAGGTTTGGTCAAGGGACCAGTAAAATGGCATGGTTTTGGATGATGGAAGGTGAACAGGGTCAGAGGAATGTGGACAGTGGGGGCTTGATGGAAGAGTGTAAGTGTGAATACTGCATGGAGACATATTACTAATAAATTGCATGGCAGTTTATAGGATCAATTGGCTCAAAGCAAGGGCAAGAAGGGACAGATGGAAAGAAGAATTGTCATTGGTCAGGCATGAGATGCTTTGGACCACCTTATGGTTCAAGTTCCAGAGAAACATATGGGAGGAAAGGGCAGGGCAATCCATTGAGCCAGGGATGGAAGCTGATGCTAATAAGCAGATGGGGTTGTGGGGTGACTTTGCCAAAAAGGCCGGGTTGATGTTCCAAGGTAAAGAAATGGATTGTATTTAGAACAGGGGTATATTTTGGTCTACTGTTGCCTTGGAACTTGGTATCTGGTTTGGAGTGAAAAGCAAATATGTCAAAACAAACATCCCAACATGGTAGTTTCCCTGAATGAGTGATGGCTGGCAACAGCCGACATTTTCAACCTCCTGCCTAAATTAGGAAGGGCCTAAAATTTTCATCTTGCCACCACACTCCACAAATCCTCTACTGCCTTATTCACCTCCCTGTGATTTGACAAAATGGCTGACTGGTCTGAAGTCTACTCTGATCTCCTGTCTTCCTATGTAGGCAAGTTCAAAGATGCCTGAGGAAATTCTGACCTCAGGGCTGAGATCCTGGCCCAGGTGAAGTCCAAGATCCTTCAGCATGCATCTGAGGGATCTGTGTTTTATCAAGTTTAACATATCTCAAGCTTATCTAGGCCATCAGAAGGAAGTTTCTTCCCAAACTGGACCCCAATGACCAAGATGATGAGGAGAACATCATCCAGCACATCCTGGCTGTAGCAGAAAAGAGGAAGGAAGAGACTGGTGGGGGTGAGGATGCCAGAGAGGAGAGAATGAGACCTTTGAAGGCAGGTGACTACAGGAAACCCTTTACTGAATTTACTGCAGGTCAGCAGCTCTTCAAGGAGGACATGGATGCCTATGATAGGGAGAGGAGGGACACCAAGGACCCCAATACCATAGGCCAGAGGACCAAAATAATCCAACAGTGGTGGGAGTCTGTTTCCAATGATAAAAAAGCTGAAGCTGGGAGGGCTGCTGAGAAGTGGAATATGTTGGGTGCTCCCAAAGGGACTCATGAATCATAGGTGCCCCTCTGGTTTGCAGGCCTTACCCTAACCTTTCAAAATCACAGGTACCAGAGAAACAACTTCCACAGCATGGCTAAAGAGTTCACAGAAACACTTTGGAGAACCATGGGGGTGCATGTAGTAATGTTTGCTTCCCATGAGACCCCAGATGCTCAGATCAAGATGGCTATGTAAGTCCCCCTTCCCCTGGTCTATCCAATGCTCACAAAGAGATGTAGTTTGGAGACAGCACCCCCAGATGGCAAGAAGGCCTTCTCTGTGTCTTCAGAGCCCACCAAGGATTGGGTGCTGAAAGGGGAGCAAATGTTAACAGATTATCTTTTGTCTGAACCTGGTAAGTTTGGAGCATTGTCTATCAAGATATGTACCTAGTTTGATCCCATTCTTAGGTGAAGGAGATTTGAATGACAAGAAGCAAGCAGTGGAAATAGCCCTGGATGATGAAGGAAACCCCCAGGTGCCAGCTTTTACTGGGCAGAAGTTGAAGGCCCAGCAGAGTTTGGCTAGAGCTGTCTTCCAAGCAGCCTATGGTATGGTCTTGATCCCCCCATGCATTTTCAGTTGCTGATTGAAGTTGGAATAACAGCAAAGTTTACCAGGAAGCCAAAGGCCAAGGTTCCCTGGGGCTTGCTTATCAAGTCCCCTTTGGAGTATCTGGATTCAACACCCATCCCAGATGGATTTGTGATGAAGGATCCTTCAAAATGGACCAAGGCTGACCTTAGGTTGCTTTGGAATCATTGGCATTCCCTAGAGAATGAGGATAAGGTGATCATTTCATTTATCAATTGCAAAAAGGATGACAAGCCTTTGGGAAGGCCCTTTAACTGGAAAACCAGTGAGAAAAAAAGAGTGTGGGTGAGCCCTGATGACAACAATGAAGCTGGGGGGGAGCCCAGTGGAGTGGCTGGAGCATCAGACTCAGAGGCAGAGTTGGAAACTGGTGGGGCAAGGCCATCCAAGGTAACCCTGGTTGTCCAGGAAGATAGGCTTGACTCTGGGGCCTCCTCATCTCAAAATACCCCTCATGACTCCAGTCCTGCTTGGCATGCCAATGGGGACCAGATGAAATTTTAAAAGACCCTTTCCATCATGCCCAGGTACCAGGATCTCATTGATCTTGTATATGCCTTACCAGAGACAGTAAGTGCCAATCTTGCATCAAAGACTAGGCTAACAAATATATTGCACAGGAACCTGATATGGAACCCAGGGTAGGGTTGCCTGAATGGGCATCATGGACTTGGAGTGCCCAGTATCTGCCCCAAGAGATCCATGCCAATGGGGGTTCCTTCTGGAAGGCACTGAGTCAATTGCAATCCCAGAGGTTTACTTCCAGGGTGAAAGGTCTTCCTGTGGTACTTGGATTTGGTATGTTGTGGAGGGAGTGTAAGAGGGCACAGGAAGTAGAAGAGGATGACCCAGAAGTTGCTAATCTGGGTTTCTTGCTGGACTCTAAGCCTGATATCAGCAGAGGCAAAGATGTTATGGCTGCAGTGGGGGTGGTAATTGCAAGGTTAGTGCAAAATTCTGGTGACTCAGAGGAACAGGGAGGCTCTGGGAAAAAAACTGGTGGAGATGCAGAGCACTCTGGTGACAGTGGGAGGGGTGGTGAGGAAAAGGAACCAGAGGATACACCCCAGGAGAAAAGGAAAAGGAAAAGGGGAGGCAGTGGGAATGTTGAGAGGAAGAAGAAGATGACAAAGGGGGGTTCAAGGGAAGATGGGGTTCAGGAGAATGAGGGCAAGAGACCAAGCAGACATCAGCAACCAACCAAGAGAGCTCTGGGACAGGGTTTGTAGATACAATTTAGATGTTGTAACTTCCAGGGGGTTTGCTGGAAATCAAAGCTAACCTAATCTCTGCTGCTGATGGATATACACCCCCATCAACTCAAAGGTTGCTTCCAGCCAACCTAATTTCTGGCCAATCCCACATCCAATGGGGAGGTTGGTCAATTTCATGTCCAGGGGGTGGGAACCTCCAGTAGTGAGGTCAGCCAATCCCACTTCCAGGGGGTGGGAACATCTACCCCAGAGGTCAGCCGATCCCACTTCCAGGGGCTGGGAACATCTACCCCAGAGGTCAGCTGATCCCACTTCCAGGGGGTGGGAACCTCCAGTAGTGAGGTTGGCCTATCCCACTTCCAGGGGCTGGGAACATCTACCCCAGGGGTTGGCTGATCCCACTTCCAGGGGGTGGGAACCTCCAGTAGTGAGGTCAGCTGATCCCACTTCCAAGGGCTGGGAACATCTACCCCAGAGGTCAGCCAATCCCACTTCCAGGGGGTGGGAACATCTACCCCAGAGGTCAGCCAATCCCACTTCCAGGGGGTGGGAACATCCACTAGTGAGGCTGGCCAATCCCACTTTCAGGGGCTGTCTTTATCCTCCAGTGAGGTAGGCCAGCCCCACTTCCAGGCAGGGGGTCCATCCACCAGCGTGTTCAGCTGACTCCACCCCCACATGTCAGCCTACCCCCCCTCACTGCCCACTGGCCAGTGTCAGTTAGTCCCACTTTCAGGGCAAATGTACACTTCAGGTGTCCCAGTTTCAGGACTAAGGTTGACTGAAGGGTCTGGAGGAACTCAGTGTTTTGGGGAATAAACTCAGCACTGCATCAGTCCCTGAGGCTGACATTGACAAGGAATGAAGTATTTGCACCTGCCAATATGTAGATGGTCATGCAGAAGATGGTAGAACAGAACACATGACCACATGCTGACCTTCCTGTGTATGTATCTGTGTCATCTGAAGTTACATCCACATGAGTACTCAGCTCAGCACCGTCAGATATTATTTTTCTCAGTGCCTGGGGGCATTAAGTAACACACTTCATATGATTGTGCGGATTTCCGGCTTGGCTGGCCAGGGGTTCGTATCTCCACGTGAGTTTCTTCCCCACAGCGTCACTCCGCCCCCCTCTGTGTATTCCAACATCCCTCCTACCTCGGATCCCACCTTCTTGCCTCCGGCGCTGCCGGATACTGCCTGGTCACAATATATCATTAACTGGCTCATTTCTCTCTGTCTTCGACACCCGCTCGGTGTTAGTTAGGTATACATATATGTATGTTGCTGGATACTATCAAGTTTAGGTCTGGAAAAGCCTTGGTAGCGATATATATCGGTGGCGATGCGGTCGGACCTCACACACAGGCGTTCCTTTGTCTAATCCTTTGTACAATGTCGAGGCTTTGCCCTTGAGATCTCAGCATGCTTGGAGATTATCGATGCGCGAAGCATTCCAGTGTGATCTTGACAATAAAAAGATGGCCAGTGCGGCCTCCGAATAATGATTCCTCGTCAAGAATGCAATATGTAGCCCACGCCAGAACCTAGCGAACACAAATTCTGAACGAGCGAACCATGCGGTGCCAAGTATATTAGACAACAATCTCGCCATTTACCCACGCTTGGGGACCAGAACCTCTGCAAGTTGTCCGACAAGTGTTGATGCCCCTAGACCCCAAATGAATGCTCGGCTCGTGCATATAATCATGGTCTTTTTGCAACGAGTAAGCATGACATTGGCTCGTCCCTCATGAACCAGGAAGCCAAGCCTGTGTGACCTGACCAGAGAGATAATGATGTGTTCCGCCTCGTTGCCTGTCGTTAGGTTGAGCTTGGAAGGGCAGAACCAGGATGAGGGAGCAAACCTTGAAATGAATCTATGTTGAATACTTTGTCTTCATGACGTACGTTCGCCACCTGCAGCTCACGTTCAATAAGAGAGCGTTGGGCATCGTACGGTGTGATGATACGAAAGTCAAGTGCCTTGGCTTGGTATGCAGCGGCGATCTGCACTACAACTTGCGCCTCTGACGAATTCTGCCTCGATATCAAGGCACAGTCATTAGAGTCGAAGAAGTAACGCACGATCCAACTCTTTCCTGATCGTTCTTCATGTCCTCTTTCAACGTCGACGAAGCGGCATGGGAGACTGACGGAGTTTGCATGACAGGTCTTCAATTTCCCGTTATAGACTCTCTGTGAAATGAAGTCGCCGAGCACGCGAGGTATGCGATCTGAAGAGGTCAGCGAACATATGTAAGCCAGGAGGAGTTGACCCACATTGCGTATCCAAGAATATTGCTTTTTTGTGCAGGTGGTTGACTTCGCAAATGCTATGTAGTGTCGGGATCTCCCTTTGCCCATAAGGTGGCACTTCCAGGATTTAAAAAATGAACAAAGAGCCACGGTTATGACTTACACTGCTTGTTGTCTCCGATGAAGACGATCTTCGAGAGGGTGAACTTAAAACGGTCGAAAACTGCAAGGTAACTTCCGACTTCTATCTGACTCCCTTCGTCGAAGATTAGCATGTCCACTGGATTGACACGACGGAAGGGTTCGATATGGTTATTTGATAATATCCCTAGTGTGCACAGGATGACTCTGGCCCCGCAAAGTTGCCTGGACGCGCCAACGCCTTCGCGACTGAATGTTCCAGAGCGAATAAGGCATTACTCAAGCTTCTCGTAAAGATGTTCATGCCTACGGCATTTACTAAGCAGAAGATTTCCTAGACATGTGAAGACGCACCAGTCAAAGTGAAATTCCTTTGACACTAGCAATGCGAAGTCATAGAAGCCTATTTTGGCAAACTTCTCAGCAATGTTCTTCACAGCGACATTCGATTGTGCAGCTATCCAAATGGCCCGACTACTGGCAGCGGGGAACGAAATAATGCTGGTGACTGCGGCAGTAATGACTGTCGTCTTGCCGGTTCCTGGGGGTCCCTGAATCAAGACCACTCGATCCATATCTGAGGCAGACAAGATTTTCTCGATGGCTCTTCCCTGAGAGGGATCGACTTTAAGGTTTGCATAAGAAATCGGTATTTTGGGCTTCAGGTGGCTGGATGGCATCCAGCAGATTGGCTGGTTGGGAAACCATATGGCCTTAACAAGCGGATGTGACAAAAGCGTGGACCCTTTCAAGATCGCGAGGATAACCTTTTCGCGGCAAGCATCTGCAGACGTGAGGTTTGCCTTGCCGAACGTCATCACAGACCTTATCGCATTGCCCTCAAGGTGTCCCGAAATTTCGATAAGGGCATGCCGTCCTTCGACGCGGATAGCACGACCCGACAGTTGAGCACCCTTGGGTGTTTCTATCTGGAGGAGCTATGTAGAACGCATGTTCATGTGCACCTGACTCCTGTGCATCGTTATAAACACACCTGCCGCGTTGAATTTCTGATACGAGTTAGATAACGACTACAAGTCAACGTGAGATTATCCGTGTTCATTGTGATGCCTGGCATAACATCGTTCTTCATGATAAACGGCTTCAAGGAATTCAGAAGGTCTCCATCACGGGAGATCTTGGCAAGCACCGTCATATGCTGTGTCAGAGGCGATGTGAGCGAATGGCAAACAAACTGATTCTGAGATTCGCAATCCACCGGCACAAACCTCATCTGGTATTGTATTCGTTCTGATTCTTCCCACCGTGTGAAAGCGCTCAGCCATGTGAGGGAGGATCGCCGCCTGACAAGCTGCCCAGGCTTGCTGGACAAGGCCTGAATCTGATACGGAGCGGAAATCATTAGTGAAAAACAATTCATTCACGTTTAACTGATGCAAAGTCGGCTGGCCACCCATTGCATCCAGAAGGGCCTCCAGGGATCGCCTGTCACCCAAGGACACCGAGAGCATATCTACTGCACGATCAATGCGCAGCATCAGGTCCAAGTACAAGGCGATAGCAATACGATCCATGTTGAATGCATACTTCTGGTATTCCGTGTTGCAGAGAATGTGTTCCTCGAGGAGGTCCCTTCCTTCCATAATTCTACTTCGTTTCCCGGGATTACCGCCTTGGGGCAGACCGCCGCTAGTGAAGTGTACCACCAAAGCCCTAGACAATGAAGAGAATGCGATGGCACTGAGTTGGCAGTTGTCTCTATACGAGGCGGAAACGCCAATGACACCCCTGGATGTCACTGTATCGAGGAATGACCAAAGGTCCCTGGCATCTATGAAATCCTCTGACAAAGCGTCGAAGGCAACTGGGAAACAGCGGTTTCGGAATAACTTGGGTGTGACGGCTGGTAATGTGGGAAACATTGACAGAGACAAGAGTGGAACTCGATTCGAAGGAAGCGAGAAACAGAAACCCTATGGCGTGGCGAAGGGGTCATGAATTATATGATGCTCGTAATTATTGAAAATGGAGGTGTGTACTGTAATGCAGGTAAACGATAGCTAGCCGGTTGCAGGCACTACAAACGCACTTGAAAGCCTCGCGGACAGCGTGTAACTTTCGGTAGAATGATACAACGCTCGGAGGAGAAACTTGACATGCGAGGCAGACGCTGAACGTCGAGTTGGACGGCAAGCCTCGGACGCGTTCGACGGTGACGCGTTTCGAGCCGGCACTGTGTCCACTGTACGCGAGCCACACATCACTGATGGGTCGCGCAAGTATGGCTCGAGGACTAGTTGTTTTGCCCCCGCTTTTCCCAACTTCTCCTACATCCGGTCAACTTCAACGGGTTCCTCCACACAATCGTGCAAGCATTGTCCTCCTTTGCTCCCCACCTTGATCGAACCGAACGTCTCAATGCCGCTTTTTCGTGCCTTCGCACACTTTGGCGTCTTTGGTGGTCGCATTTCAACGACAGTTCTGTGGCCGTGCGTGGCGTGCTCCGCTCCTTTTTCAGGTGCGACCTTCTCACAGTATGCGTTGTGTCCGTCATGTTCAAATGATCTACGCCCCTCCTGAGGTGGATGATTGAGGTAGCTATATTTGGAACTACTCGTTTGCTTGGAGGTTTTGGAAATGTACAAATTGTGATGGATAACCCCGACATTGCTGGCGGTTCAATTAGATCCCACACTCAGGTTGAAACTTCGGATGGAATTGCAGCAATTCATGCCGGGATTTTCACAGGTCCTTCAGCTGATTCTGAAAGACGGTTCAACCTTTTGCTTCATCTTCTAAAGCTTCACCCGCTGCCGTGGGCAGAGACTTGGCTAGCTTCAGATTGACAGGATCACCTTACTTCGCATACTGGTGGGAAGTGGATTCAGGGTAATCCATAAACCCGGAATGCGCAGCACCTGTGTTCTAGAATCAACGTCGTGTCCAACGGGTGTTTTCGACACCAAAGCGATGAAAGGGGGCTCTAAATTGAGAGGCTGGCGACTACTGTCAGAAGGTGAGTAACTAATGAGAACTGCAACTAACTATGCAGTAATACGCAATGACGTATCACTAAATTAGGAAATAAGAAACCTCAGTTAGATATGAGCGCTTATCGGCAGTGGGGTTTTTCCTCCTCCGAGTACATCTTTCCGGACGTTATTGGACGATGATCCCATCTCACGTTACTGTCTCTGTGACCCTTGCATTCTGTAGACGTGTTTGAATTTTGCACTCATTGACAGAATGCGCTTTGTTTGAGATAGAGGTGCATGCCGGGACGGTAACTGACACACCCGGTTGCTACCATGTGTACGCGTCCCCTTCTAAGTTTATCTACAGCGGTTGTACCCAAGATATGTACTCCGTCAAAATCTGACAGGACGAATGTACGCTCACCGTTTTATCACTTCTCAGGCACTGAAGCATGCATAGCCCAGCGGATGCGGCAATAGTCCTAATTATAATCATGTACGTTTATGGGATTCCATATTGTGAGCTGTGGACCAGGCATCGCGCTGGATCTGGTAAGTGAAGCCATTTATGTAATTCATTAAGCTTCTGCATCGCTCACAGTCATCTTGCACTGGATGTTGATGGAGTTATGGAAGTACATGCTTTCTGATCTTGTATGGGCGGCGATCATTGGTATGAAGCGGTTTACTCGTTTGTTCCATATCGAGCCTCTAATCTCCCCCAGTTCTGTGAACCATCACAGGAGAACGTGAGCACTGGTACAGTTTTTTGACACTCATACCTGGGTCGCTGGTCAGGGCATGATGGACCGGACTCATGGGAGTTGGGACTGGCGGGTTCATGGTCACATGCTATCGGCGCACCGGTTATCTTCAAAGTCCAGAGCGTTAAAATCGTAGGCTCGTCCAAGATATAAAGCACGAATGACCTGGTACTCAGACTCCCCACCCACAAACACTGATCATTAAACAACAGCAATGGCCTCAGAACGTGCCCCTTACCATCTCCCCCCTCTTCCTCTCTGGGCATCTTCACGCCTTAGTTCTCTTCTGCGAAGCAAGACCGCGGACAGGTTCAACAAGATTTTTGACTCTACTTTCGCCCAAAACCTCGAAGTCGTCCTCAACGGAAAAAGTCTCACCCGCAACGAGTACAAGGAGCTGTTACTCGCTATGAGTGAGGCTGGACCCTTGGGAACTACCGATGTGCAGATTGAGGGAGAGACAGCAGTCAACCCAGCCCCTTCTGAAGATCGATTGGTAGGTTGGACCCTGGGACCTCTCAGTACCATGACTAAACAACATATACCATAGGGAGGCTTCGTTGGCATGCTCTACACAACTACGGGCACCTCCAAACGTATCTTTGTGCTTGGCGCACCTGCGAGGTATAAAGTTGTCTCTTCCATTAACCTGAGGTACGTTGCGATGCAAACTGCATTTTATGTCACTCGATAACGATCCCAATCACCATGCAGCGTGTCGGGGACGCTTTTCTCGCCCAGAGTCAATCCCGTCTTCGATCCTTTCTTCGATGCACGGCGGGTCACCGCAGTTAACCAGATCCTCCAGCCCAGGACTCTTATTGTCTCATTCCCTTGGTCGGTTGTACCCGCGGACGGAACTTCCGGCTCTGGAAAGGTAGAGCTAGGACCGGGGCCTGTTAACTTCACGCAAGTGGAGGAGGAACTTAGTGTGTTGGGGAATAAATTCAGCACCGCGACAGTCCCTGAAGCTAAGGTTGATGTAGAATGAGGTAGTTGCTTCCTCAAGGAGAGATGATAGAATGGAATGTAACGCTCCGTCGAACACCTTGCATGTATGTTTGACTCTGAATTTGATTGTATGATGTCAGCCAGCGAGTACGGCGGTCTCAGGACCATCAGATATTATTGTCCGTGTTCAAAGGTTTCCCGTACCTCTTGGTACATTACCCCTTCCCACGTGGCTATTGTACGGGTGTTCCTCCCGATTGAAGGTACTGATGTTTGATGATCCCCACAAACGAAAGGTACAACTCAAGTACGACTGCTTCTTGCAAGGAGTTCTCATTATACGAGCGGACGGTACTCGATCGGTATGGTATCACACTGCTTACGGACCAGTTCTGTTGTGGTAGTGTGTTTATTTGCCACTACGGACGAAACGAGCCCCGTAAGATCGGACACACTGGTTGAACCACGCGGGGCCGTGCAATGCTCCGACGATACCCATTCGTCGTTCCTGCATTGGGTGTTCCAACGAGATGAGCAATCGCATTGCCATTATCGGGTTGGCGCTCTCCGCAAGCAGGTTCGCTATCTGTCAGTAAACGTCAATCAGGCGCACCGGAACAAGGTGACTGAAACGCGAGGCGGATCACTGGCCCGAGGGCCTTACAGCCCGGGCCGGTGGGGCACCCATACGCTCGGAGAGAAGGCAGGGTGCGGGCCCGACGCCGATTAGGTCAAGTAGTTGTGTATAGTGCTACATAGGATACTTCCTCAATGCACTTAGATCAGAAAAAACAAGTTCACTATCCTCTAGCTGTCACATGGAGCGTCGTGGAGGCCAGAAGATCCCAGCAACGGTGCAGATATCCTTTGGACTCAAAAACAAGGCAAGCTTCGATCATGGTCGACGACTTCGATACACATCGGCGACGCCTCTTATGGGTCCCACTTTGGAGCGGGGCAAATATTTCATTTTTACGTAGAAGTTTCACATACTGCGATTCTGATTCTTCAATCTCGAGATATGGCCCCTGAGACACCTTGGGCTGACTCCAATGCCTGGAGATTATCACCGCTCTGTAATACGCATATTAGTGCGGTCTCGAAGTTCAAATGGGGGGCCAATGCGGCCCTTAGGTAGGTATTTCCCACTATGTAGTCCATACGTATGACAGTCTAAGATGCGGAGGCTTCGGACGAGCCAACAGTATTGAACGGCGTGGGGCGCAGTCCCAAGAACATGAGTAGCACTTCTCCAGTTATCCATGCTCGTGGTCCGACAGCGGCGGCAAGGTGTCCGATAAGCGTTGATGCCCCTTTACCCTGGATGAATGCTCGACTCGTGCATATGACCATGGTCTTGCTACAACGGGTAAGCATGACGTTGGTTCGTCGTTGGTTAGCCAGAAATCCAAGCTTGTTTGACCTAACGACGGAGATAATTATATGTTCCGCTTCATTGCCTGGCATTTTATGAGCTTCGAAGGGTGGATTTCATATGAATCAGCAAACCTTGAAATGAATCTACATTAAATACTTTGTCCTTATAGCATATGTTCGCCGCCTGTAGCTCACGTTCAATGAGAGAGCGCTGGGCGTCGTACGGTGTGATGATACGAAAGTCGAGCCCCTTAGCCTCGTATACACGGGCAATCTGCGCTACAACGAGTGCCTCGGAAGGATTCTGCCCTGATGTTAGCCCATATCGTTGGAATGAAGAAAGCCACAAACGATCCAACTCTTTCCCGATTGTTTTTCCTGTCCTCTTTCAACATCGATAAAACGACAAGGTGACTTAACAGCGTTTGCATGACAAGTCCTCAATTTCCCATTGTAGACTTTCTGCGATATGAAGTCGCCGATGACACCTGGCATACGGTCTGAGGACATCAGTCGACATGGTTGAGTTGGAGCATGTTGGCGCACATTGCGTATCCAATAAGAGCGCTTTTTTGCTAAGATGTTTGACCTCGAAGATGCTTTGCAGTGTTGAGATCTCCTCTTGACCGTAAGGCGGCACTGCATGGAGTCCAACAAGTGAACGAAGCGCATCGTTCCAACTTACGTTGTTTACAGTCCCTAATGAAAGCAATCTTGGATAGGGTACCTCCAAAGCGGTAGAGAACGGGAACGTAATTCCCGACTTCTATCTGACTGCCCTCATCAAAAATCAGAATATCCACTGGATTCACTTGGACATAGGGCGCGATGTGGTCATTCGACAACATGCTTAGTGTACACAGAATAACCCTAGCGCCGCACAGTTGCCTCGATGCGCCGACTCTGCCATTCCTGAACGAGTCAGAGCGAATGACGCATGGTGCAAGCTTCTCATAGAGGTGTTCGTGCCTGTAACACCTGATTAACGCAAAATCGTTGAGTCATGAAGGAACGCACCAGTCAAAGTGGAATTCCAACGACACCAGAAGCTTAAAGTCATGGAATCCTATCTTGTCAAACTTCTCGGCGACGTTCTTCACAGCGACGTTCGATTGCGCAGCTATCCAAATGGTCCGACTATGAGCAGCGGGGCAGGAAATGATGCTGGTAACTGCGGCAGTAATGACCGTCGTCTTGCCGGTTCCTGGAGGTCCCTGAATCAAAACGACTCGGTCCTCATCTGAGGCAGACAAAATTTTCTCGATGGCTCTTTCCTGAGAGGTATTGACATCGAGATTGGGGCAACAAATCAGTATTCGCGGCTTGGTAAAATCGATAGCTGGCCACGAAGGAGGATGCTTGGGAAGCCATATGACCTTGAAGAATGACTGTGACAACAGGGTAGTCTCTCCCTTCAAGATAGCAAGGATAACGCTTGCACGACAAGCTTCTGCAGACGTGAGGTCGGCCTTGCCGACTGTCGTGACGGACTTTATCTCATCGCCCCGAAGGGAACCGGAAAGGGAAATTTGCGCCTGGCGTCCTTCGACGCGGATAGCACGACCCGACACTCGAACTCCGTTCCGTGTTTCTATCTGGAGGAACTATGCAGAGTGTGTTCATACACACCCGACTCCGATATATCCGTTATTAACATACCTGCTGAGTTGAGCTTCTGATACGAGTGGAGTAGCGACCACAAGTCAACGTAAGATTATCCATCGCCGCTGTGATACCTGGCATAACGTCGTTCTTAACAGTCTGTGGCTTTAAGAAATCTGAACGCTCTCCATCACGATAGATCTTGGCAAGAGCGGCCATATGCTGTGCCAGAGAGACTATGAGTGAATACTTTGATTTTGGCCAGGAAACATACTTCTTCTGGTATCACATTGGTTCTGATTCTTCTCAGCTCGCGGAAGCGTGTAGCCATGTCGGAAAAAGCGGACGCCTGACACGCTGCCCATGCTTGCTGGACAAGGTCTGAATCCGATACAGTGCCGAACTTGTCACTGAAAAATAATGCCTTCACGTTCGACCTGTGCAAAGTCGATCCGCCATCCATTACATCGATAAGCGCCTGAAGGGACTGCCTGTCACTGTGCGACGCTGACAACATATCTACAGCGTGCTCAATGCGCAACCCCATGTCCAAATACAATGCGATTGCAATACGATCCATTCTAAATGCGTACTTCCCGTAGTCCGCATTGCATAGAATTTGCTCTCGGAGGAGGTTCCTCGCTTGCGTAATTCTAGCTCGCTCTCCACGGCTACTCCTTCGAGGCAGATCACTGCTGAGGGTAACGTGTACCACGAGAGCTGCCGATAGGGAGGAAAATGCAATGGCACTGAGTCGAGAATCCTCGCGATATGAGGCTGAGATGCCGATGGCACCTTCGGTCGTCACTGTGTCCAGGAACCGCCGAAGGAGCCTTGCATCAAGAGCACCTTCCGTTGTCGTCCCACAGACGAGGGAAGGGCAGACTGGGAACAAGTTAGGTGTGATGAAAAATAACCTGTGAGACATGGGGTGAGAAGTGACTCCTGGAGCGACCGAGCAACGTGGCGAACGGATTTCAAGTACCTGATCGCGCAGCTGGGCGTTACAGATCACGGCAGTCTTCAATGTGGGTGAGTCATGGCTGGCCAAAACAGGAACGTTCACGGTGAAACAACGGCGGAAGAAGCTACGAATGCATCAGCGAAATCCCACGGACGCCATGAACTTCTCAGTGGGATAACATCCTCGGGGCATTTCTGAACTTCTGCCCCGTCTTGTATCAATGAGAACCGAGAGCACAGTACCAACTACAGGACATGAGTCACGTGATCATGTCCCTGCTTTCCTCCACGGCCGGCCAAGGAGTTGGTGAGGGCCAATCAAAATATTGCAATGACAGGGATACACCGGATGGTTCAAGCTTCGACGCGTCGGGCACCGCTCTCCCAGTCGAGTAGGTCATTGTCAGCCATGTCGGCACAGAAATTGCCGCGTCTTCCGCTGCCCCACCTGCACAAGACCATGGCAAAATATCTTGACTCCATCCAACCAGTGCTGCTCCAGGACGAATTGGATGGGGGCGCGCCATTTGCTGCAGCCTTTGAAGAACGCCAGAAACTTGTCCAGTCCTTCCTCAGTGGACCAGGCAAGGTTGCACAGGCGCGCCTGCGTGCTCTCGACGATGTCTCACCCCACAATTGGCTAGATGATAACTTCTGGTTAAAAAAAACGTATCTGGAGTGGAGAGCGCCGCTCCTCATAAATTCTAATTGGTGGTTGACTTTTGTAAACGACGCTGAAGTACCAGAGGAGGTCATAAGGGACCAAGGGCAGGGATTCACTCCATGGCAGATCAGGAGGGCGGCTTGCTTAGTGCGAGGCATCCTCGATTTCAAACATAGAATGGAATCGTACGTGCGACATGGTATCGCAACACCGAGTACGTGCTGAATGGAAACAGGCAGGAATTATACCCGGATACCACGCGTGTAGGTATGTGTTCTGATATTCTCATCTGCATTCAATTCACGCAAATGTCAGGCATTTGGCTACGACACTGTACCTCGGCCATCTTCAATATTTGTCGTGTTCCTCAGCGTAACTGCGATTATCTTAGCGTCACCGCCTCTTCTCACTGGGCATCTGCCATCGTCATTATGGCACACGACTTCTTCTACGCATTGCAGGTCGCCGACCTGAAGACTGGTGCACCTCTGGGGGTAGACGACATTGAATGGGGGATCAGGAAAATAGTGGAGGACGTACTCAAGAGGAGAGAACAGGGAGAGACAGCAGTCAGAGTAGGAGTCTTGAGCTCTGACGAAAGGAATACGTGGGCCGAGGTAAGACTCAGTCTCGGGGAGAAGAAATCCAGCTGATGTTAGACAGAACTACGTTCATCTCCGCTCCCTGTCTTCGCGCAACGTTCGCTCTTTAGATGCAATCCAGGAATCCCTCTTTGTCCTCTCACTCGATCACTGGTCGGCGCCATCTGTGCCACTTGAAGAGAATGATTCACAGTCGTTTCCGTTAACTTTTCCAACTGACAGGGCCGTTCCGCGTCCCGGTACAGGAAATTCGACTGTGCAAGCGACCCAGCTTCCCTTCCAGGCCACGCAGACGGACAGAGTAGTACCCTCAATCCCGCATGGACCTGTCTCCCCCAATCCGGTGCCGTACGACCTCCGCCAACACCAACAACGCACGCGTGCCCCTCCTGCATTGCAAAACCGTTTTCTTGACAAACCTCTCCAGCTCATTGTGGAGCGTACGACACGCGCCGGTGCCTGTGGTGAACACGCAGCCGTGGATGCATTGGTTCCCAGTGTCGTTTGTGAGTGGGCTGTAGCGAAGGCTAGTGGTGTGACCCTGTCCGGAGGCATGGCGGCCACACCGCTTGCTAGCAAGGAAACGGCCGAGTTGCGAGTGCGCGGGCACAAAGAGGTTGACTTTGCTAGTTGTGCATTTTGGGAAAGACTTGACTTTGTTGCATCTTCACACATCGAGACAGCAATTGCAGATGCGACGTGTCGTGCAGAAGTGCTTGTCGCAGACTCAGACCATGACGTGCTGTACTTTACAACGTTTGGTGGAGATGAGATCCAGCGAGTGTGTGAGTCCTGGTGCGCTTTGTATGATGTTAGATTAATGTTCACGCAGCTGGTTACCCTCCGGATGCTTTCGTTCAGCTTGCAATGCAACTAGCTTACTATCGGGTTCACGGACGCACAACTCCCGTGTATGAGACTGCCCTCACGCGGTCTTTTCACCATGGCCGCACAGAGACCATTCGAAGCCTCACACGTGAGAGCTTCGCATTTGTGTTAGCGTGTGGGCCCGGGAAGGATCAGACTTGGAGAGGATACCCAGTAAAAAAGAGTGTAGAAAGAAGGGATATCGACGAGGTAGTGAGTTGCGCTGCTGTTTACTCATATTCGGCGGTCGACCTCTGATATTCAATGTTCCTCTCCCAGCCACCGGCGTGGCCCTCGTCACTCCGTGTTCTTTTAATCTCTGCGCTTCATGCACATGCTTTACTCACCCGCGCAGCTATCGCAGGCCGTGGCATCGACCGGCACCTTCTAGGTTTACGGACCGTCTTGGGAACCGAATGGAACTGGCTCGACGGACGTAGAGAGACAACTGAACATATGCCATTTTCCGGAAGCAGTGAAACATCACGGGCGTGCAACAGCCAGAAAACCATATGGGGACCTGAACAGCCTGTTGCGTTGTTTGAAGATCCTGTTTTCAGGGAAAGTCAGACATGGCGGCTAAGCACCAGTGGGTTGAGTGAGGGCTGGTATTTCCGTGGGACTGGGTAGGTGTATTTCGTGCTTTCTATATTCTGCGAAGTATTGGCTCTTGCTTGATGATGCCAATGGCATCGAGGAGTGGTGCTGGCATACTGTGGGGTCATCTCTCCCTGTATACAGCATTGAGATTCCCCTAGCCGGGGGACATATATTTGAAATGTGCCACTCCAGTGTCACTTACTGTCCATTTTTCTCTGTATACTAGGTTTGGTGCTCCATTCCCAGATGGGTATGGTGTCAACTGTACGTGTTTCATTCTGTCCAATGCAACTTGTGTTTCTCATGATGGTGGACATCTGGTGTAACAGACCTCATTGGACCCTCCTCTATCAAATTCTGCATTGACTCTAAGCATTCCTGTTCAAGCACCTCTACACACATGTTTATGGGCCACCTCCATGATGCTCTAACAGATATGTGGGGTATCTGTATGAGCAAATGTGGAGAAGGGGATAAGAGGGGTAATCATGCTGACTGTTCTGGTGATGGTATACCTGTTAGAAAACCATCACAGAATGTTGCTGCCACTGGTAGTCATTGTGTACAAGCTACCATGGAACATGTACAGACCAGGCCCCATGCAAGGCTATAGATATTCTGTGCTGTAAAACTGTGACATCTGAAGATCACACTGCTGCATTGTTGCAAAAAGAATGCTTTATCACCCCTTTTGCTTTTTTCTTTTTCTTTTCTAGTATAGTATGATACATGGAAGACAGCCAACAAGATAGCACAGAGCATAGCAAACAGAAAAGCATACAACTAACATGTCAACAGCAGGGTAGCATAGAACATAACAAAGCAAGGAAAGCAAGTACATTTCTTGAAATCCAATTACCCACCTGTTTCAACCTATCAGATGAAGGTAGTGTTCCCCATCTCCTGGATTTCAGTCCAGGCTTCCTCATAATAACCATGTAACTGGCCCACCAAACTCTCTTTCCCATACTTTCTCATAAACTCCTTGCCTGTGAAAATCACCATTCCTCTTTTGCATCTTGTAAGCATTACATTGGTTCTTCGAAGATCTTCAAGGAACCCTAGCCCCCAAGAACGAACAAGGGAAATGATGATATAGTCTTCTTCATTTCCTGTTGATATGTCAGGGGGAAGCATGGCAAGCAGAGAATGAAAATGATCTGACCTTGGAAGGAATCAACATTAAAACACTTGTCCTCCCATTGCATCTCAGCACTTTTGAGTTCATTCTCAATCAATGTCCTTTGACTATCATAAGGTGTAATGATCTTGAATCTCTTCCCCTGATTCTGAAAGATTTGAGCCAGCTTAAGAATTGCTTGGCATTCTTTGAGATTCTAATAATCATGTTAGCATTCACCCTTGTGACCAAATTTTCTCCTCACCTTCCAACTGGTTCCTTGAGACAGTTGCTCCCCAGGTACATTTACAAAATGGCAGGTTGGAAGATCAGTATCAGCCAGAGGGTGTACTCCATTAGACTTGAGAAGGTCTTCATAAACAGCCTCAGAAATAAAATCTCCAATTTGAGGTGGCATGCGATCTGTACAGTAGTCATATAACTGATCAGAAAAAGAATAAAAATACATACACTGTGTATCAAGCAAAATCCTATGTTTTTTCAAATGCTCCACTTCAAAAATACTCTGCAATGCAGTAATTTGCTCCTGGCCATGGGGTGGCACTAAAAGACCTTCAGTGTGTGATATTGAACTCCACTGAAAAAACTCACATTGTTTGTCATCCCCAATGAAGATAACCTTTCTGATGGTGGTGGTAGTTGTAAACAGGGGGATGTAGCTGCCAACCTCAATCTGAGATGCTTCATCAACCACAACAGTCTGGAGTTGGACCACCCTAAAAACTCCAGAGTAGTGAAGGGCATTACTGGAGAGCATGCTCAGTGTGCACAGCACAACTGGGCAACCAGCTAACTGTCCACAAAGAGCACTCTTATCTGCAAATTCATCACTGACAATAATGTTGGCACGAATATTGGCATAAAGGTGTTCATGCCTAGAATGGATGAGTGTGGTGGACATAGCATATGCAAAACACACACCAAAATTCAAAAAAGTCAGCTGACACTAGAAGTTTCCAGTTTCCCAGACCAAACTTAGCCAACTTCTCAGCAATATTTTTCACAGCAATGTTGGACTGGGCTATCAGCCAGATACCCCTTCTCCCTGCCCTCACAGCAGCCTGAACAAAGGCAGCAATAACTGTGGTTTTCCCAGTGCCTGGAGGACCCTGAATAATGGTAGCCCTATAATCATTGGATTCATCAAGCATCCTCCTCACTGCCTTTACCTGGGAAGAATTGAGAGGGTATGATGTGTTGGCTGGGTTGAACTTGACAGGGGACAAGGCACTGGCCCATTCAGCTGGCCATGTGAAGTCATCACTGGGGTCAAGGTAAATCTGATGAACCCAAGGATTGAGACTTTCACCCTCTGTAGAAATTTTCCCTTGCAGGATGAAGAGAATAATCTGAGCCCTCTTGACCTCTGCAGCAGTGGGGTCCTCCCTGCCAACAAGGGTAATGGCAGCAGTCTGCCTACCAGCACCAAGGGACCCCTCAGTCCTCAACCTAGCACCCTCACCACGAGCTGCAGCAATGCTTGCAGAGATTGCATAGCCCCCCACAGTGTGTGTAGGAGGGACATGAATACGAATTTGCTAAAAGAACACAATCCATTACAAATTGGAAGAGGGCGAGTATGAGGAGACCCTCACCTGCTGATTACCTACACGAATTCTATTTTGGTATCGATCGACTCTTGCGGTCACTTCTCCCCGGCCTCTGGAAGAGGTTGCCATCACGGTACGAGTAGTTTCACGTGGCCTTTGCTCTTCAAGCCGAAAGGCGTCTATCGTACTCTTCGCCAGGAATCGAAGGAGCTGTAACGAACGACAGGTACAGTGAGCTAAATAATAACCAAGCTCTGACTACATACTGTATCTGAGAACCTTGCCATGTTAATCGGAGGCACATCGGCGAGCCTACCTTCCATTGAACTGAGCTGCGAGATGAAGTGCGTCACCCATGCCCGTTGAGCGAGTGGTGTTGTCGTTTGGCTGCTCGCCGGGTCGTCCGGTACATGGAATATGTAGTCATTGAAAGCTCGTACAACATTATCTTTGAATACGCGAGCCGTGTCACCGACAGCAAATTTGATGGTACTGAAGGGGGCGCGGGAATTGGGAGATCCGACGCACTGCACGTCGACTGCCTGCTGGATACGGAGACCATGGCTTTGCCAGAGCGACAGGGCCAACGGAGCCATATCGAAGGCATATACGTGACCAGTGGAGCGTTGGAGAACGAGGTCGCGCAGATAATTGGACGGCGCCGCGCTGAGATCGTTAGGCGGACTAACGCGCCCGTTGTCCTTGCTGATATCCGACTCGAAATCGATGATCACCACAGTTGTGGCGTCAGCGACAGCAAGTAGGCGGAGACCACCGAAGGGTGAGTATGCGGCAGAAAGGCCAAGCGCACGGCCTTCGTTGCGACCAACGATGGTATCCAAGTCTTTAGGGTCCTTGTTGACATCAGATAAGCTGATCAACTTGACATCCAGGCCGTCCATATCTAAGTCGACCAGATTTTGGTGAATAACACGAGTACTGGAGGATCTCATGGTGAGTAGGCTGATAGAAACAATGAGACGATAACGCAAAGGTGAGCGGCTAAGGCAGAGCACCAGCCCACCCCAGCCCAGCCACAAACGAGGCAACCTCCGCTCATGGACTATATTTGGAAATTAGCACGCTAATACTCGCGCTTCCTCGTTGCAGGTATTAAGTCCTGTCTATGCAAGCGGCTAGAATCGATGGAAAGGTGAACCAACACTGGTAGGCAAGTGTTGTATCTGGTGCCAACCAACCGAGGCATCTCTTCCCTCTGTCTATGTAAAGTTAGAAGCCGACCGACGAAATGTGTCCGAAACCAATGACTAGATGAAAACCGGGGTGACCCAGATGATCACATACCTTTGTTTGAAACGGTAAGCATCATGTTTGTAGAAGGAAGTCGATGCTTAACTGCCGACACGACAACGTGGTCGTCTTCGTTACCTACCATTTCCGTCAGAAAGAAACGAGGAACCTTGAAACGAAGAACTTACCCGAGCAAGCTGGCAGTCTTTGGCTCCTTTTCACCGCCATTTATGGAGCGTCATAAGGTGTAACGATGTAGAATGGCTCATGCCAGTCCGCATGCATTTACCCAGGTTAGACCGGCATCGACACTGGCGAGATACGTTTCCTTGCTGACGACCGTTGAGGGTAGGAGGAGACGTGTGCCAATTTGCATAATTAGAGAGGAAGGGAAGATCTGCGATACGTGCAGGCCTTTCTGGTTGGGGGATCAGCACAGATGACAACCACATGCTCGCGAGGCCAAGATTAACTGGATAACTAATATTCTGTAGCGCGCACGGATGGTGAGTTCCTCCTTATCATGGCTGTTCATGAGGTGCATCAGCGCTGTTCTGTACGGTTCTTCCATAAGAAGCTCACCACATTTGGGATTGAACTAGCCTGGAACCAGGAGTTTGGAATGACGAGACGTGTTTGTGTGAATGGGAGAGGTGAGTTCAGGGTGATCTGTAATGCCGAACTGTTACAACACCCGTGTTCTAGAAAGAAATTCACGCGCGGTGGGTGCTTTCGATGTCATAGGCTTAGATGAGAACCTAATGATCCGAGAACATAGATGGTGCTGTGGTACCTCTCCTGCTTATTCACAACCGGAAAGAATCGATTCTTCGACGCTGCGCGTTGTTAATATTGCTGACTGGAGTTCAAATCAAGTTCTAGTGTTGTAACCAAACGGTACGTAGGCCTGCCATCAATTTTGGCCTCCATCTCACGTTGCAGCTTTCACGACCCTTCCATGCTGCGGACGTGTTTTAATCGCTGTCAAGCTTGAGATGACGTCTCTGGACGGTAACTAACAGTCCCGGATTGCTGTGTGTATGCAGGTCCTTCTAAGTTCCTTCACAGCAGTTTTTTCATTCCATTGAGACTGTGACAGGACGAATGGACGCTCACCGTTTTATAATTCCCAAGATATCGCGGGTCGTGATCAGGCTGAATTGGGGAAGCGCAGCTATCCTGGTAGACCATTAGGCTCTCCCATCGCCCGTCGCTGTCTTGCGGTGGAGTAATGGATGTGTTTGCTATCTGATCCCGTACGGGCGGCGAGCATTAAGTTGAGGTGGGTTACTCTTCGATTCTGTATCGACTTCCTAACCTCCCCTCGCTCTGTAAACTGTCACCAGGGAACGTGGGCACCGGTAAATGTCCACAATTTCTAAGACTCGTTCCTGGTTCGTTGGTCAGGACTTGATGGACAAGATGTCATGGGAGTTGTCACAGTTATATATATCATCAGCACGCCGGCCGTGTTCAAAGTCCAGAGCCTTGAAATGGTAGACTCGTGCAAGACATGAAGTACAAACTGCTTGGCACTCGAACTCATCACCCACAAATATCGATCGCTGTAGAACAGCTATGGCTTCAGAATGTGTCGCCCCTCGTGTTCCCCCTCTTCCCATCTGGGCATCTTTATGCCTCACTTCTCTCCTGCAAAGCAAATCGACATCCAGGTTTGACAGGGCCTTTGTTACTCGAGCAGAGCGAAGCCGATGCATGAGATTCACGAGCGTATAGATTGAGGAAGTGACAGTAGCCAGGAATGTTGATCATCTATCGGTAGGCTGGACTCCGGGACCTCTTCGTACCTTGACTAAACAGTGTATACCGCGGGGAGCCTTTGTCGGTACACAGCTGTTGCCAACTCCAAATACCTGATTCTCGGCAGGCCTGCGCAGACCAAGGTCGTCTTTTCCATCAACTTCCGATGAAAACTGGATTTCATGTCGCTTGATAACGATTCGAATCACCATTCAGCGCAACGAGTACCGTCCCATACCACCTCGCCCTATTCCTTCCTTCGGCCTACGTCGGGTTACCGCAGTCAGCTAGGTTATCTCGCTCAGTTCTATTAATATCTCAATCCCTAGATCGGTTGTGCTTGCGAGCGAGACTTCCGGCTCTGGAACAGTAAGAGTTAGCACTGGAGCACCATAACGCTGCGTGAATGCAGGAGGATTTCAATGTGTTGGGGAATAGATTTCGTACTGTGTCAGTCCCTGAGGTCGAAGTTGACGAAGAATGGTGTAGTCATTTTTCCAGGAACGAAGGATGATGGGCCTCAATATGTGTCTGTGCCGATCTCCCTGTAGGTTTCAACACGGAATTTGATGTAGGTGTGTATCATTTGAAGTTGCGTCAGCTTACCGTCCTATCCTGTGATTGTGCAATTGTACAATTCCCCTTCTAATCGGAGGCGGGTGAGACCCACTGATTTCCGTGAGGTTCTCTGTTGGTTTGGAAAGAGACAGCGCGCACTGCTAGTACTAGTAGGTACAAGGATGGCATTCTCATCGACGCGGGCAGACAATGCTCGATTTGCCCAGTGAAAATTCGACAGCCCGTTTAGCTAGTTGTATTATCCGGTTCCGTAATACCTCTGTACAAACACCCTTTCCTGCAAATGATGCTGCATGCGGGCCCATTGCATATGTACTTACAGTTATTAACAAGCCATTTAGTGTCACCAGTATTCGCTCAAACAGTATATGGCCAAATAAACCCAAACTCACCTCCGCCAGTAATTCATCTCCCAAATAATAGTTACAGGACTCTTCTCAGACAGTTTCCACGCATGGCGACGCCAGTCATCGTTGGCCTGGGTGCGATAACCGCCGCTCTCGTTGGACGACATTTGGTTCGCAGTGGTGTAATTGGGAAAAGAGCCGCAGATGAATGGGTCAAAGGCGGTTTCAAAGCCAAGATGGATCGCAGAGAGGCTGTAGCCATTCTCGGTCTCAAGTGCGTCTCCAGTTTTTATCTATCTTGTTGTGAGCTTTCTGGAATTCAATTGTGCCCCTCAACACATAAAATAGGGATGGACCGAGTCTTCGCACTAGATTCAAGGACGCTCACCGACAAATTATGCTTGCGAACCATCCCGACCGTGGTGGCTCGCCCTATTTGGCCAGTAAAATCAACGAAGCCAAAGATTTACTCGAAAAAACCGACGGTAAACGATAATACCTTCATACTTTTCGCACCCCCTGGGGCTTTTTTGCACTTTCAATGTACGTTGGCCATAACCCTATGAAGTCCCACGCTGAAGACATTTCAGACTATGTACACCGGCCATGTATAACTCATACCAATGTTACTACGTCATAACCTTAGCATGTACCACTCATTCTTTCGCTTTTTGTCCATGCACCACCCTGCTCATTTAATGGCCGAATGGGAAGTTTGGATGACTAAGCAGCCTGATATCCCTGATTTGAAAGTAGGACAAGATGCGATATCTCCTGTACTGTGGAAACTGCTTGCAGGCTAATGAGCGCAACAGATCCACAGCCTTCAAAATTAGGCACCAAAGAACAGTGAGTTGTATTGATGTACTGTGCCAGTGCAGAGCCCCATGATGGATCTAGTTGGGACAACGTCTACGACGAAGAGCTGCAGAACTTCGGGGAATTTGGTGATGAGGGTGAGATATGGTGCGTCTAGCCGTTCCATGGATCCTTCAGTTACGTACATTGAACCCGCGAAAGGTTTGGAGAAGATTCAGTGGATAAAATGGTCAATTGGGCTGTTCAGAATGTCCCTCCAGAGAACGACCCGTCCATTCTCGAAGTAGGCAGTGGAAACGGTACTCTCCTCTTCGCTCTCGCGGAAGCCGGATACACCGCCGATACGCTACTAGGAATCGATTACTCTGAAGGAGCCATCACCCTCGCATCTTCCATTGCAAAATCACGCAACCGTGAAGGGATACAATTTCACTGCTGTGACTTCCTTAATGAAGAACCTCCGCTACTTACTAACATACGTACGGTGGATGGGGCGGCCTGGGATCTCATACTGGACAAGGGAACGTTCGATGCGATTGCTTTGATGCAGAAGGACAACCATGGCAAGGCACCCGTTGACGGTTATCCTTTACGGGTAGCTAGGTTGCTAAAGCCCGGTGCACACTTCCTCATTACATGTCAGTTGCAATCTGAATGTCATACCAATACCTCAACTCATGCTTCCTAACAGCTTGCAACTTTACAGAAGCCGAGCTCCAAGACAAATTCATGACGCCTGCCACAGGCTTGCGTTATCAGTGAGTGTGGCACCAATACTGACAGCTACACTGGCTGACGTGAGTCAAGCTCCCGCATACAATATCAGACATATACATTTGGCGGCAGAAGCGGAAGTATATGCTCTAGTGTTGCGTTCGTCAAGCCAGCGGCGACTTGAGGATTAGATCCGTGGAATGTAACCCATTCCGCTTTGTAGGGTTTCCTTTGCTACCGAACCCGCCCACTGCAAGAACCCACTCTCCTCACGGAACGCGTGTGAAAGGAAGAATATCAAGCCAAGGCCAAGATTTTCGATCTTCGTCGCTCTGATAAAGGTGTCTTCAATTACTCCGCGATTTCGTGATTCTATGTCGTCAAGTCGGTCTGAAAGCATCGGCGACGATCCCTGCGTTGCGACAAATATCTGTGCGAAGAGCTGCTTGAAGAATTTCTGTGTCTGAGGCTTCAAAAGTGTGAAGTCGACAGGCTGCGCGGCAGTTCCAATCAGTGGCGTGTGCCAAAGACCGTCGGTTGTCTCACCTTCAGAATCAGAAGAGAGCAAGCGTCTTTCGCTATCCACCATCCATACGCTTTGGCGACATTCCTCATTCGAGAGGAAGATATACTCTTAGCTTCCGGGCGGCTTTCGTCATCCTTGAGATTTTTTATCACCTCAGTGCCGCCGACGTTAGTTTCACCAAGGTCACGGAGGAAGTCCCAGAACCAGTATTGCAGGGTAACCTTGTAGGAGTGCGACAACTGGCAGAAGTGCTGACAGATGAGGGCATAGTATGGATTGTAGGACTTTTCCTTCAAACACGGGTGCGTAAGCGTGGAAAACAAAGGGAGAGAATGAATTTACATTGCTGCAGCAATGCAGGCACACCCGAACGATTTCTCGTTGTTGCACTTCAGTGAGATTGAGCTGGGATAGCCGCTCGCATGCATCCATGTAATCCTGTGCACGGAGTCAGAGTTCATGCATCCAAAGGCTCGCATATTTCTCACTTCGCTACTCATCAGTACGACAAAAATACTTCGTCGAATGTCCGTGTTCATGCCTTGCTTCCGCGCAAGCTTCAGCAGAGAATGGTTCTCCGAGCTATCCGTGACTTCTGAAGTTCTCTTCGAAGCAGCTTGTTGACGGTCAGCGAGAGGATCGCCAGCCCAAGCGGCGCCTACGAGCCACCACTTGCCCTTGGTCTCCGCGGTGCGGAGATCTTCCAAGGAGACGCGAAGTGGTTCGTGTGCTTGTACTGGAAAGGAAAATTAGTCTCTCAATGAAATGTACCACAGAGCATGTACCAACCGTGACGCTTTTTACTGAGCCCCGAGAGAAACTTCTTCAAGCGTTCTACCCCATCACCTCCTTGGTGCTGAGCGGCTGCGGTCTTTTTTACTTTGTTACTTTTGAGGTTTGTGAGAGTCTCCATCATGAAGCGGGTACGCGAACTGTCGAAATGAGGTCAAATAAAAATGAGAACCAGGGTCATTCGCGTACCTTAGGTTATCTCCTTGCTTCGCAATGCAAGACTGCGCCAAGGTGACGATGTCCTTCAGTGCCGAAGGGTCATCTTGTCGTAGCTGTTGTCCAGAGCCTAAAGGTGGATGTCAGTCACGGCCATCCGCGTATTACGAGTCATCCTTACTTCGCAGGATTTTAAGGAGTAGCTCAACCCGGAGTTCTGACAAGTCTCTGCTGAGCAGCTCCCGGATCAAGTCGTACATAAGGACACATGCAATAACTTGGAAGTTGTATAACTCGGCCAACAACACGATGAGGTTGGAGCATTCTTTGCCTACGTCCTCAGAGGGACCGGAATCACGGGATGGCCCATCCTCCGCAATAGACAGGTGTCGTTCATAGGAGGTCACGACGTGCTGGACAACAAAAGCAGCTATCCGCGCATGGAAGGTTACTTACCACCATACAAACAGGGGAATGAACCCACCAAACTCCATGCCTATCAACCTATGCATGCTGGATATGAATGCCGCATGCAGAACCACGAACGACTCAATGTGCATGGCATGAGACGAGATGCCATCGGTAATCAGGGTGGTCAAAGTAGACGTTACGTCTGGAGGTATTGACACATTATTGAAAATCAGGCGAGTTCGAAAGCTTACCATTCCGACGGTGCTTGCGATATAGTTCTTCGACACTATCGAGAACTGTTGCCATGTTTTGTTCGCTCATCCTGTTGACGACACAAATGAGCCGCCGGCTTGAGAACAACCATGTCAAGGGGCATATACCGATTCAGTAGGCCTTTCAGTTGGCGGGTGAGCTTGGCAAGGTCCTCGTGACTATCCGTCTGCACTCTGAGGGCCGGCGGGACGTAACGTCCTGTGAAAATGATATGGACAATGCGGCGTCTTTCGTTCGACACTGTACTTGCCTGCAGAGTTTGTTGTCTCCTTTTCAGGCGATACTTCGTCAAGTTCGTGAGTACTACGGCTATCATCGTCGACATCAATGACGTCCGAGCCAGAGCTTGTCCACTCGTCATCTTCTTCATCTTTGTAATCCCTCCGTGAGTCGTCTCCTGATTCTGATGCAGATCCCCCCTGCGAATCAGATCCATCTACACTTTCTGGATCGCCTTCAGCGTCATTTGCGGCCTGTGAACATAAGAAGGAAAAGCACGGAGACAGACATTAGCACAACATACCATCGTCCCACCGGTCATAAGGGAATCAGTAAAGTCAAGTAAATCTAGAAGGAATCGACGCATTATTACGAATTCGTTTTAGACAACCGGAGACGTACCATCAAGCCCGTCGAGTGCATCGCTCTTCTTGCGTTTCCCTCCCTTGTAACCCAACATCGCCTCGTAGTATGCAATACACGCATCCTCTTCCTCCTCTTCCTGAGACTTGGGTAAAACAGACACGATTTTCTGTTCTTGGGATCGCTGTGTAACTTTTGAGGAACTCTTGTCATATTTTGCTTTCTTCTCTGATTTCTTCGATGGTTGCGAGGATTCGCCAACTTGTGGGTTTGTACGATGTGAAGATGTCACGCTCTCCTTTGGACCTGAATGGTTTACTTGTTCATGCTCCACAAAATGTGTGGTTTTGCGTCGCTTGGACTTCGGAGCGAGGTCCTCTTCCGTATCATGCCTGACAGAGTTCGTGCGGGTCGAAAAGTGGTCTGCCTTGCGCTTCTTACGCTCTTGTCTTTCTTGCTTTCGTACGTCCTTGCGTGAAAGCGGGTTACTTTTGCCTTTGCTTCGCCATAGGCCGCCCTGTGCATCTATGATTTCTGTGAATGCCCCACGGAAGTGCAGACTGAGGTAAGTACGCACTAGACGACGCTTTCTCGCGTTCAATGTGATCCCGCAACGCCTTGGGCAGATTCAACCCACGTTTCTGATTATTGGCTGCACTCATACTTCATAATTTCCCGCAGGAATGTTTTGACCTATCATAATAAAAAGTACATAGCTGTACAAAAAAGGCAATTTGACCTCTTGACCGTACTCGATGTAAGCCTACTACTAAACAGATGAGGTGGTACAGATAGACTGGACGTCTTTGGGTGAGGAAATACAATTGCGAGAGAAGAAAGAAGAGAAAGATACTGTAGCAATTAGAAGAGTACGAATAGTCCAGTAACAGGTCATTGAAATTGATCATCGCTGGTCTATCACATCCATCGCCGAGTCCAAGACGACCTTCGGCCGAAGGAGCAGACGTCGTTCGATATTCTCCTCCGGCGTAGCAGCGGTCTCCGTTGTAGCCTTACGTGTCGAGCATCTTAATCCGAGTTCAGTGGTACATAACACTGCACCCTTAGAAGCACCGTAGTCCTCGAAGACATCCACCATCTCTTGCGTATCAAACGCTCTACCACTTTCCGCCCCAACAACCTCAAAGTTCGCCGACATGATCTCTTCGCGTGAGATCTGAGCTAAAGCGCAAGCATTCTTCGAGATCCTTTTGACTTGTGATTGGAAGCGGGTACGGAATGCTTCCCGAGAGGTTGGGTTGGGTTGGGGATTAGTGCAGCCGCAAATTAGGAAAACATCTAGGGTCCAGCGCAAAATAGTATCCGTCATTTCGTTCACAGCATAGTTGCTAAGCTCGGGATGGAGTTCATGGATGTGTTTGTGTGTGAGAGCTCTCCAGCGCGAAGACATTGGCTGCGGCTCTAGAATGGAATGCCACCGATTACTACGATTGCAATAGTGTAATAGATAGATCACTCACCGGACTGGAACATGCGGGTATATATTTGTGTGAGTGTGATGTTCCCCTTGGATTGGTACCCGATGCAAAATGATGACAGGGCCCGTGAAATACAAAACGCGATGGAGCCCTGCAGAGCAAGCTGAACAAGCATTGGATCTTGAGAATGGTCATGGGTAGATAACATGCGAGAAAGGGAAGGCCCGAGTCTCGTTGTGACGTCGTTCACAGTTTGGCCAATCTTTGAGTGAGAGGTCCGCTGCTTGGTGAACGTACAGACCTCCACTGCGGATGCGGCAAACTGCAAAATCTCGGAGTTGAGATCCTGGACCGCTTGGATGACTTGCGCCCCAGACCAAAGATCCGTCTTTGTGAGGAAAACCTCCATACTTCTCGTATGTGCGCGCTCTTCCTCCGAGATGGTCGATATATTGTCACGTACGGCATCGCTACTAGCTCGGTGACGACTGCTACCTGCTTGAGAGGCTGCATCGCCACCACGGTGCTCAGCCAACTCAGGGCCAAGCCGGATGCGTTGCGACAGAGACTGCGAAGAGTTTGATCTGTGATGAATGACGTCGTGGCTGCGCCTCCGATCGAGACTAGAGGGTGGCCTCGAGAGAGAGCGGCGGTCAGCGATCAGTTTTGCCTTGTCCTGCTTGAGAGCTTCAATCTCGAGATCTCGCGCTCTCAACAGATCTTTTGTCTCCTTCAGCGTCTTCTCGAGTGACTTACATTTCTCCTCCAAACTGGCTGAGTCCGCCTGAGATCGAGCTAGCTCTGATTTCGTGCGGTCGTGTTCTCGTCGCATGGTATAGAGTGTTGAGGCGGCAGCTGAGGTAAAGGAACGACAAGAGCATGCGGTGGGGCCACGAGCACGTTTGGCAGCAGTACGCTTCACACGTAAATTTGCGGACTCGTTCTGGCGTGTTGCCACGGGGTCGGAAACTGGGGATATGTCCGAGGGAGTGGGGGGTTCAGAATCCGGGTCGTCGTTGGGGACAGAGCGGTAGGAGAAGGCAGGACTGCGTAGGGTAAAGAATTCAACGGTGGTTTCGTACAAGTCTTTGAGGTGCAAATTAGCGACAGGGAGCATAGCGACAAAGACGGACAAGACCGAACACGGAGCTCGATAATCGCTTGATCTCTACTATTAGCGAGGAAGGGGGGATATAAGGGCAGCAGAGGGACCATCCACCACCCGAAAACGGGGGGGCTTGCGTGTTCGTATGGGCGTCCGCTCCCACAGCTGTCCTTGAGGCAGTTGCAGACTTGCCAACCCAGGTCAAGTTTTTGTTGCCTCGTTGCAATCGTGTGTTTGCGTCCGAGATGAACGTGGCGGACTCGGCCTTGGATGGCCAGATGCAGATGGGTTCCCGAAAACCTACGCAGCTAAATGAAACAAGAATGTAGATACGACCTCGTGGAAGCTGTACTTGCCTGCTTCTGTCGTTTTTTTCTTCTCCTCCTCCCGGACCCGGACCAATTGCAAAGGGCGAAGTGGACATCCGCAGCTCCTCTGCAAATAGTCACTTCCAGTCAGTCAGCACTGCCTGGCTTGTCGCGACGTGTCCGCGTGGATCAGTGATCCTTCCAGTTCCTACGTCACCCCTGGGGGATATATGATTCCTCCACTATATATCATACCCATCCTCACTAACTCCCTAGCTCGTCGTATCACTCACATCTGAGCGCTTGTGCTACCATGAAACAAACCTCTGACGTGCGGAAGCCCTACGGTGGTCCCTCGCGTTCACTTGTAATCGCACTCGATGTTGGGACAACTTTCAGTGGCGTATCATACGCAATCTTAGAACCCGGCGAAGTCCCCAAGATTTATGGGGTGACGCGGTATGGTTTGGCTGCTGCTGTGCCACTTGCTTTTGCTGAGTGGCCCCAGCTTTCCGGGGCAAGAACATGTCGCAGGCAACTCCAAAATACCATCCATCTTGTATTACGACCAGAATGGTACAGTCATGGCCGCAGGAGCCGAGGCGGAAGGCGCGTCCATTATCTCACAGGCAGAAGATGAATACTGGATAAAGGCTGAACTGTACGTTTTCATTGTCTTTGAGGCTCCACGGCATGATTATGCCACACAGTTTCAAGCTTCGTTTGCGACCGAAAGCTATGAAATTGAACATGAACGGGATGCGCCTCAGCTCACTACCCCGGAACAAGATGGCTGTCGATGTGTTTGGAGATTTTCTAAATTACTTATTCCGTTGCACACGGAACTTCATAATTGACACTCACGCCAACGGCGAAGCACTTTGGCGTGCTGTAGAGCACGGTATAGAGTTCGTGCTGAGTCATCCAAATGGGTGGGAAGGCGGGCAACAGACGAAGATGCGACGAGCTGCGGTATATGGGGGATTGGTTCCTGACACTGACGAAGGTCGCGCACGGATCCGTTTCGTAACGGAGGGTGAAGCCAGTCTTCATGCTTGTATTCAAAGTGGTCTTGCCGCAGATGTTCTCTCGGTACGTAGTTTCTGCATACACTATCCCTTACGTGCTAATCGCATTCGATATTTATGGGAATTGTTACAGAATCCCTCGAGACACGGCTTCCTTGTTGCTGATGCCGGTGGTGGTACCTTGGACATTAGTTCTTACGCGGTAAGGGGCACGCAACCCCTTGTGATTGAAGAAATAGCGCCGCCAGACTGTGAGTGGCGTGTCTTTCCCTCTTTCCATCCGAAAAGAGTTTAACCTGCCCTACATAGGTATTTTTGCTGGATCGGTGTTCGTCAGCCGAAGGGCGAGAGAGTTTCTGGCAGGTAAGCAGGATTGTAGTATGAAAAAGAAAGGGCCAACAGCGATCTTGCAGAGAAGTTGAAGAACTCGAAATATGGGACTGCGGACGCCATCGATCACATCACAAAACGTTTTGATGAAACAACGAAACGACTTTTCCGTGATAAGAATGAGATCCAATGGGTCCCCTTCGGTTCGCCCCTCGACAAAGATCTGTCTGTCGGGATACGAGGTGGCTCTTTAAAGCTGACCGGGTAGGCACACGTTTTGTTGCATTTCTCCATTTAACCCCAAACGGAACAGTGCGGAGGTGGCGGAGTTGTTCGAACCGTCGGTTCAAGCAGCCGTGGCGTCAATCAAAAGCCAGGTGGAAGCATCTCAGGATATGGTCAAGGCAAGTGGTGTAATTGATTGGTAGAAGAAGGGAAAACCCTGAATTCATTTTCTCACAAGTCTGTATGGCTGGTGGGAGGATTCGCTGCCAGTCCCTGGCTATTCAGTCAACTTCAAGAGCGCTTGGCGTCCCTAAAGATCCGTGTCAGTCGTCCAGATAGCCAAACGTGCGTGTCTGGTCACCCTTGATCGGTGCGGTGGACGCGACGTATCATACTTACGGGATCCTCTTCTCAGATCCAAAGCTGTCGCCGATGGAGCCCTCGGCTTTTACTGCGACCATCATGTCTCGGCCAGGGTCTCCAAATTTATGTATGGAGTGGAGTACCTGCGGGAATATGATCCTAATGATTCCGACCACGTTGCGCGCAAGGATCGCCTTTGTGAATTACCTTCGGGTCCCCGCCTTCTCCCAGATGCTTTCGATTGTATTCTTGCGCGGGTGAGTGTCTTGGTGGCGGTGTCAGCAATGATCTTTGCCAGGGCTCATCCGCTTCCCGTAGGGTGTCAAAGTCAAAGAGTCCACTGTATTCACGCGCAAGTACTGCACAGAACTGACAAACCTATCTACCCTATCCGTATTCGAAGTCGAAATATGGTGCTACCGTGGTGGTGACATCGTTCCGCTTTGGATACACAGGCATGCCGGTGTGTCAAGCTTAGACCATAAGTTAGCTTTCGACTGAGTCACCGTTCCAGAGGACTTTTCGACACTGTGTGTTGTTCGCGCGGATTTGTCACCCCTAAGTGGCAGCGCCGAGCCCAAGCAGGGCAAGAACGGCAAGACATATTGGACTATCGTATTCAGTATTGAGATCCACTTCGGCCTTACTGAATTCAGGGCCCGCATCAAGTGGAATGATAATGTTCGTCTTTCTGTGTCATTTCCGTTGTACATCTGACTGACGTGTGAATTTGCGGCTTCCAGGGACGGACGAAATAGTAAGTTCATGCGAATACCTTTCACACGATTCACTTACCAGGAGGTACTAGTGGCCCGGCTTCAATTGTATACAACGAGGGCGGTCACCGTGCAGACGAGGACGAGCTAGACTCCCACCCAGAAGATGATTTCGGTCCATCCCGACCTGCGTCTCGTGTCGTGTCTCGTGCCCCTTCAGTCGCGCCTTCGCGGACACATTCGCGAGACTCAATGACATCAGGTGCGAAGACGCCACAAGGGGGTCCGAGACAGGAGCAGACTTTCGCAGAGCTGCCAAACCGACACCGGACTACCTCCATCTCACAATCTGCAACGGCTGCTAAAGCCTCCGCAACTGCTGCATCTGTGTACTCGGAGCGCACGAGAGAGCTCGAATTTGAACACACGGTTTCCTCTTCACGAATCTCTTCCTCAGTGTCTCATTTCGAACGTGATCGTAAGGTATCTTCGTCGACAACGAAAGTGTCTACAACTGCATCCGTAGTGGACGAAAAGCGTGGCAGGGAGAGTGAGAGAGAAAAAGCGAAAGCCAGAGAGAAAGAGAAGCAGGAACACGAGAGAAGGGAGAAGGAGAGAGAAAGATTGGAGAGAGAAAGAGAGCGGGAACGGAAAGAGAATGAGGAGAAGGAAAGGCAGGCACATGAAAGAGCGCAACGAGAACGAGAAGAGGCAGAAAGGAAGGAACGCGAACTCAAGGAGAGGGAGGAGTGGGAGAGACAAGAGCGGGAACGAGAACAGAGGGAGAGGGAGGTATGGGAAAGACAAGAGCGGGAACGAGAGCAAAGGGAGAAGGAGGAGAAGGAGCGGAAAGAACGACTGCAAGCAAGAGACAAATCGAAGACTCCACGAGGAACGAGCAAGCAGAATTCTCCCATCGACCTTGCCGATTCAGTTGTTGGGAAGAGTCCTGGGCGACTTGGTGAAACACTTACCTCTGTCTGGGGATCCCAGTCCAAAGCGGTTACGCCTGCTGCTTCACCCTGGCCTGCACCGAGATCCGTTGGGCCCACTACGCCCAAGACAGGGAATCTATTGCCTACCGAGTCACGTAAGGCCACACCGCGGAATGTACAGGCCAAGTTGCCTACCCCGGCTACGCCGGCGCTCGGTGAAGCTCGACAATCTCTCATTGTAGAACAGACCGTCGATGACGCCACGAAGAACCTTTCCGTAGAGGTTCCTCAGCACCAGTATGTCGGAAGTACCGAAGGCGTTGCACATACTCCGGCAGACTCTCTACCACCGGACCAGTTTACAACCGGTGGAGTCTCTCAAGAACCTGCAGGAGATATCCACACGACCCAATCGAATATGGAGAACCAAACCCAGGAAAGTGCCGTGTCTGGTGCATTTGATAGTTGGGACAATAACGTCACCGGCGGTGACTGGACATCGGGAGGCCAGAGCGGAGGGGACGGCTGGACCGACCTCGTCTCGCCGTCGGGTGGCAAGGCTGACAAGGCTGGATCCGCTGCGGGAGCCTCATCGCTGCCATCACTTAGTTGGGGAGTGGGCGGCTCCAATAAATGGCCTTTCTCGTCTCCGAAAGCGTTCGGCTCGGGTCTCACAGGGGCACTCGGAGGTTTTAGTAGCTTCCTTGGTACAGGCGACCACGGGAAGAGTGAACCGAAGGCATCAGAGACGCGTGTGGACAGTCTCGATGACATTCCGTTGGACGGTATCACTTCTCAGCTAGAGGACGGACTCACTGAACAACCTCCTGCGGCTGCTACTGTGACAACCGAACCGGAGCAAACTGCTTCGCTGGACACTGGAACTGCGGATGGCTGGGCTCACGCTTCCGAGGCGCCGGGTGAACCTGCACCTGCACCTGTGACATTGGAAGAAAAACCCTCTCTGTCGTTGGACCCTCAGGCCCAGACCGAGTCTGGGGAAGCTGGGGAAGCCCAAGAAGAAAACGCGGAAGAGAAGGGTGCTGAAGATGGCGAAGGCGGTGCTGAGGGTGCCGGAGAAGGTCAGGCAGGAGCTAATGAAGAGGGAGAAGAAGATTGGGGACAGCAGACCGGCAAGAAGAAGAAAAAGAAAAGTGGTAAAGATACCAGCGTCCCGCCGACTCCCATCGAGCCAACGAGGAGCGGTAGTGGCGGTGGTGGCGAGAAGGCCAGCGGTGGTAAGAAGAAAAAGAAGAGGTAAACATACTGCCCTCTTTCCCAGAGTCCGTGCGGGTGGTTGTTTAGTAGACGTCTATGCTCGCGTTTTTGTATGCACCCTACGTTTTTGTTTTACTTACCTTTGGTCCCACGATGTAGTTTCTTGATTGATAATTAGATGTATTTCTTGAAAACCAGAAACTGAGCGGATGGGTTATTATGTGCAGACCAAAGCTAGCGAAGGTATCATAAACGTAAGGGTCATAAGTCTTGAAAATAAAAACAAGCTCGATAGTCTATTCCTCAGACAGAGGTGCAAAAAAAAAACGTTGAAGGTATGTGAACCACGAAGTCCCAAGAAAACTATCCTAGAAAATCTCGGCAAGGACACTCATCTGAATCACATCCGACCAGCAGCATCGACAGCGCCACTCCCTACGATACACTGCTCGAAACTTCGTTTTCTTAACCTTCCATTCTCGCCGACAGGGATAGGCAATCCATGTTTCAGACTTGCCAAGCTGGTTGCATTCTTCTTCGCCGCATCGAGCGAGAACGCTCCGCTCACGGACGGCATACTCAACCGCCTCATCCATCCTTTGGGTTTCTCAGGACGTAACATGATAGGTGGCTCCGGCGGACGGAGATCATGAGGGGAGGGACAGGTATTCGATAAACGGTATTTAGCCACTGAGCAAGTGTCGCATCCACAGAACGGCGCGTGATCCTTCGCAGGCAGCGGCGTCGAAGATTGGGAACGAGACGGAGAAGACGTTGTGTTAGCTGGGCTTGGGAGGGGCATGGGCGTTGGCACTGGCATTGGCAGGGGCAGATGCGACGTCGAAGCCGAGGCGATCTTGTTTGTAATAAAGGATGAGGAGGATGAGGAAGGATGCGGCATGACTATATGCGAAACACTCTGAGAACCGCGCTTGTGCACAAAGCGGTTATTTCTCGGACCTTTCGGGCCGTCACCCACGTTCGCAGAGGTGGTAAGGTTGAAATCAGGCCGGGAATGAAGGAACTGGAACTTATCCCTCTCCAGCTCCCGAGAGCGCTGATTCAGCTCGCGCTCTCGTTGCCGAAGCTCATATTCCTTCTCTTTGAGCTCCAGCTCAGCCAACTCTTCGATGCGCTGCTTCCGTTTGCGTATCTCGTTCTCGTCAATACGCATGTCACGTGCTGTTTGATGCATTAAGGGTGTATCTGAAGGTATTTGTAGTGGCGGGAACCGATCGGTGGTAGGAGAGGCGGCAGCCATGCGTCGCGGAGACATCGGTTCGTCAACAGGTTGGTATCTCGACGCCATCTCCGACACGCTCATCGGTAAGCGGGGTATGTCCTTCGGTCCTTGCGAAGGTGCCTCTACCTGCAATTGCCATCATATAAACGTGTGCAGGCAGAAAAGAAAAAAACACGATAGCACATACAATTCGACTGTACCGATTCTTCAAGGCTGCAACGTTACTGCCCGTGCTCTCGCTTCTCAGAAGTGGCTTTCTGCCAGCATCCATACTCTGACTCTTGAACGCACTCCTTCCCCTGCTAGTGCCGTCAATACTGACCGCATTACCGGCCCTTTCACCATCCCTCTGAACACCAAACTCTCTCTCTCCTTGTTCTGCTGACCTCTTGAAGGGTGAGTCTGGCCTGAAGGCCAGCGTTGGCGACGGTAACACCGGTATAGGTGGTAACGGCGACTTGGGTGCTGGTGAAGGTAAAGGTGGACGCCCAACGATGGATCGACGACGGGGCCTGGGCAATTCTCCCCCACCCGTTAGCAGCACGGAAGGATTCGAACCGAATGGGGTTTTATGCTCCATGGACGAGCCCGGGCGGCTCGGTCTCTCCTCCGGAGAACCGCCAGAATTCTGACGCGAGACAGAAGGCGTCTGCGAAGTCAGTGGAGGAGGAATACGCGGAGACCTACGTGCGTCTAGCATTCCAGAGGCGGTATCAGCGCCTAGTGGACTCTCAGTCGGTATAGGTGAATCCAACGACCCAGAGTGCACTTGACTCAGAACATGGTTCTGAATTTCCATATGCGAAAGCGCAGCATGAATGTTCTGCATCTGCATCTGTTCGACCTGTTGTGCCTGGAGTTGTTTCTGCCTCTGTGCCTCTGCTACTTGGCTGATGGGCGTCGCAGAGACGGGACCAGGTATATGCGTTGGTGGCAATGGGAACGCGGAAAGTGTCGTGATCGAGTTGACCGAGCCTTGACTGTTCGCGCTGTCAGCGCTAGACTGGGTATTAATACTATTGTAGGTATTTGAAGCGTAGGGAGGGCGGGGAGGTTCCAATGGTATATTCCCAATTGGGAGTGGGGAACCTAGACTGAACCCACCACCGCCTGGAGGGACAGGCAACGAGCGTTCAGATGTGGCCGTTAAACCCCACTCCGATACTACGTTGCCATACACGGTGGACCCTGCGGTAGTCGTCGACATGGTCGGGGTAGGCGACAAGTTGTGTGGAGTTGGGACCTGAGCATGGGATCTATAGGAGGAGGGATCAGGTAAATCGTCCGGCAACGGTCCACTCCAAGCGCCTTCACAGAGCGTCCTCCATTCACCGAGTGGACCGATAGTGGGTGCAAATCGACGCATGCTCTCACACGTTCTGGCCCATTCTGCGTCTGCAATGCGTGCGAGACAAGCTGCGACGCCGAACATGGTCGACGCGTGCTGTTGGGCAACGTACATGGAATGATTACTAAATTTAAAAAGGAGGTTATGAACACCAGTCCGCACGCGAGGTAAGAGGTGTATGAGACACGCACTGTTTTTCCTGGGACATCTCTGGTCCAATAACACTGAGTAAGTTAATGTATCGGGCATGTTCTTCGCCTGCGTCTCGAGTGCCTTTCTTGGATTTCTTCTCGTAGGATTGACCTTCAAGGCAAGAAAAAAAAAAAGAGAGAATTTGTCTAAGCACACGTAGCGATGGAAGGGTGTATGAGGGCTACCTACCAGCTTGTTTGATCTTGGCGTTAGACTCATTCATTCGGTCATCGTGAGCTTTCTCCTCTTTCTGCAGGTATCGCAATCGTCGTCATCGCATAGCACGTACCGCAAAACAAGTTCCATAAGGGTGAGATGTTAGCGTGAACGGTCGACGAACATGGGAGGGAGGCCCTTGTGACACAAACTAAAGGGAAACGAAACAGACTACACTCACCGCCAACTTCTTGAACCACTTCTTCACTTCCGCATTCACGCTTCCACACTCCTTATCTGCGATTTTGGCAAACTTGGCGTCGACGTCTGCAAGGACCTCAAAGATACTCGCTGATGAGCTCAAGGCATTGGCTGTCGGGTGAATTCGCGGTCAGCTTACCCGGATTTTCCTGGGTCCACAAAAAAAAAAAAAAACGAAGGAACCAAGAAAAGAAATTTACAGGAAGAAAGACAAGACCACGCACCAGCATACTCTACACCAGCCTTGATTCCAGCTGCATCTTTCAAAGCCTTCACGAGCTTCTTTTGTACGGTAGCAAACGTCCGCGCAGCCTCACAATAGTCCGTGAGCGTAGCAACGAGCACTTCTATCGTGCGACAGGATTTGTGTATGTCACTGCGGTCAGCAGGGTGAATGGCAGGCGTTGCCGGTGCCGGGGCTAGGTTTGCGGTAGCCAAGGCTGGGCTGTTGGCCATGTTCGTCATTATTCGTGAAGTTCGTTATACCAATGATCCTGGGAGGGTCGATGAAGAGACGAGGACCTCTTTTCTACCCTCTCCCTGCGTAGACTGTCTACGCGTTAGCCGCACGGTCGCGACTGACGACGAAGTTGAACTATCCTTCCCAGCGCCTAATAATATCTGGCTACCCTCGGACTTTGAAAAAGATAAGATAAGCTACGAGACGTCATTCCCCCCGGCGTGTTCTCTAAGCCTCTTCCGAGAACTGCGAGACTTGCGTTCACCGGAGTCCTCCCGGCGGCTCCTCTTCCACATCAGCTTCTTCACGCACCCGGGACATAGTACGACCTTGACCAATGCCTGTTTTAATTCCCCGTGTTCTTCGTATGCGAACGGCAGCTCCAGCGTGGTCAATCGGGGTAGAGGACTCGACGTCGAATGAGGACGGTGATATTCACAGCGCATGTTTCCACATGTCGTCTCGCCTGTACCATCTAGGACTTCATTTTCTGTACGCCACCGCAGAGCGAACTGAAATGATGCGAATATTAGTTGTCAATAACGAGATACACATGTCCCCGAAGTGAAACGGCGACCTACGTTGCCAGACTTGTAGTGTTTCAGATTGCACAGTGCAAACTCGCGAAAGAGCGTGTCGTAGTATTTCTTCGCGAGCTGATCGTTCCATGACGACGAAGACGACGCATTATTCGTGCTGCTGCTGCCAGGTTGTCCGGCGTCATCTCTGAGGAATCTACATATGTGTTATAACATGCAAGATTTCATGAGTTATGACCCGTCGACAGAAGAGAAACGATTACTTGTGAGACGCCTTCAATATATCAAACTCTGTCACTGTAAACTCTTGTGTCCGTTTCTCGTCCGACCGCGACGTGTATGGCTTGTACAGCGACATCCCGTCCCTCCCAAGCTCACCGGTGTGCGAGAGAAGCGTGAGTTGTAGGGTCACCAAAAGAGGAAGGTCGTACTCAGCGCAGACGGATTTCTAAGCCGGCATTCTTCGACATCCCCGGCCCGGCCATCGTCATCGTCGTGTTCTCGTCGCACGCCGCCCGTATATCCGCCGGCTCCACCAGGTTGCTACGATCAAGGCTAACCTAGCATCGACGCACGTCCCTAAACTCAACAAAGAAACAGGATTCGCGGTCAAACACAGCCGAGAACCAATTCTCTTCTTTCTGCTACCATCGCAGCCGGATAATGCAGGAACGACAACGGTGAATCAGCTTCCTATGGACTTGCAAAAGCACCGTCGACGCCTCACGTCTCTCAGTACGCTGTCAGATTAAACTATGACAGTTAACTTCGTCCGTGTGCAGGTTCATGCGGCGTCTGATCCTCTCATTTCCGAGCATGCTACACACATCAGTTTGCCTGTGAGGACCACCCTCTTCGAAGACCGTGATATTGGCACGATGACGACGAGATGCATAATACCCACGTGCACCGAGCGTGATAGGTGTTGCAAGGGTCCAGCCTTCCCTCCGAAAATGAAGTCGCTCCACGCCACGTGGATTGTATAACACAACAACAATAGATGGGCGTTTATTGTCATAACCATCGTGAACAAGCACTTCATTCAATAATCTCCGTGTTATACGGCGCACGCATTCCAGCAGTTGGCGTCAGTACCCTCATTATTTTTTAACCCTGTAGGGATACAGACATTATCCCCGCCCTCGAGTGGTGCGACGACCTCGTCTTATCGGGACATCACTTATCGCATCGTAACTTCTCTGTAACCGCCACTGACAACTCCTTCAATCCCCGCTCGGGCGTGACGGGGTGTGGGAAATGTACGTGCGCTTCTCACACGCACGTCGTGTGTCATGATACTATGCTTCCAAATGCTTACTTATGTGCTCACATATTCGGTAGCAAACGTTAAGTGTATACTAAATCTTGCGGTAAGTGTGCATCTATTGCTGGCACCGCATTGGACAAATGAATAGAATTATATCATCCAAGCCAATCTACATATGTGCAAGTCAAGTCGGAATGGCAGGTATCCGGAGGTATCAATCCACGCCACAACGTGATGAGTGCCATCAATACACTAGTACATAGCAAGGATACAACGAGCGAACAAGAAAAAAACATTTTAACGATTCCATGCAGAGACGGCGCCCGAAAAACGAGCATGGATATACTACACCTGGTAGTATGGCACGCGATGATTTAAATGGACTCACCACGTCCTTTGCAGGCATTAAAAAAAACATGGGAGAGGAAAAAGAAAAAGAAAATCGTGCAGCCGACAGTATGTTAATGGTACTGTAGAGCTCCAGAGAACATCGTTGACTGAAAAACAATATTAAGGAGTGAGCTGAGTTGTAAAGAATTACGATGGAATGCGATACCGTGCCAAAGAACGAGAACCCAAAAGAACGGACGAGACCGCATGGCATACCACCATGTCCCACTGCAACCATTGAAAAATGTCTGTCGGCACCTTAATACACACACATATGCAAAGAAGAAAATGAACGAGAAAGAATCAGTCCAAGAACGCCACCTCGCACAATCGCCTACTCTCCGGATCCTCGATAGCACGCATTTCAAACCATATGCTCGCGCGATTATGCATCGTCGGGCTGACGGGCGTTCTCGACTTCACCTCGCCCGCATCACTGCTGGAAGGAGTGGCAGAACGATGGGAATAGGTGCTGATGGAACGCAAGCTGGTCGAAACGGATCTTCGTAGGTTCGTGAAGGAAGATACTTTTCCCAGGCGAGATAGGGACCTCGAAACCGGAGCGGTCGTCGTTGGAGAGAGGGAGGGTGAACGCATAGATGGGGCCGGGGGAAACGACGTGGTTATGGTGGGTTGCTGACGTTTACCTCTTCTGCCTCGCTCGTAGACATCTGACGTGTGTCTACGCGGAGGTAATGACGTAGGGAGTGATCCCGGAGGAGATGCGACATCGTCCGGTTCTTCGGCGCACGTATCCAACATGTGTGGGTGCAGTTGAGATGGGAACACCCCACTCACAGGGCTCTCAACCATTGTCTGTGTCGGGCTCTCGTCGGCGTCCTTTGTATTATATGCGTCGACTGGAGTAGAAATGACGATACCTGGGCTGGTTACGGTCTGACCTTGTACGCACGCTTTTGGAGGGGGTGCAAAAGGTGGAGGGGCGAATGGCCCCTCGTGGTCTTGTTCCTCCGGAAGAACCTCGAGAGACGTCGACAACCGAGGAAGTGAGCTAGAGAAGGACGGTCTCGTCGCATCAGGTGCCGACAGGGGTTCCAGGGACGGAGAGGCAGGCAAAGGTACCTGGGCCGGAAGTGGCGATGACACCACACCGGACGACGGAGTCTCGTGAACATTCTGTTCCTGTGGGGGGACAGATGGCGGACGTGTTGCGCCCGGAGAGTATGGTGGAGGGGAGCAGCTCGACGAACTTTCGAGTTCGGACTCGCTTGTCAGTGCCGCCTTGTCATGATTGTGTGCCATCCACTCTTGCTTGATCTTTTCAGCTAGACTCATACCCTTCGCTCGTCCATCCATTTCCTGATTCGCCCCGGTGCTTAAACGGAGGGAAACGACGGGCAGTCTGGCATCTTCGTCACGCTCCTGTTGGCTTAAATCCTTTCTTGGCGGCAAGAGACCACGCTCGCGGAGTGCTGCTTCGCGATGTTCGCGTGAAACGAAGCTGTTGGTGAGAGGAGGTGCAACAGGAGAGACAAACAACCGCGAAGTCTTGTTCTTGGGACGGCGGGAATCGGTTGGTGGTGGAGATCGTGAGTCCGAGGCTGGGCCGGTGATGGGAATAGATTTCGGAACGGCGATGTGCAGTTTGGAGGTGACACGGCGGACGAGGGTTACCTTGGCATTGTGCGCAGCATCGGTAGGCTGTTTGCCCGATGAAGATCGGGTGGTGTTTGGCAGGCTGCAAGACGAACAAAGGTTAGAAATATGAATCAATCCGAGGCAAACAGGAAATGAAAAACACGCCGCAGCATGACGCAGATTGATCGGGAGAGAGGACTTCTCGGTTGCACGCCACTCACCAGACGGGGTCTGCATGTCGAACAACATCGTTCTCGTCAGATGGCCGCGACCCTGAGGCAGATACTCTGCGTTCGCGGATAAGTGACCTGCGTGGTGGAATGCTCCGGGGAGGATGAGCGGTCTGTGTCGTCTTCGGGTGGAGGGAGGGGGATCTTTGTTCTGGAGCGGAAGCGGAAGACGTTGAGGGGGACGGTGACAGCAGGCATGTCGAGGTCGTAGCGAGAAGACGGGTAAAAAGGAAGGGAAGGGAGGGGAGAGGAAGAGAGGAACAGGAGACCATACTACTATTTATTCATTTCAATGGGGATACTCTTATTCGTGTGTTACATGGACACTCTCGCCAAAGTTTTTTCTTGATTCGTTCTTGACGTGATCGGCAAATTAGGGTCAAGTCTGGGGTAGTACGTCCACTTTTATTGACCCCGAACTATATCATTCATTCACAAGCCAATCACGTGTGAGTGAAGCTCTAACTCGTCCTGACAATTGAAGAAAAATATATTACCGCAAACATCGCTGGCGTATAGACATGTGGGTACTCCAAGTACTCCTACAGGCTCATATTCAGATCTCGATGCGGAGGACGTCCCGCTCCCTTTGCCCAACCAAAAGAGGATGATCCGGAGTGGTTAACGCCGACGATAGCGCATTCCAGAAATGGGACTCTCAGCTGGCTATACACATCACCCAACGCAGCAAACCTTACCCTGAACCGGAGCTTATAGTGGTACTGTATATGTCTCTCCAAAGGTCTTCCGTGTCAATGTCACGACAGCCCATGGGACATGCGAGGACATGATACTACAGGAGATGCTCCCCTGTATGTACTTGTATTGCAAATTTATTTTCAAGTTCCCATAGAGATTCTCCACTCCTTTCCCAAGCTCGACGGCCGCCTCCTTTCCACGGATCTGAGTGACGTGGATACGTTCCCATCAACTCCGAGTAATTTGAACATCCCATCTCCACAACGGTCATTTTCAATAAACTAAATATTGTGTATGTATGGCCCGTCGGTGCCGGCGCAACCTCGGACAGACGGACGCACCAGTATTGGGTACCTGGGTGACCATGTGGATCGTACCTATCCAGCCGGCCCAGGTTAGTAGTTGCTGCTGACCTTTTGCTGCGCAATATTAATGCAGGACGACTTCATCCGCATCCGGCTTATGTGCGCTGTTTCACAACCTGAAAGGTTCTACTTCTGTGCCACTTCAAAATATATTATTTATCGACTTACCAGCCGCGGCGGTCTTCTTCTGCCGCTGCAATCGAAGCCGCGAATCCGCATGAGGCCCCCAGTGGAAACCCAAACCCAGGCTCGGCGATGTGAAATCGCTCCTATCGGGTAGATATATCTACGACGAGTTGATTTCGATACTATTCAATCCGTCCACTCCCCCCCGTGGCGGGCATCCGCTATTTCTTTCCCTGGCCGGCTTCAGTGCAAGAGGTGGTCCCCCTTCCCATCACGGTGGGCTGGCTTTCGATTTCTACACAGCCAGTGACATTTCAGCATGCTATGCATTCCTGACGTGGAAACCAGCGTCACCAAATGACACCCAGCGATAATGATGAAACGCTTGTAATCCACTAGCGACAGCAGATCGAGAGGTCGGATGTACTTACTTGCGTGTGTGCTCAGGGGGGGAACACAAAGCTAGGCCTAGAAGGTCTATTTCCTCCTCAATGTGAGGAGTTCGGTGCGCAGCAAGTTGGACTCCATGATGATACTGATTAGCCGCCCCATTATCACTGAATCTCGCCCCACTAACCCCGGCGGCTGTTTGACAAGCTATCACAACAGCTTGTAATGTTTACTTCGATTTGGATGCGCCGTAACAACTCGTAACACATGACCTATTACCTTCTGTTACATAACATCGTGCCTACTTTTTATAGATATAAATTCTGATAATTTTACTTTAGGTTTCGAAGACCAACGTCACGAGGACAGAATGCTCACTACTGCATACAGACTGCACTGAACAATCACGGAACAAAAGGACATACCATTGAGGAAACTACTACTTAGTAGCGTGTAGCTACTAGGTACTACCCGCGTAACTTCCATTCCTCACGGCGGCCGGAACATCGACGCCGACTTGGCACTCCATGAGTAGTTCGGACCGCGTCTTCGCTCGGCCGCTAGTGAGCGTTCGAGCGGTGGTACCGGGCCATCTAGCTTATGTCCGATACTTAGTTTGGTCCTATTCAAACATTGAACGAGCACGGGGAGAGGAGTTCAGGCTCGACGCTCTCAGGAATCGAAGCGAAGCGAACTCTTATGTATATGTCCGTCATTAGTACTGGTGAAAAAGTAAGAACGCTCTTAGACTGGCACCATGGCCTGACACGTAGCTGGAAGCTTGGTTTTGAGACGTACACTGCGGCGGCCGTCACTGACCTGCAACCAAATGCTCAGATACACCTTCGAACGATGTTTTGTTGGAAGTGAACGTATCCCTTAACGGCCAACTTGAAGAACACGCACGATTCGCCGCGTTCGCGGGTCGACAGGATCTCACGACCGCTGGACTTCCCTCGGTCGAATCGCGCCAAGGCCGTAAACGTCGTCCAAACCCCTCATCACTCTTCAGCTTCAGGCCTTCAGGCTTCATCACTAACTTCGATATCGGCCATGACGTACCGTATTACTTTGGTGTTACTATTCGAAGCGGTAATGACTGCACCCGACTTCAGTCTTCGACAAACCTATCGAATACGAGGTTGCGTGTCATCGATGCCGCCGGCCCTACAGGCTACGAGACCCTACCCAGGTAGTAGTGCGCAGATAACACGCCAACTTCGATTCCAAAAACAGTGCGCGAGATAGGGCTGTGGAAGACCGTGTATGTTGATTTCACAGCCCTCGACTGTTCTCAGTCACACCGAGGTCACCGCCTAATTTCCAAAAGGTTCATACTCGATGATCTGGGTAGTCGCAGACCAAAACCTTGGGAGGGCCTAGCAACTATGTCGTATTAGGTTTTTTTTTCTTTCGAAAATTCACTGATCAGTGGCGGGATGAGATTGAAAAAAAGAAATGGGTGGGCTTCTTGTTTGTACGTGCACTTGATTTTATCCTTACGTACCTGATCCAAGAAGACTTGATGGCGTCTTCCATCTATAAAATCAAGTTTAAATCAGGAATGTCTTACAAGCTCCTTGGCCCCCCAATTGGACACTGTGCGGCAACGCCAGGTCCAACCAGTACATTCTCAGCCAACCTTGCCGCGTCTCCTTCCTGAATGCCCAACATTTCCAGCATCTCTTTCCTATTGAACATCACCGCGGTTTCCGCTGCACTCGGTCGCCCTAACCACGGGTCTGCACCACCCTGGTCAAGCACACGTACAACTTCTTCATAGCCCTTGAACACCGCTCCTGCGAGGGGAGATTGTCCGCGGTCGTTGAGTCGGTTGGGATCCGCACCTCTGGCGAGCAAACCGGATACGAGGGCGGGATGGTTGGAATAGGAGGCGAGCATGAGGAGCGTGTTACCTGGGATTGACCATTATTTGGCAATAAGAAGGAGGAGGAAGAGAAGCTGAGAAAGCGCTTCACAGGTGGCGCACTTACCTTTGTCGTTGGTTAGATTAACAGGTAAACCCGCATCAACGGCTGCTAACAGGACCTCGGCGTTGCCCTCGCGTGCAGCATCGAACATGCGGTGAGCGAATTCTTGCGTGGCCGGTGGCAGTGAGTTCACGTCAACTGTTCGTGTGCCAGATTCAGTTGTCTGTTTGCATTCGTCATTTGCGCTATGCGCTTGACTTTCCGAGTGGTAGATCGTACCATTGTATTGGCGGGCTTAGCTCTTTCAACTCTACGATGTCGGGCAGAAAACAGTTAGGAGCCAGGGAAAGTGTACTATATTTATCTTTCGCCAAGATGGGAAGTCGTTTCTCGTGGATGTAAACTCGGCCAACTAAATCGATACAAGTCCTTTGAAATATGCTACTTGCAGCAATGATACGTACAACGTGAAGGATGCTCTTCAGGGTTCGCTGTCGTGAGATTTGACCTTCGTAGCTAGGTGAACGAACGGAGAGTAGAGATGAAGATACAAGTCAATAGAACAAGAAAGCGAAGAGAACAGAATGACTAGAGAAACGTAGATCACAAAGGAGAGAGTGATCTAGTGTGTGGGGGGGAAGGCCGCCGGACGCTAGGCTCCAGAATCGAGCGAGAGTGCCGAGATGCCGAGAGCACGCGCGCACCGAGCGGGGGTCACGTGACTACGAAGCCGAGAGATTGAGAGTGAGAAGGGGTCACGTGGCTCGTACAAAGAGGGATCGAAAGGGGAGAGTGCGCGGAAACAAGCGGTGCGGCCTTCTGAGCGTGCAAGAGCGGACGAGTGGAAGAGAGGAGAAGAGGCCACAGGACCGACCAAACACGCTAAGATGTGAAAGGGAGGTGGGTAGGAGAGCAAAGAACTGAAGAGTATATGCGCGAGAACGATGAATGCTTGGACGAGAGACGACGAAGGTCGAAGGAAAGAGAGACGTGAGACAGGGGGAGGTAATCTAAGTGTGAACGCGTCTTAGATTACATAATGTTCACGTGATCGCTACGAAGGCCCTGTTGACTGCGTCCAAGATCGCAGGCTCACTAGTTAGCAGTAAACGCCCACGTGGACATCCGGTGGCAGGTAGCTGGAGGAATATGACGCACCTCCACCGAATTTGGCCCTCTTGGTACGCTTTGAAGGATCTTTCCGGGCGGGCCGTTCAACCTCATTGTACCAAAAAAATGACTCACATGCATAAACTTCTGCGTGATAACAGGCGAACTTGCAATGTTCCCTTCGTCACCATCCATGGCCACTCAAAGACAGCAGTCCGGGTCGACTACCTACGATCACACAACACCTGAGAGGGAACAAGATCTCCGGTGTCTCTTCCTTACTTGCCCCTGAGGATGGCGGCACGTTCGTTGGAGCGTACCTCTACACTTTTCTTCACGAAACCCGACAAGAGGCTGCGTTCCAGGCCGAAGCAGGGATTAAATCAGAAATCGATGCAGTATGAGTACAGGTCAAACTTGTACGTCGTCATCTTCATTCCATTGTTGCGGTAGGTTGATACGCGGTCATGCGCAGACTGCTGTTCGCGACAAGTTGTCGTAGACCAGACGCTGCCGGTGATGAGCGTGCCACTCTCCGTGCAGAACCAGACGACATACGAGGAAAACACCTTGACATTAACATTCGAATAGCTTGGAGGACAGCATAGACAAGCGGGTGTGTATATCAGAGCCACCAATTTCTGGCTATACTTTGATGATGGAATGATTGTGACGCAGATAAAGAATTTGCAGGCTGCTACATCAAGGCGTGCCAGTTGCCACGGTCAGCGTGACGCTTGAAGAATTGCAAGTAGGGGTGGATCGAACAGATACGACTGTTTTCTGGACTGGTCAAGGCAGTAAAGGGGCTCCCGGAATCGGTGAACGAAGAAAACACACGCACCATCGTCACATACCTACAGGTCGTTCGTGGCTCTGCACTCCATCTTAGCGCCAAGGCCCTGGTGCCGTTTGTTCAACGAGGGTAGCAGTTGATGGGTTTCTAATCTATGTATATTACTGGCATCCGTGGTCTATACAACTAACAGCGAGGCAAGAGTCGCTTCCACTTGTATTACCTGATCGTCGTAGAGGTCAATGACACTAGCATAGATATATAAATCCAAGGCAACACACCTCCAGCGCTTGTTGTACTTCCAATCTTCTCCGTGCAGCCTCAAGCCAATCATGGAGAAGCTCCTTGGCCGTCCCAGTCAACTGGTTCAACTCGCGTGTTGCACTATCCAGATCCTTTTCGTTCAGATAATACTCCGCTCTGGCCAACACGCTCAAAACATCGTTCCCGGGAGTAAGCCCGTGTTTCCGGAAAGTGAAAGAGGTAAGAAGATGAGAAGCAAGATGCGAGAGGACGCCAGCGTTGCGGTCGGGCACCAGTGCAACGCTTGACACGCGGGGTGCGACAGACGTTGTGAACCAAGAAGTGAGGTCGACGAGGGGTTCAACGCCGACGTCTGGAATATCAGTTTTTTCGATGGAATCTAGCGCGGTGGATAAGACAGGGTCGTCCTTGGCAACAGCGACATGACGTAGGACCCGAAGCTCTTCACGGAATGGTTTGCGCACCGACGCATCCACAGCTGTTTGCATGGCACGCACTGCAGTCCACAAGGCATGTACGCGGATGTTCTCGTCGAGGTAAGACGAATTATCGAGAGCTAATCTCTCCAAGCGTTTGAGATTAGTCGCGAGCTCCTCCAGCCGGGCAAGTCGTCCTCCGCGCTCTTCCTCGACCTTCACCTTGACCTCTCGAATCCACCGTCGTTGCATCTCTATTCCCTGAGCAATGACCTCCTCCTTCAGCCTTCAAGTGCGTGTCAAGACGGAATATTTTCGAATGCCAAGCCAGAAAAAAAGGGCTCACCGTTCGTTAATGAGCTCCGTCTGAGTCTTAAGTTCGTTCGCCAGTTTTTCGCGGTATGCCTGCGCATACTTTACGCGCTCTTCCTCCACGAACTTCCTGAAGTCCTCTTGTTGCAAGTCCAGCTTATCCTGGGCCTCGATCTCCAGCTCCAATAGCTTGGTGTTGTATTCGCGGGCCTGTTCATCTAACTTCTGCTCCAACTGATGTTGTTCTTCTTCCTTGATTCGCTCTATGCGTGACGCGAGGTCTCGGAGATCAACCTTGGCTGTTTCAAGGACATCCTTGGCCTTCTCCGCTGCTGCTGGCGCAGAGTTCAGGTATGAAGCGAGGTTGTCAATTGTATGCGCCAAGTGGGACACCACGGGCTCGGAAACAGCTACGTCCGACACGGCTGGGGCAACAAGAGGGAGGGGTGTAGGCACAGGTTCGGTTGGCGGGCTGGCGGTATCTTTTGGCTTCTGAGGCCTCGGGCGAACATATCCTGGAGGTGGTTCGAAGCCAATAGGAAGAGGAACCTCGTATACGTTCTTGTCTTTCGACTCTGGAACGATGACTAACTCGACTTCCGTTGCCTTAGGTTGGTCGACCGCAGCAGTCACTTCAGGCTCCAGTTCGGGATACTTCTTTTCCAGAGCTTCCTCAGCTTTCCTGATGAGGTCTTCGAGCTCCTCAGCAAACTTGACAGCCATGTACCTCGCAGTAGCGGTGGGTTTTCGTGCCTCGGGAGTGCCATGGTCATCGGACCTCTCCACAGAGGTTTTAAGAGCAGTCGCTAAGGATTTGACACGTCCTTTGGACTCCTGGTGTGCATCCTTTGCACGTTCGCGGACGGGTTGAGCTGCTTCCTTCGGTGTATCCTTGGTTGCCGCATCCTCAGAAGGACGATACCCCAGTTGCTTCTGTACGAAGTCAGACACGTATTTCACTGCGTCAACCGTAGAGATGACAATATTCTGGATGGTAATCTCGTCCCAGCCGTGCTTTGCGCCGTATTCTACGAGGGCCTCACCCAGGGGAACATTCTGGCTGAAAAACTCGCGGTACTGAGGACTTTCGTACGACGCGAAGGTGCTCCCGATGTAGAAGGCAGAAGTCCCGGCGACGGAGTAGAATAAAAACTTTCGTACTACGCTTTTGGTCTTCTTTGGCTCGGGAATAGGTTCGGCGGGTGGAGTGGTAGTCAGTCGCTACTAATCCTGTCAATGTCCGTTTATCACAAGTTTATGGTAGTGGACTCCGTACCCTTCGAGTCGCCCTGACCAAACTTCTGCCAGTAGACCTAGGAGTTTGTCTGGGGACAGCGATGGCGCGGTACATGGCTATCGTTGACGCGAACGACAACTACAACGAGTAAGCAATAAAAGTACTACCGCGCAACTCGTGGTTATACCCGGAAATTTCCGTCCCGTGCGCTTGAACTTCAACTAAGTCACTCTGACATGCGGAAAACGCGAAATACGCATTGTGCGAAGAAAAGCGTTCACACCTAGGCGTGCTAGCCCAAGTTGAAGTTCAAGGCCAGGACCTGACAACGCATAGAGCGCATGGCTGGTTTACAAAGAAACATTTTGCGTACAACATTGGAGGCTATGGTGATAACCTAGGTTCATTCAAGAGCCCCAAGTATTTCCTCTGCTGGACACATTTAAACACGACATGCGACGAATCCCAGGATATCAGGCAAGAATGTTGGCTGCACTTGGATAACACCCGACGAAGTCAAAGTTGAACTTCGGACGACGTGTATGATCGTAAGTGAAGTCCCCTACTGTTTAATTCTGGACCTACGCGATAGACCTCCCGCGTTCCCAATGCTAGTGTGGTGAGCTCCGATTCGTAGTTACGCAGCTTACCAGAGGTGGATTGATTACACACAACGCGTCGCAGCGAACTGCAATCCAAGCAAGAAGCAGAACGAGGCAAATTATTTGTATCTATGAGATACGGTACGCATTACATGGAAAATTGTGAGGATGCGGCATCAGCGACAAGAGGACGAGACTTGAAAGAAAAAAAATGTGTATATACACTCTACGCATTAAGAGGAAACAGCGACAGTCTCCTATGGTCACATTCGGTCCATGGTATCAGTGATGAACAAGACGACGAAAATGCCTAACGAGGCTCATTTAGCAGTTTATGCCGCGAGGCTCAGAGCCTCCATGGCAAGGTCCAGAGGATCGGCAGCGGCGGCTGTCGCTTGTGCAACAGCGACTTCGGCTGTGGCACCTCTGCCAAAGACTATTTCAGGACTCGTGCAAGCTGCGACCGCACGGCGCATCTGCGTTGTCAGGAAGGACAGACCGACTTGGTAAGCGGCTGTAGAAACAGAGTCAGTGGGGTCGACAGACACACGTTCTGTACCTACCATTCATCCATCCGAAGCCTTCACGAGGGACCATTTTAAAGTCAATTCCTTGGTTGCCGTATTCAGCCTCAACCAAGTGCGACAGCTTGACCGCATCAAACTGCATTGAAAACGGGATGTCAATGAAATGTCAATCCGGAAGGAAATGTCGGTCACACCTTTTCAGGGACAACTCCGTTGAAATCAACGAAAGCGGTGGTCATCCTGAGTAACCGTCAGCCGACAAACCCACGAGAAGGTTGTAGGGGACACACATGTAAAGCCATCTGTAGGCTAATCTCTGCGCCTCTTCCAGATATCCATACCTCTCGAGTCCGACCCATGCCATTATTTGATGAGGCGGCCTATGCAAGGGATTTCGTTAGGCCAGACATAGCGACTAATCACTTCGTTCGACTAACCATGCATAACTGACGTGTATAGCATCAGCAACGGCACTAGCAACAAATGCGTGACACTTACGGGAAGTCCCATTGACGATTCGGGCGGTCCAAGGATATCTTACCACGAGACTCCTCAGTACCAGACACAAGACCACCCAAGACTTCAAATTTCTTCAGCGACTGGGAACTGAAACACGCCATCAGGTGCCCAAAGCAACGATCGACAATTTCCTGCACGTACACGAGTTTCCAGCACTGCTCTTCACTCGCACAGCCTGCCCACAGAGCCCAGAATGCAGTGACGCTCTCATACAAGCTCTGCTTCTCCTGGACGGTATCATAATCGAAGTAAAGATTCTTGCTTTCGTTCCACAGGTACTTATCGATTACTTCCCTTCTCCACTCAGCTCGCTCGAACCACTCATCGCTGGTTTGTGGCCGAGAGGTCGATCGCTCGCGGTGTGGATTGGCGTACGACTCCGGCGTTGGAGGGAATGGCATCAATGGGAAATCCTCTTCCAACATCAACTCATCGTCGAACACCTCGCTGATAGCAGTGGCGATGTCAACTTCGTACTTGTACAAAAGTGCTTGCAGATCAATCGTTCCGAGATTCGCACAACGCTTTTCAAAACGGTAATGTCGTGTCATGTCCGGACTCGCGGACGGCACGGTCGTGGAGGAAGTACTCGTCGAGCTCCGGTTCCTTCAACGCACCGTTGTTATACTTCTCACTGAATTCTAGGACAGAGATGCCATGCTTGGCGGCGTACGGTTCCAGGATATGGGTAAAATGGGTAGCCTCGGTCTCAGGGGGTATTCCCACACCATCGGGCCGGAAACGGGATAGGCCGGTCTTGGGGTCCATGCGGGGTTCCGCCACCCAAATGGTATGGTACTCTTTGATAGCGGCCTGGATGGCGCGTTTCAACCATTGGCGGTTAGCCTCGATAGTCAGAGCGATCTAGCTGATTATAGATTTGGAGGGCCATGTCCGTCAAGAATGGCGGTTGAGTGCGACAGAGGTAGTAGCTCCGGGACCCGTTCAGAATCTTGCCATAGTGCTTGATCTCGAATATGAAAGTGCTCGACCATATTCTTTGCCATTTGTACCTGGCCGTCTACAAGGAGGCCGAGGGAGATGAAGTAGGAATCCCAGTTGTAGAGCTAATTAGTATGACAAGGACAGACGTCGAGTCAAATGAAGCGCTGACAGTCCATAATTGGGTTACGTACCTCATTAAAACGAGCGCCAGGTACGATGAAGGGGATGCCCTTTAAGGTACGTCCGCCCTTGCCATCGTCTATCTCCTCCATAGCCAAAGCCAACAGGCCGGGCTTGGAGTTCAAGCTCTTGACAAAGTATGGGTCGTCGTTCTTTTGAGGAAGGACCTGAACGTCGAGATTCATGTGGGGTTTTTCACGGGCGACCTTCCTGTAGTATTCTACCATTGCGGGCTCCCCGTAGGGTATGTAGATTCGTGGCTGTACACGACCTGTTCGGTTCTTGGGGTCTGCGGTGATAATCTCCAGACCATCGCCGTCAATGCGGCGAGTAAGAGAATGCCAGAAAGAGTGTCGGATCATGCGTGACAAACGGTCGACCGGATTCTCCGTTAGACGTGCTTCGTCAAGCACGATGCGCTTTCGGCCATGGTCGCGCGCCAAAGCAAGTTCCTGCAATAAGTTTGACAGCATATAGGTACCCTAGAAAGGAAAGGGTGAGTACTGAGCACCATGACGACATATGAACGACATACGCGGATGTCAAACGTCTTGAAACCATTGCTAGTTGCGGTGCCAAGAGGTATCAACTTCGGACCTGCATCCGTTATGCTGATCTGGAAGTCACCATCCGTGTCTTCCTGTTCGAGGACGACCCGGATGGTCTCCTCGACGTCAATGAGGAAACGGCGCGGGCCTGTGACGCTCTTCTCGTCATGGGACATTCTCCGTGTCCTTATGATTATGTCTTCCTGGAAGGCGGGGGCACGTTTGGGGTTGTAGCCATGGATATGTGACTGCGGTGGGGTGCAATACAAGGGTTAGACAGTCCCAAAAGAGTGGGGTCTGCGTACATGACTGTATGTTCTTGAACGAGTGAACGTTTCACCGCCCCCATAGTAGACGGCAGCTTCTAAGTGAACGGATCCACGTTCGCCATCATCGACGAATGTGACACCAGGTGGATGAGTGAGAGAAGGTGCCATGAAGCGAGGAACAATAGTCAGAAAGTAGAAAGGTGGGGTTGGCCAGCTAATTTATGTCCCTGTCCCGACTGAACTAGCCGTGTTATGTCAAAACAACCGTGGCAATTACTACGGATCTAGGACCAGAGGGCTGTTCTGGAGCACAGGATGCAGGGGCTTTCAACGAGCGCACACCGACTTTCAATGCACACTCAGACGTGATGGCAATCCTCTGCAACCATAGCACACACCTGTCTTTTTGGAGGAAAGGTTCCGTTGGGCTTCCCCGGCGATCTGGATAGGCTTGGAACAAATTGATCGGACCTTTGATCCTGGGCTGGCGATTGTCCGTTTCTTGTGTACGTTGGGAAGAGGCAACCACAGGTATCGTGGAATTCTTGTCCGACTTCAGCGTCTTCGTGTCGATGATAGGTTGAGTCAGATTTTTCAGATCGGCCCTGACCACCTTCCCACTTTGTCCAGCCCCGTGATACGGTGTTTCAATGGTACATATGTACTACCTTATCCTTTCTTTCTCTTGGATGCACTGTTACTGCCCCAGGAGAAACACAATGATGCCCAAGTAACGGGACTCGAAACCTCTGAAGGGCGAATCTCGATGTCCTCTAACGCAGGCACCATCTTAGATGCCACCAGTGCCAACGCATCTTCGCAAGGAGCCCCTTGTAGGTACATATGACGACACTACTCGGTTCCAGTAAAACGATAAGCAGTGGCTTTCGCGCCGGTTCCGATAAACTGATAAACCCGGTCGGACGCCCAGCGCTTACCAGGTGACAGCCTTCCTACAGATCCGTTCGGTGTCGAAGACGTCATACACGGGGCTCACAGCTCGTGAGTGCTACCATTGTCCGATGGCGTAATACTATCCACACCGTGGGGGTCGTTCCTGATCGCCGGACACACCGATTCAAGAGGCGGGGCAGCTGCACTCCTGCTGTACAATGTTGTATTTTCGTTAGCGTGTATGGAAGTTCGTCAGGTTACGTGAACGAACGTCTCCGGTTCTATGATTCGTACTTGAACGCCTCACAGTTCGCCTCGGCAACTACGAACTGGTTGCACACTGTGCGACTTTTCTCGACATCCACGAAATACAGAAATAGCGTGCTTACAGTTCCTATTTGAATTCATCCACCACCGATCAGCATTTCGCTATGTAAAGTTTCAAGAGACACCAACGCAGAAGGTAAAAAGGGATAGAAAAGTGGCGTATTGTTGTTGCTCCCAAAAGCTGTGATGGTAGCAGACGAAACGAGCGACCCGATGAATGCCGACGGCTTGCCAACCTGTAGAAGCTATGTACATATAGATACATATTAAGAGTGACAAGTTACAACGGAGAACAGTGCAAAGAACAAGATCCTGTTGCTGGTGTTAGCATTAATATTGCTACTCATAACGAAGGTCAAGACGCACGTCTGTGGGAATGGGGAGACGTCGCTAATCATGGTTTGGCTATTTGCATACTGCGGGCAGATCATGAGACCATAGAAATCTGGTATAGCCTACAAGATGGCGTTAAGAGATGGGCAGCTACGTAACCACGACGTGCATACCGGATTTCCCACACTTCCTTCAAGCCGAACTCGTCTTGCAGTATGGGCGCCGATCAGATCTCATACCGTTAGAACCTATAGGATGCTCGGTGAGCATCTGTAGCGAACCAAATACGAAGAGCCACCGACCAGTATCCAAATGACTTCGAAACTCCACACATAATATAAGTGCGCGTCAACATGCGAACGGACAGGTCAACGAGCCCGACGGCACACCATTTTGGTCGACGTCCCGTATGTCTTTTGCACCGACCAATACCCATTGGGTCACCATTTTAGTGTATGAGATCAACATAATGAGTACTTGGTAGTGTACCTGTAGGGTAGAAGTAGAATAAGAAACGACACTGAATGACGGTTCAGCAACCTTCACTCACCTATTCTGCAAAGTGGCAACTACGGTACTGTGATGGGCCAAGGAAGCACATCAATCCTTGAGCAAGTACCTCATCACGAAACTAACACTGTAGCGCTCAGCACATCACCCCTGAAAACCCGATGGATACGCGGTAGCCAGAAGAAAGGAAATGAGCAACGCACATACATCAAGAAGTAAAAGATCAGGTATAGAGAGGTTTGCGTGTGTCGAAAGCACTCTCGCGCTGCGACATCTGTCTGTCGAGATTCAACTATCAACAAGGAGGTTCGAGATGTAAGTGCCAACTCAGGGATATGCTTTCCAAGCAGAAACCACAGAAGAGAACACAGCTGATTGGGTGCCTGTCCCCTCGCAATAGCTTGGATGAGCCCTGTAACACATTGCTTAGTGATTCATTAGTAGGCATAAACAGGACACGGATCAACGAGGAAGACAGCCTGCTTCCTAATTTAGCATGTCACTTCGGACAAACCTCACGAGGTGAACGAAGTTTGTCGAACTGTCACTACGGGAGGTACACTTTGGTCCACCTCGAACTGAGTTCGGTTCGACAACAACACTAATTCCTTGTGCCGTCGTTGCAAGTTAGTGACTAGCTACTTTGGGAGAACCACCGCTTCACTCGGATCCCACCTCCCAGCAGGTACCACCTACAGGCTCGATAAGAGGAGTGGACGAGTCTGTAAGTAGCTCCATCCAGATTCTGGCGAGTGTGCGGCGAGTTGGCAACGTCGTCCGGCCAGTACTGTTACATATCACCAAAAGTTGACCACAGCGTGCACCTTCACCTGCAATATGATACCTTGCGCCCTCCATCACCGGTCACAAGGCAAGCACTGATACCCCCACCGGCAATGTCACTTGGCCGCATCCAGCGAAAGGCATTCCTTCCTATGTCTGCTCATGTTCATCATACTCGTTACATCTTTGATGTCCATTGACACCTACATTTGCATTCTTCTCGTACATCCCCGAGTCGGATGCGAACGCAAGGTGGGAGCGAGCAATGCGTCTGGGGTGTGGAATGCGTGTATTTGCTTACGTTCCTCCACTCCTGGGCAGGATGTAATCGAGATGGACTGTCATATCGGTCGCTAGCGATGGTGGGTAGGTCAATCAATATTCAGACTCATACGTTTTACAAATCATGTGCATTTATCACGCAGCAAGTCCACGGCACGTCTGATTCGGATTCCCAACCTTTATATCCGAGTAGGGGCCAGAGTTCAGGGACAAAGACAAACAGTCGAATCCCTCCATCCCTCCCCCTTCCTCTGAATCACTCCTCTTTTCACAGAGAGAGGGGTTGGGGTTGTGATTGCTGATACGTTCCCCCCTCTTCCTGATTCACCGCTCAACAACGTTCAGTCGCCCAAATCACATTGCGATTTCAATCGGTCCAGAGTGCGAATCATGGGCGGGAGTGTTGCGTTTTGGATACGTTTTTCTTCCCTTCTTCCCTCTGCATCGGACGCTAATTTTCCACGTGCTTACACGCAGTGATATAAACCAACGCGTGACACGATGTGCAGACCTACCCTGGGCTCTACCTCCTAAGCTTCATGATGCTGAGAAGGGGAAGTGATTTCGTACAAGACTCACTACCGGAATCCTCTGCGATGACATCACGAAACAAATCCATCAAAGTGTCGGCGTGCCACCCCTCCTTGTTGTTCCACGCTATTGCCCTAATATATCTGTCTCAGGACGTACTACCTCTGCAACTACCGCAAAATCCACACCGTTCCACCTGTTGACAAGTGGTGCGACGGGCACGTAGTCACTACCAATTTCGCAACTCTTGCAAGCGTCTCGGTAAGCATATTGTCTTTATTCGCAACCAAATTCATCCATTTGCTCATCATGTTCTGTATAGTATGAGGTCAATGAGAGTTGGTGAGGAGCTGGTTGTTGGAGACGTCGAGTTTGTGCAATGGTACTTGATGGACAAGCACTACTATCACCTCAACTCGTCGTCGAAGATAGGAATCATTTTGTAATGAACACTATCTAACCTCTTTCTGTAGCTTCAGTGGGGGTTCCGATGGACAGGGCTCGTGAGTCTAGTAGACGGATTGTAGGGTCTACGCCGTTCGATCGCGTATCATATCTGGTCCTAGTAGCTCCCGCAACTACTTAGGAAATGCATTACCAGCTTCCGGCGACATCAATGCGAAGGCCTCGATATATGACGATTTTGTACCATCGATCAGTTTGGATCCTTACCTTCCGCAGTAGGCTCCCTACTCTGGCACACCATTTGAAAACGTCAGGACTGGCTCGTTCGATAGTATTCAATACAACGCGATGGGCGTCGCAGTGTGAAGCATAGCTCGATTTACATGGAACGGCTCCAACCAGAAGGCACCGAAAAGATGTCCGGAAAACTGACAGAAAACACTACTTGCAATTGCTTCCATCAACCTACTTCCACATGCCTCCGCCTATCTCCCTTCCTCCTACTGCCAGCAAATTCATCAGGTAGCAGCTACACGCGGAAACTTGCTCAAAATGTCCTTCCCGAAAGGTTGTCTAGTCCCTTGTTTGCGCTTATACAACTTTAGCTCCCCTGCACGATACACCAAGCTTAGAGGCACTCCCTCGCCATGTTTTCGTACGGCCTTTAGAATAGCACTCAGAAGTGCCTCCAATTTAGCCATCGAAGCTTCTGCCTCCCTGGCGTGGGCTGCCATCCCCTTACTATTGATCTGAAACTTCTCCACTCGACCGAACGTGCCACGTGTGTGCTTTGCCAAGTACAGGTAAGGTGTTTGCGACAGGTATAACTGAGGGTAGGCTTCTTTCCAGTCCAGTTCCCTGCGTGCCGCTCTAGTCGTGATCTCGATCACGCTCGACTGAGGGACAACTGAGCGAGGTGAAGTCAGCTTTACTTTCATCCCGAAACGGCTAGAGAAGGCTGAATCGTCAGGAAGTGTTGACGCTCCTCCTGTCGCCCCTATGCTTAGTGCGGAGAAGGAGGCGAGGAAAGAATCGTCCTCGCTTTCCGACTCCACACAGGCATCGACCTCGTAACGAAGCAATACTTTAAGCCCTCCGAAATCCTAACCAGTATACTGTGTGAGTAGTGGAGTGGACATGATTACGGTGACTCACGTAGCTGATGATGCGATGGTGACTGATTTCGTCTTCGGAGCCACGACGTGGTTTAGTCGCGGCCTATTTCATACTCGTGGCCAAATCCACGGAATTCTGTGATAGTCTCCTCCAGGGTTTCTTCGCGGCGTGTAAAGAGACACGTCTTCCCTAACACATCGAGATCAATGCGGAAGGTCTTTTCATGTTGTCCATCGATGCAACGTAACAATTTGCGCAGGTTATTCCTGTCCGTCACAAGATCGAAGTCACGATACCGGAAGTCGTCATGCAGTGAATCGACAGCAGCAAATATGGGGATGAGAGCCGAACGATGTCCCATACACGATGTATTACGATCGACGTAATGGACACCGGAGTCGGCAGGGAACGGTCGTAACAGTGGTCGTCCTCCAAATCCGCGGAGAAGCTGGTAATGCATGATCTAGGTTACTAACTTTGATCGTCAAGCCTTTTAACCAGCTTTCCTCACCTGGAACGGCGATGCTAGGTGTCGGCCCTCCGATCCACGAGTAGGAGGCAATCGGCTTGACATTCCGTAGTTCTACCCTGCTAGAAGAATGGCCTGCTGCCTTGGTAAAAATAGTCTCAGGTGGATCTTCCAGGCCTTTCAAGAGGAAACTGTCACTAGCAGGAGATGGGCCAAAGGTCCGAACTGTCGTTCTGTAAGACATGGAGGTTCGATGTTAGAAAGTGCGCACGATCTCTTCTCTTTTATATCTAGCGGAACGCCACTGAACCTATGGTCACTTTTCGGAAATCGCAGATCATGGATGCTAGCAACGCAACTGCTGGGAAGAAGTAGCTGGGCGCAATCAAGAATTCCAAAAATGACTAGCACGTGCGGGTTTGGAGTCTCCTCGTGTTTTTATCCTTGCTCCAGGTTCGAAGTCCCAACCATCGGGAGGTGGGAAGTCTCCGAGAAGGAACAAGAATAGCAGCTCCCTATAACACTCTAGTGAGTACATCAGCCTTCGTATCTGGGTGAACCATAAGTAACAGAGTGAGAGAGAAGAAGGGGGATAAAAGATCTGATGGAGAGACTAAAACAAGATGACTAGACGGATATTAAACGTAGATCACGAAGGGAGAGTGCGATCTAATGCTTGGGGAGAAGACGACGGGTCGCAAGACTCGAGCGTGCCGAGGTGCCGAACCAGCGTGCGCATCGAAAGAGGATCACGTGACTATAAAACGGTGGGGCTGAAGACAGAGGTCACGTGATCCAGTGAAGAGAAGATCGAAACGGCGGAGTGCATGGAATGATGCGGCGTGGCCTTCTGAACGGATAATTTTGTCAAGTCCAACAGTATACGTGGACATAGCCTTACAATGCTTTACAAAGGTGAAGCAAACCAAAGCCATGGGAAAATCAAGGAATATCAATGAACATCAAGGTATGAGGCCAGTAGTGATCTTAAAGAGCAGACGAGTGGAAGGAGGTCGAGAAGAGGTCACAGGACCGACCAAACACGCTAGGGTGTGAAAGGGAAGGCAGGTGGGAGAGCAAACACAGCGACCCTCATGTCGATAGGCCAGAACTGACCAAAAATCAAACCAGACTTGCCCCACATCTCAGCAGCGTACCACTTCCAGGCTCGCCAGCTCCCCATACTCGATCAGAGGATTGGACGAGCCTGTAAGTGGCTCTATTTGGATTCTGGCGAGCGTCTGGCGATTTGGCGACGTCGTCCAGGCAGTGTTACATATCACCGAAAGTTGAGCCATGCACCTATGCATAACATGACACCTTGCGCCGACTCCATCAACAGCCACAACGCAAGCACTGACACCCCCCACCGACAATATTTATCATTTGGCTGCGTCCAATGAGACTACCTTCGACATTTCTTCCTACGCCTGCTCAAGCCCATCGACATCGGCGCCCTTCTCGTATACCCCCGGCTCGATGCGAACACGAGGTGGGAACGAGCAATGATTTACGGTGCGGAATGTGTGTTTCCTTCGTTCCTCCGCTCCTGGGCAAGATGTTATCGGAATGGACTGTCATATCGGTCACTAGCACTGGTGGGGTAGGTCAATATTCGGACTCATACTATACTAATCATGCACATTCAGCACGTAGCAAGTCCACGGCACGTCTGACGCCGATTCTCAACCAAAGGCCAGAGTTCAGAGGCAAAGACAAACAGTCGAATCTATCCATCCCTCACCTCCTCTGAATCGTTCCTCTCATCGCAAAGAAAGGCATTGGGGTTGCGATAGCTAATACGTTTCCCCCTCTTCCAGAATCGCTCAACAATGTTCAGTGCGTTGCGCTCGCCTCGCACGCCCAAGTCACGTCACGAATTCAATCGGTCCAGACTATGATCATCGGCGAGATTGTTCCATTTTTGGTACGTCCTGTTCCGCCTCCCAAGCTTCATGATGATGATCATGAGGGAGAGTGATTTTGTACAAGAGTCACTACCGGAATCCTCCGCGATGGCGCCACCAAACGCATCCATCAAAGTGTCTGCATGCTACATGTCCCACGCTATTGCTTTAATACGTCTGTCCCGGGACGTACTGCCTCCGCAACCACTACCAAATTCACACCATTCCACCTGTCGACAAATGGTGCAGTGAGCACGAAGTCAATTTTCACTTCGCAACCCCTCCCGCAAGCGTCTCGGTAAGCATATTGTCTTTAATCGCAGCCAAATTCATCTACCTAATCATCATATTCTATATAGTATGAGGTCAATGAGAGTTGGTGGGGAGTTGGTTTTCGAAGACGTCGAGTTTACGCTGTTGCAGAGGAAATCCGCGAAAATGGTACTTGATGGACAAGCACTACTATTACCTCAACCCGTCGTCGTAAATAGGAATTACTTTGCAATGCAAATCATCTGACTTTTTTCTGCAGCTTCAGAGTGGGTTCCGATGGACAGGGCTCGTGAGTCTAGTACACCGATTGTGGTGATTACGCCGTTCTATGGACTGTTTCCTTCTCCCACTCTGCAATCGCGTGTCACAATTGATCCTAGTAACTCCCGTAACTTCTTAGGAAACGCGTTACTGGCTTTTGCTGACACCAATGCCAAGATCTCAATATACGACGATTCTGTACCATCAATCAGTCTGAAGCCTTACCTTCTGCAGTAGGTTCCACACCCCGGCACACCATTTGAAAACGTCAGGACTGGCTCGTTCGAATACGACACGATGAGCACCGCAGTGTGAAGCATAGCTCGGTTGACATGGAACGGCTCCAGCCAGAAAACACTGTAAGGATGTCCGAAAAACTGTCAAAAAACACTACTTGCAATTGCTTTCATCAACCTATTGCCTCTGCCAATCTCTCTTTCCTCCTACAGTCAGCAAATTCGTCAGTTAGCAGCTACACGCGGAAACTTGCTCAAAATGTCCTTCCCGAAAAGTCGTCTAGTCCCTTGTTTGCGCTTATACAGCTGTAACTCCCCTGCACGATACACCAAACTTAGAGGCACTCCCTCGCCATATTTTCGTACGGCCTTTAGAATAGCACTCAGAAGTGCCTCCAATTTAGCCATCGAAGCTTCAGCCTCTCTAGCGTGGGCAGCCATCCCTTCGCTATTGATCTGAAACTTCTCCACTCGACCAAATGTGCCACGTGTGTGCTTTGCCAAGTACAGGTAAGATGTTTGCGACAGGTATAACTGGGGGTAGACTTCTTTCCAGTCCAGTTCCCTGCGTGCTGCTCTAGTCTTAATCTCGATCACGCTTGACTGAGGAAGGACCGAGCGAGGTGAAGTCAACTTTACTTTCATCCCGAAACGGCTGGAGAAGGCTGAATCATTAGAGAGTGTTGGCGCTCCTCCTGTCGCCCCTATGCTCAGTGTGGAGAAGGAGGCGAGGAAAGAATCATCCTCGCTTTCCGGCTCCGCACAGGCATCGACTTCATAACGAAGCAATACTTTAAGCCCTCCGAAATCCTAACCAGTATACTGTGTGACGTAGTAGGATGGAGGTGATCACAGTGACTCACGTAGCTGATGATGCGATGGTGACTGATTTCGTCTTCGGAGCCACGACGTGGTTTAGTTGCAGCCATTTCATACTCGTGGCCGTATCCACGGAATTCTGTGAGAGTCTCCGCCAAGGTTTCTTCGCGGCGTGTAAAGAGACACGTCTTCCCTAACACATCGAGATCAATGCGGAAGGTCTTTTCATGCTGTCCATCGATGCAACGTAACAATTTGCGCAAGTTATTCCTGTCCGTCACAAGATCGAAGTCACGATACCGGAAATCGTCATGCAGTGAATCGACAGCAGCAAATATGGGGATGAGAGCCGAACGACGTCCCATAAACGATGTATTACGATCGACGTAATGGACACCGGAGTCGGCGGGAACGGTCGTAACAGTGGTCGTCTTCCAAATGCGTGGAGAAGCTGGTAATGCATGATCTAGGTTACTAACTTTGATCGTCAAGCCTTTTAACCAGCTTTCCTCACCTGGAACGGCGATGCTAGGTGTCGGCCCTCCGATCCACGAGTAGGAGGCAATCGGCTTGACATTCCGTAGTTCTGCCCTGCTAGAAGAATGGTCTGCTGCCTCGGTGGAAATAGTCTCAGGCGCATCTTCCAGGCCTTTCAGGAGGAAACTGTCACTAGCAGGAGATGGGCCAAAGGTCCGAACTGTCGTTCTGTAAGACATGGAGGTTCGATGTTAGAAAGTGCGCACGATCTATTCTCTTTTATACGTAGCGGAACGCCACTGAACCTACGGTCACTTTTTGGAAATCGTAGATCACGGATGCTGAATTCCAAAAATCATCAGCACGTGCGGATATGAGTCTCCTTGTGGTCTTATCCTTGTTCCAGTTTCGAAATCCCAGCCATTAGGGATGGGAAGTCTCCGCGAAGATACGAGATTACTAGCCCCTGTAACACCCTAGTGAGAAATTGAGAAATATGTATGCCGACAACCGTCTCTTGGAGCACGAAGATACGTTAGTCAAGACACGTCTGCTTGTACCTTCGTGTACTAGTCAGGTCAATCCAAACCCATTGCATTATTGTGGTATGGTATAATACAACACTACCGCTAACCTCTACGCTATCTGATAGATCGATTCGTCAATATCAGATATGTCAAGGGTTCACGGAGGTATCCCCACTTTCGCTCACCACGACTCCATCTAGTTGCCCTCAAACCCTTCGCATCATTATCTTTGATCCTGCTGCAAGCATCGAGGATCAGCCTTTGAAACTTAAGGCCTAACTGCGCACCGGACTGGCCAATAAATGGCGTAGGCACCGCACGCACGATCCGGAGTGTTCATGGGGAGTCTTGGCCACACACCAACTGAAGTTGGCGTTCCTGAGTGTTACATCAGAGCAGGCGTGAATATCGTATCTCTGAAGACTGCGTGGGATCCAATTCAATAACACGCAGTTCTGGAGCACCACGAAATGCCTCTGTTAAAAGACGAGCACGGGAAGAGTCCGACCGTCTGCCCTCGCGCACCGTCAGCCGCCTCAAGTGCGTAAGGGGTAGAGTGCGATAGAGGGCAATGAGCCTCTCTGAGCGCCCTCCTCTGAGCCAAAACTCTCGTTCTGTAGATTCGAGTCGAAAAGCAAAGGTCGAATATCAAGGTATTCATCCATGGAATATAGATGATTCGTCCGATGGATATTGGGACCTAATATGCCGCAAAAAACGCTCCAGGTGTCCTGTTCCACCTCACAATCGAGGTCTAAAGACCAGATGAGTGGCGCAGATGGTCTAGGAATCTGAGACGGACGAGAGCTGTCATCAAATCTCTCCTCAACGAATGGCTGGACAATGGTGACATCAGAAGCAGCTGAACAAATACAATGCAGGTAGACCATCGCGGATCGAGGGAATTCCAGGTGAGCTAGAAACGCTGCGATAGAGAAATCTGAGTCGGCCAGGCTGACATGCTCCAACTTCGGGAGATTTTGGCCATGCCATGCGAGTCAATGGGTGGGGCACTCACGCTTGGAAGTGAGCCCTCCAAGAATAGTTGTTGAAGGCCTGGCAATTGGCCCATGGTGCGGATAACAGTATCCATAGTTGACATAGTCATGATACTGATGTTGAAGAGACTCAGATTCGTGAGCCTGCTGAAGACAGCTGACGATCAATCCACCCGACACCTCTCCAGGCGCAATTCACGAAGGCAAGGAGCCGATCCAGCAAAGAATCCTTGTCTATTGTGATTTGCTGACTACGAGATCTAAAGGGGGTCAAATACAAGCGAAGTGACCGTAGCGTGGGTGCAGTTTCAGTCAGCAGGTGGAGGAACTCGGTGGAATGGAGTCTTAAAAAACGAATCCAGAGATGTTGGATGCGGTGCATATGACTCGACGCCTTCTTAAAAGCCTTTACAGGCTCTAACGAAGGAAGATCAGATAGATCGACACGAACGGACAGTAGAGAAGTCTTGGACCTTGCTAGTGATTCGCCCATCCATGGACGCGAGACAAAGAAAAGACGAGTCCAAAGGGCGGGGCAGTTCAGGGAAACCTGACGCCAGGTACGGCAAATGTGAGAGACAGTGGCCCAACCAGGGTCCAGACCTGCGGGGGTGTCATCAGATTCAAGCGCGTACTCGAGAAAGATTGCAGTCAGTAGTTCCGGAGGCAAGCGAGAGACATGCGACAAGGAGTTGCACCAGGAACGTAGGGGGATAAAGACAAAGTGACTGTTTCAATCTCTTTGTCGATGCGATCCAGAGCATCCTAGACCAACGATTCTGAACTAGCCGCATCGACGCCATTTTTCGTCAAGAAATCTGTGATCCTCGATAGCTCTGACGCCATCTGCTAACACGTCAGACTAGGAAAAACTCATGCTTTTCAAGTTGAAAGTCGCTGGTAGAATACCACGTGACCGACGAGAAGACATACCAAAACGGGAAATAGATTGTGGAACTTGATGACTAAGCTGAACATTATGGTGTGGTGTGCGCATGTGCTTGGCGACTGGGGTATGATGGCACCCGATGTTACCGACCGTATTGTCGGCTTTGCTCACTGCATTCCTGGAACTTTTCAGTGGTAAACGACCTCACGACGATGGCCTTGGAAAGGCCCCTCCACGACTGCGATTTGAGCTCCGACACGAACACGCTATTTCGCTCGCAGGGAACGTGATATTCTCCGACGTACGTCCAGTCGGATTCGCTGAGACGATACATGAGCTTGGGTCGAGATACATATCGTCGTTCCGACCGCCGTCTTTCGAGGAGTTCTCCGAGGCGAGGGTCCGTTCCATAAGACATGCCCAAAGCACCAGGCTACCGTGGTACGAAGACGAGATTCTCGGGCCGGCTGTCGAGAGTAGGGAAACACTCCTGGAGCTTGCAAAGATGACGAATAATGCCTATGTGACTCCAAACGACACTGCATGGTACAGATTGGGAAACGGGTGGATTCCTGTGCGTGTTTGCTAGGAGTTTTGTTCGATGCTCCAAGAACTCGCTCAATTTTTGTTTCTGCGCAGCACTACCCATTCGGCTGGGAACCTGATTCCGACGGGTTCCGTGGTTATGTCTTTGCCACTCCAGATAACTCTACGGTTGTGCTTTCCATAAAGGGCACTTCAACAAGTTTGTTCGGGGGCGGAGGTCCAACGGCGAAGAAGGACAAGTTCAATGACAATCTGCTGTTCAGTTGTTGTTGTGCCCGTATAGACTGGACGTGGACAGCTGTGTGTGGATGTTACCGTGGGGGGTGGAAGTGTGACCAGTTGTGTTTGGAGCGGGCCTTGGTAGAAGAAAGTTTGTTTTATCCCATCGGAACGGTGAGTGCGTTCCTCGCTGCGAAACTCCAACGCCAACTCTTGGGTAGAATCTATACAATAACTTAACGTACATGTATCCGCATTCGAACATATGGATCATAGGGCACTCGATGGGTAAGTGGAGGTGTGTGCAATGCTCAGTGCCCTAACTTGACTTGCACCGTAGGTGGTGCCCTGGCATCTTTACTGGGTGTAACTTTTGGTGTACCTGTCGTTGCTTTTGAGTCTCCTGGAGAAAGGCTAGCAGCACAGCGGCTGCACCTTCCATCGCCAGTATGCTATTTATCTCCCTTAGTCCTTTCAGTAGTCCTAACTATCATACTTGCAGCCATCTACGCAACATGTGACACATGTTTATCATACTGCTGACCCCATCGCTATGGGCACATGTAATGGCGTGCTTTCTTCCTGTTCTCTGGCAGGGTTTGCCATGGAGACGAAGTATGCTCGAAGTGACCATGTTCGTTGCTAGTGTGTTCTCACTAACCATCTGCAGGTGTCACCTCGGGGAGTCCATCGTGTACGATACTGTGAGCAACCTTTCGTGGTCAGTTGACGTTCGAACCCATGGGATCGTGACCGTGATTGAAAACGTGTTGGGAAAGCCGTGGGCACCTTGTGACGAAGTGGGTCGAGAAGTTCCTAGGCCCAAGCGAGAGGTGGACTGCGTGGTGAGCCGCGTTCCTCTTCATTTGAGTTCGCGTTTTGATGTCTGACTCGCCACATTTTATTTTCCCAGGAGTGCTATAGTTGGGAGTTTGGCGACTTCCCGCCTAGCTGAAGCTGGGGGAGGCTTGCAGTGTGGTGGCGTCGAAGGCCTGGGTATACCACTGAGGGCTAGACGTGCACAGGTCATTCGAGTACGTGAAGAAGCAGTCATAACTCACAAGTAATGCATCTACATGTGATGATCGAGGTGTGATAAACTGATAGAATAGATCTAAATTGCTGAATTTATACGTACGAACGCAAAGGAATGGTGACTGAGAAGAGGTGAAATCTGCAACAAGTGGTACTCGTACTCTTAACCTTTGTCTCAACCCTCGGATATACATTTCAGACTGTCACCCACGCCGCAGTGCCATCGTCTTCATCACAATTTATTGAAACACGCACACTCACCTGCACGTGTACAGCAAGGTCCAAGCCTGCAGTAGACCCGCCCAGAACGAAGCATTTCTGAATTGGGGAGTTCAGATCTCAGACATGATCATCCCAGTCACCATTTCCCGTCCGAGTCAATTCTCCACAAAACTACCTCCCCAGCTTGTCACGCTTGGCCACGACGAGCTCTTTCTGATAGAGCTGCAGGGCACCCTTGATGTCGAGGGTACCGAGAAGGAAGACAAGGATGGCCAGGTAATCGGAACATTAAATACGACTGATATGGTGTGTGTAGACTGGGTGCTTTCAATGTGTACAAGCTCTTACTGACGATCCGGGCTACTATTTCGCAGAACAAACCCACCCTAACTATCGGATACCACTTACTAGAAGGAAAGGTGGTCAATCTGGCGAAGCCCCTGGGCGTTTTACACAAACAAGTGTCCGCCCCTGTCGGTGGTGAATCCACTGGCCCCGAGAGTCAGGAAGAAATTGGAGTGGGGACGAAGTGGGATGTAATAGCCATAGTGAAGAAGAAAATGGTGTTCTCCAAACGGCCCATGCCCATCGCCACCGGCAAGCCGGCCAGCAAAGCACCATCATCACGGAGGGCGTAGAGCTTCCGAAAAGTGCACCCGTGCATCCGGGCAGTACTAGGCCGTGGCACGGCCATGATGCAGACCCTGAGCCCACCCGTGGCTCCTCCGTGGCACTCGACAAAGCGCTAGTGAAGTTACCAAGCTTGGCCATATTCCATTGCTCGTGCCGTGAATGCCCAGAACGAGCACCACACGAGAGCGTCTCTTCATATTTCACTTTGCCAGTTGGAACTAGCAACGTGGCGCTCCATGACGGGCAGTGTAAACCATTTAAGCCAACGATATTACCCGGCTTGTGTAGACGATCCACATGCTTTGTATTATTACTTAGGATCGTAAGAGCGTAATATATATTTTTGAGGTCCGCGAGGAGGAGGCGAGCAAGCAGATTGAAAAAAATGCGGATGCAGAGCGTTGGTCCCGCTCGTGCAAAACAACGTTGCCTCAACGTTGTATTGCTCACCAGCCGAGCCGCACAGAAGCCCTTCTCGCCCTGCCATGCTGCAGGGTGCGTTTTTCGATAAAACGCAGCACGAGTTCGCCTGCGATCAGACACGTCTTACAGCAGTACCATACACCTCGACTTCCTGCTACCACCCATCACATCATCGTTGACATCTCCATCATGGCTGCAGAGGCTGGGACTCTCAAAGAGACGGGCATACCTTTATATGTGGACAAGCTCGAGCGATATGGTGAGGTGAAGGACCTGCCGCCGGTATGTTGCGTTTCATAGCTATTTGCTTGTGCATCGGCCGAGATTTATCGCGCTTGCCTATCATCTAGTCGTTGATATTGCGCTTACTCCAGACCAACGGTGCCCCACCTGACAACCAACGGGAGGAGGTACGCTCGCTACTCCGCGACCCGAAAGCAGAGTTGGCGGCAGTAGAGAACGACATAAACGACTTGCAGGCTCGTCTTGCAGACTACCAACGGAGAAAACGAGAGCTCATTTCTTACGTAGAGGATCTTGGTGCACTCCTCTCACCCATTAGACGGATGCCGCCCGAGATCATGGCGAGAATATTTGAGTTTTGTGGAGATATTGGCGCTCGTGGGCCCCACGCGGAACCCAGCAAGCGAGCGCCACTCCTATTGGGAAGCGTATGCCGTAGCTGGCGTGCTCTTTCTCTCGCGATCCCTCGTCTGTGGACTACACTCTACCTCAGACTGCCTACCAGTGGCTCCTTTGTGAAACAAGAAGAGATCCTGCAGGCTTGGCTGGAACGCTCGCGACCGTTCCCGATATCACTTTGGCTGTGGAATGACTTCCTGACAGACGACATTCCCGTGTCGTTCCTCCGGCAGCTCACCGAAGTCATTGCTGAACATTCTGATAGATGGAAAGCCATCTTCATTCACTTTCCTGCATACGATCCCGATTGGGAATACTTTGATGCTCTGGTGCGCTGTCACTTCCCTAACCTAGAGGAGCTCGAAATATCACCTCAATTCACTCCCTGGGCGCCGTTCAAACCGGAGCTGATGCCACGGCTGCGTGAACTCCAAGTTCCTGCTGGTGCCATGCCCGACAGTCACAGAACATTGCCGTGGACGCAGCTTACCCATCTGACCTTGCGTGGTGGCTACCGTACCACGGATGTCACTGAGCTCCTCCAGATCCTCTCATGCGCACCCCACTTGTCATATCTCCACGTTGAGATATCGCAATACCGAGCGGAAGGGAAATGGGACGACACGCTGGATCGCATTACGATGCCCTGCCTCAGCACTCTTGTACTCGTCACGATCACGAACCATGAGGAATGCATCGATCATTTTATGGACGGCCTCGTACTCCCGCACTTGCGGGACTTCCAGATGCTTACACGTGTCTGGGATTGCAGCAGCATGACTACGGCGTGGTGTCACGACTCCTTCCTGGCTCTCCTTTCCCGCTCCAAGTGCAGCATCAACCATTTTACCCTTCACGCGATCAATATCATTGGGTCGCAGCTTCGCGAGATCGTGGAGCGGTGTCCTTCGCTCGTGCTCCTCAAGCTCCACGGGGCCCGGACACACGTTGTCCTGGGCGAGATCATCAAAGATATGATCTATGATCACTCCGAATATGCATCATCTTTGCCTACCTCACCCTCGTCGGGCTCCCAGCAGGATCGAGCCGGTCTTCCACTCGCGCCATGGCTCAAGGCGCTCTCGCTCAGCTGTGAATCCATTGATGCGCTCACATACAAGGTTGACGACTCTGGGCTCACGTTCGAGGAGGCGTTCACGCGCATGGTCAAGTCCCGTACTGTCCTGCGCACGCGCGACAGCAAGGTTCTCCAGCTCAAATGGATCCATTGGACGATCTGGTGGGAGTGGTATAGGAGCTACTGTGTGTCGCCTGTCAAGGCGCACCCCGATCCGGCTCTGGAGGAGCGGCTGAGCGAGTTGTGTGCTGGGGAGGTGGATGTCGGTGTCTCCGCTGCTACGTACAATAAGTACAAGCGGGTGTCTTAAACGGCTCCGAAGAACGATTTCGTCGAGTTGTCGATGGGAAGTTCTACAATAATAGGTTCATCTTAGAATGTAGACGTCCTATAACAGACGATTTATCTCCTGGTTTTGAGAGGGCTTCACAGATTCGCAGAATGAGGAGACGCGATAAATATATTTGATTGCTCCAAGGAGGAAAACGAAAAGCACATAAAAATGTATCCCTACGAGCACTTAGTATACAAGATAGCAACGAGAATTGAGCTGCCCGACAACACCGATTGAAAAGGGCGGCGTGGAACCGCAGATAAGAATACAATGCGCGTGGCATGATAATGGGAAACGGAGGGAGGCGGAATGCACGAAATAACAGACGTGTCAGTGTATTAGCCGCCCACTGATATAGGGTTGCTCCCGTATATTGTGAGTGGGATCGTAGGCGGCGATGACATCATAGAATACTTGTGGTAATCAGAATTGTTTCAGTGAGTATGGTGAGTATGATGCCTTATGAGTTCGCGGGTGGAGGAACGAGTAGTCCGAGGTAACAAGTGGGTACCGATCAAAGGAGGGGATGCTTCTAGATGAAGCTGTCGAAATGGCCTTTTAGAATACGTTCGCCCATAGGAGAGGGTGCACGGCGGGGTCTTCCAGACTCCGTGACCGTCGCTGACCGCTTCGGCTTCCTTCCCGCAAACGAGGAAGTGGGAATGACAGGGGAGGTAGATACGGCGGTATTAGGCGGGGGTGCAGGCTGGGGAGGGCTGGTAGAGGGTGCGGCTGGGTTCTACGAGATTGTCAATCTAAATGTATACTCGAGCTGATAAGGGCGTACCTTTGCACTGCCAAAAGACAGACGCCTCAAGATATTCACGCCTCGCTCGTGTTGCACCACCTCAGCCACAGCAGGTTTCTGTGCGAACACCCCGCTGATGCTAGAACGACGGGCATGATCAGCACCTGGCGTTTTCTCCATGGCCTCGTCTAGAGTTGCCATGAGATGTGGGGAAGGCAATGGTTGATTGAGCGTACCCTCAAAGACAGGGGGTCCGAAGCCACGGAACGGAAAAGTGGCAGATGCTTTGGCAGGAGAGTGGGACAAGAACGGGAAAATGGGGGCGCTCGACGGGGAGAGCGGCTGGGATCTGCCAGGGGATGGGGTCTGGACAGAGGGAGGGGATGCCGGAGAGGGAGAGGAATCGGAGGCGGCGGAGAGCGAGCGGTGGCGGAGGTGGTGGGTGACGATTGGGATTGGCTTGGAGTGTCTGACGCCGCTGTCCTTGTTCGCCTCTGCAGGGTTCATCGTAGAGAGAGAGAGAGAAAAGAAAAGAGTTGGCAACGCTGATGAGTCAAATGCAGAGTGCTTTATAACCCCGCCCCTGGCAATCCCCGGACTGTTCCCCACAGCACGTGGCACGGTGTCATCGCCGTGTTTGGAACCTCTCGTCGAATAGTGACATGATTGCAAATGTATACGACGGCTGACGATGCCCGCGCTGCAGTCGCTGCAATCCCGCTTCTTGGCACAGCTCAGATCAAATCCGCAGTACAGGTAACACATCTCTGGGAGTAGAGTGGAGATATCATCACTTCTGCGTCGGACGCTGTGATGGCTTGCCGCTTTCAGGTAGACTCCAACAGCCTTTCTGACCAGCAAATTCTTCGGTACGAAACTCACTGTGGTCAGCACCACCGTATATAAGCTCCGGCCGTGCGCGCGTGAGACATCAAGTTGAGACATAACTGTCCACGGCAGTGCTGTCACCGTCAAGTTATGCACCCAAACTCGAAGTTTATGACTTTCGATGTCCGGTAGTTGATGGGTATGTATGAGACTCGCTGCTTGCCGTGTCTGCGCTTATTCTAGGTTTCAGCTCAAGCTATCAACTTTTGCTGCCATGACTCATGAGATAACGGAATGGCATCGGCACGGATACCACCCGTACAACTCATCATTTCATCAGAGATAGGTACACCGCATCGCGCAGGTGCAAGGTTCGTAGATGACAATTTCCATTTTGCGTACCCCAACAATTGAATGACAAGAGCAGATGACTCCAAGCCACAATCGACGCACGCATCGTTGCCACGTCTCCGTATCATCACATTTGCCTTCCGGAATCACGACGACCACTCCACAAGATAGCGTGCAGCACCCTGACAGGCGCATTCCTCGACTACGGTTACCAAGCCAGTGATGTACTTTTGGGCTGCACCCCGGCGACTTCCACGTAGGAAGAGTCACACGATCAAGTCTGGATCACGGAGTCGTCCCGTGATACGGTCTTGATAGCGAGATATCTTCCGTGGCGACGCCACTACTTTCGTTCGCGTTATCTGTCGTCTTCTCGAAGGCAAACTTGGAATGGCGTACGACACTCTTATCAAAGCTTTCATAGCTTGGTTATCTGTCCCCTGATCTTGATTAGAGTTAATTCGTTCGTGAGTGTCCCTACTACTTTTCAGACATCCAAATTCGTGGGTGGCGCATCAATATCCTTGAGCTTGATAACCCCAAACGGAGTCCCGTGGGTTGATACCTTCGTCAGACCTTCGCCTGTAGGTAGCTGGCAGGCATGTTGATTACAGATCAAGCGCGCTGCCCGTGATTGGTTGCGACGCGAAATACTGCGTAGAGTCGGCTCGTCGTCCACGTGTTATGCATTATCAAATCGTGCAACGACGCAGACGGCAAGATGCAAGGTTTCTCAAGTCTTCTGAAGGTTTCTATGGATCGGCCGTTAAAGTCTGGAGTTTGGCTTCGAATAACAGTCTTAAAATAGTCCGAGCCACACGTATGACCAAGATCACGCACAGACCTGGCAGACATAGCCGACTTGAATCCACAAACTAATGCTTTTATCGGGGCGCGGGTTCGCGCAGGCGTTCACTCATCATCCTCTACTGGTACTAAACCCTCCGCCCCGTTTATCAGGAACTTCAAGTGTGGTTACACATAAAGCGCGGCTCAACAAATATCTGCCACTGTAGCAAGATGTGACACTGGATGAATACATCAGGTAAATATGTTGTGGATTAAGGGTATGTACAGTCTTTGACATCTTGGCAAGGGTACAGAAGCATCGAATCTCCGCGACAGCCAAGCAATGGAAGCGGGAACCCGCTCTAAATCTTGCCTGATCGATCAGAGATGCAAGTAACATTCCACGTGAATGGAAGCCCGTCCACTTCTACCCGCTTCAAGGCCTCATTCATCCTACTAATGCTGGAGCGGTGCGACGCCGACGACACTGGCCAATAGTGCACATTCGCAAATAACCTGTGCACGCCTGACAATAGTTTGCATGCTGTCTTGGTTCTGTTCACCGCTTGCTGGGGCCGCCTTTCCCACCTTGACCAGTCCGGGAAAAATAGTCGCCCCCACTCGATCAACTTCTCCCTGCTCACTCTTCAAGCACCGTCGTATGAGCTCTATCTGGCGTGGCAACAGCGCACTCCCGACTTCGGGCACGAACGATCGGTAGAACGCATCTGCAGACGATCCGCTGGCATTGGCGCCATGTAGCATTCGCGAAAAGTTGTACGCGGCATCGAAGATGCTGAGAGCGCCCTTCATGGATGCACCGAGTGTCCTGACCAGAGATGGCATTTGATCGTCGAAGATGCTGTGTGCCATGCTTGTATCACAGGAATCGACTGCCGCTGAAAAGGTCTGACGACGCCAGACGGCTGCGACCATTGGATTCCCTGTTTCAATAGTGAGTTAAAGCGAGATCGCATGGTGCGACTGTCTTGAACACAAACACACTCACGAGAAAACAAGTGTTCATGTATACGCGTCAATTGCACATTTGCCTCGCCCGAATTCGTCACGATCAGACAGTTAATGACCTCGGCACTGATCATTTCGGACATGACATGTCGCAAGATGTTCTGTACCTGCACGGCGCTCGCACCAGGAGGCAGCGGTTCGTTGTTGCCAGTGATATCTGAGATGGCGGCAGCATAGATAGTGTCCAGGCTAGCAGGCGGGGATCGCACGACCTCCGCTGCCCACCTGTTAATCAGTCTTTCCAGCTGAGAGGCAGCGTTCTGAGTGTCGAAAGACCGTGATCGGCATTACGCCAGATGCATAGTATAACAAAGGTCCCACAGTGAGTGGTGGCGTCGTGCGTACGCCTTCAAGAACCACGCACCTTGATCGAAAAGTCATCCACCGATGTTCCTCCCTGCTTCGTAGCCATATCCTGCGGCCCCTTCGCAGTACCCTCCAACAACGCGATCCGCGCACGGAGCAATCCGATCTGTCGTTCCTGCTCCTCGAGCTGGCGTCGTTGTTCCTCGACCTTTTCATGCGCTATACGCTGTCAAGGGTGTTAGTTCATCCTGTATATGAGCCGCGATTTCGTCCAACGATGCTGCGATGCTATAGTAGTAGGATGGGATAGTACTCACGAAGTTGGTAAGTGCATAGCGGTACTGCTCACCGCTGACGACGTCCTGCTGGAATGCCATAGTCGACGATCACCCTCTAAACCTGCAGTATAGTACTAATACGAATCCTACAGCACACGAACAAAGTCAATCATTCACCGGTTCAAGGCGCGCCTGGATGCACAAGCTGTGCCTCGAACGTGTCAAAACTCACTGCCATCAGGGGCACTAATAATTCGAGGTGTGTATGTACATATATAGAGCAGTCATTTACCAAAATCTCGTAACTAAATCATCATCAGACCGAAGAACTTGTACGGCCACAGATAAGCAGTTCATTTTACCTGTAGTGACTCCATCCCGAAATCACTCCCGTTCCCTCGATCGAGATCGTTGAAAGGATCCCTCACGCTCCCCGTTCTCGCACGCCATAGCTGTGTGTACAGCGCCTTCAGCTTTTGTAGTTCAGCGTCCACCGTGGCCGTCTTGGCTGCAAGAGACACAAATACGGCATGCTGGGTTTGCAGTGCAGATGCGATGGCTGTGAAAGAGTGATTCACTCGTCAGTCCTAAGAGGAACGGACAGACATACGAACCTTGGGGGGTATTTTGCTGTTGAGTTACTGTTGAGGACAGTTTTCGTTCGATTTGCTTAAGGAGACGTGGTTATTGCTGGTGGGCTTGGATGGGAGATAGGAAAATACCTCGATCGTATTCTTACACCACTGCAGGCGTTCCTGCATCTCTTTGCTCATACGAGTGAAGAACCTGGGGGTCGGGATCCAATCAGCACGACTGGAATCAGCTCTAGTGGAAATTCTCACTCCAACGGGAACGAGGCATAGTTTTTCAAGTAGACGGTGTGTTGCTGTGGGCTCTTGAAGCCATCTATGATGCGGAATTGCAGCAACAGTATCTTGAACAGCTTGTTCTGTCTTAGCTTTGAGATCTCGGATGAACTGGGCATCTGCTTGTATCATGGACGTGACACTCAGCAGTTCCTGTAACGACTTTGTTTGATTGTTATACGAAGTGCGAACAAGATCGACTCAACCTTGTGCACTTCGCGAATGAGTTCTTGACCTTTGGTGGGTTCCTGACCAAGCTTGCGTTGCTTGAGATCGTTGCTGATCTGGATGCGACCATGGATATGTGCACTATCTAGAATGAGATTTTTCCGGGAACGTTCTGAAAACTGCACTTACTCGAGGGCTTCGAATTTTTTCTTTATATCCTCAGGAAGATCATTGAACTTCGTAGATCTCGAGAAGAGTACTTGTCCAGTGGGTTGCACTGGAGAAATACTGGAAGCGTGTATTAATGCCATCTATCACATCTGAGAGAACACATAACCCTAACCTCATCCTGCACGCTATCAGTGACTGAACATGCAACAAAGCAGAATTGAAACTCACGACTGTTGGACTCCGAAAAGCGACGGGCCCGTTGTCGTAGAACCAGTGCCAAGAGCTGGTAGCGTCGGCTGTGGCTGGAGAGTGCTGCTAAATAAACCTTGTTGGGCGGGTTGTTGGCCACCGAACAATCCAGTTGTTGGTTGGGTGGGTGCGCTGGGCTGGGCTGTGCTACCAAACAGCGACGTTCCTGCCGTGGGCTGAGATTGCTGTTGCTGCGTTGTGCCGAACGAAGACGTCCCAGTTGTTCCCTGAGGCTGTTGTTGTTGTTGCTGCTGCTGTTGTTGTGCACCTCCAAACAGCGACGTCCCGACCGTACTTTGGGGTTGGGGAGTCATTCCACCGAACAATGAAGTCCCAGTACCTTGAGGTTGAGGTTGCTGGGCCGTACCACCAAACAAAGACGTCCCAGGTGTCGTCTGAGACTGGGTCGTTCCACCAAACAGTGATGTTCCAGGTGCTGCCTGAGTGTTGGCTGGTTGACCAAACATTGACGTCGTAGGTTGTTGCTGCTGCTGACCACCACCAAATAGCGAGATTCCCTGTGCTGGCTGCTGAGTCTGCTGCTGCTGTTGCGGTTGGCCGAACCCAGTGAACGTCGAAGTGGTCGGTTGAGTTGAACCAAACAACGATCCAGCTGGCTTTGACGCGGTCGATTGGCCAAAGATCGTCGTGCTTCCGGGCGCCGCTGTCGTGCTGGCCCCAAAGGCCGAGCTGTGGGCAGATCAGCATCGTGTACGGACCAGTGAGACGATGACTTACCCGCCAAAGGACATTTTGGAGGAAGGCAAGGGGAGAAGGTCACGTGCCGCTCTCGTCGCCGGAGTTATATCTTACCCACTTGCCGATCATCGATCACTAGTGGAGTCGTGTGTGTGCTTGAAGAAGACATTCGGTGGTCAGTTGTAGCTGTATGGCTGCCCACGTGTCCACGATGCATCGTCCATACTAGCCCGGATTGCATTCCCAAGGCTGCTCGGTTGCATTTGCGACCACATGGTCATCTCGACTAACACGTCCGGTACGGCGTGTTGAAATGTAAGTGTGTACCCTCTGTTCTGCACTCCCGTGCGTACCCTCGCGGAGAGTTACCATCGCCGTCTTGTTGGTTGGTGGGTGCCGACCTACCAAGCTTGACCTTAGAAATATGGAGGACCTTCCTGGATACTCTCGCTACTCACGGGCAGCACAAGCACGGGCGTCAAGCAGCAACGCTAGCAGCGGTAACAGCCGTTCTGGCTCGACTTTTTCTATATCATTAGAGGATAGCAAGGCCCACAAGTGGTTGACATTACACGTCCTCAATCGGTCACCGAATCCAACGTCTCTGCCGCGTTTTTATCAGGGTGACAAGATCGTCGGGTATGTCGATTTGGACGTTCTCAAGTCCGAGCCAATCAAGGCTATCACTATCAAGGTAGGTGGAAGTCATCTAATGCGCAGTGTTGATCATGTACCAGGACCTGGATTGTTCAATTGTTGTGTTAGGTCACGGCTGGGACAACCTTCGTCGGGCAGGAAGAGGACGAGTTTCTTAAAATTGAGAACGAACTATGGAATCCTTCAGTCCTTCTCCCAGACGGATCCAAAGTTTCTAAATTCGAAAAAGGAACTTATTCGTGGCCGTTCCTGATATCCCTCCCCTCCGAGGTAGAGGTACTAGATGGAAAGGTCAAGAAAACCTTTCCTCTCCCCGCCACATTCTCAGAAAGAGCCAGCGCCGGATATCTCGACTATAAACTCACCGTCACGATCAAACGCAAGGGTTTGAACGTCAACAAGACGTAGGTCTATTTGCTGATGGTGTACGCACCGTGTTCAAAGCTATGTAGCCTCGTAACATCGTTTGCCTACGTACCTGTGGTAAGAGCCCAACCGCCGTCGCCATTGTTCCAGAAGGCTATTAAAGAGAACCTACCCCTTCTTGGACCCGAGGGTATGCGACACGCATTACTTACCTGACCGCCGTCGTTCACAGCAGACCTTTAGATGACCCCGCAGGATGGCATGTTTTACCTGCCGTCAACATTCGTGGAACCCTATTCGATTCACGGCAAGTCGAAGTAACGTGCACCGTACGTTCTACCCCACCCGGTTGCCGGATATCCTTACGACGCCTCCACAGTTAGCTCTCGCCAACCCAGTTTGTCTCGGAGTCAGGCTCCCGCCGCTCTTCACTAACCATCCGCGCAGTTGACGTACGCTCGTGGAACTTCTGCACCTGTCTGGTTAACCTTGACAGGTACAGACGCACAAGCACTTAATGCACTCTCCTCTCCATCGACGATCAGACTTTCCCTTGTCAGGTCGCTCGCTACGGGATCGGATGCGACGGTGGAACTGGACGATTCTGAGCGAAGGACGGACAACTTTTTCCTCGAGACTGTGTCAAAAGGGGTGTTTTGGCCAGCAGCGGATGGATCGTCGAGAGGGGGTGCGGTGGGGAAAAGGGTTTTGCAAGGCGAGGTGGAGGTGAAGAGGTCATCGAAGCCGAGCTGTTTGTTTCCTAAGTTCACGACACGGGTGAGTGTAGTCGTCCGCTGTTTATCTCATGTTCTGATATGCACGTTTACAAACCATGAACCCACAGTACCGCATGGAGCTTCGCCCTTTCGAAGCACCTGGATTCGTCCCTACCGTATCTGGTACTACTACTACGTCGTCATCTCGCTGGTCATCCAAGTTCAAATTCCCGTTGAACGCTATCTCAATGACGCCCCTCCTGAAACACCCAGTGACAATAGTCAACTTCCCTGCGCGAAGTACTACTCTTCGTTCACGCGTGCCTCCAGAGTATGTACAAGGAAAAGGCGTAGATTGCAACAATTCTGTGGGGTTATTGGAGAACGGTAACCGGTGGTTTTATCACCATGGGGGAGACAGATAGCTAGACAGTATCAGGAGGTAAGTGTGCCTGGAAAGGAGAAGTGTCGCAGACAGGTTAAAAGCAAAACTTTATTTTGGATGTACCCCCTCGTTTCATTCCCATGCAGTTTTTCAGGGTTATTGCACCCATCCCTGTGTGTGGCATATGCGTAATGGTACTTCTATTGATTCCAAAGAAGCCCTATTGAAACGGACAGCCAAGTATAGTAGAAATTGTCGTGGCCGTCATTCTACATGCTCCATCGCCATGAATAACAATGTCTCAAACGTATCATCTGCCTTCCTGAGCGACGTGCCCCTGGCTCCCACTCCATCTATGAGGTCCTGATCACTCTGCGGAATCTCCCATGACATTGACTCAGGGCGACGGTGCGCGACGAAGACAAATGTCTGCTCAGGGGTGTTGGGATCGATGTCGCCAAATGGCATCCATGATTCCGACGCCACGTCCTCGCCCAACACATGATCATCCGCTACAACTGAGAGTCGGAGGGGACGTCGATGACGGAAAAGAACCGGGTGGAACGCGAACCACAGCCCGAACGCAGCCCAGAATGGAGTTTCCTTCTGTAAACTCCGAACTTTGTACGAGACGACAATTCTAGCGTAAGTTCTGTTCACGGCATCCGAGTATGGGGACGAAGTGAGATGAATAAGAGTGCGTAGGAGAGGTGCAAACAATTCTGGGAAGTATACCTGACTGGGATGTTATGGGGTAAGCAATAAAGAGAAGGAAAGGTAAACGTACGAGATCACTGCAAATAACATGGGTAAGTCGATTACAAGACCGAGCTTTCCAAGGCGCATCATCAGTGGAACTTGTATTTCCACGAAAGCCAAACTCTCGTTCGATGAGCATAGCATGATCTAAATTTCCCCAAGAAAGGGGTCGTACAAACATGTTCCCGCATCCCGACTTGCTCAAGTCCGGGGTGAGCAGAGAGCCAGTGTGAGCGTGGAGGTTCCGTTCTAGTAGAGGACACACATCCGGAAGATCCGTGGCGATGACGACTCCATCGCTCAGGAATGCGCGTGCAATCCGTGCGGCGACGATACCCGTTCCCGACCCGAGCTCGATCAGTGTTGGACAACCATAATCTTGACTCCCATCGTCAAAGAAAGGCGGATCGAATTCCAAATCGTGTGCATCGACATTCATGGAATCTATGTAGGAGCACATCGCCAGTGCAGCTTCCCTGCGCGGACACCGATCTTCAACACACGGGTGTCCTCAGATGTCGGATAAGAGAGCGGAGGGTAATCACCAGACCCTGCCTGCAATGCCGAATGTCTCAATCGCGTCACGCTGAGCTGAAATCCCAAACTCATCGTCGACACGATCAGCTGTTGTATTAGGTGATATGGACAGGCTCGGAGGAAAGTTGGGATGGTAGGACATGGTGACGATAGGTGTTTGTTTGTCTTTGTTAGGATCCAAAGGTGCCACCTTCATTGGCTGTTAGTTCAAGAGTCAACCAACATGTCCAAACAGGCCAGAACTCCTCAACAAAACTCTAGTGGCAATCGGTCCAGTTCATAAACCTCCTCTCATTTTGGAGTGAGGGAATACAGTAAATAAAATACACAAAGAATAGTTGGCATTTATTGAATTAGTGGTCTAGGGGGTAGCAAGCTACATTGCCCATACTCTACTACTTGTGCTATGTTGTTGATCCCATGCTACTATCATGTGATAGGATAATGCACAATTTGAAATAGCTACACAACAGCAAAATTTGTTGTGATTGGTCTTTGGGGACCTGACTAGAAGTGGGTCTTAGGGCCTGAACATGGTAGCAAAATTTCTTCTTCCTTATGCAAAACATATACAAACCAAGTCTGTGCAGAGTTCAGTGGACTTCCAAGTTGATATCTGGCTGTGGGCACATGGCAATCAACCACTCATACACTATGCTGTTGACCTATCACTATGATTCAAGAATTGCCTCATTACCATGGAGGAGGAAGAGGAGGAGGATGATGAAAGATTCCAGGTCCTAATCTCATTCAGAGGGTGCTAGTCATGCAGCAGGTTCAGAACTATGCAACAGTTGCCTGCTGTACTCAGTATATACCAGGCTGCAATTGCAACCCTTCGAAGTGCTACCCCAGAACCTTACCACACATCTCTCTTTTGGGACAGGGATGGGTAGATGAACTACTTAATGGGCACCCCATGCAGATCAGAAGCAAACTTGGCATTCACAAACATATCTTCCTCAGGCTCATATCTATCATTTGAGAAGGGCAGCTTCAAGATTCAAGAACATGTCACACTAGAAGAGCAACTGGCAATTTTCCTGTATGCAATGGTTACAGGCTTATCAGCCCAGCATATTCAGTGAGTGATTCCAACATTTGATGGACACTATATCATGGTGAGTGTACAGTCACCTGAACACATGGAATTTCTGCTAATCATATATTTTACCCAGGTATTTCAAATGAATGCTCCATGCATTCAGCAAGGGTCCAATTTATACCACATATGTCTGCCTTCTCAGAGCCAATTCACTGATCCCCAGTTGTATTGCTGCCACAGTACTAAATTCTATCCTTACTTCAAGGACACCATAGGTGCTCTTGATGGCACACATATTGCATGTGTGCCATCAAAAAGTGAATGGGATCTGATGCACAATCACAAAGGTTTCTTATCTCAAAATTGTCTTGTTGCATGCTTGTTTCGATGGTATTATTACATATGTTCTTGGAGGCTGGGAAGGATCAGCCACTGATGCTACTGTCTACCACAATGCATGCTTGCAGGACTTCACAATTCCTGATGGGCACTATTATCTTGCTGATGCAGGATATCCATTGACTCCACAATTACTTGTACCATACCATGGCCAATGTTATCACTTTGGCCAAGTGGGGTCAACCTAACTTACAGTAAGTACTATTATATCCTTATGTACATTTGATTCTCATTCACTCCATATAGGCCAAAGGATAGCAAAGAACTCTTCAACCTTCACCATGCCATGCTTTGAAATGACATTGAGCATAACTTTGGAATCATAAAGCAGTGTTTTTGCACCCTTGTTCTTCCACCCAAGTATGATATGGCAATCCAATCATGGTTTCCTGCAGCTGCATGCTGCCTTCACAATATTATCTGCCTCCATAATCCTGATGATGTCGATATGCCAGATCCTGATGCAGTCGATGAAGAAGAAGGGCCACTCCTAGCACCTGAAGAAACTGATGTTGGAGACTTGCAGGATATTCCATTGAACACTGAGTTGCACAAACAGATGAATGCCTTGCATGACATGATCACAATGCAGATGTGGGTGTTACACCTTGCCCGGGGCTCTTCCCTTTTTCATCTCATCACAGTCACATGTATCATGTGCCTCATCATGTCCCTCGTGGTTGTTGCCATCCTAGGGGCCCATATGCTCCAAGGGTTGCTTGGATCTCCAGCTGTCAAGGTATTTCCAATACCTGTCGAGACTGTGCCCCTTATTTGATCCAGTGTTCCACCACCCTCTCTGATGGACAACTTGTTTCTTTCTTGTCCCAGTTGACTCGTCTTTATTGCCCAGATGTTGTATAGTAGTTCCGGTGTCAGGCTCCTTGTTGCACATTGATTGCACTGGCTGGTATAGCCTTCATTGTCTCCCTACCCCATCAGATGACATCATATGACTCCTATTTATTTCACTGATTGTTCTGTTGACTACTGCAGATATGTGTTGTGACTGGTACAGTACTCTTACTTAGGAGTATATAACTCTTTGTACTTTACTGTGTATCCTCAGTTTTTTGATAGCTTGCAACTCAGCTAACTTCCTTCTCGCTTGTCCTTGTTCTCTCCCCACACGAACAACCTTAGGGACTCACCAGCAGACAGAACCTTTGTTGGACTTTCAGGATAACTGAGCCATAGGGGTTACAATAAGTTTGGCCCATAGACTCCCCCTCACGTGCTTTGTGCCTATTCCATTTGAAGAAGTCACTGTGCTTGGGCATAACAAAATTGAAAAACTCAGTGCAGCTTTCAGGACTTGTTGACCTCTTTGCAAAAGTCTACTCGTCCCTGGTTACTGAACTTCAACAAACCATAACTACCCCTAGAAAGCTCCTTGGTCTCCCTCAGTGCAAGACTGACTCACTCTTCCTCAACTGTGCCTTTCAACGTGTTTTTCCACCACTAACAAAATTGAGAAGCACCCTTCTACCCTCAATCAAGTTCATTGCTCTACAGGCAGCCACCGAGCTTTAATAAATTGCCTCCCTAGAGCTAGTGCCCATGTCTCCCTACACATAAAGCCACTTGCGCACCATCTACCCATGCTGACAGGTTTCTCTTGAGAAATAAATCCTCCCTCAGCCATTGTTGTCACTATTTGTTAAAGTGTCTAACCCTCAGAAATTGAGACTGCCAGTTCCTCCTCGACCTAATCCTCTTGGGCTCGGAAGGAATCCTCCTTTGCTGCCCATCCTGCTAGGAAGACTAGGCCCCTCAGTTACCGCATCAAACCCTTGGTTATCTTACTTGTCCCAGTTTAGGGATTCAGAAGTCATGCTTAGTTCAGAAGAAGAAGACAATCAAAAGTCCAAGACTTCTTTCAGATCAGTCCTCAAAGAAGAACAAGAAGCTCACAAATCACCAGTTATGTCCATGACAATCGGTCACAGAGAGTCTGCTCCTGAGATGCCTACAAGGACCTTCTCAGAAGAGGAGCTGAGACAACAGTTGGAAGATCAATGGCTTGCTATGGCAGAAGAACTTTGCAAGGTGATGCACACCAGGAGTAGTGACCCCTTTCCAACAGGAATGCCTACAGACTTGGCATTACATGAATGGTATTCCAGGAACTTCAGAAAGGTAATTCCCCCAGAGAACCCCTTCAGAGGGTCCAGTAAGGGTAAGGCCCCAGCCAATCCTGACGACATATACGATTGCTGCCCACCCAATGGAGGACAGGAGTTTAATGTCAGGCATCCCAGAGAATATGACAGAAGCCATAATGGGCTCCAGACCTGGGTTATGCAGGTCGAAGGTTATTTGAACCTGAACAAGCATGTGTACAACACAGAGTCGCTCAAGATCTCATTTGCACTCACTTACATGACTAAAGGCGCAGTGGTTTCTTTTGCCAAAAACTATCAAAATGAAAACAAGCTTCTCGATGGAACAATCTACTACACTGATACCTTCCAAAGGTTTGTGGAACATCTTAAAGCTACTTTCAAGTCTGGTGACCAAACTGCTCTTGCAATACTCCACCTGTCGGACATTTCACAAGGCAAACACGAACTTGAAGTGTATATCACTGAATTCATGGGGCTTGTTAACAAGGCTCAACTAAAAGAAGAATCACATGAAGCAGGGATCTTCTTTGGAAAAGGATTGTGACTGGGTTCTCAATTCTGGATGTGCCCCTTCCATGGTTATTGAGTGGATACAGTGTGCAGGAGAAGCTTGAACCATGATCGCAACGAAGCATATCCTAGAAGGGAAGGAATCTCGGTATGAAAGAAAGTTCATTCATTATTGTGGAGGTTCCCAAGATCCTGATGTGATGGACATTGACAAATGTAAACAGAATGTTAGATGTTCCAGTTCGGAAATTAAATGCTTCAATTGTGGAGCCAAAGGTCACTACAAGCGTGACTGCCAAGTTAAAGTCAAATCCCAACTTTCCAGAATCTGCATAGTCCTCTTGGAGGATGGAACAAAGACTGCTTATGTCGGAGATTGTGAAGCAACTGCAGAAGAAAGGAAAACTTATGGGTTGGGTATTTAAAGGGGACTGACGAAACCCCTGCTACAGTCAGTCCTGTTGCTATCCTGTCTGCTAAATGTACTTCTATAGATGATGAATTGAATATGTGTATCTGTTCGCCACTCAGGTTGGTCATTTTACTGGACTTCAAAGCAGGAATATGTGCCTGTATTGACTCAGGTGCTGAAGTTTCCCTAATCTTGGAATGAATAGTCCAGAAACTTGGGATACCAATGTATCATGTCAAAAGCAAGTTCAAGACTACTTCATTTACTGGAAAAGATGTCAAATGGGTTACCTGCAAAGTGACCCTGAAAATGGAAATCAAGGAGCACGTTGTTCAGATCAAATGCTATGTTGGACCATTGGTCGGAAAAGAACATGTCCTTCTTGGTATGCCTTTCCTCAAGGAGTTCAAGCCTTGCATGAACTGGGAAACTGGAAAAATCACATGCTGGGATGATGGGTATGTTTATCCTGAAAAGTCTGACCATTTTGTTAAGCAGGTGATGTCCTCAGACATGGACAGTAAGAAGGAATCTCCCAGCCTGTCCCCAGAAGTGGTAAAAAGGGAAATGGATGAAACCCCCATTGTTATTAATAAAATGACCTTGTCTACAAAGCTAGAGGCTGCCTTGGCAAGCACAAGGGAGGAGGTCAAACTTCCAGATTTGTACAAAGAATTCAGTAAAGTGTTTGCAGAAGATGATATCCCACTTCCAGTGCATTGGCCAGGATTGGATCATGAAATCCAGCTATGTGAAGACTTCAAACCAAAGAAGGCCACAGTATATCCTATGTCCCCTGACGAACTAAAGGTTTTAGATGAATTCCTTGAAGAAAATCTTAAATGCAAAAAAATTCGACCTTCAACTTCCCCTCAAGCAGCACCAGTGTTCTTTGTGGCAAAGAAAGATGGAAAGAAATGGCTTATTCAAGATTACCGTTATCTTAATTCCTTCATGATCCCAGATGCACACCCACTGCCAAATGCACAAGCTCTGTTTGACAAGTTGGTTGAATCCAAATATTACACAAAGTTCAACATACACTGGGGTTTTACAAATCTCCATGTAAAGGAAGGAGATGAGTGGAAAGGAGCCTTCATCACACCCTGAGGGCTTTTTGAGCCTACAGTAATGTTCTTTTGGCAGTGCAACTCACCACCCTCTTTCCAGAGATACATGGATAAAACCTTCGACTCCCAATGTGGAAAGCAGGTCAGATACATGGATGATGTTGCCATACATGGGAAGGACTAAAGAAGAACTCTGAACTTGCATCCATGAGTTCCTAGAAATTTGTGACAAAGAAGGACTATGTCTCAAGATCAGCAAGTGTGTTTTTGAGGCTGAAGAAATAGAGTTCCTCAGAATGATAATAGGAAAAGGGCATATGGAGACTTCACCAACAAAAACTGATGCCATCAGTACTTGGGAAGCCCCTGACAATCTTACAGGACTTCATCACTTCCTTGGATTCTGTAACTTCTATTGCAAGTTTATCCCTTCCTTCTCAAGTGTTGCTCGACCCCTCCATGACCTAACTAAAAAAGGGGTCTCCTACCAGTGGACTCTGGAACGAGATGCCGTGTTCGAAAAGTTAAAGTCTTTGTTATGCTCCTCTCTGGTCCTCACTATCCCAGACTTTTCCAAGCCTTTTGCACTCTTCACTGATGCCTCAAAACTCGGCACTGGAGCAGTACTGGTGCAAAAGGGAGCTGACAATGAGTGGCACCCTTGTTCCTATCTCTCCCAGTCTCTGGTAGGTGCTGAGCAGCGATACCAGGTCTATGACCTCGAGATGCTTGCTGTCATCTGGGCCCTTAAAGCCTTCCGCCCATACCTCCTTTCCCCAGTCGAACCTATGGTGATTTTCACTGACCACAAAAATTTGGAGTATTACCAGGAGCCTCAACAACTCACTCCTCACCAAGCCTGGTGGGCTGCCACTGTCCAGTCATACCCCATCTGGTTCTCTTGGCATGCTGGGCACCTGCAGGTTCCAGCTGATACCCTTTCTCAGAAAGGTACCCTTGAGGAACCTGCCCCAGGTGGCCACAGTCCTTCCCCCAGACCTTTGGCTTTCAGAGGGGGTGGGTCCCCAAATTTGCCTCATTTCACCCTCGTTTTCTATAACAAAAATACAAAAACAAGCAAAAATAAACTGCCTCCACTGAATAGGTCATCTTCCCACCAAACTTTCGTGTTCAAAAACCAACTTCAAGCCATATTCTTGCCCACCTGAGGATAAGCCAAGGAAGAATTGGCTGCCTGACACTCACCCTTCTGAGGAACCAGCCAAAGGAGCCAGAGGAGTATATGCGATCTCCTAGGACCTGTACAAATGCATCAAAAACGATGTGTCAAAGGATTCGACAGGCCATGAACCAGGGGAAAATGTGACTACCTAAGGAAGATGGAACAAAACTGATATGGAACAACCCAGCTTTACATCCCTCCTGACCATCGCCAACATTGTATGTGCTCTTACCATGACCACAAGTTCGGCCAGACATCCCAGACAAAAAGCGATGTTCACCAAAGTGTGCAAGGAAGTGTGGTGGGAAGGAATGGGATGGGACATCAAGGCTTATGTTGCCAGATGCCCTACATGTCAAACTACAAAGGTCATCACACATCCACCGACACCCCCAGTTGTCCCCCATGAAACCCCTAAGACCACATGTTTCCATTTCAACAAATATCTATGGATCTCATCACTGATCTCCCAGTATCAGGAGAACAAAAATATGACTCAATTCTCACTGGTTGTCGATCAAGGGCTGACAAAGGCCACCCTGTTCATTCCATGCCACAAAACAATAGACTCATGTCAGAGTTGCCCGGTTGTTCCATCAATTTGTCTATTCCCACTTTGGGATCCCAGAGTTGGTAATCTCAGATCGAGGACCACAGTTTGCCTCCACATTCATGAAAGAACTCTATAAGGTGATAGGGGTGAAGACTAAGCTTTTGACAGGATACCACCCACAGACCAATGGAGAAACTGAACATGTTAATCAAGAAGTGGAGGGATATCTCAGGTTGTATTGCACCAAAGTGCCAAATTCCTGGGCAGCTAAGCTTCCTTCCACCAAGTTCACTCACAACTCCAGGGTTCATTCTGTCCATCAAATGACCCCTTTTTTGCTTTTGCTTGGATATGAGCCTTCCCCTTATCCAGAAATCTGACTTACTCCTATTCTATCAGTTGATGAAAGGCTGGAAAGGCTGGCCTTAAGTTGAGATGTTGCCATACTTGTGCACAAGAAGGCACAGGACCTCATGCATTCACACTCAAAAGGGTCTTATGTCATGCCCAAGGTTGGAGATCAAGTGTTCCTGGATACTGGGCACCTTTGCATCAAGAACCAGTGCAACAAGATTGTGCCCTGATGTCTCAGACCTTTCAAAGTGACTCAGGTGGTGTCTCTGGTTGCCTTCCAATTGGAACTCCCTGAAACTTGGAAGGTTCATCCTGTGTTTCATGCCTCCTGGATCTTTCCTTTCACCGAGAACAACACTTATGGCACTGCCCCCACAGCCCCACTACCAGAAATGGTTGACAATGAGATCAAGTGGGAGGTGGAATCAATAATAAATCACAAAATGGATGGACACAGAGGTAAATGACGATATTTGGTCAAATGGAAAGGGTTCCCACATTTGTCCAATACCTGGGAACCTGAAGAACATATAAAAGACCACATGTCAGAAGCTCTTTCCCAGTACAAACTCGCTCGACACCTCAGAAACTAAATGGACTTGCCTCGCTCCATTAACACTGAAAATGACTATGCTGACCTCACCATCCCCAAATCCCTTTACAACCCCATTGACAATGGGGTCATACCACCCATCACTGTCTATGCCCCAACCTCACCTCCAACATCCCCCACTGGCTTTTATGTCTCTGGATACTCATTGCCTGTGTCACAGCCCTGCTCATTATCACCCCCTGTCCCCAGGGCTCATGGACCACATCCACTCCAGGGCTTCTTGGTCAGCCATGTCCCCACCCCGGAGGCCAGAGTCCCCCCAAGTGGGGACAGTAACTGATCAGCAAAGGGTAAGGCACATGCTAATGATGACCCTGACAGTGGAACCACCAACAAGAATCCCTCCCATGCTTCTGAATCTCCCTACTTACACACTGCCTTCAGTGGCTACCCTGGCAGATCCAAACTCACCATGCTCAACCTCCTCACAAGTGCAGCTGTTGCCAGGGATGACCAGCTGTGACTACCAATCACAGCAGGTGACTACCTGGATGTTGTTTGGGCACTTGACATCTTCCATGATGGGGACAACATTGATGGGTGCTCACCAGAACAGGTTGAATATTTTAGGCTGCTGTCTCAGATCCACTGAGCGACAGACCTAGTTAACACAGCCATGTCAAAGATTTGCACTTGCAAGGTAGCAGGGACAGCCCCTCTTTCAGAGGTAATAATGATTGACATGATGGAGAGGGGTTCTTCGGACATCACTGAGGCAGTAACAGGTGGTGCTTATCATCATCTCTGGACTTCCCAAAATGACAGGCTTCTCGCCCCACCAGCTTTGCAACTTCTTGATCGCATTCGCCTGAAGCAAGAGGAACCATTGGCTTCTGGGAAGATCAAAGAAGATGTTTCAGATCAGGAGAAGGAGAAAGCTTGGCATGTGGTCAAGTTAAGGTTTGCTGACTCAAGTGACTTGTTTAAAGAGGTTGGTTCCCAACTTGGGACTGGGACTCACAACTCTGCTTGGGAGGTACTTTTGCAGGATGCTTCATGGGCTGGGATCCACAGGAACTACTTTAATGCCATCCATTCTGCTGACCCTCTCCCTGCATCTCCCTTTGTCCCCATCCCTTCAGATCAATTGCAGTTTTACCTTGGAGGGCAGTCCCCCATCCTGGATGGGCATTCCTTGCGCCCCCACACCTGCTACCAATGTCATTACCTGGGACATTGGTTGTGTCGCAACGGACATGGCTCCTGCTTTACTCTGGCCCTCAAGGAACCAGTCTCTCCATCACCATCATTGCCTGTCACCTCTCGCACACATTCCTGCATGTATACTACTCGCCAACCCCTTGCCTCCTGCTCTTCCAATGCTCCTGCCTCATCCTCAAGGGTCTGAGGACCTTAGAGGGGGGGTGATGTTATGCCTCGCCTGGGGCTCTTCCCTTTTTCATCTTGTTGTGGTCACGTGTATCACATGCCTCATTGCATCCCTTGTGGTTGTTGCCATCCTAGGGGCCCATATGCTCCAAGGGTCACTCGGATCTCCAGCTGTCAAGGTATTTCCAATACCTGTCGAGACTGTGCCCCTTATTTGATCCAGTGTTCCACTGCCCTCTCTGATGGACAACTTGTTTCTTTCTTGTCCCGGTTGACTTGTCTTTATTGCCCAGATGTTGTATAGTAGTTCCAGTGTCAGGCTCCTCACTGCACATTGATTGCACTGGCCAGTATAGCCTTCATTGTCTCCCTACCCCATCAGATGACACCATATGACTCCTATTTATTTCACTGATTGTTCTGTTGACTACTGTGGATACATGTTGCAACTGGTATGGTACTCTTACTTAGGAGTATATAACTCTTCATACTTTACCGTGTATCCTCAGTTTTTTGATAGCTTGCAACTCAGCTAACTTCCTTCTCACTTGTCCTTGTTCTCTCCCTCCATGAACAACCTTAGGGACTTGCCAGCAGACAGAACCTTTGTCAGACTTTCAGGATAACTGAGCCATAGGGGTTACAATAAGTTCACCCTGTAGACTCCCCCTCACATGCTTCATGCCTATTCCATTTGAAGAAGTCACCACACTCAGGCATAACAGTGGGAGGACTATCATGCTGAGCTTGTGAGGCATGGTTGATTCAGCCATTTGTGGTTTTCATATTTTTTGTATCGCATACCTTGTATTCACAACTCTCTTGTGAATGTTACTGCTCCCAAACATCATGACTCAACCTTTGCATTGTGATTCTCAACTACAGCATTGACTACAGTGTAATGGCACAGGTACAGATAGACTACTTATCCCCCCCCCCCATTCCTGCATATTCTGGAACCTCACAGCCAACTGCCTCAAGCCTCATCTTGACCCAAAACATTCTGTATGTTGGTGAGTGAGCAGCAGCATTCTTGTAACCTGTGACATAGGAAGGTTTCTCTTCAAATAGCATTTGCAAGCAGACCAGGTTTTGCTCTGAAAGGTTCTTCTCAAGCTCAAACATCAGTGCACAAACTTCATCTAGATCTTGGCTCTTGGATTGGTTGAGAGCAGCAAGCATCTTGGTGACATTATCTTGCACACCAGTCATGAGATCCTGCACCATGTCTTCAAGGCCAGCTGTCTGTGAGCACCACTTTCAAGAACCAGAAGAACTTCCCCTGGAAGCTGTTGTGGATGTGGTGTCAAGCTTGACAGTGGCATCACTTTTCTGCTTCTTGCCATGAGATGACAAGCTGGATGAAAGTTTGATGGATGTGCTTACTGATGTCATCACAGAAGATGGTGGCAATGTGGGAATTGATGAAGGGGAGACCATGGGGTCAGGTAGGAGTATGGGTGGCACACCAGACCAGGCCTGCAAAACACCTAGTGGTAGAGGCATACCCTGAGCATTTACAGCAGGCTGCACTGTCTGAGGAGTCAGCATAATTTGACTTTGATCAGGAGACCCAGGTTGATACAGCACAAAGGTAAACTGTAATGTGGCTTGCATTGGTGGCATGGGGGGAAAATTGGATGGTGTGGATGTGGAAGCCTGGGACCTTTGGGCAGGGGGTCAGGAACAGGTGGCATGGTGTGTGTTGGTGCCCCTTGCCTTGTCAGGAAGGACAAAGTCTCACATATGATTGAAGTATTTGAAGCCTGTGTTGCAGTACTGGGCAGTATCTGGTCAATTCTAGTGGACAGTCAAGGATTTGCACACCACATGATGAGAAAATCCCAGACATACATTGACAATATCATCCATCACAAGTTGCCCTGCCTCAGTTATGACATTAGCACCTTTTGCTGCTGAATATGCAAGCCCCAATCCCCCTGCCACAGCTGAAGCTGCATAATAATCCCATTTCAGCTGTTTATGAGATGAGTGATACAGAATGCAAGGATAAATCAATCAACACACACTTTCCCACTTGTCCTGGCAGTTTTTTGTGGTTTTACAGTAGCCATTGGGTTGGACAGGTAACAAAGGTACTAAATCATTAAAGTGCCCTGCTTGAAAGGCCATATGATCACCTGCCTTGGGTCAGATTTCCTCCACAAAATCAAGAAGTATCTCAACATCTGCATGGGGCCATACAGCTCACAATTTTCCCTGAGGCTCAGAGCTTGAACTGATTGATGGGGCCTTTCCCTTTGACCCAGAATCCCTACCTTCCATCTTGCTGCAAAGTCAAAGTGAGGAGCAAGTTAGGGACAGGGAATGATCTAGCCTGCAATAATGGTCAGCTCATCAAGGTGGCATATCATACTATGCATATGTGGGTAACTGTGAGTCATCACCTGATCAGTAGACACCACAGTCACAGATAGTCTGTGATTATCAACTTGGAAGTCTGCTGAACTCCGCACAGACTTGGTTTGTATATGTTTTGCATAAGGAAGCAGAGATTTCGCTACCATTCAGGCCCTTAGGTGCGTAGCAACACATACCAATACATACAAACAATAGTTGGCAATTAGTACTACATTTGTCTACCTAGATATGCATTTGTCCAGTTTCCACTGGTAGCGCTCAGTAGTTTCATGTGATATCGATGGCAGTGGCCGGTTGGAAGCTTCGAACCCGGTGGGATAGTACATCAAACGTTTCGCAACTCAGAAAAGCTTCCACAGAACGAGACACATATGTCGGTACAGTCAAAGCAGGCTAATAACCTACCGCAGGAGTTGACACCGCTCGGCTCTGCTTTGGCGGGTGCGCTCGGTGGGTGCTTCAGCAATGCGTGAGTATGCGCTCTGTCTCAAGTTTATGATACCTATTCAATTTACTTTTTTCAGCGTTGTATACCCTCTAGACGTGTGCGTACATTCTGCTCTTCTACTGGGTTTATAGCTAGAAATTCGCTCCCGCGTATTTCAGTGCGAAAACCCGCATTCAAGCTACCTCTTCGACAGCCAAGGGCAAGCGCAAAGATGATATGACGATGCTATCTGTACTCCGTGACATACTCCGTGAGGAGGGTATTATGGGATGGTACAGCGGATTCGCAGCAACGATGTTGAATACGTTTTCCTCACGTACGCGCTACCCATATCCCCCTGAAATGCATTACCTGACAGTGTCGGCCATATGGACCCAGAATATGCCTATTTCTTCTTCTACTCTTTGATACGCACTGCTTACACGAAACGTCTTACGTCCAAGCTTCCCAAAGGCTCAAAGCCGCCCTCTCTTTCGACGGCCGCTGAACTCACCCTCGGCGCTATCGCCGGCGCTCTCTCTCAGATTTTCACAATTCCCGTCTCTGTAATCGCTACTCGCCAACAGATTGGGAAGTCGTTGAGGCAGGGTGCCGGGTCCCACTCTCTCCTGCACAGTGGAGATAACGAAAGTCAGCCATACGATCTGAACGCACCGACGCTGTGCGTCGCAGAAACCGAGGAATTGCAAGATGATAAAGATTCCAACTCGTTCTTGAATGTCGCACGTGAGATTATCCGCGAGGACGGGATCACAGGGCTTTGGCGTGGTCTCAAGCCAAGCATGGTACTCACCGTCAACCCGGCGATCACATATGGCGTGTACGAGCGGCTGAAGACCATACTCCTACTCGCTAAGGGAACAGCTGTGGCAGGTGAAAAGATGACGCCGTGGATGAGTTTCATATTGGGGGCGTTCAGCAAAACGTTGGCAACTATTGTGAGCGAAACTTGTTTTTATCCTTTTTGCTCGGATATACGAGCAGATCGATTTGTGGTTTGGATGTGTTTGATTGGCGTTTCACCCGCGGTGAGCGTTGCGTGTCGGCGGAGGTTTAACACGCCGAGGTCGGCGCTGTCTGAAACTGATGTGAGCGCCAACACCGAGCTAATGCTGTGCAGGTCACCTATCCCTACATCATGGCTAAAGTTCGTATTCAAGCCCGTACATCTGGTTCCGACAGGGACGAGTTTGCGGATCGTGATGATCGGATAGATGACGTGGAGAAACACCTCGGGGGCTCGTCACAGAAGCATCCCCGCGGACGCGCTAAACAATCAGGGGCGTTGACTCTGCTGATGCAAGTCCTGAAGAAGGAAGGGGTAGTGGGTTGGTACCAGGTTCGTCTTCACCTTCCTTTTTCTCTATTTCGTTTGTTTCCGTCTCTTAAAACTTTTTCATTTTTTACCGCTTGACGACGTCGAGCACATGATCGACGCAAGCTTAAACTGACACTTTTGACAGGGAATGTCAGCTCAAATAATCAAAGCTGTACTTTCCCAAGCTCTCTTATTCGTATCCAAGGAACAGTTCGAGCATTGGGCACTTGGCGTCTTAGTCTTGTCATCCAAGTTGCGGTCCCGTTCCTAGTGCTTGTACGATTTAGACTCTTCACTTGTACTTTTGAGTCGTAGCCGAGTCAGATGAGTCTATCATAAATCCTCGGAGGCGACGTGCTGCCTCGCATGTCCCTTACAGTTAAAGTGACAAGCTCCGACAGGCTTCAGCTCAAAGTTGCACATAGTGACAGTACTTGAAAGGAGGCTGGATATGGCGCTTACTTTGTTCCTCCGAATCTACGCACCGAGGGATTCGGCTTTCTGTCACTGATCCGTTTTCACTCCGGGTGTATCCTATGAAGCGGACATGACACACTCATCGGAGCCCGTGTCACAGATCAAGGCACGGTGAAAAGTAGTTTACTACAGCAGTGCAACAGTGTTTCAATTTCATTGATGGCATCGACGGGTATGTGTGAGAACGAGTGGTATGCTGCGGCGCAAAGGGGTAATCAACGAAGACGAATCAGTGATGGACAGGTGGGGATATGAAATAAATGCATGGGAAGATGGATCATGAAAAATCCTTTATGAGACGAAACTAAATGAAGAGAGCGTCGGAGTTGGATGGCACGTCGGTAGGGTGAGCTAGGTCGTGAAGATTGGAAATGAACTGATACAAGTGCAAGACAAATGTGCACGGAGATAGATACAAGATCCCCCATTCAAAAGTTATGTAGCACAAGAAACCGAAGCCAGGGCCAAAACAAAGAATAAGACATATGAAAGACGAACGATGGTGAAGAGCTGAATCGCATATTTAAATAGAGTACAAGAACCAATTCCAAGCTATAGTCCTGATGAGTCGAGCTTGCAAGTGTGATGGTGTTTGCGGGATAAATACATGTTCATGCACTTCCGTTCCGTCGTCAGGCGTCGTGTCACGTCACTGACGTTAGACGTCGTCACGGGTAGAGGGAGGGAGGATGGAAATCAGGGTCGAGTCGGTGGAAGGTGGAATAAGGTTCGGGGTAATGTTACATACGTCAGCGCGTCACGCCCCGCATTGCACCTCTTGTCCATGCGAAACAACCCGCCAATGCCGCCCGCCTACGGGTGGCATTAGGAGTGGGTCATCATCCATAATAGAATCGTCGTCATCCGCAGCGGCAGATACAATGCGCTCAAGCTCCCTCGTCGCGGTCAACATAGCCACTGCCAGCCTGGGTCCCATGCGAAGGATCTTTTCGCCTTCAGGAGAGTGGGCCATTCGGGTCTTTATTGCGAAGCGATAGAGGTCTGGTTCTGGCTTCGAACGCGGGAATGAGGCTCTGGGGGGAAGGAGCTTGCGAGCAGGGGCTAAGGGGGAGGTGGTGCGCAAGCCGATGTTCTTAGGAGCGGCCGGGGAAGCGGGGCGCTGCCCTCCGGGTTGCGCGAAACGCTTCCGGGGCAATTTGGCCTGGGTGGCATTGGGCTGCGATGAGCCAATAGTGAATTCGGCCCTGGTTCTGGGACCAGGTTTATGATGCTCTTTGGAGTATACAACGGCGCGCGGGTAAGGGGAGATGGTCGGCGACGTTGAGGAGAGGTGCAAAAAGGAGGCCGATTCGTCATCGGAGCTGTCCGAGAGCGATAGGAATGACTCTGTGCGACGGAGGGACATGCGGGATGACTTGCGAGGCAGGACGGGGTCAGAGAACGAAAAGGTGCGCTTGCGTGGGTTGTCGAGTTGAGGCATAAGTAGGAAAGGAGAGACCCGGTGTAACGTTTACAAAGAAAGGAGCGGTGGAGGGGGAACAAAAGCAGTGCCGAGGAGAGGAAACAAGGCGCAGCACCCCCTGCCAGCTATAAAACATCAACAGCTATAACCGCCCAAGATTTCATTCTGATCTCGGCAAACAACCCCCGGATCTAAGACTACACAGCCACGCAAGCCCCGGCCCAAGATAGTCAATATGCTGGTGAGAAATGTAGAAATAGCGAACCAGCGAGAACTCTGACACCAGAAGGTGACGAGATGTGCCTTTTTGTTGCTTGAGTAACGGAAGAATGTGGTTATTCCGCCAATGTCATGCTGTCAAAGTCAACAAAAGGATCGACAACAACGTACATATTTCTCTCCAAGGTTCAATCGGACAAAAGACACCCACATACCTTCCACCGCGGAAGGTGACTGAGTGACTGAAATGGAACACACCAGGAGTCTAGATACTGTTTTTGGAGGTGGACACCATTGACAACGCCTATGAACATGGGAAGATGCCGAAATGGAAGGCTGCCAGCAGTGACAATAATACTCACGAAATTATGGGCGGCGCGCTACCGTGCTAGCACGAAGACCGAGCATGCGACTTTGCTCGTCTTCCGAAGTCGCTGATTGGTACTCGCCTGTCCTTCGCGCGACCCGAGTTGAGCGGAGCGTACTATCACGTGATTGTGCGCCCTATCCGAAGACTGCTTATCGTAGCGCTTCCTGGCAATACTCACGCGTACTATCAGTGATCTATCTATCGCCATCCATTAGTAGAGGTAGCCATAGTCCAAAGTGCCAATGTACATCCTTCCTCGGGAGCAGGACAGGCTACTCCTTCACCAGGTATCTCCTTGCAGTCGAATGGAGACAATAACACCGTAATCGTAATTGTACTTCCGACAGGCTGGCTTCTTAGCCCAGAAGCGTCTTGCAAGAGGACTGCAACTCAACATCAACGAGGCCACCGCTCTCATTGCTTCACAGTTGCAGGAGCGTATTCGAGATGGTAAACACTCGGTCGCAGAGCTCATGCAACATGGCAAGACCCTCCTGGGCAGAAGACATGTCCTCCCGAGTGTGCCGGCCCGGCTCCATGACATCCAAGTGGAGGGGACATTCCATGATGGGTTAGTGTTAGCTCGCTAATTGTCTGTTTCTGATGTAGCTTGTGGCTTACGATCCCACACTCAGTGTCTTCTTGGTGACTGTGCACGACCCTATCTGCACGGATGACGGTGACCTGGAGGCAGCTCTGTATGGCTCCTTCCTGCCTATTCCTTCCCGCGATGCCTTCCCCCCTTCCCAAATTTTGTTAGAGAGCCTCCCGGGTGCGATCATTGCCAAGAAGGAGCGCATTATTATTAACCGTGGGCGGGAACGTATAAAACTCAAAGTCACTAATAACGGTGATCGACCCATCCAAGTAAATTCCTCATCCGCTCATCGAATTAGCTTTAGAGTACCTAACTGCAACTAACACGTGCAGGTCGGCTCGCACTACCACTTCCCCGAGACGAACAAAGCTCTCGCATTCGACCGCGTTAAGGCTATTCACAAACGACTCGACATACCCGCAGGCACGGCTGTACGCTTCGAGCCTGGAGACACTAAGACCGTTACACTGTGCTCTATTAGCGGTGAGAAATGTCCCAAAGGGGGGAACATTATCAGCCCTATCATTGCGATCGATCTGATGTGCGGTGATTCTGAGCTAATCGACACAAAGAAGCTCAAGGGATTTACGCATGTGCCTGAGCCAGATGCACCTTTGGTGCATGAAGACACTGATATGGGTAGGGAGGAGTATATTTCAATGTTTGGGCCTACAGTTGGCGACCGTATCCGGCTTGGTGATACAAGCTTGTGGATCAAGATCGAAAGAGATTCGGTAGGTATTATCGTATCCTCGTTTTGCATCCGATTTCATTGTATGTGGGTTGGTGGCAACTACACAACTTCTAGGCCGTGTATGGCGACGAAGTCAAGTTCGGCGGAGGTGACCTCGTTTGGAATGTCTACCTGCTACAGCATTCATGAATTATTGCAGGTAAAGCCATTCGGGATGGAATGGGCCAGAAGGTGGGCTGTAAGGTGCCGGACTGTAAGGAAGACGCGGGCTGCAAGGAAGCCCTTGATCTCGTAATCACAAACGCGGTTATTGTTGATTGGAGCGGAATTTACAAGGTAGGTCTTCTTTGAATCCCTCTCCACACAGTGTATATGCCTATGTACTCCAGGCAGACATTGGTGTACAGGAAGGCGTTATCGTTGGTATTGGAAAAGCTGGAAATCCAGACGTGATGGATGGAGTAGACCCTCGCCTTGTCATTGGCTCCTCGACCGAAGTCATTGCCGGCGAAAAGTTACTCGTCACAGCGGGCGCTATCGATGCCCATGTGCACTATATCTGTCCGCAACAAGTTACAGAAGCCCTCGCAGCTGGCACGACGACGATGATCGGAGGTGGGACCGGTCCGAGCGCGGGTACGAATGCAACAACGTGTACGCCAAGTCCATTTTATATCAAGCATATGCTCGCTGCAACGGATGGTCTACCGATGAATTTTGCGTTTACCGGCAAGGGAAATGACTCGCACTGTACTGAAATGGAAGAAATCATTAAAGCGGGCGCGGCTGGGCTCAAGTTACATGAAGACTGGGGAAGTACCCCCGCTGCAATTAATGCTTGTTTGGATGTAGCGGATCGCTATGACGTACAGGTATACGTGTCCTCTTCCTGCAGGATTTCGCACGGTTCTTAGGACTATGATGGACAGGTAAATATCCACACGGATACTCTGAACGAGAGTGGATTCGTGGAGAGTGGGTAGCCATGTTTTTTCGTTCGTATGAATCATTCATTTTTTCAGGCACGATTGAGGCATTTGGGGGACGTACCATTCACACTTATCACACCGAGGGTGCTGGTGTGTGCTTTTCTCATACGTTAATTTTCGCTTTCTGAACGAATTCAACGTAAGGTGGTGGTCATGCCCCAGATATCATCGTTGTCTGTGGTTTGAATAATGTCCTTCCGTCGTCTACGAACCCAACCCGCCCTTACGCCACCAATACCCTCGATGAACACCTCGACGTAAGAGCTCTGCATCATGACCTATTTACTCATTCTCTGATTCCCTCCCTATAAGATGTTAATGGTCTGCCACCACCTTGACAAATCCATCCCAGAAGACCTGGCCTTTGCAGAGTCGCGCATCCGAGCAGGAGACTGTCGCAGCCGAAGACGTGCTGCACGACAGTGGGCGCCATCTCTATGATTAGCTCCGATTCGCAGGCGATGGGACGTGTTGGCGAGGTTGTCACGCGGACGTGGCGCACTGCCAGTAAACTGAGGAGTCTCAGGGGTCCATTAACGGAGCTTGGTGACACCGACGAATGTGATAATGGGAGGGTGAAGAGGTACATTGCGAAGTATACGATTAATCCGTAAGTTCTCCTGTCCTTCCACTCTTTGACGTTGGCACCTTTTTCCCCTCTCCCCATCCACCACTTCAGTCCGAAACTATGACTTGATCAAGTCTTAGTGTTGATGGATACCTGACGCATGTGATTCCCACAGCGCGATCACGCACGGTATCGGCTCTTATGTGGGCTCGATCGAGGTTGGCAAGGTCGCGGACCTTGTTTTGTGGAAACCCGAAAACTTCGGCGCGAAGCCGGAGATGATCCTCAAATCTGGCGTCATAGCTTGGGCGCAGGTGCGTTTTATATCCTTCTCCGATTGGTTCTGGCCTTCCGTTGGATCTCCTTTCCGCCCTTTGCGCCTCCATTGATTTACGGTGATGTCGGATCACGCCCGCACGTGTGACACGTCATTGTCATACCGAAGGCGTGGCCGAATTCGCAACCAGTGTGTGGGCGTGTATTTACTTCTCCACACTACACAAAGCGCGGCACGAGCACACAATCGCTCACACTTTCCTCAACAGATGGGAGACGCCAACGCCTCTATACCAACAGTCCAACCTACCTACGGCCGCCCAATGTGGGGCTCCTTCCCTGGATCGGCCGCCGGCAACTCTTACGCCTTCGTTTCCAAGCATGCCTATGACCACAACGTTGCTGTGTCGTATGGTCTCACAAAGCGTGTTGCACCCGTGAAGAATTGCCGCTCCGTCAAGAAGAAGGATATGAAATGGAACAATGCATTGCCCAAGATGTCGGTTGATCCGGAGAGCTACGAGGTCCGCGCGGATGGGGTACTTGCGGATGTGGAGCCGGCTAGGAAGGTTGCACTCGCCAGGGAGTACAATTTCTTCTGAGATTTTGCAGTCATATGTAGTTCTTCATTTTTTATTCATCACACCTGTACCACCTCCGTACATACACGTATGTACATCTGAAGAAAAGCGCATTAAATACCAAAAAAGATGCTCCATGAATAACACATTAAGATCATGTGTATATGTGAGCAATTACAGTACACTTGTTTCTACGTCGGTTGCAACACAGCGAAGGGTTCAATGGTTTGTTAACATATTGGTAGATCGGGGATAATTACGGACCAGTCCTCTGTTCAGTAAACAGACACCTCACGAAGAGACATGTGCGTGAGCATATCTTCATCTGGGACTTCCGGGAAGTCGTCCTCGAATGCGTGGGTGTCTAGGATGCGTCCTGTGGAGCCGCCAAAGGCGGTAGAAGAGCCATTGCGGGAGAATGGCTCTGCAGGGGTGACAGCTGCCACCTCGTCCCACAAGCTTCGCTCGTCGCAGTCGAATCCGCCAAGCATGTCCAACGGAACATGCCCAGGAATAGGGAGACCGAAGTCGTACGAGCGATGCTTTTGCAGGGAGCTTTGGCGATATTTAAACGCCAGGAGACGCTTTCCGACCGAATCTCGTTTGCACTCTTGACAGTGCGTGCATACCTCCTCGAAACGGGAGGATTGATGAATGTCGCAGGCACTGGGGCGTGCAAGAAGGGATGTCAGACAGTGCGAGCAGGTGTCGGATGAAGGAACAATACATACGTTCGCACTCGTGAGGCAGGACTCTGCGTGTACCGAAGCGACGGCATATATGTCAAGGACGGCATGTGCGAGATATACGTGGGGTCAGGCAGCAAGATGGAAGGGAGGTGTAGAATTACGGAGAGGGTTTAAGGGAGAGAAAATCTTGGATGCAAATCTATTATTTGTCGCCTGCCGTAAGAGTCGACTAGAAATCTTCCTGCGAGATTGGGACCGACTGTAGTGGGTTATGCGTGGGACTGTCAAACGACTTCTCGTTCTCCAAAAATGGTTTCGATATAGATCCCTAGTTTAGAAGATTGCAGAGGTGGATACCAAAGATAAAAAGAAGGGTCATGGGTGGGTAAATCTCGAGTGAATGACAGTCTAGATTTCTCGCTTGAGGAACGACTAGATATTATGCGCATCACCCTGCTACGTTCAGCGCCAATGGGTGGGACGGATTTTGGCTGTTCTGAAGTATGCAATGGCTGCGTTCCTGAAGCAAGGGATAACGACACCGAGCCACTAGCAATGAGATTGGTGTCCGAACTACGGCGCGTCAGCTTGGGGCGGTAAGGGGACAGCCCAGGTGGAGACACTGGCGAAGACGAAAAACAACTTCCGTCGTTTTCGACGGGTCCTGCGCACCAATCGCAGCGGCGGAGAGGCCATGTCGCCAATTAGGGGGTCTTCTGCGGTCGTAGCTTGCGGGGGATCACCAGGCGGACAGCGGACATACGCAGAGGAATTTGTGCGTGCACGTGTAGACCGGGAATGGTACCCATGTTTCGTTTGAGGGGTATCCAGCATGAGGTTCTCCGATAGGGGTAAACTGGACGGGGATCGAGATAACTGGTAGTCATCTGAGCAGCACAATATATCGTATCCTGCTCCACTGCGTCTGGGCACAAGACCCCGAACGGCATTGTCACATTGGACAGCCGGAGGCCATGTGTAAACTGAGCCTGCCATGGATTTTCCGGTGGCACTGCATGGCTGTCCCCACGATTTTCCTTGTGAGAAGGATCGGAGATCAGGACAAGAGGGAGATGCAGGTATGGAGAGATGCAAGTCTGGGTCTACCCATTGCATGTCGCAACCGGAGTTGTCCTCCATGCCCGACACAGCTAGCGGATCTAGTGCGTCTGAATTCCAGCCAACGAGCTAAACTGCATGAGCGGGACATACTCACCAAGCGGCACTCGCCTGCGCAAGCTCTGTCCGTTGAGCCCCTCCAAAAGCACATGACGACGCTTGGAGTCTACAGGATCAAAGCCGTCCTGTGCAAAAGACCTCTTTGGAGACAATGGTGGTGACAGCTGGTGTTCGTTTTCGATATCGTTACCCGGCAGCTTGCGAGCCATCTTTGGTGAGGGTGGCGGGAATATCATATTGGAAAGATAATACAGTGGTACTTGGACCAGGATGAGCGCGCGGAGGTTACAAACAAGGTGATGATTGATGGAGAGCAGCGAGTATAAACATCCGACGCTGACACTGCCTTTTTTGACCACGTGCAATTAGAGCGGACGTCATGGGTCATCCGGATTCCGCAACTGCGACTTGGTCGGGGGGACTGAAGAATCGGGCGACATCCACCCTCAAAAGACTGGTTTGGCCGTCAAAGCGTCACCTCCATTGAATATTCAGGATTAGACTGCGATCATACCTCAGGTCATTGGCCAAACGTCCACTGGAAAACGCTGTGCGCGCTCGACGTCAACCAATAACTGACATCAAAAGAGCGGATACATTTCAATCATCTAGTTAAGGATAACGATACAAACGAGAGGTGTGTGCACAGTAATAGTATGTTGACGCTATAACATCATAGACATAGATAGTATGTTTTTAGAATTGCAATTTGATAAAGAACGTTTTTGTGGAAGGAAGGTGGGTGATTTATCGATTAATCCATCAGCAGGACAAAGGAATGCAATTCGTCGATCGAGTAAGTGTAGGCTTCATCATGGTTGTCAGGGTTTGGCTCCCCAGATGGCTTCGGTGCCAACATGGCCAGGTCGCAAAGGGATTGATGCCTGTGCAGGATTGGAGAGTCCGGCCTGAACGGGTCATAGTCATGTGGGATGGGCGACAGAAAACTCAGCAGTGCCTCGCCACGGGAGATCCGCCAATCCGGATCGAGCGTCAAGTAGATCCCTCTCTTGTCCGTCATAAGCTCCTCCTGCGTTAAGACTTCGGATTCCTCCACTGTTCTGGGGGGAGGGGTTTGCGGTAACAACGTGGATGCGGGGGGCGGGGCTGCCACTCCAGGTTTCACAGCACGCCTGGCCTTACTGCGTATATCAGGCGTGGAGATAGTGTTTTTCACCCTTCTTCGCAGGTTTTGCTGTGCTTTGCACCGAAAGGACTCCAATACGTTCGCGCTCTTTTGGTTTGGCTGACTCGTGGGCGTGCTCCTATTTGCGAACCAGGTTAGGGATCGTCACAAGCAAAGTGACTCTTGTATCGCACCTGCCCTTGAAGAAGCCCCACAACCTGTGGGATCGTGATGTGGATTGACTGGAGGCAGAGAGAGGTGTGGCAGGAATGCTGTCAGTGGCATCGGGCAAGAATATCGGCGATACGGGAAACTGCATATGTTGACCAAGTTGTCTCTTGCGATACACGTGCTAATGACAGTTACCTGGGTCTGTGATTCACAGGAACAGAAGTGGAACCCACCGTTTCCTTCACGAACCGTCGAGACACGTTCCAATGGTCGTGCAAGTTGTCCATTTCCTCTTGGGAGAGTGTCTCTTCGACTCTGATTGCTGGAAGAGCCTTACTGATGCCCTGCGCACTTTCTGCAGAAAGATGCGGGGTCACGATAGGCGCTCTGCAGGCGCGCGGACCAGTGCTCGACGGAATTGATGGGAGCGCCTTGTTTGGGTTGGAAAGCATTTTGGAAGAATGCAATAATTCGCAGCAGCAAGGACTGATAGGCAGTAAGGCCGTGACTACGTTTGATTCCAGAGTTGTGTTTAATACACGCTTTGAAAGGTGCCGGGGAAGTGTGGACGAACAAATAATACGCCTTGGAGGTGAACAATGGTCGCGCACGCATGTGTAGCGACAAAGCAAACTACCCAAATTTCAGCTACGAGGGGATTGGTAGATTTTAGGGTTTTTACGCTTTGGGGACGCGTTCCACCGTTGGCGGCGCATCGTTCCCCTATCCCGAGGGGTAGTCACGTTTGAGTCACGTGCCGGAAAAACCATGGAGTCGGAACCCGAAGCCGAACTGCCGCCTTACTCAGCAGCGAACCCTGTCTCCTCCAGGAACCCCGTTAAGAGGTAAATGACGTTTCTACAGTGACTCACTGAGGGCGTGGTAGTAAAATTATCAATTGATTACGAACATTCACTCGTATTCAACTCTTCCACCCACTCCCATGGCACGCACAGTGGACGAAGAGACTCCCTTGTTGCACGATCATCAACAAAAGCATGGCAGGACCCCTTTGCCGTGGCGGCAGTTCACCATCATACTTTTCCTACAACTAGCTGAACCTCTCACTTCGCAGCTCATATCGCCCTTCGCTCCTCAGGTATGTCGCCCATCAAGTGGTCGTGATGTTACATGATTGACATTGCAATGTGGAATATAGCTAATACGGGATATTGGCGTCACGAATGGAGACGAAACCAAGGTCGGGTTCTACGTCGGACTCTTGGTGAGTGTCCCACCGACTCGATGTACCGGATCCTTGCATTGAACTAGCGCGACCGCAGCACTCCCTCTTCTTCGCTACGCAGGCTCTCACCGTTCTTCATTGGAGCCGGGTATCTGATCACATCGGTCGGAAGCCTGTCCTTCTGACAGGCCTTTTTGGCTTATCACTTTCAATGTACTGCTTTGGCTTATCTAAGACCTTTATTGGCCTAGTGTTAAGGTCAGGAGTTCCGTCCGGCTCGCATCCATGTCTGCTTAAACTTTTAGCACAGCCGTGCTCTCAATGGTGCTCTAAACGGTAATATTGGCGTCCTGAAGAGTATGATGGTGGAAATCACCGATGAGACAAACCTGGCACAGGCTTATGCTTACATGCCTATTGCTTGGTCGAGCGGTGGCACATTAGGGTACGCCATCTACTACCTAGAGTGTGATGCACGCACTGATATTCTTCTCAGTCCCTTGATTGGAGGTTTCCTCTCTCGCCCAGCTGATCGTTTTCCTAACGTATTTGGGAATGTGGAATTCATGAGAGAATACCCTTACTTCCTTGCATGTGCAATACCAGCGACTTTCACGGCAATCGCCTGGATAGTGGCGTTCTTCTTTCTGAAGGAGGTACGTGATTCGAATGATGCCTGTTGGTAGTTTGTTAAACGCTTTGTCTAAATTTCAAGACCTTACCAAACAGCGTCCCCTTCAGAGAGCTGATCGTATCAAAATTTCGCCAATGGAGTAATAAGAAAAGTTTAAAATCTCCGGAGCCCTCGAGTGAGACACTCATCACCAACGAAAATGACGAGAATAAGCCATTGCCTCTTCGTTCTCTTCTAATTCCTCGGGTACTAATTGCGGCAGCAAATTACGCTGCTCTCTCAACTATCGAGATTTCATTTCGCGCCGTGCAACCGTTGTTCTATGCAACCCCCATTGAACTCGGCGGTCTTGGTCTTGATCCACCTCAAATCGGCAACATACTTGCAACGTATGGCATCTTGAACGGGCTTTTCCAGATCTTCTGCTTCGCAGACTTGCATGATCGATTTGGTTCCAAAGCCATCTTTACCTTTGCTGTGTCGTCCGGGATTCCATTCGTTCTGATATGTCCATTGATCAATGCCCTGGCGAGAGAATATGGGTTGAACTGGGCAGTCTGGTGTATGATTGGTGTGCAGGTTTTATGTAGCATGTCGTTGAACCTTGGTTACTGTGAGTCACCCTTTCGAAGCGGACTAGTAATCCCAGTTGCTGACACGTTGGTACCAGCTTGCATATTCATCTATATTGCGGCTGCGTCTCCCAACCGCGGGTCCCTCGGTGCAACTAATGGAATTGCCCAGATGTTGGTCTCGATCATGCGAAGCATAGGACCCGCGTCTGCAGCGTCGATATTCTCGCTCTCGATCAAGACGCCAGGCCATGCATGGTTCGTGTATTACTTCCTCCTCGCTGTCATCTTCATCGCCATTGGAGCATCACTCCTTTTACCCCGCAAAATGTGGAAAAAGTAATGACCACTTGCAAGGCATGAGCGTTCGTGTCTTGTCTTTTGATGATCACCATATCCAGCACGATAGATAGACTATGCATATATTCGATATGTACGCAGTACTTACGAACCACCACGACCAGTGCAGTGCTAAGCAATGATGGCTGTCGACCCTCAAATCGCATCAGATGCCGCAGGAAAATTGCAGTGGCAAATCGATCTGCTGCTGCTGTGTACGACTTGGAAGGTGGCTCGTGCCATCTGCCTACTCTTAGAGTTATCCCGCATGCTCACTTGTTCAAATTTCAGCGCTGGGCACACGCCGCTCAGCGAGCTTCCCGCAGCTCATGACCCATGTACCCACAATCATTTGCATTCAGTTTCGGCCGACACCATCGTCTACGGCGACCCTTGCAGCAGAGTCACATCAGGGCAGTGGCTTCTCGGAAGAAGTTCACTCGCTGTGATTTGTCCGCAACAAGCTGCCTCTTCCTGTGCCTAGGTTCCTTCACCACCGTTGCTTGTGTTGTCGTAAGGGTGACCTCTCTCCTTTTGTACCATTATCGCTGAGATGTCAGAGGGTAGTTTTTGGGAGCTAATTTTTATATACACAGTTGAATAACTCAGGCGCCAAAGCTTTCGTTAGACAAAATGTGGCGCCGAATGTCAAGTGTCTGAGGTACATGGGTATCCTTGAAGACGGTAGCCTCGCCAATGTCCATGAAGTAGGTTAAAACTAAACATCTAAGTGCCTTGCCCGACGGGGTGAGCGTGTACGAAGGTAATTGGAAGATCGGTTGGGAGTTACTTCACGGCCGTGATTGATGATGCCTGGACGACCGAGATCAGACATGTGCAATAGGAGAATGTATTTCGCCTGCAGGAATTCAGCCGTTAGAAGGTACACAATGCGGGCTAGCGTTGTCATTATAGTCAAAAACATGCCCACGCATTGCCTCTCCTCACCCATTGGCAGAAGGAGAGCAGCGAGGAGGGAGACATGTACCCATAGATCACCAATGCGCCAATCAACGCCGCTTAACTCGAAGCGTGTGGGTCAAGGAAAGGTGAGGACACTAGCCCGACTTATAAATAGTATCATGATATCGAAGGACCTACTTCCAGAATGGTTTACAAACAAACCATACACAACAAGTACTCTGCTATCTTGCTGCTAACACCGTTTCGTCTTCCACTTAGGTGTCCTTGGCAAAACAGTTGTTGATCGCTATGACCTGTTACGCTGCATTGGTGACACTGGGTACCTTACGGACTAAAGAGCCACATAAAGCAGGGCAGACTACATTACTCCAAGGCCAACGAAACGAGTAAGCCAGGTTAGGGGCCAACATAGGTAGAGTCGATTCCCATCTTGCACTTTCCCAGATTGAAGAAGTCCCACGAACTGTGGGATCGTGTGGCGTGGATGTAGGTTGACCGGAAGCACGGGGATTCGGCCGGAGAACCATCAGGGGTCTCAGGTAAGAATGTTGGCGATGTAGGAAACTGCATACACTGACCACGTTATCGCTTTCGATATACCTACATGTGCCAATGGCAGAATGTCCGCTTCCCCTTGGCTTCGATTGTGAGTGCTGCAACAGCCTTACCGGTACTCTGTAGGCTTCCTGCAGGTCGAAATCGAGACGCGGTAGGTTTGCCGCGGAGATGTGGGCCAGTGCTTTACGACGCTTCCTGAGGTGCCTTGTTTCGGTTGGATCGCACGTGGGTGAGCTGAATGAGCAACAGCTGGTAGACCGTGAGATCGTGACTATATTTGCATCATTAGAGTCTTGTTTAAACCACACTTTCAAGGTGGCGCGGAATTGGGTACGGACAAATAACACCGCATTGGAGGTGTGCATGACCGCACACTCATAGCAACAAAGCAAGCAACCTGCTGTCAGCTACGACGTGATTGATACTTACGACGCACGTATTGCACTGTACGACGACCTTGTTCCCTGTATGTCATGTGCTGACGAAAACAAGCAGTCGGAACGCTGAGGGCGAATTGCCAACAAATCGCAAATCCAATCCTCGAGCTTCTCCAGTCCTCTGTGATGCGCAGGTTTGAGCTGGAACAAGAATAGGACGACGATCGGACAGTGATAACTGCTCGATTGGCCCTGTATAGAGGTGCCAGAGTACCGACGAATGTTCACTTTCTTGCAACTCTTTCACCCACTTCCATGACACACGCAGTAGACGAAGAGACTCCCTTGTTGCACGTTCAAGAGCAAAAGCGGCGCAGGACCCCTTTGCCATGGCGTCAGTTCAGTATTATACTTTTCCTACAACTGTCCGAACCCCTCACCTCCCAACTCATATCGCCTCTCGCTCCTCAGGTATGTTGATCGTCGGGTATGTGCTGTGTGATTGACAATGTGTTACAGTTAATCCGAGATATTGGCGTCACCCGTGGGGACGAAACCAAGGTCGGGTTCTACGTCGGACTCCTGGTGAGTGTCTCCCTAACTCGATATACGAGATCCTTGCACTGAACTGAGGCGATCGCAGCACTCCTTGTTCTTTGCTACGCAGGCTCTCACCGTCTTTCATTGGAGCCGGGTATCTGATCACATTGGTCGGAAGCCCGTCCTTCTGACGGGCCTTTTTGGTTTATCCCTTTCGATGTATTGCTTTGGTTTATCAAAGACTTTCGTTGGTCTGGTGCTGAGGTCAGTAATTCTGCCTGGCTCGCACCCATATTTGTTCAAACTTCTCATGCATATTATAGCCGTTCCATTACTGGCGCTCTGAACGGTAATATTGGCGCCGCGAAGAGTATGATAGTGGAAATCACCGATGAGACGAACCTGGCACAGGCTTATGCTTACACGCCAATCGCTTGGTCGAGTGGCAGCACGCTAGGGTACGCCACCACTTAGGGTGTGTGATCCGCGCATTGATGCCATGTCCTCAGTCCCTTGATTGGAGGCTTCTTCGTTCGCCCTGCCGATCGTTTTCCCAACGTACTTGGGCACGTGAAATTTTTGAGAGAATACCCTTACTTCCTTGCATGCGCAATACCAGCGACTTTCACGGCGATCGCTTGGATAGTGACGTCTTTATTCCTGAGAGAGGTGCGTGACGTAGTGATGCAGTTTGCCTGTTCATTGAATATGCTATCATGTAAAATTCAAGACTCTACCAAATAGCGTTTCCCTCAGACAACTGATGCAATCGAAATTTTTCTCGCGATGCTTTGATAAGGCAGGTTTTGAATCACCCAAGTCCTCCACTGGGATGCTCACCGCCGGTGAAAACGACGAGATTAAGCCGCTGCCTCTTCGCGCCCTTTTAATTCCTCGGGTGTTAATCACCGCAGGAAATTATGCTGCTTTGTCGACTATTGATATTGCATTCCGCGCGGTGCAACCATTGTTCTATGCAACCCCCATTGAACTCGGTGGTCTTGGTCTCGATCCACCTCAAATCGGCAACATACTTGCAGCTTATGGCACCTTAAGCGGGCTCTTCCAGATGTTTTTCTTTGCAAGCTTGCACGATCGGTTTGGTTCCAAAGCCATCTACACTGTTGCGGTGCTATGTGGCATTCCATTTGTCCTGACGTGCCCGGTGATCAATGCCCTGGCGAGAGCATATGGGTTGAATTGGGCAGTTTGGTGTGTGATTGGTGTTCAGATTGCATGTTGTGTGCTTTTAAACCTTGGTTTTTGTGAGTCACTCAAACGAAATGGACTAGTAACAACGGTACTGACACGTCGGTACAGCTTGCATACTCATCTATATTGCAGCTGCGTCTCCCAACCGCGGCTGCCTTGGTGCGACCAACGGACTCGCTCAGGTGTTGGTTTCAATCATGCGAAGCATTGGACCTGCATCTGCAACGTCGATATTCTCGCTCTCGATCGAGACGCCATCCCACGCGTGGTTCGTGTACTACTACCTCCTCGTCATCGTCGTCATCGGTATTGGAGTGTCTCTCCTTCTACCCCGAAGGTTGTAGGGAAAGTAATGGCTTGCGAAATCCCTCGAATTATTACTATTTCCAGCACGATAGATAGGCTGTACATCTATCGGATATGTACGCATTTATGAATCCGACGACCTGTCCACTGCGCCCCGATCAGTTGTGATCTCCACTACAGTTGCGGCTGTTCCAAGAAGTTCGCTCATGCAGTGTCAAACAACGACAAATAAAGGGTGCACTGCCATCAGTCTCATAAAGTGGACCAAAGCACTCCGCTGGCATCGCATCTCTTGTCCTCGAGACCCTCCTACCTCACCACAGTCCACTCCGGTTTCTGGTGTCCTGGGTAGGACAGTTATCGATCTCCATGACCCGTTGGGAAACTTTAATGGCACTAAGTGCCTCGCAGACTAAAGAGGCACAGAGCGCAGCCCAAACTGCATTACTCGAGCGCCAACGAAACGAGGAAATGAAACGGAAGAAGCAGGAAGAATGTTTACGGAAGGAAAGAGAGGAACAAGATAAACTACGCAAGAAACACTTCGAGGAGGAGAAGAAACAGCAGGAGTTGGAGGCGAAACGAGCGGCTGACTTGGCACGGCTGGGGGCGGAGGCAGCACGCCGAGAAGAGGAGGCTAGAAACGCATTGCTATATGGACCGAAGAAAACCAAATGGCCGACCTCTAACGGAACGGCGAAAGACGAGATCCGAAAACGCAGACTCCCATCGGACGACGAGAGTAACTCGCGTTCCGGCTCACCTGCTATGGCGCTTACAAGGGAGGAGAAGCGGCAACGCAGACTCGAGGCTGAAATGCGGCGCTCGTATTCCGCTAAGCGCTCTTCAACTACGGCGGGCTACAGAAAGGCAGGCAGACCACTGCCAGGGGGAGCCATTGACGCCACGTCAGCCCCCTCTGCCGACTCTGGGTCTAGTGCGCAGTCAGTGAAGGAACGACTTGCATCGTTGCCCAACACTCTCACGAAGCTCAACGTGAACAAGCGGGACACGAGGACTATCGACGAAATTCTCCAGGACAGAGCAAAAGCCAAGCATAGCGTACTCGACGGTGACGAAGCTCGCGAGTTTAACGACTGGTTTGGAAAGTCCAAGAAAATGGAACATGTTCCCGGTAGCTCTCAGTCCTCCAGTGGCCAGGGCTCGGGTCTCGCCTCCGGGGCGGCGTCTCCGTTGCCGTCGAGCGCAAGTAAGTGGCATTCCATGCCCGCTCACCCCCACGACTGTCGTAACACTTCGCAGAGTCGACTTCACACCCAACGTCGAAAGCCTCAACGACTTCAAAGGTGGCCACTGTGCCCTCTGCTGGCAAATCTGCCTCGTCCGGAGCTCAGCCTAGAGCTGTTATCCCCGCAAAGACGGGTGTATCCGCTGCTAAGTCGGCGAGGGATGATATTAGGGGTGCATCCTCTCCTGGGGCAAAGCCTGCCCATTTGAAAGGGTCTTCGACGTCGATAAAGCCACAGCCACCGAAGTCAATGTCGGCCTCGAGGCCTGTCACTGCTCCCGTACTGCCAAAGAAGCGGGCGCAATCTTCGTCGCGTTCAGCGTCCCCTCCGCCCAAGCGGCGTGCAGAGTCACCTGCTGATGCTATCCGTTCTGAAATATGGAAACTATTCGGAAGGGACCGGGCTGCTTATGTGACAAGGGACATTGACAGTGACGATGATGATATGGAAGCAGATGCAAGTGCTGTCATGAAGGAGGAGCTAAGAAGGTTAGCCCATCCCATCACTGGCGTTTCGTGCCTGATCTCATGTATTCAGTTCCCGCCTCGCTAAACGTGAGGATGACGTTGCCTTGCTAGAAGAGAAACGCCACGAAGAAGAGAAACGCAGGAGGAAGCGCGAGAAGGAGTTGAGAGAGAAACGCGCCTAGACCATACTACGGTATTCATTAGGCTATGCATGGACTGTTCTAACTTGTGCTTTTCTCCCGGAGGACAGATACCCCCAGTGGAATCGTCGACCTTGTTGCATTTCACAATTCACAGCTACATATCTAAATGTGATATATAGGTCCAGACGCATTCATCACTACTTACCGCGTCTATTGTTTGATATCTTGTGCATATGTTCCATTACCCAACAATGCTGTATCCACACATCTATTTTCCTGCACGCTCCACGGGCACCTTTATATCATCTAAGTTATGTAGGCTCATATGTTACATCAATACATAAAGCTCGACGAAGAGAATATGAACTTCAGATGTAGAGTATTACCATGTCAGTGAGCTGTGCGAGTATTATGTACCTTCAACTGCTTTCATCTGCTCGGAAGCGCTTGGTAGGCCCATACTGGCCTCCCTGCCCGCCTTGCATAAAGGCCGGATTGAAGTGACCTTGCATGCTGAAGCCACCGCGGCCACCACCGCCCATTCCCATACCTATACAAATACATCGGGTGGATATAAGAACAATGCCAGACAACGAATCGTTAGAAGCCCATACCCATGCCTCCCATGCCTCCCATGCCTCCTCTACTTCCTACCATCATCCCACCTCCTCTAGGGCCTTGGGGAATCATCCCCCCTCGTCCTCCGACAAAGCCACTACCCATGCCGCCGAAGCCACCCATACCCATATTACCCATCCCCATACCACCCATTGGTCCCATAGGCATGTTCATGCCCCCCATTCCCATATTACCCATCATAGCAGGCATGCCACCACGCATCATACCGCCCATCATTCCACCACGCTGCATACCCATTACATTCTGTGCACCCCCGCCGCCCGTTTGGGGGCCGCCTCCTCGGTATGTGCCTCCTCCGCGACCAGTCCCGGCACCTCCGGAGGCCGTCCCACCACTTTGCTGTCCCATCCTCAGCTCGCGTGGGGGTGGTTCTGGTTGGACTTGTATGTCTCCTGTCAATGTGATGCGAAGGACGGGTGACTCACCTTTCGGTAGTGTGCGGAATGGATTCCCTTGTGCAGAATTAGTAAGCGTTGCTGTTACTCGTCTGTTCTGAAACTCGCTAGAAATAGATGACATCATTGAACGACTTCTGGCAGCGACTACGAGGGAACTTACTTGTTGTCAAACCACGTTTTGATAGCATTGGCAGCTTCGAAGTTGGCACACTCTACATATGCAACTCTGTACAACGTTAAGGGACCTCTGCCAGTATGAACAGGGGCCACATGACCTCACCCTTTGCTTTTCCCGTTGACTTTATGCTCTGAAAATGTGATGTTCCGGTGGTCAACGTTCATTCCAACGTTGAGAGCGACCTGACGGAGGTCCTCATCCGTAGTCCACTGCCGACAACGACAAACGAAACGAAAAAGAGGGATAAGAATAACGCCAACATGGACTAATCGACAGGACAAAACGGACCCATTGTAAATCTCCGATATACAGCGCATCGTAACCCGCCACAGATGGGTCCCCTCCACCGCCCATCTGTCCACCGTTAGCCATGCCTGGGCTATAATTACCGTTCGCAGTGCCGTTCTGAGTAGGCTCGGTCTTGGCTTGTGAATTTACTGGAGTAGAACGTGACTCCGAGGGAGAGTATTGTCCTTCCTCCTCCCGGGGACGCTTGTTGCCGGTTGATGGCTCAACAGTGGTGGCCACAGTTTCGACAGGTTCTTCTACCTGGACCTCGTCTTGCAGTAGGTCACCCTTGAAGCGCACGGGCGGTTTCTCCAAGTCAGCAGACAAGCTATATGCGCTGTGTGAACCAGGACCTACCTGGTCATCTGTGTGCAACACGAAGCCGTCGTCTTCGCCGTAGATGTCAAAATCGTCCTCAGGCATGACTCAGACGCAGAATTCGTGGAGAATAGAAACTCTTTTGCACTAGAAAGTAGAATGACAGGATTTGTTGAGTACCCAAATGACAATATAACCGACGACAGAGACAGCAACGACAGAAAATGCGCGTATACAGGATTTTTGCGCGCTACGAAAATCAGTGACGTGGACAGATGGAAGACGTCTTACATGGGAAGGTATGGATACAGTGACAGTGACTACGACGCACTCCTCCGCCGTTATATAGTTCTGTAGAGAACCAGGACAGTAGCTGATAGTAGACACCGACAACCACCGCTTAACAGCGAACAAGAATGTCGAATGCGTCCGTGAAGCGGCGAGGATGACGACAGCAGGGCAAAGGAAACAAACAGAGATGGGTTTTCTCACTCGTTGCACCCTCTTGGATGTATAACCTCGGCCATGTTTGTCACTCTTTGTTACGTGTGGCACATTCACTTGCCATGTCATCAACAATTTACACAGCAAGGGCACACAAGCACATGATAGTACTAATCATCAATCAAAGATCACCACTTCATGTCTTCTGTCGCAGTGCATCCTGCACGACCTCTTCCTGACGAGCCAACCACAGCCCGAAGGCAGGAGTTCGTAGCCACTTCTCATAAAATTCCCTTTGTTTTGAAGAGGACTTGAAAGGCAGGGCAGAGGGACTCGACCTCAATGACGAAAAGAACTCGGCGGTATTGAATGGTTTCAGTCGGCGGAGACACAGAGTCTTATTACGTTCCGCTGGCGATGGTATGAGAGTGTTGAGATAACGATTCAATGGCACGAGAACGGCATTGGTGCGGGAACAAAAATGTCTTCGCAATTCCAACGAAGCTTGCATTCCTGCAAAAAAAAAGAAGCGCATACATCCGTGTACTCGCGGTTATATATTCGAAATACTTACTGTCCGACGTGCTCGAGGTGCACGCCTTTTCAAGACGTTTCAGTAGTTGACGATCTTTGGAGATGTACCGCCGATGAGTTTTAGTCATCCATCCCGCACTGGGACCAGCGACAACCGTGGTACCTGGTCTGACGATAACCTTAAATCTGAGTCTCGACTTCTTTTTGGCCCGAGAAGCTCACCTTGTTTTCCGTCCCACGCTCAAAACATGGGGCCAATGAGTACACGACTTTTCAAAGAACGGATTTGTGACACCAATGACTAAACCCGTTTTTGGGGGAGACTTGTTCACCAGCAATGCATGATCTCTGTCATGAATAGTAAAGTATGGTCGGATATCTGCCGCCAATGGAATCTACCCCAAATGGTCATCTCTCAAAAATGGTTCGAGTTCGAAAGAATACACACGGGGCGTATAAGATCGCGCAGCCACCAGACGGCCTGGCTTGTCATGGAAGGCGAAGGGCCGTAGACCAATATGGGCTCACATAATATTAAACATTCCCAGACAGACCACAGATGGGACAACGAAGCCTCAAACAAGTTGATCGAAGGAGGGTAGAGCGGCACTGATGATGCCAGCAACTAAACACCAGTCAACTTATGCATCAGCAAGAACAAAGAGCAGACTGACATGCTCTGTAGGATCGAATCCTCCTCCAAAAGAGGCAGTTTCAACGAGCTGCTGACTATCGATGCTCGTTGGCAGTTCGACGTGGAGCACAGATCCTAGGAAACCGAGTTCGAGAGTGGAGCCTGGCGACGGGCTCGGCCTTGCTTTAACAGAGGGTATCAGCGGGATCTAATGGACGGCTGGCCCGTGTACGCACCAATTTGCAACGTTGTAACACCCTGTTTCCAACATAGTAATGCCATGGTTTTGAAAAAGGGGCCCAAGCTTTGAGACTACGCTCGTGAAGAAGGCTGGGTATTGATGATGCGTTAGAAGCACCAACGAAGACTGGGTTGAAGGTAAATATTCGGCCAAGTTCATATCAGAGAAGATGCCCTGATACCTGTCGATACCCGCGTTTGGAGTTCGAATCTCGTTTTTGGCTGAAGTATGAAAAGCCATACATGAAGCCATCCAGTGGCTCCGGTCTCTTGAAAGAATCCTGGCAAGGTGTATGAAGAGAGTCTGGAAATACTCTTATCCTAAACGAGTGAACCTCTGTCCCTTGATCGAATTGCAGCGAGTCCGGAAAAGCAGAAAAGGCACTTTTGCGTGTCATCAGTTCGATTAGAAGCCGAGATAAATGATACGACAGACATGTTCTCTGTTTCGGAGGGTGATAGATATACAGGGGGGCATACGGATCGAACAACAGGTCCGAGATCAAGGTCGAAATCAACTACAATATTGAAACGGTCTGCGTTCCAGGAGGTATATGACAGGAGCAGTCTTACCTACGGCGAAAGCGAGTACCCACTGTCGCATCTTCAAAACCTTATCATGCGGGAAATCAAATGAACCGACTTCCGTGCTCTTCTGCCCGCCACCGTTCTGCATCAGAAGGGAAAGACTGCGTGATTGTGAAAGCGTCCGTTGGTGAGACACGCGTTTCTCATCGTGAACCTCCATCACGTTGGACGTGGATGTTGATTTCAGATGGGCAAGAGCATGGTGTGATGTCAAGGACAACTCGAGATGAACTTGGGAGGCTTGCCGAGAGGGAGAAACTGCACTCGATGTTTCTGCGTCCGAGAAAGTCAAAGTGCTTGGCGAGTAGTACAAACCAATGTCCTGTTCCTGGAGATTTGCTTTTGCATCAAACTCCAGCGTCATTAGTAGTGCAAGACGGATGGGTGGGCACCCGGAAGACCGTGGTATGGAAAGCCAGACGGTCACGCTCAGGTACATGGTAGGAGATGTGCCGTACACCTACTGCATTTGGTAGTCGGCCACCTTGGGACCCGGGACAGCCCCAGAAAAATACACATGGGTGTTTATAGGTATTTATGCAGACTCTGCCAAGGTCAAAGTAATGACATCCTAGTTACTGTAGTACTACATAATGTATCAAGTACCACAGGTACTTGCCTTCCACTAATACCATGCCTTGCTGGGAGAGCATCAGTGCAAAAGTGTGCTCAGAATCGCTGCTATTCAGGGCATCGATGATCATATCAATTGCCAGGCAGTACTGTGAAAATGAACCTTCAGTATCTCGGTAGCTGTCAAGCGCACTCTAGAACTTCAATTGCAGCTGCTTGTTGAAAGCCGAGACCGAAGCTTCACATTATGTAATTGTGTAAGCCACACCTCTCGTGGAGCGCTGCCTGCCCTTGCCCGCCTGCCATAGATAATTCCATAGCCACTGACAAGTTAAAAATGCTGCTGGCCCACCACTACTCCCAACCCACATCCGCATTTGGTATATATTGAGATTTCCCACCCTACTGCCCTGTAGTCCCCTGGGTCAGCTCCCTTGCCCTACCGGGCTCTATCTTCTGCTGGCATGCATCATATATGATCATTAACATGAAGTATAAGTATATTAGAGCATAATTGAACACTTAGTCGAGTATACTAGTGGCCCTGAATAGCTTGGAAATGAGATAGGGGTAAAAAGCCAAAAAGCGGACGCTTTTCTGATATATTGGACATATCTACTTGGTTTTCATGTCTCCTTCAAGGTAATATGTATGCCTACAGCATATCCAAAGTTCATAGCCTTTGATGGAGTACTTTACATGTGGTGACACAATCTCCTCCTCCCTGTATTTCACCATAGAAAATTTTTTCTGGGTCTTTTTGTGCTGGTACTGTGATGTAACATGGTATAGTAGTTACACTTCGTGAATTGGTGCATAATTGGACCGCCCATCAGGTGGCTGAGAAGCTCTGAATTGCTAGAAACGATTTCAGGGGTTACAGACAAAAAAGTGTTCGCAATTTTGCTACATTTGATATGGGCATTTGAGAGGGACATCCCCTTGTAGTGGCCCTCTGTACCTATATGATATCACAAGCTCATTGAATGGGGTGGAGCTCCTGAGGTGTTGTGCCATGGTCTTCCCCTGCTGGTATTTGGGGGCTCCATCAATTTCCAGGAAGTATATTGCTATTCCGACTATCTAGGGATCTATTGAATACTTATTCACAACCAAAAAAATAAATACCAAGTCCACAGCAGAAGGGGAGAGAGCAGGGGAAGGAAAACAATCACCCAGAGAGCGTGGGAAAATGCGCGAAAAGTTGCGGAGACTTTTAGAACATATCAAAAAGATGGAATGGTACATCATACACAGTGTCTGGTGCTCAATGGATGGTAGTACTGGGATTTTAACATCTGATAGCTCCTCCTAGAATTATATTACGCCTACTTCAGTGTGTCACACCCTCAGAACTTGAGACTTGGTACCAGTCTCTTATCCTCAGTAGTGAAATGTATTTACTGGATCAGAAGTCCACATGTATCATTTTTCACATATTTTTGGGTTCTCTGGGTAATGCAGGTATTATATTACATGAAGGCATGTCCCATGACCAAGGGGAACATGGTACTCCATCCATTGAGTACCAGACACTGTGTATGATGTACCATTCCATCTTTTTGATATGTTCTAAAAGTCTCCGCAACTTTTCGCGCATTTTCCCACGCTCTCTGGGTGATTGTTTTCCTTCCCCTGCTCTCTCCCCTTCTGCTGTGGACTTGGTATTTATTTTTTTGGTTGTGAATAAGTATTCAATAGATCCCTAGATAGTCGGAATAGCAATATACTTCCTGGAAATTGATGGAGCCCCCAAATACCAGCAGGGGAAGACCATGGCACAACACCTCAGGAGCTCCACCCCATTCAATGAGCTTGTGATATCATATAGGTACAGAGGGCCACTACAAGGGGATGTCCCTCTCAAATGCCCATATCAAATGTAGCAAAATTGCGAACACTTTTTTGTCTGTAACCCCTGAAATCGTTTCTAGCAATTCAGAGCTTCTCAGCCACCTGATGGGCGGTCCAATTATGCACCAATTCACGAAGTGTAACTACTATACCATGTTACATCACAGTACCAGCACAAAAAGACCCAGAAAAAATTTTCTATGGTGAAATACAGGGAGGAGGAGATTGTGTCACCACATGTAAAGTACTCCATCAAAGGCTATGAACTTTGGATATGCTGTAGGCATACATATTACCTTGAAGGAGACATGAAAACCAAGTAGATATGTCCAATATATCAGAAAAGCGTCCGCTTTTTGGCTTTTTACCCCTATCTCATTTCCAAGCTATTCAGGGCCACTAGTATACTCGACTAAGTGTTCAATTATGCTCTAATATACTTATACTTCATGTTAATGATCATATATGATGCATGCCAGCAGAAGATAGAGCCCGGTAGGGCAAGGGAGCTGACCCAGGGGACTACAGGGCAGTAGGGTGGGAAATCTCAATATATACCAAATGCGGATGTGGGTTGGGAGTAGTGGTGGGCCAGCAGCATTTTTAACTTGTCAGTGGCTATGGAATTATCTATGGCAGGCGGGCAAGGGCAGGCAGCGCTCCACGAGAGGTGTGGCTTACACAATTACATAATGTGAAGCTTCGGTCTCGGCTTTCAACAAGCAGCTGCAATTGAAGTTCCACTGTTCTCGACAGTGGCCAAGAGCGAAGCTTCAAAAAATACAGTGTAGGGTGTTTTCTGACGAAGAGAGTGATGATGATGACCTATTCCTAGATAAGTGGTAGATACTTTGTAGTATGTCAGGCTCGTATCTACATTTTCGTGGCCATTTTTCGTGATTCATTATAATATATGCAAAGCCGTTAAATTATACCTCGGGTAAGTTTGCGGTGTCTTGGGTCCCAAGGGGGTCAATTACCAAGTCTAGTATTTACGGGCGCCTCGCCCACCGCCTTTCTGAGCGTGACTGTCCGGCTTTCCATACGTGGAGAGCGTCAGGGTGATGGTTGGGCCAGCAGGCGAGGAAGGTGGGAGCATGCTTATGGTCATATTTGCTGTTATGGTATCGGAATCAATTACGTAGCAGCCACCATCATCATTTGACCACCAACTCAACTGCCAATCAGCAACCATGGTCGGTGCTAATTACATGGGTGGAAAAAGGTTTGACTGGACCTGCTACCCACATTATCAGAGTTAAAGCACGACGCCTAGAAATGCAGTACGTGCGAAGACAAAAGACGCGGCTGGCCGTGCACAAAAACGACACTTTGTAAAACAACGTCTAGCGAATGCTCTAGGACACCGTAGTCCTGGGGATCGTCGTAATTCCGGTCCATTGCGTTCAGCTTCTTTGTTGTCCGAGATATCTCTCGCCCACGCACCCCATAACACTAGAAGGTCTCCACATGTCCCCCTCAATCAGTATTATACGTTATCTTCTGATAACGAGAATGGCCGAAAACGACCATCCAAAGTACTCTCTGCATTGGATACGTCGGATCGTATGCTTCTGTGTTTCCGAATCCTTGTCGGCGCTAAGGATCTGTTGTGTTAGACATGTCGATCCGAGCTGCTATCGATCGGATACTTCAACTACCAGATCTAGTTGGTGCTCAAGCGGTTACTCACAAGGACACAGTGCCCTGCGGGGGCGCGAGAACGGCCAACGACAGTTCTGATGAATATGGAACTAACGACCAAGTACTTCTTGATCTCGGGCAAGAATATATTGGCTAAACAGTCCTCGTGTGTCTCTTCACAGGATTCTCCTTTTGATACCGAGCATTTACAGCGACCAGAAAACAATAATACAGACGAGGGGATGGCTTCCCGGAATTTCCGTGACAGTGGATATACCGAGAGAAGAAACTCGAAGGCACCTTTCTCTACTCAGGGCGCTCTCTGTGCCCAAAGTAATCAGTTCTCGCCCCTTCCTCGGTCTTCTCCCTTCACCACCGATTCTTCCTTTATGGATGTTGATCGCGACATGATCTTGGAGTTCGAGTCTTCACCAAGGCCTCCCCCTAGTCCTATAACCGAATGGTCTAACGAGCAGTCCATGATGTTTGGCCACTACTTCCCGGCAACACAACACATGCACCCATCGAAGGATTCGGGGCACCGGTCAGACTTGGGGCACTTTCAGCCCTTATCTCGTATTTCTACTAGCGGCGACAAGTTTTCTGGAAGTAAGATCCACTCAAGTCCTGAGTTGTCGCTTTCCTTCCTTTCACATCAGCCTACGTTCCGAGGACTGGAATTTTCCGACAGCCCTGACCGGGTACGTTGTATTCATGAGACGCAGCCTGTAAAGGACAATTCAGATATTGTCCCTATGACTCACCTGCCGCTTGACTTCCTTTCCGATCCGGATCCCTGGGCAACTATTGGAAGGATTCTGCAAGTGGAACGTTTGAAGGTTACATCTGACGTAACTTCATCCAGTGAATGTCCGATCGACTTTACCAAAGGAAGGGAAGGCGTTGGTTACTCCGTGAAAACAGGGAGAGATGTCACCAGCAGCATGTTCACTGGTGCAGTTTCAGATTCCTCACCGAAGGAAACGGCGGTCGGGTCTAATCAGTACTTCGGAGATAATGATTGTTCCCTCTCTAGGACTGCATCGCGGTTTGGTTCAGTTCACAAGCCTCTTGAGGATGCCTTGGCGCACGATCTGAACACATTCGATGATGACGTCAAGCTATCCTCGCGGTTGCGAAGCTGGCCTCCCTATCTGGAAAAAAATGGGCCTACTGAAGGAGATGGGGCACGAATGATGGGAGGTCACTTGCTGACTGAACTGGAATGCCGGACATCCGATGCCTTTCCAGAGAAAAACGCAGCTATGGTTTACGACGGACCATGTTTATTTGGTGATTCTGACTCTGAAGACGATTAACTTCACATCATTACTTGCTTATATGAAGTATCGTTTGTAGTACATGTACTGCGTGGCTGCAATTGTTTGGCACCTCAGCCACGTGTCGCGCGGACGGTCCCTGGCCACATCGAGACGCGATCACCGACTTAGTGTCGGACAATGATAAGTTCGTACTTTCTGGCTTCACACGAAGTTCTTTCCATCCGCTATCCACTCGCAAAGTATTCATGAACCCGGAGGAAAGAAAGCAGTTGGAAGCAAAACTATGTCGAATTAACTGGGACGAGTTTGACACTCTAGCGCACCGCACAATATATGGCCGGTATCACGACTCTATTGCGTGGTTGTTTCTTACCTGAATTCCAGATGAAGTTGCAGGTACAGCAGAGGCTGTAGGCAGCGGTAGCGCGGACATACCACCTGCCTTGTTGTTCTATGCAATTCGAAACATTCTTTACCCAACGTTCATCCTTGGTCAAATTCCCGATCTGCTCAACGTTCTTACAACCATCGAGGGATTGCGCCAGTTCGCTACCAAAAAAATAGGGCATATACTCGCGTTGAACCAGTTGTACATAGAGCGCCCGCCCGACGACCGGGAGGTCAGGGTGTTGACAACGAAAGAGATCCGCGCTCTCGCATCTTGTCAAGCACAAAGCGAGTCCTTGAGAAAACAGTATTTCCTCCTCTTGAAGAATCTCTGCCAAGCAGTAAGTGGGTCGCTGGGCGACTTCGTTGTGTATCACTGAAGACCTTTTGCGCAGTATATTCATTATCTGTGGACATCGCCCGAGTCATGCCTGCTCGCAAAGCGATTGAATGACTTTTTCCCCGGTTGTCTGGAAGGCTACAGCCAGCCATCCTCTCTCCGCTTCCAGATGGATCTCAGCGAGAACGAGAGGGCCGAATTTGGGGAGTTAAAAGAGGAAGTTTCAACATGGATGAAGACGATACTTGAATGGGAGTATGAACGAGAGAAGTCAGGAAAGCGGCAAGAGTAAGCTACGGCAATCTTGTATCTCGTTCTGTGTTGGTCTCATGTTTGATTAGCCATTCGAAGGCCGATCTAGGGGCTTCTTTCAAAGATGACTTCCAAGTCGCCTTCCCCCCTCATGTTGGTCATGCTGACATATTGGACGTGTTAGTAACATACCTCACGCGCGTCGAAGACATGATCAACAAGTTGGAAAAGTGGTTCCCACCATCGACCTGACCTGACTCAATGCCAGCTACACCAACTGTCTTTCGGTGGTATCTCACACGGCGCCAGATCTATCGGACTGCTGCTGCTATGTCACATTCATCGATTGTGGATTTGCGCTTGGACACCCAGGTAGCGCTAGCTTCCACAATTTTCTCCTTTGTCAGTCGCCCCGTATATGCGTTGGCTACTTTGGTCGAGGATCCATAGATAGCAGGAAGCACCTCTGCTCCACTTATCTGGGGATGGAAGTGATTGTACGATACGTCAATATCTCGCAGCGTCTACGTACATAATAGTTACATCAACCCCGCAACGAACTGGATAGCACAGAGATCCAGTTGGCATACGTTCGAGGTTGATAGTAAATGGAAATAGGTTTTTCCGCACGTTCCTAGTGGTGTAGTGATGACACGAATGTCCTTCCGAAGCAAAATGTACGGGACTTCCTTAACTTTGCCTTAGTGAGTTAAGCTTTTTAGAAAACGCCTCTCGGCATTGATAGTGGGTAACCTCTCCACTGTAACGTGGCATGAATACCTCCTAAGAGCACTCAAACTCGGAAAACTGACCGTGGCGCATGCACTGCAATGACACTACTTCCCAGTCGCTTATGGCATTGGGGGCATCTGAAAAATAGATCATTCCAGTCAGTTGTCAGTATACATTATGGAAACATAGTAACATACATTCTGCTGTCCGTCACTTTGACGCGTCTAGATTCGAGGATCATCAACGTCCTGGCAACCTGCTCGCTCCGCGCCTTGTTGATTTCCCGAATAACGTGACTATCACAAACTGGCATCCGCAGAGCCTGCTGCAAGAACTTCCGCACTTCCTCCGCTGATACGAGAGGCGGAAGTAGTTGCAGTGTCTCGACGGGATTTAGTCGATGGCTCTGCCTTCTCATCAGATCCAGAGCAGGTGGAAGGAGGTTGGGAAGATCCTTCGCAGTGGGTCGTAGGTAAAGTTTCAGCAGCGTCAAGAATACGGTGTTGGTCTCAGTATCGGGGTGGTACACACGTTTGCAGTACCTAAAAAGACAGTAAACAACTGCAATACGTAGATGGTGACGGCGATCATACTCCTCGGCCTTCTGGAAATTGCCTAACTTGTACGCATACAGTTCTAGGGCGTGCTCATGTCTTCCCATGCGACCTAATAGTATGGCTCGTGCTTCGTAAAGATCTGTGGAAGGCATCATCAGCTTTCACTGCTACGCTATGCGACTAACCGACCTTCTGAAAGTCGGCCATATAGGCGGGCAGGATGGTAATGGTTGGTCGTGTCGATGAAGTGGAGAAGCTTCGCGTACGTCTCGTCCCGTTTCTCTGCGAGATCACAACATTACATCCTACAAATTTTGAAGGGAAGAGAGTCCTACGGTTGTCCCCACGTTTCTTAGCACTGATGGTAATGCTCAAGTAGAGCTCAGCAAGGCGATCATGCAACATGCCACCGTCTTCATGTTTCTCTTCAATAAGGTACTCAATATAACGTGCGGAAATTTGAGGGTCAATCTTCTCCAGGTAATCAACCACATGGGAACGGGGAAGTTCAACATCCTCGGACATGAAAACCTGATGTTGACGTCAGGATATGGTAGAACGAAATGTGGTTCATGGCTGTATTACCTGGAGACCCATTTCACGGTCTTGGTCAAACACCCAACGTGCAGACTTGAATATCTGGTCCAAGTACTCTGGCCCCAGTTTCTGGAGATAAGAAACCGTCGGATCGAGCTTGTCCCTAATATCATCTTCATTCTCGCTCAGTCTGTGAATAATTGTCGGGAATATGACATAGACCGCCGAATCAATAACTCACTGCTGCAAGAGTGCCAGGGCTTTCGCGTGCATCTTCTTCCCATTATATAAGAAGATCAGCTCTGCAAATTTCTGAAAAAAAGTTAGTTGTTGTTAACCCTTGAGTACTTCCAACGCCCACCTCACGGGCGCGCAGCTCCTCCTCGACTTCCGATACTTCACACCAATTCGCAACTCGACACAATGAACCAAGTAATGCAGGCCGGTAAAGCAAATATGACTTAAACAGTGCCGTGTCTACGATTTGGGCGAAGTGGATCAGTTGTTGCGGCGTTAGCGACGTCAGAGGAACGTTGGGCAGAGAAAATAGTTCCTCTGTAGAAGTTTCCGAAAGAGTTGGCCATTGGTGAGATTGGGCGGACGTAATGTTAACCGCAGCTAATGCTCCCGCAACCTTCGGTCTGCGGTCTGTTAGATAACGCCAGAGTACTTCAACGGCACGGGTGGAATCATCTGATTCCCCACTTGTCAGATGCCATTTAATCACAAGCGTGACCCCGTTACCTAGTGGCTGCTTAGCTTTCCTTCTACCACTCAGAGAAACCACGTCGTCGTCCTTTGCTGCAGACGGTAGTAAGGAACCAAACATTGTCTTTGATCGCACACGAACGGAACCCGTAGGAGAAGGTGATCGTTCGATAATTTTCTCCTTGCTGCCTTCTTTCGAGGTATCGCTTGAGTTTGCGGACGTCGAGTCTTCAGGTTTAGGAGTTGGATTTGCAGGACCACCGAATAATGGTATCCATTCATCCTGAGGGACAGACAGCCGACCGGCCACTCGTTCCGGGTAAAGAGCAACCACCTTGGCAGGGTTGAGATCGAGTTCTAGGAAAGTATTGATAGCATCATCGTACTTCCCCGCGCGGAACTGAGCAACTGCATTCAGGGCACGTATTCGAGTGCATCGCTCGTCCTAAAAATAATGAGAAATAGAAAACCAAATCTACAAGCGTCCGGTTACCTTGTCGGGAAGCACAGCAGTATCCAGAGTATTCAAGAGGGCTAACGCGTCTGCATACGACCCTTTCTGCACCAACTCATCAATCTGTTCGCCCCATGGTTTCATCTCGAACTTCCATACACAACTGCCCTCGGTAGTGGCGATCGTCCGATCAACCGGGGTAGAAACGAGGAAAAGAGGTGACTTAGCAACCAGAGACGCAGTTAACAGGCGGATGGAACAGTTAGCGTTGGCAGGCACATTGGAATTAGGGCTGTGGAAAGGGGAACGGAAGGGTCTGCACAGGTGCCGTAGATATTGACGACACGACTTGCACAACTGGCGCTGGTATCGTGGTCTGTGGGGTCGTCGATAAGCCAGACGACGAACTGCCTTCTTCTGATACTGGAACAGTTCCTGGTGGAAGGATGGAAAATACGTATGGGCTCACGTATGCTAGTAGACCGATTAGAAAGGATGCACTTTCCAGCGAGATTTCCTACCGATTTCATCTGGCGGACCCGGCCAATCAATAATATCAGGCCTCGTCTGTTTACCGTCAACGCCCACTATGAACCCCTGGTCTGATACGGTCATCAACATCGAGAACAGGACAAACCGGGAGAACACGTACTATCCCTGACCACCAGAGTCTCCGTTTCACTAATCCTTACTATGTTGGGCTTCGACTTCGCACCCCGACTAAGCATCATATAATTACCCAAACCCGACAAAGCCCCCATAGACGTAGCAGGTGCTATTGGCAAAGTCACGTCTACGGCAGCAAGTTTGCTGATAGAAAACACGGCATATTCAGTGGGTGAGTATGCGAAACAGACATTGTCGCGGTCCAGGAAGGCGATGAGGCGAGGCGAGTGAGGTAGAGCCGCTTCCTTCGTATAAAGCAAAGCGATCAGACAGTGGTCAGCGACAAATAATCTGTCCTACACACTTTGATTTCTTGAACCTCCCCGTCTTTCCAACAGTATACGACTACTCTCCTGCGGCACCCAACGATGAGTTGCGTAACCATGGTTGGTATGGCTGTCGTCCCATCGCCTGATGACCGGGTGTCGATTACAGAGGAATATGTAGCGAAGGATAGTGCACCCTTGGTCTTAGTAAGTGGTGTCGGTGGGGAAAAGGACGGTAATGGGTAAAGAGTCACGAGTGTTTCTAGTACCTAGCTAGCATCGATTTGCCAATCCGTGATTGCAATCAGACCACTCACCAGAAAGTAGAACCAGTGAATTCAAATCTTTAATATATCCTAGTTGATCAATGGCTCTCCGTGACAATCCTTTCCTTAGTCTCAACAAGCACGGACTGCTCGTTAGGATCTGGCAACCGATTAGGTTGAAGATGTCGAGTAACAGCGACGTCCGACTTACTTGTAGAGTCGCTCAGGTCATGTATGTGTAGATTTCCCGTAGAGGTTCCAATATACAATCTGTTTCCTGAAAGACAAACGGTCCACACCATGTGCACCGGGGTAAAGGTTCCGCATTACCTTGGGCAAGGATTGACTCGGGCCGTTCCTTGAAACCAGTAATAACAATACCCGGCGTGTTGAAAGGCGCCATATTCGGTCAAATCCTACTGTTGCCTCTCACTGACAACGGTGGTCAGATGCAACCACTTCGCAAGTCAATGGTCGTGTTCAACGGCACTTTAGCCAATTACCACTCTCGTGGCAAGTTCTATTTACCGGACCGCTTCGGACCGCTGGCGGAGACAAACAACCAGTAATGGCAGCAGGGACATCTGGTAGGGGACACTATGGATGCAGAATATGTAGTACCATAACATGCGAAACACACTAAGGTTCTTGTAAGGATGATTTCCGTCTATTCTCACCTCAATAGAAGTTGCTGATGACTGAACGTCAGAAACTGAACCAGCCGATGGAGAGTGAGATCTTGCGCAGCCGCAAGGGCGGACATGTCTATGCACCATGAGTAGTTGCAGTGACGAGAGAAAAAACGGTACGTAGGCAAGATCTTCCTTGGAGACCGGGAGGGGTCAGGGCCAGCAGTCTACGAGCACCATAACAAGCTTCTGTAGGAAAATCCTTGCACCAGTATCACAAGCAAGATCCGCGAACACTCTGAGGAAGCGAATGTGGTCTCAATGCTGCGGATGGTACACTGATGAGGGCAACTTCCGTCAATAACACGTCTGGAACAACGGCATAATTAACCATGCCTCGAAAAGACCAGACAGCTGATCACAGTAAGGAGGATATTCTCGTGCTGATGGATAGCTTTTCATTGCAAGCAACGTCGGGTGTGAGTGTTTCACCAGTTAATATGCAATGTGAGAGGTCACAGTGCCCATCCCCATGACAAAGGTAGTGGTGCAAGCAGGTAATCTCAGTGTCATAGGAGGTTGCCGACGGGTCTCCAGACAGGAGAAGAACTGACGGCCATCAAAGAAAGCATTTTCATAAGGAAGAATGCACAGAAAATGGGCGTTCGCTATCACCAAAGAAATGGTTCCGTTGGGATTGCAGTACAAGCGAGGGGTCTGGGAGCCTTTCGTGCGAAGAAAGTGCAGGGTCCAGATTTTGTGCGTGCGTGTGATCTCACTGCTTGTTGCTGCCGGACAACGTTCACACATAGCTCCCAGAACAATTACAGTAGCTCGTCTTTCTCCTGCGTTTGCTGGACCTGCGCGCGCACCTTGTTGGAGTCCTTAAGCAAGCGATAGCATCGAGGATTCTGTTTCGCCGCACAGCTCGTCGATCGGAGAGTGACTCAATCGGGCAGACGGAATGTAGAATATAGTACCCTCACCCCAGTCGACCTTCAAACAATCCAGCCATTTGAGATGTGTCGCCCCACACCGGGCCCGGAATCTCACATCTCACGGTCCGTGGACTTGTCGTGGACCGGCCAACCCCGACCCGTGCTACTGCGGGTGACAGAGGGTTTTTTCAGACTGGAACAGCCTGCATCCAGGAACATGTTTCGTATGCCGGTCAAACTTCAGGCATGAAATTAGCTGAGACGTCAATCAAAGTAGTAAACATATTGTTCTCGCTCTCCTGCGACAATTCCTCCCCTCGCAAACATGCCATGTTCAAGATGAGTCGGGTTCCCTGTGAGTAGTGTCTCGGTGAGCAAGATATCTCGTCGACCTCTCATCGACTGTACTTACACTTATCGAGTGAACGGTCACAGCCCAACTATACCAACATATGGTCAGTAATAGTACGACGAAGGTAAAAGGCAGCACGTACAAGAACAAAGTGGCTGGATACCAATGTAGTCTTATCATGATGAAGCCACAACATATCAGCGCTAGCCAATGAGAGTGAGTTGACTACAAAAACAATTATTAAGATATTCCTGACCCATTATCGCAAAGTATGTGATAGTTCCATCGCGAACAATCTGGAATGCAATGGTTGTCCTCAAAAATCCGCCAGTCTCTAAATACGATTCTACATAACGTCATGCAAACAAAGGTGGTTTGAACGACCACGGCGGCAGCCCTAAGAGGCTTTAGACTCAAAATCCCGAAAAATTAGAGGACGTACGCTTGTATCTGCACCACGGGTGATAGGGTGTAAAGAATACAGTATTGATAGTAGCGAATGCAAGTCCACGCATGAGGCAGGACACACAGAATTTCAATTGCCATGATGCAACCAAGTAGGCCAGATACCCATCGATGTCTACCGAATAGTGCAATAACTAATGCGAGGCGCATGATGATCACGGAATCTGGAGAGCGAACCTGGAAAACACCCACCTCTAAGTGCCAATACGAGCTCCAACGCGATAGTTATAACTTGTATCAGAATTATCATGTACGCATGCCACAGCTTGCACCCAATGGGGGATAGAGTATCTCTCCCAGATAAGTCAGGGAAAACGATTTGATGCAAGCTGAGGAGCTATTAGAACGAAACCACCGTCAAAAGACAGCACACTTACATCTGCGCGAACAGAGGAAAATAACGTAGAAGGAAGTACAACCACTTGATGGGGCGCCCCTTCATTCTACAAAAAGTGAATTCCGATCCTCACGATACAAAACGACAGAAAATTCACTCACGTCCATATACAATGAACCTCATCGCCCATCATTAATAGGGAGTCCCACAGTAATACGGCAAGTGAAGCCACTGGACAACCCATGATTTCTTGAGCACATCCTTGAAAAGGAAGACAGACATACCACTGTGACTGCGAATACTGCGGATAGCTGCGACAACTTCATAGTTGGCGTCAGACACCATTGTCGGGAAAGAACTTTATGAATGACCTTCTCGACAGCGAGCCTTATGACTGCTATCGAGTCTACGGTATTAGTCGCCCGTGTACATGGCATAGGATTATAAGTAAAGGGCCAGACAGGCCAACTGCCAAGAGCCGATGTGAAGTGTAGAGTCTATAATTAAACGCAAGGAAAGGGGTACTCGGGCCAATTGAATTATCACGAATGGTTCGCGAATAAGATCTTGAGACCCGAAGGCGGAAAATGCGCCAAAAGTTTGAAGGTCATACATAGACACCGTGCTGTAGAGAATTCACACATCTTGGGCAATCACTGCAAATTGTGACAAAGCCACAGCGCCGGAGTCAAAACGGAAACCCCGATTACTGTGGTTTTTGGCTCGCCTAAAAAAGGTACGGCCAACTTACCAGCCAACCGGCACTGGAAGATTCAGTTGACAACATTGGAATCCCTGGTCGTCGCACAGGATGGCTTGAAGTACGTCATTTCCGAGACAACGGAATGGCTGGTATACCCACCGCAGATATCCGAGATTGACGCAGCTGGTGGTTTGATGGCATCAATGGCCAGTGGACTTGTCACGCAGGGCTGAGGCTCTGTTTGGGCGGGGCATGTTGATATGGAAGTGCCACTGCGCCACCGAGTGCCTACAGAACCACTTGCCTTGGGTGAGTGCCATGTGCTTTCACGATGCAAACGATGGCGGGGATAAATCATAATTACCTCATGACTCCTTTGCAAGACTGGGTGTTTGTTGTAATCTAGAGACCACACGCGAAATTTCCCCGTGGAATACCTCCTTCCGCATCTACTTGGCATACCTGCTATGTGCCGCCGCCCTCACGCCAGCTGAAAGACCACTCCAGAAGCTCCTCCAAGAGATTTGGAGAGGGGCCTCAGCACTGATAACCAGGCTATAGTCAGTATTGCCACTGCCCACCTGATGTTTCATCCGTTGGCTTGGTCGCAAAGGTGGTTTTGGCTAGCAGAGCGTCCATCTCGTCCACTCTGATTTCAGGGAAAACGTCATTGTTCAGGGACCACCTACAAGTGATTACTCCTGTTGCATAACAATCGGGTGAAGTATCGTCGATATTGATTGTCCAGATATAGAGCTCCACGAAGGAGACGTGACACCAAGCATATCCCTCCACAATAATCGGCGTGCTAATGTGGACCAGTTTGTTGCAGTTGGTGCGTAAGTTTACAAATTCCTTCGTGACCAGTACCCTCCCCTTAGTTTGGAAGTATGCCTACGAATCGGATTTCTTTTGAGGTGAAACAAACTGTCCCTTACATACCCAGAACGATGTTGTAATACATTGCATGTACGTAGTACTTACCTGGAACGAGTTAGACCATCCGACCTGTGAGCCAGAGCTACTCGCATTCCCTCGGTCTCCAGCCTTTCTACAAGGGTCTCACCATCTACAGGGCCGACGGAATCCTATCCATCCCGTCCCGTTCGCAGTGCTTTTGGGTTGGTACACCAGATAGCGCCAGTCGTATTGCAATGATCAGCCAACAGCGAGAGGACACAGTGGTGGTGGCAAAAGGGGTTCGACACGTCAAACACTCAGGGAACGGTTTCAAACTTTACTTCCGAAAACTTACGTACGCCGGAGCTGTTATTAGGTTTCGAATCAGCGTGCCTAACCCATTGGTCGACTGCCCCAGGAGCTGGCGAGCGGTTCAGTATGCAGTAGTATGGAGGTTGTGGCAGTGATGGTGGGCTTTGGTACGGAAGCAGGTCAAGGTGCGTGTCCTTGGGTATCACACTAACGATAGTGCCAGCCAAACTTCGAGTCAATTTCAACCCTTATTACAAACCTTTCCTACGATAACACATCCGAAAGTATGTTTGGCACGACTCACTCTCGCGTAATTGGTGAGTTCACTTTTGGTTCACTTTGTCTCAGTAGCTCCCAAGCTGCTGATGTCGTATAAGGCACCACTATCTTCAGGTATGCCCCGAGACTTACACCATCCATAAGCTCTATTAGAATGTCTCACTTCGGCACTGGCTCCTATGCCGTCAGTTTTCATGTTTATAAAAGCGGCGTATTCCTACAGCATACCTTGCAAGAGCGATGTCCTCCCCTCTTGTTGTAACCGCGTGCATAATTGGGACTGGTTTGTGGTTTGCGATGGGAATTACTCGGAATAAACCCAGCCTACCCTATCCTCCGGGTCCCAGACAGCTGCCCATTTTCGGAAATGCTTTTGACGTTAATCCCAAGGATCCCCATATCACGTATACAGAGTGGGGGAAAACATATGGTCCGTAATCCATACTACGATATCCTGAACCCACTAATGTTACTTGTGACAGGGGAAATCGTTTATTCCCGTATATTCGGACAAGATATTGTCATCGTGAATTCTGAGAAATTGGCACGAAATCTGGCTGAGAAGCGGTCAACCATCTACTCGGACCGCCCTCATTCGCCCCTTTTTCGACTGTAAGCTACCAGGAGACATGATTGACCTCCATCTAGTCATTAATTTCCAAGGCAGTTTCGGTGTAGATCACACGACGGGTGTTCTGGAGTACGGCAGGGAATGGAAGACACATCGAAAGCTTCTTCACCTTAGCCTTCGACACGATTTTGTTGACAGGTATCAAGAGTTACATCTCCGTGCTGCTCACCAACTGGTGGAAAACATACGACAGGACAGTAAAAGTTTTTATGATTACCTCGATCTGTGAGTATTGTGTGCTACTCGGTTATGCAGACAACCCGACCATTTTTTAGGTACACCGCGACCATTGCTCTCGAGTTCACTTACGGGCGTAGATTGGATGGGAAAACCGACCCCATCATTTCAATGGCAGCCAGCTTGGCAGAAAGTATGACGAAGGGGGTGACTGCCGAAAGAGTTGGGTTGCTGGCAGCTTTACCAATCCGTTAGTTTGATTCGATTTTGCTATGGAGATAATTCTGACAGAGTTATCACGCAGTCAAATACATTCCATCCTGGTTTCCAGGTGCTGCATTCCAGGATGAAGCGCGAAGGTGCAGAAATATGATGGCATCTTTCGCTGATGTCCCATTCGCCAAGGCTAAGGAACAAGCAGTAAGCTATGTGTAATCTCGGACAGCACACATACTAACTTATGACAGGAAGCTGGTGTACTGCAGCCTAGCTTCGTTTCCGATATTCTGCAGCAAGGGGAGGCAGATGAGTCTGCTGCAAAGGAGACAGCCGCAGGTATTTATACAGGTATGTTGCTTTTATCTACCGATAGAATCAATAGATTGACTGCCGATGGCCTTACGTTAGCTGCTGGAGAAACTGTAGGTGTGCATGATTGTCCCCACTTGATGGATGACAAGCTGGCCTCTTAGACCTCTTCTACTTTGAAGATTCTTCTGCTGGCTATGATACTGAACCCTGAGATCCAGAACAATGTTCACGCTGAGCTAGACGCAGTAGTTGGAAAAGGTGTCTTACCCACCTTTGAAGATAGAAAGCGCTTGCCGTATTTGCAGGCCGTGTTGTTTGAGGCCATGAGATGGCACCCCATTGCCCCTCTAGGTTGTTGATGTTCCGTCTGTGAAGTTGCACGGTAATTCTGACTAAGGAAGTAGGTTTTCCTCGCGCTACGACCACCAGTGACGTTGTGGAAGGATATTACATCCCGAAAGGTACGTTTATACTGTATTGCATGATATGTGCGCGTGAAGCCCACTTCAACACCGCAGGCACTATTGTAATATTCAATACTTGGTAAATTCATTCGTCATGGCGCTTGACTGAATGCTAAACAGCAGGCGTTAGGGCCATGACAATGAACCAGTACAATGATCCGGAGCGTTTCGATCCAACTCGACACCTCACTGCGGACGGAAAGCTGAAACCGGACGCCAACCAAGACAACTTAAAGTACTTCGGTTTTGGAAGGAGGTAGGTGACGTAGGGACCTTTTCCCACGTGCTAAAGGGTCTCGTAGGATTTGTCCTGGGCGGTTCTTTGCGGGTGATTCAATGTGGGCAGCTGCGGCAGTGATTCTATCTACCTTTCGTTTCGAGAAAGCTAAAGATTCGTTTGGAAACGAGATCGAAATCAACCCTTTCTTTCACCGTGGTGCGCTTAGGTCGGTACAACTGTCTTGTCAATTGGCCGAATTGACTTGAACACCATGATCATAGCTATCCTGCCCCGTACCAGTGTTCCATCATTAGCAGGATTGATACTGAACGTGAAGGGTAGTAGCTTCTTTCTTGCATGCCTACAGACGCAACTGGACATTGTATCATGTAAATCAACAGTTTCTGTTACATACTAGTACAATTACCCCTCTCAGACAGTTGGTCAACCCCTTAGGTTCTCATTCTTGATGCCAGATTGTATATCAAAGGCCCTCTGGACACCCCTGGATACTACGATGACCAAACAAGTGACCGTTTTAAGTCGCCCGCACACGATACACACTGCCTCCCACAGATCACACAATGGCGGAGGTAACGCATCACAGTCTAGAAGTGTTTTGAGGCTGAACCCCTACTTTTCTTCTACTGAAGCGCTGGCATTCATACCAATGAGGGAAGCCGTAATCGACAACTTGCCTCGCATAAGACGCGTCTGGTTACTACCAGACTACTAAGTACTAGTGCTCACTAACAGTGGGAGCTGTCAGATTTTGTGTTGGTGTCTTTCGACCAAGCACCATGTAGCTAGCTTGAATTCTCGGTCGTTTGTTTAGTCGCTGCACCAAATTACAGGGTGCTCAGATAGTTTTCGGTATACAGTGAATGTAAGTCTGAGACGCGACCAATGGTTCGAGAGGGGCAATATATCATAGTACTGCATAGCATGTAGCACGAGGACATTTCCGCAAATTTACTTTATACAACATCCGGTCACATCTGCAGACAGGCAAAGAAAGAGTTACTTCCCTTCACATTCAATATTAATCCTACTAATGATGGAACACGGATAGGGGGGGGGGTAGCTGTGATCATGATGTTCGGGTCAATTCGTCCGAGTTGACAAGAAAGTTATACGGACTTAAGCACACCATGGAGAAAGATGGGGTCGATTTCGATCTCGTTTCCAAACGAATCTTTAGCCTTCTCGAAACGAAAGGCAGATAGCATCACTGCTGCAGCTGCCCATAATGAATCACACGCAAGTAAGCGTCCAGGACAACTCCTACGAGACTCTTTAGCACCGTCGAGAAAGGTCCCTACGTCACCTACCTCCTCCCAAAACCAAAATACTTTGTGTTATCTTGGTTGGCGTTCGGTTTCAGCTTTCCGTCCGAAGTGAGGTGTCGAGTTGGATCGAAACGCTCTGGATCTTCGTACTCGTTTTTCGACATCGCCCTAATGTCCGTGGCTCAGCGTTCAGTCAAGTTCCATAGCGAATGAATTTACCAAACATTGAATATCACTATAGTCCCTGCGGTGTTGAGGTGGGCTTCACGTGCACAGATCGTGCAATACGGTATAAACGTACCTTTCGGAATGTAATATCCCTCGACGACGCCACTGGTGGTCGTAGCATGAGGAAAACCTGCTTGTTTGGTTAGAATTACTGTGCAGCTTCGCGGATGGAATGCCAACGACCTAGAGGGATGACAGGGTTCCATCTCATGGCCTCAAACAACACAGCCTGCAAATACGGCAAGCGCTTTCTGTCTTCAAAGGTGGGTAAGACACCTTTTCCAACTACTGCGTCTAGCTCCGCATGAGCTTTGTTCTGGATCTCAGGATTCAGTATCATGGCCAGTACAAGAACTTTCAAGGTGGAAGTGGTCTAAGAGGCCAGCTTGTCATCCATCGCACGGAGACAATCGTGCATAATTACAGTTTCTCCAGCAGCTAATACAAGGCCATCGACGATCAACCTATCGAGTCTATTGGAAAGTGAAAGTAACGTACCTATATAAATACCTGTGGCTGTCTCCTTTGCAACCGACTCATCTGCATCTCCTTGCTGTAGGATATCGGATACGAAGCTAGGCTGCAGTACACCAGCTTCCTGTCATAAGTTAGTGTGCGCGCTGTCCGAGGTTGTATAATGGCTTACTGCTTGTTCCTTAGCCTTGGCAAAAGGGGCGTTAGCAAAAGATGCCATCATGTTTCTGCACCTTCGTGCTTCATCCTGGAACGCAGCACCTGGAAACCAGGATGGAATGTATTTGACTGCGTGATAACTCTCAGAATTATCTCCGTGGCAAAAAATGAACCAGACCAACGAATTGGTAAAGCTGCCAGCAACCCAACTCTTTCAGCAGTCACTCCCGTCGTCATACCTTCCGCCAAGCTGGCCGCCATTGAAATGATGGGGTCGTTTTTCCCATCCATTCTACGCCCGTAAGTGAACTCGAGAGCCATGGTCGCGGTGTACCTGAGAAATGGTCGGGTTGTCTGCGCAAACAAGCAGCTTGCATCACTCACAAATCGAGATGATTATACAAACTCTTACTGTCCCGTTGTATGTTTTCCACCAGTTGATGAGCACTGCGGAGATGTAACTCATGGTACCTGTCAACAATATCGTGGCGAAGGCCAAGGTGGAGAAGCTTTCGCTGTGACTTCCATTCCTTGCCATACTCCAAGATACCAGTGATGTGATCTGCACCGAAGCTGCGAGGGAAATTAGTCACTAGATAGAGGTTAGGCGGGTTGCTCGGAAGCTTACAGTCGAAAAAGAGGCGAATGAGGACGGTCCGAGTAGATGGTTGACCGCCCTTCAGCCAGAGTTCGTGCCATTTTCCCAGAATTCACGATGATGATATCTTGTCCAAATATATGACAATAAACAATTTCCCCTGTCCCAGGTAAACTTAGTGGATTCGGGATATCGCAGTATGGATTACAGACCATAAGTTTTTCCCCACTCCGTATACGTGATGTGGGGCTCCTTGAGATTAACGTCAAACGCATTTCCGACGATGGGCAGCTGTCTGGGACCCGGAGGATAGGGCAGGTTAGATTTCTTTCGGGTAATTCGAATTGCAAGCCACAAGCCGGCGCCAATTATGCACGCAGTGCTTATAAAAAGAGGGGAGCTCATCATCCTTGCCGGGTGGCCAGGGTAGGCTGCAGGAACATGCCGCTCTTATAGGCATACAAACTGACGGCATGGAAGGAAGTGCCACAAGCGGAGCTGAGGGTAGTGAGACGCACTAGCAGAGTTTGTGGATGGCATAGGTCTCAGGGCAGACTTGAAAATAGCGGTACTTGGTGCGATATCAGCAACTTGATGGCTGCCGAGGCAAAGTGATTATATCAGTTACGCGAGAGTGAGTTGTACTAAAAGTGCTGTCATAGGAAAGGCTCGCAGTAAGGCCAGACATTCAACCAATGAATTGGACACGCTGACTCGAATCCTGATAACAGCTCTCACCTAGGTAATTTTTGGAAGTAAAGTCTGAAACCGTTCCAGTCGCCTGGCAGTCAGCAAGTGTCGAAACCCTTTTACCATCGCTGTGTAGCCCAACCTCCTGATCCTGCCAATGGCGCACTGATGCTCTTTGTACTGAACCAAGTTAGGCTCTCCCAGTTAGTCAGACCTGGCGTTGGAACTTCCCCAACAAAGGCTCGGGTCTATTCATCTACCGAGACTGACATACGCGCTGGAAAAGGCAGCTATTGGCAGTCCCTATCGTTCCAGCCTACACGGTTCTCTAACTCTTGAATTGGTACGCTGGATAGCGCCCGACATATTGCAACGAGCAGCAACTGTACGCCGTTGGTAGGAACAGGAGGGTGGGCCATACAGTGGGCGGCTGTGGCAGTGGAAAGGGAAATGGTTAGTGACGGCTTGCCTAATAGCTGCGCGGCGCAAATCGAACTCCGGTTTCAAACTAATACTTCCGAAACTTACACTAGCACTGTTTTCGGGATGCGGGTCAGGGTGCCTGATCCATTGACTGATTGTCTCAGGGGCTCTCGAGCAGCACGATATGCAGTCATGATTTGCACGCTGGAACTTGCGTCAGTTGCAGGTGTGTATCACACCGGTAATTCCGAAAGCATGTCTGGTACTACACTATTCTCACCAGGCTCGCATAATTTATGAGTTCACTTACTGTGGGTTGTCCCAAGTTGTCAACACCGCACAAGGCTCCGTAGGCGCTCCTTCTCCAAGTCTACCCTGAAACCTGCACCATTCATCAACTTTACCAGAGTGTCTCACCGCCCCAAGTTTGTAAGTTGAATTATAGATCAAGCCTACTCAACCCTCTGGATCCCAGACAGCTGCTCATTGTCGAAAATGCTGGCGTCAGTCTCACGGAGGCCCATGTCACGCCTGGAATTACTATTGAGGGACACAGTACACAATGGTGCGATCAAATTTTGCCTATGGAAAATCTGCTAGCTCACTGAGGTGCACTCCTATCACGTACTAGTCGTGCCGTTAATTCACGCCCAAGCTGGGTGCGGGGTCCTGCATCAAGAATGAAGCCTGCCGCTGACGAGTTGACTAGCTGTTTCAGAGGAGTAATATGCCGTTGGACCAAGCAGTAAGGAGGTAAGCATGTACCCCGGGGGATTTGCAGTCGATCAGGAGGCGAACGTGAGCGGTTTGAGTACATAAATGGTTGTCCACTTTTCAGCCAGAATTTGTGTCATTTTCTTAGAATTCACGAAACAATTTCCCCCGTTACAGGTAAGCTTTATCGGCATGAGACATCGTAGTATCGATTACGAATCATAAGTTCTCCCCCACTCCGGAACAGCGTTTCACTCCATACATTATATATGTCCATTACACCATCGATTACTCACATTCTGCTGGTGATGGAACATTCAAAAGGTACCGGATGACTGTTAACACCAGTTTCAGTTGGTCCTCCTGCAAGCGTCGTGAGAGGCTATAACTCACCTGATCTGTCCGTCGGTAAATGATGGCTCCACTTGAATAGTTTTCCCAGACTCATCCTTGGCCTTCTCAAACCTGAAAGCGGAAAGCATCGTCGCCGCTGCAGGCCCAGAGCGCGTTTTCCGCAAAGAAGCGTCCGGGACAGATCCTGTGAGAATCATTTCATTCCAATTAAGTGCTCCGTTGAATTGGAGACACCAGAGTCAGCACATACCTCCTGCCAAACCCAAAGAAAAGAGAATTGTTCTGCTTCGCTTGGGGCGTCAGCTGGCCCCCCGGAGTAAGGTGTCTGCTCGGGTCGAAATGTTCCGGATCCGAACAGTCACGAGACATGGCCCTACGATACATGCAGAGATTCCATGTAAACAGGGTCGGCGGAGGATATGATCAGCCTACCATGCGTTGAAAATAACGATACATCCTGTCATAACCACGGGTAAGTCATTGTCTCTAGAAATGGACCGCAGACGAACCTTTTGGGATATAGTACCCCTCGTAGATGTCACTTGTAGTAGTTGCATGAGGAACACCTGGTCGTTCAGTCAGATACGGTAAGAAATAGGATCGCGCCAACGACCTAGTGGAAAGACGGGATTCCACCTCATAACCTCATAAAGTACAGCCTGCAAGTACGGTAATCGCGGCCGATCTTCGAAAGTCGGGAAGACGCCCTTCCCAATGACGTCATCGAGCTCTGCGTGAACGTTGGCTTGTATCTCGGGATGGAGGATCATTACTAGGACAACCGTCTCCAGAATGGAGGCAGTCTACGACTATTGTCAGTTGAAAATATCTAGTGTGGCTGCAAACTCACACTTTCCGCTGCAGCTAATGGACAGTCAAACCCCGACGTTGAACGGCATACTGCTGACTGAAACGTGAGCCTACCTAGATAGACACCTGCAGCAGCTTCTCTCGCTGCCGACTCCCCCGCGCCTTCGTAAGCGAGGAAGTCAGATACCAAGCAATGTTGCAAAGTACCGGATACCTTGGAAGTTGAACATGCATGAAGAGGAGTTTGCAGTGGCAACTCACTAATTGTGTTTTCGCTTCGCGAAATGGGAGCTCCGCCATGGTTGCAATCATCTTTCTGCAACGTGGTGCTTCCGCTTTGAAACCAAGTCCAGGGAGCCACGATGGAAAATGCTCCACTGTGTGCGATTTAGAGCCTGGTTCACACAGAAGGAATGTGCTTAAACTGACATATAGGAAACGCCAATAACAGACCACCACTTTGTGGCGTAGTTCCCCGGCTCAGCATATCGAATATCGTGCTGACAAAATGGATGGTGGCGTCATCCTTGCCTTCTACTTTCCGTCCGTATGTCAGTTCCAATGCAAGTGGCCCAGAGAATCTGCAAGATATGTCACGGCACAGAAAACCCCTAATAATGATAAAATCGCAGCTACAATTTGAAATGCTCTGAAAACTTGGAAGGATCGGATTGTATATTGTGACGGAGCTGCCGAGCGTTGCTAAGGTATACGTCGTGAAATTTTTGAACTACGTCAGCTTTGAGGCTAGAATGAAATAGCTTCCTATGAGTCCTCCAGTCATTGCCATATGGCATAACAGGAGTCATCCGATCAATGCCGAACCTGTGAAGGCAAATAGCATGCATAATTTTGAGTTCACAGTATAAGAGTTAAAGTCTTACAATGAATATATTGGTGAATGCGGCCGGTCAGAGTAAATAGTAGACCGTTTATCAGCCAGAAGACGCGCAGTCTCTTCCGAGTTCACGACAACGAAGCCTTGGCCAAACACGTTAAAGTACACAACATCCCCTAAGTCACAACGAAAAGTGAAAAAGTGCTCGTCACACGAGAGTGAATACGACAAACCGTATATATTTCCCCACTTAGCATACGTGAATTGTGGGGTTTTCAGATCAATACCAAGAGAGTTTCCAATGATTGGAAGCCCTTTAGGTCCTGGGGGGAAGGGGAGGGGAGGGCCCCTCTTGCGAGCTACGAACCAAAGAAAAATGAGCGTGGCACAGGCACATGTCACGCTGAGGACGAGGTAATCGGGCATGGCTACAGACAACAAGCGTCGGTCAGTTTCAGTGCATTCTTATATGCAGCACAGTGAACATAAGTGGTAACCAACCCCGAGATACCGGACCAGTATAGTCTAGTCCCTAGGTCAGCTCAGACATACTACGTCTGAGACATGTCCGGTAATATATGGCAGACCTGCGATGGTGTGACTGAGAAACGCCGCAACTGTCTCAGAGTTCTCGTTAGAGGTAAGTGGCGCCAATCACGTATGGAACGATCTGTACTTCGCGACTTGAAGTTTGTTTTTCTCAACTGGCCAGTGTCCAGTGGTGCGGGCTAGTAGAATTGTATGCGGCATCGAATGACAGCGTTCAATCGTTGGCACAGGAACTACGACACACTGGAAAGCTGTTCGCTGAAGATGTATGGGTGAATTCGGCGTGAGACTGTCAAGGAACGAATCGATAATCCTGAGCCAAACCAGCTTACATAACATATCTACTTGGGGAGGGCCTCGCAGGTCAAATCATCATTTCGTCCCTTCCAAATTCCATCGGCTGTGTGACTCGGCTGAAGTCAATAATGTGTGGTTATAACCCGTCCACAGACGTGATGACCACCGTCAACGCTGTTTGGACTACTCGACACTCTTTTTCTTAGACCACCGCAACCACGCCACTGACAAGACCTAATGCCTACATCATTGACTGGAGGACGTTCGTTTTTTTTTCCTAAAAAATTCCTATGGGGGAGCCAAACGATTCCACGCCATGTGTGGCAAAGCTTGTCGTTGAACTAGGCGCAACGTTGAGCCTTTCAGGAACCAACCCCTTGTGCACACTGGCGACGAGGACGCACATGAATTCGATCGCATCGCATCACAGTCCATGGAAGAGCACCCGAGGTACAGTTCGCGAGCTTATGGGTGCGGTGGCGCAACATGGAATATTGTCATTGGTAATGAGTGAAAATGCTGCCATTCTGTCCGATGTGGTGCAAGGCTGAGGAGTCCACGGGACCTGACGAGCCGCCGGAGCAAACAGGACAGGGGGTGGGGATGGAGGTTTAGGGTTTATAGCTTGTACTACCTTGTGCAGCACTGAGTTTCTACACATGTTGGTGTCAAGGGTTATATATGAACTAACAGCCTTCATCACAGCGCCATCCAAGTGAAAGGGCAGTACTTCTGCCCCCATCGGAAACTGAGGCTCTGTCATAAGCCGCCTCCACCGCGTCGGCTGGTAAATACGATGGAAAATACCAGGAAGTGACTCGATACCGAAGAATGTTGGTCCCGTGGAACGTAATGGGGTCTATGTTTCTTTGCCACGATCATCCAGAACTCTAGAACAGGAAAGTTTCTATGGTCCACGAACTAGCTGCCTTGGTTTTCAACCCCTCTTCAATGTTCGTCATCCGAAAGAACATGGAGGCAAGTCCTTCTCACTGGAAGGGGAGTCACCAAGAACACTAACGGTTTTCAAACTCGTTATCAACTGGGAGCACATTATGGTACAACTGGTATCTATGTGCGCGTTACTACAACGGGTTCCCCATTAACCTATAATTCGATGACTCCAAAGTGATATGGTTCTTGCATGATATGGTTACACGATAGGGTCTTATTCACGACCAGCGTCGGCGGACTGATGGATGAGAAAAAGTCCACGGATACAATGCGACGTTTGGTGATCAATCATCCAGCCTGTCCGTAATGGAGCACTCGAAAGGTAGTGGGTGACTGTACGATCGATTACAATCAACTGTAAATCCGAATCGGGCCACCATAGGAATCGCACTAACCTGGCTTGCCCGTGGGTGAATTCTAACTTGATATCAATATAATTCCCCCTGGCATCCTTCGCCTTTTCGAACTTCAGCGAAGAAAGCATGGTAGCAGCAGCAGCCCAGAGCGCATACTCCGCAAAGGTGCGTCCGGGACAAACTCTGGCAAAGTCGCAAGATCTCAGCATCAAGTTAATGAGGGATACGTATGTAGTATGGCCTGACCTTCTTCCAAAACCGAAGTGTATGCCATAGTGTTGTCTAGCCTGAGGGATGACTTGGCCATCGAATGTAAGGTGCCGGGTCGGGTCGAAGCGTTCTGGATCGGGACAATTGCGAGTCATGGCCCTGGTTAACATGAGTGTACGATCTTCGATAACTTGCGAGGCAACCGACGCACCAGACATTAAAGATCACGATGCACCCTACACCGCAGGCGTATCGTGTAAGTCGTTAAAAGTTGGCTTCAGGCATTACATACCTTTCGGAATATAATATCCCTCGTAGATGTCATTCGTAGTGGTAGCGTGCGGGACGCCTTGAGAGTACTGTCAGTTGGCCTAAGGAAGGGGCACGAGGAAGATACCTAGCGGGAAGACCGGTTGCCATCTCAGAAGCTCGAACAACACGGCTTGCAAGTAGGGAAGTCGCGGCCTGTCTGCGAAAGTCGGCAGGTTCCCCTTCCCAAGGACTGCATCAAGCTCGGCGTGCACCTTCTGTTGCACATCCGGGTAGAGTATCATGGCCAAGACAAGAGTTTCCAGAATTGCAGCAGCCTAGAACCTGTTAGCGAAGGCGATGAATGAACGTTGTCCACTCACGCTTTCCGCGGCAGCTGGTTGGCGCAACCACTGAGTCAGCGCATAGCCTTTTGCAGTAGAGAAAGACAAACCCAAGTAAACGCCAGCGGCCGCGTCCTTCGCAGACGCTTCTTCCACCTCTCCGTGTGTAAGGAAATCATGTACCAGGCACTGAGGAAGGACACCCGATTCCTTCGCAAGATCAATGGATGTCGATCACCTCATTGGAACGGACCTACCATCTGCTGTTTCGCCGTATTATAGGGAAGTTCCGCCAGTGTGTGGACCATTTTCCTGGAAGGTCCGGCATAAGTGCATGAAGCCAAGGCCTGGAAACCACGCTGGAAGGTACCGAACTACACATTAACATTTCAACATTAGTTGTGTTTTAACCTAAGCTAGTATGGGACGCACGCAGCGGGAAAGCCATCAAGAGGCCACTCTTCTCTGGCGTGGTTTCTTCGCTGAGAATAACACCCAGTGAGGTGGCCAGGGATATGATAGGATCGTTCTTTCCTTCAATTCTTCGTCCGTATGTCAATTCGAGGGAGATAGCACCAGTGTACCTGTGGAACCTTTATTAGAAATACTGAAAAGTTGTGACGTACTTACAGGTGAAAGTGCTCGCGAAACTTGGTTCCATTTTGTTTCAAATTACCTAGGAGTCTCCGAGCACTACTGAGATACATGTCTTGATATTGGTCCACCGCCTCGGGCTTCAGGCTGAGATGCAACAACTTCCTGTGCGCCTTCCATTCACTGCAGTACGTCAAAAGGAATGTCATACGATCTACGCCGAAACTACGTATTATACCGTGTCATCGAGTGAATGGGAAAGCACGTCACCAGACTCACAGCTTATACAACGGTGACTGTGGCCTATCCGAGTAAATTGTGGAACGCTGGTCTGCTAAATGTCTTGCTATCTTTTCGGAGCTTATGATGACAAAGTCCTGGTTTAAGAGACGAGAGTAAATGACTTCCCCTGTAAATCCTTTAGCAATCCACGACGGAAAAGTCGAACGGAACAGGGGAACACGTGCCATACTGGGCTGCCCATCGAGTGTAGGTGATATGAGGCTCCTTCAGGTCGACCTCGAGGACATTTCCAATGAAAGGGAGTCCCTTTGGGCCAGGAGGGTAAGGAAGACCACCGGCCTTGCTGCGAATAGCAAGCCATAGACTGAGCGCAACTCCGCACAGTACGGCGATGGAAAGAGATGGAGGCACCGATGTCAATGTCTGTAACGAAGAATGCTCCATTGAGTGGGTTCGTTCAAGGCAATATCATAGGGCTGCAGTCTTTATACCGTTCGCTCATATTCAGATAGCTGGATCGGGAAAATCGCAAGGCTGTAATCAGAGAGCATCAACTCGATGACGCAAACACAACCAAGTGTCCAAGACATCGGGTTCTCAAAAGAATTGACATGTGCCTTCCGAGTTTCACTCTACCCTGGATTAACGAACGGCGCAAGGTTGTGACCCTGAAACCAGGTTAATATCATTCCATAGTATTGAAGTTCAGGGTAAGTTCCCAAGACCTACTACTCGCTTTAGATGGCCAGCTGTGCGTTTTGGGATGCCTTTCACGTCTTAGATTTGTGATATACCAGTAGGACCTGATACTCAACTCGCTTCAGGCGGCCGGCTATACGTTGAGAGATTGACATTTCATGTCTTGGATTTGCGGTAAACGGTCTCAAACTCTGCGGTGTTTGATCCATCCAACCAGTAATGTGTGAAGGTGGACCCACCTCTGATGTCTATTTCGATTCGGAAGCATGATCTAAAAAGCCTTGCCTATCGGACTTCCTTATGGAGGCATCATCCTCCTGGCAGGGACGTCCTGAGCCAAAGTTGGCGGTGCGCTGAGCTCTCGAGCTGCCACTTAACGTCAGTTGTCGTTGTAGGAATTTGAGCCATTTGGTGTGGTCTGGCAGCGAAGCAGGCCGAGTATTATTTATACGCGACGTGTCTCTGCCGCAAGTTGTGGACATCAGTTTCAAACTTTACTTGCAATTTATCCGATCACGTCTCCAATGGCAAGCATGTTTGGCTAGTAGGACTAGTACTTACTCCGTCCCATCACTTGAATTTGTTTCGGGAGCCTCCGAGCCAAATGATATTGGATGGGCTTCCGAAGGCGCTCCCTCTTTCTCCGTGCTGCGACCTACTATGTACGCAACCAGCGTTGATATGTTGATACGGTGTCAACAATGGATCTCCGATCTCGTAAATGCTTCCGTGATGTCTCACTACTTCAAGCTTCGGTTTGCCACTCCTTCCACTGTGGCCTTGGGGTGCTTATAAGAACAACGTGCCCTTGGATCCACCTGTGACCCGGTAAGGATGATAACCTCCTTTCTTTCAGCAGGCGCTGCATGCGTTACTGCTATTGGCTTATGGGTTACAATTCGCATCACTAGGAGGAGATCTAGCCTACCTTACCCTCCAGGACCCAAGCAATTACCCATTATTGGAAATGCATTTGACATTAATCTCAAGGAGCCCCACGTCACATACACAGAGTGGGGAAAGACTTACGGTTCGTGATCCATACGACTAAATCGCGCGCCAGAGAAGTTTACCTGCCACTAGGGGACATTGTTTATTCCTGCATATTTGGACAGGATATTGTCATCGTGAATTCCGAGAAGATGGCACGACTCCTGGCTGAGCAACGGTCTTCCGTTTACTCAGATCGCCCTCACTCACCTATTTATCAACTGTAAATCTCCAAATTAATGCGTAATCCCCATCTAATGGGTGCTTTCCTTCGTAGCTTCGGTACCCATCACATGACCCCTGTTCTGGAATATGGAAAGGAATGGAAGAGGCAGCGAAAACTCCTCCACCTTAGCCTTCGCAATGATGTTATCGATCGTTATCAAGAATTACATCTCCGCAGTGCTCATCGACTTCTGGAAAACATACAACAGGACAGTAAAAATTTCTACAGTCACATCGATCTGTGAGCGCATTGGGTTACCATTCCGCGCGCACATATATTGACCGTCGTTGAGGTATACTGCGTCTGCTGCCCTTGAGTTCACTTATGGGCGTGAAGTGGATGGGAAGAATGACCCTGTCATTACAATGGCGACTGGCTTAGCGGAAATTATGGCAAAGGGGTTGACCGTCGAAAGAGTTGGATTGCTGACAGCTTTACCAATTCGTTAGTTCCGATCGTGCTCATCCGCGGTGAAAATCCTTAGATGGTTGTTGCACAGTCAAATATGTTCCCTCCTGGTTTCCCGGTGCTGCATTCCAGGATGAAGCTCGAAAGTGCAGGGGTATGGTAGCCTCTTTCTCTGACTTTCCTTTTTCCATGGCGAAGAAACAAGCGGTAAATTGCCGTGCTTCCTTGGACAGTGCACATACTGACTGACGGCAGGAAACCGGTGGATTGCAGCCCAGTTTCATTTCTGACATGCTAGGGCAGGGGGAGGTGGAAGTGGAGGAGTCAGACGCAAAGGAGACGGCTGCAGGAATTTATATAGGTATGTTCCTTTCTTTCACCGTTCGATTCAGTAGACTAACCATCGATGATATTCAGCTGCGGGAGAAACCGTAGGTGTACAATTATTTCCACGCGGCGGATTACGAGCTGGCTCCCATAGACCTCTTCGACGTTGAAAGTTCTCGTGCTAGCTATGTTACTGAACCCCGCGATCCAAGACAAGGTTCATGCGGAACTAGACGTTGTCGTTGGAAAGGGCGTGTTACCCACATTCGAGGACAGAGAGCGCTTGCCGTATTTGCAGGCTGTATTGTACGAGGTCATGAGATGGCACCCTGCCTTGCCCCTAGGTGATTATGACTTCATTTACTAAGTTAGTAGCAATGAGCAAGGAAACAGGTGTCCCCCATGCCACATCTACCAGTGACATCGTAGAAGGCTATTACATCCCGAAAGGTTCGTCTACCATACTACTCGATGTGCGTGCGTGACGGTCACCTCGACGTCGTAGGGACCCTAGTGATATTCAATACCTGGTATGTCGAAACGACGATGACCCGTGGTCGAACACTGAGCAACGAGCATTAGGGCCATGTCGAATCAGTACAATGATCCCGAATGTTTCGATCCCGGTCGATACCTCACACCAGATGGGAAGTTAAAACCGGACGCACAACAGGACAACTCGCAGTACTTTGGTTTTGGAAGGAGGTATGTGACACCTTAAAACGACCCCTTCCTCTTCTTTTCCCGTGTGTCGCTGAAAATTTTGGGTAGGGTCTGTCCCGGACGCTTCTTCGCAGGTGATTCACTATGGGCGGCTGCCGCAGTGTTGCTGTCTGCTTTTCGTTTCGAGAAGGCCAGAGATGCCTTTGGCAAGGAGATCGAGATCGAGCCAGTCTTTCGACACGGCATGGTTAGGCGAGTACAGCATCCTTGTCGCCTCTGCCGTCCTCGACTTACAGATTGTAACCAGTCACCCCGAGCCATATCGATGCTCAATCATTAGCAGAACTGGTGCAGGCGACGGAAATTAGCTTAAAAGATCTTTTCCTGCGTCACATGTATGAGGCAAGCGAGGATATGTAGATGTACAAATATGCTCCCCATGCACAAACCATTGAATATGAAGATTGGTCGATGCAAACAAGGAGATCTCATTCTGGCTCGAGAGTTCGGGCATGCTTGTCTAATACGATGCTATCTACAATGCTACAAAGCAATGCATGTGATACTACTCTCTAGGAGACTGACAGATCAGAGAGCAAGAAAAGCGCACCCACGGAACGGGACAAGGAAGTTGTTTCGAACGAAGAAAGGCGAAGAGAACAAGTGCCAACAAGGACAAGTATTAGTACTAGAAAAGGGCAACAGACAACAGCAGCATCAATAATATACATACATTACACAATAACATACAGACAATATTGCATAAGCGCGCACCCAGGAGTCCTCTTTTCCGTGTATTATTTTTTCTTGGTCGTGTCTGTTCATGTCGATGCCGATGATGTAAAGGATGCTTGAGGGTGATGCTTGAGGATGAGTGTGCGGTATGAGGTTTGGAACTTCAACAGTGGGATTTTGGGGGGTATGATGCCGATGGCGAGGATGGAGGTAAGCGTGAAAGTGATGCCGATGTCCGGACACGCAGATCCCGCAGTACATTTTTGACAACGCGTAACCATACGTTGGCGCGATCGATCTCATCGAATGCGCCATCGATATGCGCGTTTATTTTGCGTAGTATCAGTCGTCGCAACGCACGAGTGTCCTCGTCCTCGCCATCGTCCAGAGTCGCCGCTAGAGACACAAAAGAGGATTGAGCAGAACCTGTGCGGGAGGAGTTGTTGCTGTTTGGTGGTGAGGGGTATACGGATAAGGATGTATTTCTGTCGAGAGCACCAAAGTAGACAGAGGGCGTGGTACCATCGGGAGAGAATGCGAAGATGTCAGAATATGCCGGGGGGTATCGCGAACGCAAGTTTTGAACCATGACTTCCCGAACCTGCCGTTGTCGTCAGCATAATGGCAAGGAGCACGTAGTACAGCAAACTTGCCTTTACTGTCCGTCGTATCAACCACTCAGTGCGGGAGATCGAATATTTCGCAGAGGTGGTCAATTGTTCAACCTTGAAAACACCATGAATCGTCGGCATCTACACTTGTGAACTCTAACTTACCCCATGTAGAGATTCTTCGATGCAGGATAGGTCTTTGCTGGCAACGGATAGGATAGAGGAGATGTTGTACGCTTCGCGCTCTGCCTCAGAGAGAGCCGGCGGCCCGAGCGAGGACGAGTCTTGTTTTACCTCCCTTCCTACCGCACAGTTCGGGTCGTCCAGATCGTAACAAAGCTGAAGGCTCAAGGGCTTGTCCGTCGTAACCTTTCTCTTCATCCAGGTCTTCACCTTCGAGGCAATGCTCCTCTCCACCTTCTCCTGCCGCTTTCGGCTCTTCAGCAAGCTCCGAAGTTTGGGTTCCTTCGAAGGGATCTTCTCTTCAAAGGAGCTTATGGCGTCTTTCGCAAGCAACTCCCGCTCGATCTCGATCAAATTTGCGAGATGCATCTTGTACGTTGCGGAGTCTGCACTTAGAATGAACGAGTCCAGCCATTCGGGCCATGGCACTACTCGAGCACCATTTGCAGTCGTGGTCACAATTGTTTTGGGTGGTATCACCTCCGTGAACACGGCGACAGCACGATATTTATCCTTGTTCGCCTCCTTGGATTTCGGCAATACCTCTATGTCTATGCTTTCTTGTTCGACGGCGGTTGATTGTGAGTCCTCGGAGCCTCGCGGGGAGCGTTTATGTGCGAGTAAATGTGACAGCGTGCGGGTATTCCCACGCGCACGGAGGTATTCTTCCGCTTCCCAGGATACAATACTCCATAGATGATCCACCGCCTTTAAAGCCTCGCGCATGTCTCGAAGCTCTTGCGTGACGTCGTGGACTTGTCCGCGGAAGTGCGAGAGGACATCTTCGCCAAGTTGAGACGTTTCCGTGACAGCGGACTCAAGATTGTCCAATCCGCCAAGGTCCGTGACGAACTGCGCTTCGGTCGTGAGATATTGGATGTTGTCGAGGAGCCGCTCGCAGGTGCACGTCGCATCAAAGTCAGAAGGAAGATGACTTGCGGGACCTGTAGATTCTCTAGTAACGATAGGGTTGACCCAGTCGGCGAGGGAAGTAATCGATGGAAGATGGGTGAGCGAGCTGGGGCGGATGGTACGATCAGAAAGGGAAGATTGCGGCCGGTTCGCCAGTCCATCGCTAAACGCAGACCGAAATTGGGGTTTCGCTACTTCGTATGCGGTGAGTCTGTTCAAGCGAAAAAGCCAATCAACCATCTGAACACGGATGAATTAGATCAGATGCGGGGACTTACCCTCGGGAATTCCTCAGATTGCTAATAGATCCGGTCGGATCGCATTCCAGGAAAGCTAGAAGTACATCGATACATTGGCCATGCTCGGCAGCTACATGGATACATGTCTCTTCGTTTTTGTCACGTGCAGATAGTGGTGCCCGGAGGTCTCGGATGAGGTGTAAGGCGAAGTCGTACATGCGACTGCCCGAGTCAGGAGCATCGGATACACGAGCAAGACGAGCGAAGCAATGTAGCGGGGTGAACTGTTCTGCAGTAGTAAACAAGCTGACATCGGCGCCAGCGCGGTATAAGGCGTCGAGCATTTCGATAGAGGGGTTTGGTACAGAGACACAGTAATGAATGGCACTCCATCCTTCGACATCGGGTACATTTACAACAACAGGTCCATTTTCGAGGGGAGAAGGTTCGAATGATTGTGGAGAAAACAACAGGGAGTAAAGCATAGAAAGATCGGCGGTGAGTATGGCGTGTACGATATTGTCGGTGATAAGAGAGATGCACTCGGGAGAAAAAGCGGACGGAGGTGGATCGTACATCATCGGAAGTGCGGATTCATCTGGAGACAATTGATCGGTATCGGCGTAGGAAGGTTGGCAGAGCGCTTTCTTGTTCCCGTTCTAACGACGTCAAGTGGTCAGTTAAATCGGTACATGAAATCAAAGAACAATTGTAGAGAAGCCACCTTGAATTCGGACCAACGGGAAGCGCGCAAAGCACGCTCGCACGCCCAGAGAACGCTTGGATGGGGAAGTGCGAACTGGATGGGAGAACGGTGGTTCCGGTCCCTAAGGTCTGGACGAGCACCACGAAAAAGCTATCAGACTTATCAGATAGAAGCTCCTTTCAACGGTAAAACAAATACACGTACCAACTGTTGAACGACTTCCAATCTGCCATCACGTGCGGCGTCTACGCCGTGTCAACAATATGATGGAAGGATGGAATGACACTGATGACCTACACATAAGTGGAGTTGCGCCGTCTGTATCCATGCCGTCCACGGAGATTGCGCCCGCGCCAAAGTCAAGCAGGAGTTTGACTACGTGGGGCACGCCTAGCCATGCAGCCATGCCTAGCGGGGTGACATCGTTGATAGATTCTTGTGGGGCGTTCAGTGTGTAGAGGGAAATGTCGGGGTGTGAGAGGGTCATTCGAAGGACGCCGAGACGGTCCTCCGACATGAACGACGCGTCAGACGCGTTGATCGTCTCCCATCTCGAGAAAATCGTGAGTCCCCTAGTAACCCGTGAGCGGTGGCGCCAAAAACGTACGTACCTATCAGCTGTGAGTGCGCAAGTCAGAACAGTGCGACCAGAGCTGTCGGACGCGTTGATGTCGGCGCCCGCCTCAAGGGCGTCGCGCACGGCGGTAGGGCAGCCCTCAGAAGCTGCCTGGAGGAGTGCAGAGTTTTCAAAGGAGCGTTGTACTCGACTCATGGCAAGTCGTGAGGGATCGTAAACGACTGGCAACGGGCGGCGGGGTTGGGGGGCGCAGGAGGAGGAAATATAAAAGAGATGGAGGGCCTTGTGGAGTAAAGGAAGGCGGGTTGAATTGGTAAGCAATGTAAGTATATAGTGAGGAGGAGAAGAGGGGAGTGATTTTCTTTTGGAGATGCGACGTACGTGATCGAAATCGAAGTCGGGCTATTCTTTATTTATGTGGTGTCGGCAGAACTTGGTGTGTGATATGAATATGTGAACACTTGCAACGAGGCATTGTTTGCTGTTATCAGAATGTTCCTTTCTATCGGGGACCCTGGCCCGGCGCTCGCGCTACGGTACATTAGACTCTCGCGGAAAATCAGCCTCGTGTGCCGCGACGCAAGGACAAACATTGTCCCGACGGGTCGCCCTACACGTTGTTGTCGTGGAACCCAAATATTTGCGCTTAACAGCTCTTCGCCACCAGGGTAGCACTCGTCTCGGAAAGTCCCATCACACACGCCACCCTTGACGATGTCGGGCGTGATATCGTAAACACGTTCCATCGTGCTCTTGGGCGCGGCAGCCTAAACGCTGCTTAGCGTCGTTTAACTCGATGTGCACTTCCGGAGGCAGAAAAGTATAAATTGATTGCAAGCACTCGAACGAGCGATGGTTCTGGGATGTTGGGATGCGAAATGATACATAGAAATGATATATGCAAGGTACATTCACTGTCAAAAAGAATATTACTACGGAGAGCCTGCCGAATGCAGATAGATAGATAGATCAAGCACTTTGGAAAGTCGGATCGAGTTGTTGATTTCGCTCCTAGCCGTCTGTTGATTCATTCGTGGTTGAACCAACTATCACCGTGAGAACTTGTGCCCACGCTACCTCCTTCGCAATCGCACGTCACAAAAATGCGTCCCGTGATAGCGCTCCCTAGCCATTCTAACGTAAGTATCCATCGCACTTTACCCGAGCGAATTTTTTCACATACCTTGACCTGCTCAAAGTTTGCAACCGCCCTGTCCAAATCCCACCCGTTATTCTGTAAACAATCCACGGCATATTTCACATTCAGCCCCGTCCGCTGGCATATCTCCACAATCAAACGGCGCTGCGGTTCAGACTATCCATTCGTGGTAAGACGTTTCCGCAGCGGTGGATTTGATAGGATCCCGTGTAAGTTGTGCGGTTGAAACCGAACGTCGGGAAGCGAGAACTTACAAAGCCAGATAAAGCTTCCTCGAGTTGCGCTTGGGATGGAACTATCATCGTTGACCCCGACTGTTGCGGCATCGCTTGTGGGGGCTGCTGAGCAGTAGTAGGTAATCTCTCTCCCGTTTGCACCCGCATCGGGCCAGGCCGCCACGCTTCGTGGCTGGAATAAGCCCTAACCGTCCATTGGTCGGAAAGTATGACAACATCCCACCCGTTCAACTTGGCACTACTCAAAGTTTTTTTTAAGCAAAAGAAAAACACGTTGCGGCGAGCAAACTAATCACATACCGTGAACCCGGTGGCGCAGGTGCCAGAACAAAAGTCCTGTCAAAGGACCGAATACCTTGCGAAGGTTCTAAAACAGACAAATAGTCAGCAGCCGTTCGATCCAGCAATGTGCCGCCCATGAATTCCAACATCCAACAAGGTGATAGCGCGACACTACAAAGTAACGCGGCATTGCACCCGGGGCCGAATAAACATACCTTCATTGAATTGTCCATGAAGCGAAATAAACAACTTCATACTATCGCCTTTTCCTATTGGCCAGGCATCGACGCAGAACTTATCAGGGGAGCCCGATATGTCGTGTCTTGTCTTTGGAAGAGATGTTATTGCACGGATGACTGCCTCGCATCCAACACGCAAAGTGTTAACAGACTTCTCAGCCCCGTCACTGCGACCCAGTCGGGTGAGGTTTCGTGAATCGCCCAACCAGACAGACCAATCTAGCTTGCGCTGATTAGGAAATTCTCTAGACGAATGGAGCCCTTGTATTCGGGCTCGAGAGGGGATAGTAGTGTTCACAGAGTATGAGAAGGTTGCGGAGGGATGATATGCGTCTAGAAGGGTTGCGCGTTGATTGTCGAACAACGGGAAGAACCTAAATGAAGCGAGCAATCAGCGCAGACGACCAAGCCGATTTATCAAAACACCCACCGGACGAGGAAGTTACTAATGACGGCGTTGTCCACTCCGGTAATAAATGAAGGTTTCATCTCGAACGGGAATGTCGTAGCGGTCGGCCGCTCTTCCGTCGAGGTCGTATATGAAGGGGTGGGAGCGTCGAACGCGATGGTCGCGATGGCCCCCTGGTCCAACATGACCAAGGAGGGGAATCGCCGGGTCACCTCGCTATAATAGGTTACAGGATTTGCTGGGCGCATGGATAAAGCAAACCCACCTCTTGTATTTGTCTCCTCGACCATTTTTTATCTCAAGCTCGCGTAGTGGATTACCCAACAAGATTAACTCCCTAAGATGTTCCAATTTCCCCTTCCGCCCGGATATATGGTCCATATCACGCCATACTTTCAGATCATTGTTCTGGAGGGAGAGGTTTGCAAGTTTAGGGAGGTGGTGAGCCAGGGTCGAGAGGAGCTGCCCTGAACCGATATTGTTATTTGCGAGAGAAATAGTTTGCGGCTAGAAGACACTGAGTTCCTGCAGACTTTCCGCGAAGTTTGTTACTTACGAGAGGTTTGAGCTGGGAGGCAAGCTTGAAGATTACCGAAGCCTCCCTCATGCTTGAACCCGGAACGCCAGGAGGAAGTAGGCCATGTTTTCCCAACTCGGGGTCATCCGACATCGACTATATGCTCCGGCGGTGAACATCCATGTACCTATCGAAAGAAGGCAACTCACCTCAAGATTCAGGAATCTCGTTTCCGGGTTCCATCTTCTTTTCACAAAATCCCTCCATATATCCACTGCTTTCACTGCTACAGTTGCCACTCTCCCACCAGCGGCAGCAGATACTGATGCCATGCCAGGTACGTTCCTGCGAAGACGCCCCACCGTCGAATTCCTCGCACTCGCAGCGCCGCGGATTGGAATACCATCTATCGAGGCGCCCGGCTGTGATCGCGAGGCCAGCTGTTCCACAAGTCCAATTAACAAGGCGGAACAACCGGCGGTGGAGCGAGTAGAAAATGGGTGAGCGCAATGTTTTCAAAGTTGGGGAACAAGCATGCCCGAGGTGCAATAATCATACATGTGACATGACGGGAAGGCGATGAAGGCCAGGGGAGGGAAGGAGTAAGAAATGAGAGAAGAAGGTCATGAAAGGAGTATACAGGATATTTCGAGAACGTGCAAGGAAGACCATGTAGTGTTATGCAGTAAATATGGGTTGAATAAACGATGAAAGGTAAGGTATTATATTTACCATGGTTGCGCGCGAGTGGCCAGGTTGGTCTCTGAAAATATCCACCGGTCGTGGACGGTGAGAGCGAATCTTGGAGATGCCTTTCCTGCCACCCGGATTTTCCGACGAGATGTCTCGCATATGTTCATCGCGGTCGATGAGGCCAGCACTCTTGAAAGCGCTCGCAGCCAACTTGCGGCCGCCCGGGGCTGGTGTCGGACTCGAGAACGTCGACATTTGTTTAGTGAAATGATGCGAAGGTGAACAAGTCTTGTGAGTGGCGGTGGCGTAGTGGTGGTGGTCCAACAAAAAAGAGTGCCGGCGCTGGTGGTCGTCGTCGTCGTGGTCGCCTGTGGACGGATTCAGTGGCAAGTCACACAGCAGCCGATCGAGGGGCAAAAACGGTAATTGGCTTGTGTAAGCATGTAGGATCACGTGACTCGAGGGTCGTCAGTGCCACCTTCTGAATTAGGCAACGACTAATCGTTTCTCCATGGCGCAGGCTTGACACAGATGCCAGGTGTGTCAAACTGCCGCTGTGTCTCACATATATGAGTTCCTATGCTACGGTTGTGGTCTCTACGCCAACAATCGGATCTTGTGCGCCTTATAGTTAGCGACTCTGATGCATTTCGATGCCTCACGCCAAGTACTCTACCACTGGCCAATCCGGCTGCAGGTCTTGAAGTAACACAAAACATTGCACAATTGGCGTTATCCACCCCTTCACCGGCTATCAAAGCACTGAAGCGGTTGTGGCCTTGCGCAGTTACGTCCGCTCGGTATTCGTGGGCATGTGTTTGTACCAGTTATATTCACTGTGCTTCTTGAAGAACCCACTGGATCTGACCAACGCTCGTCGTCTGTGGCTGTAACCCACAAGAGGAATCTTCCTCTGCCCTACCCCCAGGCCCTAAAGGGTTTCCAATCATTGGAAACGCTTTTGATATCAACCTGAAAAGCTAATAAGCGGGATAATATATACGGTCCGTCGTGGCCACTCCCATGACGAACAGCTTTTCACTTTCGTCATGACTTACGGGATGTTATGTACTTCAACGTGTTAAGCCAAGACTGCGTTATCGTGAACTCGGAAGAGACTGCACGTCTTTCGGCTGATAAACGGTCTACTATTCACTCCGAATGGTCGCACTTACCAGTATGTTCACTGCGAGACTCTGACTCTCACAAAAATTATGCATGTTGTTTGCCTTCACGGGTTCGGCATTGATTGTATGACTCCTGGTGTGCCATATGGCGACGACTGTAGGGTCCATAAGAAGCCGTGGCATCCCAGTCCCAGAGCTGACGTAGTGGAAATTTTTTACGCCGCACACCTCATCGGCAGCTCCTTCACAACATACAAGTCCAATGCTTCAAGCTCCCAGAGCGTTTCGAAGGGTAAGCGCGACGTTTTTCCAAGTGCCTTATGCCGTGACGTAGCCTTGCAGAGTCTCCCGGTCGCTTGCACAGTGGACGGGAAGTAGAAGGAAAGGATAACTCTACCCTTCGTTTTGTTGGGACAATATTCGATATACCGAACTGGGGAACTAGGCCGGAAGTTGGTGGTCTCTTGTCGGCGTTCCCTATATGTTAGTTCAAACGCCTTCTTGCCAGGCGAACTAGGGTCCTAAATCGTGCACAGTGAAACATTTTCTGGACTTGGTTTCAAAGTGGATGCACTACGTTACAGGGCAATGATTGCAACCGTCTCAGAGCTCCAATTCCGCGCAGAAACACGACCAGTAAGTTGTAGTATGATATTCACTGTCGGGGCTTGACTGTCCATTAGCTACAGTAAATTCTCAACCAGAACAGGAATCTTTAACTGACAATAGTCGTAGACTGCCTCCACTTTAGAGATCCTCGACCTAGTGGTGGTGCCCAAACGCTCAACTCCCGAGGTGCAATGCAGGGTCCATGTGGAACTTGATGGCATCATTGGGAAGGGTGTCTCCGACCTTCGAAGATGGGCCACGATTACCGTACTTGCACCGTGTACCTTACGACGTTATGAGGTAGAATCCTGTCTTTCCACTGGGTCATTGGCGTGATCCTACTTGTTGGGGCCCCATGCAACTACAAGCGACATCTACGAGGGGTACCATATCCCCAAAGGTTTATTGGTGGTCCATTTCCAGACGGTATTTGGCTTCCCGTGATTATGATAAGACGTGTCGTTATCTTCAATGCCTGGTAAGTTGATCATGTCCTCCGCTGACCCTGCATTTAATGGACCTTCGTATGCATGCTATAGGGTCATGTCTCGTGACTGCCCAGTTCCGGAACGTTTCGATCCGAACAAATCCCTTACCCCGAACGGCGAACTCAATCCCCAAGCTAACCAGAACAATTCTCTTTTGATTCCCTTTTCTTTAGGTTCGGCAGAGGGCACTCAAATGGAATGGTATGATTCTCGCAGGACCTGTTCCGGACGCTTCTTTGCAGAAAATGCATTCTGGGCCGCAGCGGCGATATCCTTCCTGCCTTTAGATTTGAGTTATTCAGGTGGAGCCAGCATTTACTAGTGGACATGCCGAATGACTTATGTAGAGCTTCTTCCGACGCTCGGAGCAGGCCCAACTGGACCTGGTTACTCAAAAGTCATCCGGCACCTTTTGAGTGTTCCATCACGAGCAGAACATTCGAGTAATCGGTTGTGTAATGTTCGATCTATGATATATGAGTGCTACTTATTCGGATATGCTAGGAGAACATGGCACGCGGCAGTTCGCGCACGGGTTAGTACCTCGTACCAAGCTCCAGATACACCGAGTACTTTACTGCATTGATTCTAGTGGTACTTACTTTGTACGTACAATCCAGTACTACGCCATCCGAATTTAGACCAAGTTCTGTCAACCAACAGCAGATAAAGTTCCGTGAGGGCAAGAAATACGGATTCACTGCGTGCAAGGAGCGATAGTACAATTTACTAGTAACTTTTACATACGGCAAAGGAAGATGCAGTGATAGGAAAAAAAACTTCCTACGTGCGTTCTATCAGCGAGTCGTCTAGACAACGAAAGACTAGTCAGGAAGAGCCATAAGGTTGAGTGCGAGATGCACGGCTGGAACTATTGGGACCACACGACTATCACCTGTGCAGGTTACCTGAGCTGGCTGCAATATTGTATGTAGAATCTACGCAATACCAAATATCCTAGCATACTGGCCGAATCCATCGGCTGAGCAGGAATAAAATAAGTGCGGCAGATGCGATCCTCTTGTACTTGTTATGGGACTCCCAATTCGAGCAACAACAGAACGCGAAACGGCCTTCCCAGTGTATAAAGTGGTCGTTCTTCAGTCCTGGAGTAAACCTTGGTGTATGTACCAAGCAGCTTCGAGTGCCAAGGGGGAACAAGCTGCGCAGCACCCTCCGACATTGCAGCACTTTCTAGCTGCCCTAGCAGTGTGATCTCGAGTCGCTACGGATCGAACGCCTGGAATTCGTAGGTGCAGCTCGGAGCATAAGTAGAGGGCCCGGTCAGCTGGGTTGCTGTAACGCGATGGGCGATGCATGGCAGTGCGAGGCGGCGAGTAAGGAATCGCGGAAGGGGCGACTTAGCGAGAGTGCAATACAGCGTTCGTAGTGTTAACATCGACGCACGCATTTCTGCGTGAGAAGGACGTCGCTGAACATGTATTCCAAAAGTATGACGAGACGAAGCAGAGAAGAAGAAGTGGCAGGACATGCAGGCAGAGGGGACACAAGTATTTCAATATCGATCAAAGTGGATGTCGATATTAGCCTATATCATAGCGCAGTGGCTATCTACACAATGCTGGCACGGCTGATGGGTTGGGCAGTAATGAGGGTAGAAGACGCAATCCGTTTGTGCTGGGAGTGAGGCAGTTCGGTCAACGGAAGAGCATTAAATGGCCTCCCAAGAGTAAGAAGTAACTGCTCTTCACTCGTAGCGTCTAATACGGCAGATTGACCGTTGGAGTGCCAAGGACGAACGAGCTGCAGAGCACCTTGTGAGATTGTCGCATTTTCTAGCCTGTCTGGCAGGGTGATCTCCAATGGCCTCAGACTGCATGCCTGTATTTTGTATATGTAACTCGGTCCCGATGGACCTTCGCCTGCCAATTGAACCGCTGTGACACGGTGGGCGATGCATGGCAGTATAAGGCAACGATTGAGGAATCGCGGAAGAGGTACTCTGTCCAATGAGTGGAAATCGTAAACGTCGCTTGGCGCATATGAATCTGGAGTTCGCATCCGAACCCCCGGGGCAATGCTTGATGGTGTCAGAGAACGACTAGGAAATTGGAAGAGGAGCGACGTAGCGAGGTTACGCAGTGCTTTGAATGACGAGAGCCCTTGACTTGTTGTCGATGTCTGTTCTTCTGCGTTAGGTGGAGGTCGAGACGATGGTAGCGTTTCATACGATTTAATATGAGCAGGGAAACAGCTATGAAATGATGATGCCTCCCCGATCCAATCCAGAACCGAGATATCCCCCGACCGCGATATGATTTCCGTTAGGAGACGGCCAAGCGAGTCCTCAGCAGATTCGCCATACAGAACGGGTAGGTGAAGATTAAAGATCCCAAAAAGTGAGTAGGCGATATCCTCAGGCCGGGTGGTACGACGCAGTGAGGCCCATTGGAGTCTGGAACGTGCATCATCCATGCCCGGAGAAAAGTTAGTGAGGAACCGGGACTCTATTCTAGTTGTTCTTTCCAAGTCTTCCAACACAGCGGCATCCATTTTATGATTCGAGGACGTTAGATTCTTGTAAAGTGACCAATTTTGGGTGTAGAATAGTACCGTTCGGGGAGCCAGTAGTTCTTGGAGGGTCCACCCACGCCTGAACCATTCGCTGGTCCCGAGCAAACCGGTATCGGAAATGTCAGAAAGGTATACAATGGTCAACGCGGATTTTCGATACCACACAAACATTGATCCAATCGTTTCTTGCACCTCGGCACTGCTGTGTTTGTCGATGCAGCACGTGTCGCTCCAGGCCCATAAGTAATCCAGCTCGCAAGCAACAGCACAGAAGGCTTGGAGCTTTCTAAAGCCCCCTCTCACTGGCATATCATATATCACGCGCCCCTCGATGTCGCGTAATAATGGCTCGCCTTCACCCCAGCGGTGAGAAAGCGTGATGTATGGGAAGTATCCGGAGACACTTGCTTGGATGAGTCCCATTTGCTGAGCTCGATCGCATGTTGTGCACAGCGACATCAACCGTTTGCACTGTTGACTGCGCATAAAATGCGACACCTGCGCATCCCGGCTACACAAAATGCCAGTGGGCGTATGGAGCAGCCTGGTTGGTGCAGTTCTAAGGGTTTCAAATGCAACATTACGGATGACTTGCTCGATGTCAAAGTGGGTAACACCTGAAGGATCCGGAGAAGTCATGGCAACTTGTGAGCTGATCTTCATTTGGATGTAGGCCGTAAGACAACGCCGAGACATGTCATAGCCAGGATCTCCACGTATGAGTAACTCAAGGGCTTCTTGCTCAAGTGCAATGGCCCGGTCCAAATCGGCTGCTGCGGTTTGCTGGCGAAACCGTTCTGCCAGACACTGGGCAAGGTCATGGTTGCAGCATATATTGGTACAAGGTGATGGCCTCGTTCAGGTCGGCGATTACGTGCTGAGTTTGGAATCTGGCCCTATGGCAATTCACAAGGACACATAAATTGTCTGCCACTTGACCAAGCATGACGGGTTCGTCCGGGTCTGCCCCCTGGGCCAGCCTCTGAACCCATCTTGCAATAGAAACATCTTCATGAGGCAATCGAAGCTCCAAAGCGTACGCTGCGAGACAAATGGCATCGTCTAAGTCAGTCATCGTAGCCTGCTTCTGAAACCGGTCCCAGAGGTGTAGCGAGAGCTCGAAAAGGGAGGAGGCGACATCAGCCCTGCTTGATGGACAGATCACCGACACAGCCTGATCAGGGAAATCTGCCCTGTGCAACTCAGGCATATCAGCCTGTTTCTGAAATTTCTTCCACAAGTTGCATGCAAGGATATAAAGAACCGCGCCACGATTAGGATGCCCTATCGGACAGAGCTCTAGTGCCGCACGTCCGAGCGTGATGGCTTCTTCTAAGTCATCGACCAACCCTTGTTTATCATGTCTATTTGACAGACAGAACGCAAGTTCATAAAGCGTCGAGGATCGATCGGGATGTCCAGTGGGGCGTAGTTCCAGAGCGGGACGGAGCAGTTCAATCGCCTCCTGCAAGTCGAGATCGCAGCCTATTCCGCAAATCTCCTCCTGAGGTCGCAAGCGATATTATGGAGAGATTCGCTACGATTGGCATGCCCTGGTGGATGGAGCTCTAGTGCTGCACGTCCAAGCTTTATAGCTTCATTCAAATCATCGACTCCCCCCAGCGTGACATATCTAATTGACAGACAGAAAGCAAGTTCATTAAGGGTCGAGGACCGATCAGGATGTCCAGAGGGACGTAGTTCTGAAGCTGCGCGATGCAACTCAATCGCTTCCTCCAAATCGCGTATGGCAGCCTGTTTTACGAACCTCTTTCTGAGGTCGCAAGCGAGATGGTGGAGAAGCTCGTCACGATTGGCATGCCCTGGTGGCCGGAGGTCTAGTGCTGCACGTCCACGCATAATAGCTTCTTCCAAGTCATCGACGGTCCCCAGCTTGTCATATCTATTCGACAGGCAGAGAGCAAGTTCATGGAGTGTTGAGAACCGGTGAGGATGTCCAGAGGGACGCAATTCCAAAGCTGGACGGAGCAGTACAATCGATTCCTCCAAGTCGCGGATCGCAGCCTTTTTCGCGAACCTCCTCCTGAGGTCACAAGCAAGATTGTGGAGAGATTCGCCATGAACAGGATGCCCTCGTGGACAGAGCTCTAGTTCTGCACGTCTGAGTCTCACGACTTCGTCCAAGTCATCGACTCCCCCTCGATTTTCATATCTATTTGAGACAGAAAGCAAGCTGACGGAGCGATGCCAGCCGATAATGATGTACAGAAGGAAGTAATTCCAAAGCTGCACGATGTAGCTCGATCGCTTCATCCAAATCGTGCATGATAGCTTGTTTCTGGACCCTCTTCCGGAGGGTGTCAGCAAGATTGCAGAGAGTTACATTACGATGGAGATGCCCTGGCGGACGGAGCTCTAGTGCTCCACGTGCGAGCGTAATGGCCTTTTCCAAGTCGTCGACTGCCCCCTGATGGTCATATCTAATCGAAAGACAGCGAGCAAGATCGTTGAGTGACGTGGACCGACGATATGTATCGTTTTCGACGGGTCGGAGTTCCAAAGCAGCGCGGTAAAACGTGACTGCCTCGTTTAAGTCGTCGATTTCCCTATCGTTGAGGTAACTCTCGTAGAGGGCGTCCGCCAGGTTGAAGAGGAAAACGTCGCGGTCATCATGCGCTGGGGGATAGCGCTCCAACTTTTCTCGTTTACGGGATACGTCGTCGGTTGAAGCCATTGAATGCCGTTACACCGGGACGATATACACAGCGGAAACGTTTCTGCCTTCACACAAGGTTCATGATCAGTTGCAATAAGACAGGAACAGTTGAACCCTACGTTACCCTTGGAAACGACAAAGAAACTAGGCAAGCGATCTTGAATGTCAGGATGCTACTGAAATCGGCGAGGTTAATTACACAGCGCAGAAGTCGAGCCTGAACAGGTAAAGACCGGGAGTGTGGAGCAGGCAATCTCGGGTGTCTTTATGAAGAAAGAGGTGTGGATAACGACAACACTACATGGCCGTCAGTGCACAAACGCAGCGATGGGCCGATAGGAACTTACCAATAGGTGCGAAGCAAGTCGGTTGGAAAATTCGGCTTTGCTGCTCGAGCAAGTCACGCAGATGTGGAGGCGCTCACTTACTAATCACCAACTTAGTACACCAGCGGTCGGCCACCGTGGACCCATATATAGCAAAAAGGTTCCAGGATCGGCCACCATGCTTTTTTCGACACCCTCAGAATCCAGGACATATTGGCACTTTTGTCGATCTGACAATACTTTGAACTTCATTTCGGGTTTTGTCCTACGTATAGGCCCAGGTAAAATACTGAAAGTGCCTTTCTCGAAGCTGCCTTTACTGCCTTCTTCGCATCTCTTGCCACACAAAGGCTCACACTGGACCCACACGCTACACGCCTTGCAACCTTCTTCTCAAATGTGCTCTCCAGGAGTCAGGACACCGAGCATCCAGCGCCATGCGAGACTTGTCTCCCGAGACAGACTTTTTCGTACGTACGTGAACCTGATGCCTCTCGAGTTTCCGTATGATGCACCGCTGGACCCATCTCAGGTCGTCTCAGAAAAAGCCGAGCAAATTGAGAAGTGATTGAGTGACCGTAAAGCAAAGATCTTAGCTGAAGCTTGTCCGACGCCCTCCACTTGCGAAAATGCGTCCCCAAGCCACATGATCACCGGAGAGGTCATCGCATTGGCCGAAATGAGCGTCAAGGATTGTTTGCCCCTCTTGGACTGTGGGAATGCATTCGACACTCTGAAACTCACTTTCCTGCTTCCCGAGTTGGACAAAGAAGAGGTATTGTCATCTACCGGGTTTGAAATGCCCGCCAGGAGTTCGTAGATATTCTCAGCGGTCGTGTCTCTTATGTTCCTTGACGGGTCGGACCAATTAGGTGGCGGGAAAGTCACTCCCTTGTCACTTAGGTACAGCGGCCACCGGTTTGGCGTCTGGACAAGCCAGCTTGGTGAGGGATGATCAACCATGATCCGTAAGTGCATGAACTTCATATTATAGTCGGTCCTGATGTCTTCCAGTCATTACGCCTGACCCATCTGGCCTTGACGCCACATACGAGGTTCAGCTCAAGGGAGCACGCCCTTCGACCGAGGCACTGATGGCCTCGTCTATTCGCGAATATTTATGTTCACGAGGTATGCATACCTTCATTACTGTCTTCCGTGCCCGTGATATTATGTTTGGGCAGCTATGCATGCGTTGGGTGTCCTCACCACTCGGTCTCTTGCTTTGGTTTATCTATATGAAGTGCGCGTAGTATGCGAACGCCTTGAGACAGCATGTGTGCCGACGAGAGTTGCGGAAACTTTCATCCGGATAGGTAGCTAGGTAACTTTGAAGCGCTTTCTCCTCCTTCACGCGCAATGGTTTTCTTCGGTGGGGAACAGCAGTATGCCAACTATGAAGCTCTCCGCATCTTTGGAGAATGGACTGTCAATCGCATTCTTGAGCGCGACGGTGTCAATCTCAATGCCAGCGATGCTTGGGGAAAGGGCTGGTCTTTAAAGTGACCCTGAGAAATGCCAGGATGGTCCCGGCGTATGGCTTCATCTACGATATCATCAATACAGAAAGCAAGTTTCCCATTATATCACGATGTGGCTATCTGATCCCCCAGTGTACCGATTGCTGGGTTTTCAACAGATACAGTAAGCCCGTAGTGCTAAACCTGGGCTGGTGTTTCACTTTGTGTCAGGACCATGCGCGTTTATGGATGCTTTTGAGTCCCATCGCAAGTGCAACCGCTCCGACCAAGAGGGCCGGTATGCTTACAGGATGTGTCGCCTCTTCTCAGCCTTGCTGTTTTGCCTAATTGGTATCCCGCAGCAGCAACCTAACACCATGTTTCGCGTATCATGAACTGATTGACATCCACCTCGCACCACTGATTGGCACCGAAATTGCTCTTGTTAATAAAGCTGTACAGAAACGCTGGGTTGACAATGTCAGCAAGGAGACCACTTCGGAATGGTGCGCTGCAGAAGTAGAAGAGATTGGATCTACGATGGACCAAACTGTCCAATCAGCTTGCTCCATTAAATATGGCATGGCGCTCCGTAGGCGCCTTGTACTTAGCCGCGTCAATCCGTCAGTTCAGCGCACCATCTTCCAGCTTCTCTTGGACATGATGGAGAAACAGAAACTTGATGTCCACAGGTACGGTCAGAAAGCTAGTGAAACTCATCCGACCGAGGATGCTTCGGAGTGACAACAACAGCGGCGCAATAACGCTGGGTACATTCATTGCAGAACTGCTCAGGGGAACGCCGGAGCCTGAATGCCTAGACTCGGGTAAGGCGACAAAAGAATGGCTCGCATGGCTCGATACGTATGCCGCTCACATCGAATGTGAGAAAACCGGCGGCAAGTGGGCTGGAGACGAAGCGCGGAGATGGCTGCACATCCTAGCTCTGTGCTAAGGCAGTGGTTGCTTGAGGAGGCTGTCAAAAAGGTCGAGACTGGCCCCGCGATTAACAAGGGCGTACTTGCGGAAGTCATGCAGGTAAGTAGCTCATAGGGATTTTGCCTACTGGTGGTCGTGATTTGCCACTCAAATGGTGTGTTCGTCGTTCAGACCGTGGGGGCGCGTGGAAGGAATGACGGTGGAGCTGTTCTAGCTAAATGGTCTACGTTGCACGCATCGCCCTCCAGTTACGATTCAATTATCGAATGGAGACACTCGGTTCGTGCGTATCTTACCCGCCTCCACATTCAATTTGTACTGTGTGCTCCGTAACTGTACCTGCATGGTTACTCTTGTCTTCGGGGTGCATAAGCGGATGCAGACGACATCCAACATCGTCGGCGTTAGCCAGCATTAGGCCGGGTAGGGTGCGAGTCGATGCACTGCTGTAACAGTTGTACTTGTGCAGGTGAACTGGGTATGTACAAGGGTCAATATCATGACGCTATGACTATCTACATGAAATTGAATATACTAGCTTTGCTTTTCAGAATGCTGGCTCGATTCACGGGCCGAGAGGTAATGAGAGTAGAAGGCGCGATCCTTTTGTGCTTGTTATGAGGTAATCGAGTCAAGAGAAAAGCATTAAATGACCTATCCAATGCAGAAAGTAGCTGCTCTTCACTCACGGCATCTAGCTCGAGGGATGGACCAAGCAGCTTCAAGTGCAAAGGGCGAACAAGCTGCAGAGCACCTTGCAACCTGGTTGCATTTTCCAGCTTGTCTGGCAGTGCGATCTCAAGTGGCCTCAGGCCAGATGCCTGCATCTTGTACGTGTAACTCGGTACCGATATATCGGTCCCTTTCAGCTGAATATCTGTAACACGATGGGCGATACATGGTAGTATAAGGCGGCGATTGATAAATAGCGGAAGTGGCGCCTGAGGAAGTGAGTGGAAGTCGTACACGGCACATGGTGCGTACGAATCTGGAGTGTGCAGCGGGATCGCCGGAAAACGCTGGGCAATGACTGACAGTGTCTGGGAACGGCTGAGAAACTCGGCAAGGCGCGACGTAGTGAGTGAGCCACGCAACTTTCGCGGTACTCCGAGTGGTGACGTGGGCTGCGAACTCACTGTGAGTGATTTTTCATCTGCGTTAGGTTGAGGTGGAGGCAATGGTAGCATTTGGAATGAGGTGATATGAGCAGGGAAACAGCTATGAAATGGTGACACTTCTCCGATCCAATCCAGAACCGAGATGTTCCCAGACCGCGATATAATTTCGGCGAGGAGGCGGCCAAGTGAGCCCTCAGCAGATTCGCCATACAGAACGGGTAGGTGAAGATTAAAGATCCCAAAAAGTGAGTAGGCGATAGTCCTCAGGCCGGGTGGTACGACGCGAAGACGCCCATTGCCAAAGTCTCGAACGGGCATCATTCAAACCTGGAAAAAAGTTGGTGAAGAACCGGGATTCTATTCCAGTTGCCGTCTCCGGCTCTTCCAGCACAGCGACGTCGGTTTTATGGTTCGAAGACGTGAGGTTCTTGTGAAGGGACCAGTTTCGTGTGTAGAATACAAAGAGTGACAGGGCACGGCATGGGCGGCAACTTTCCTGTGCTTTTCGCAGACAACAATGATCCATCCACCACTGGGCCGCAGGTGAGCTCCTTCGCACCGGTGAAGTACCTATCCTTCCATCACAGTTTCCTCCACACTTTGATCTCACCGACACTCCAGATCACCGCGGTTGCTCTGTACCTTGACCTACAAGTTTTTTGCACTGTTTAATTAGCCTCGCTGACTCACCCCGTACCGTGAAGGTGTCCCTTATGTTACTCCTACGTATGTCATCCACGAGGGATATTATATTATTATCACCCTGTGCCTGTGGTACGCCTTCGGCTGTTTGGAAGTCGCACATACATGTTACAGTTATCGTAACGCCGTGGCTATCTACACAATATTGAATATCCTAGCTCTACTGTTCCGGATGCTAGCTCGGTCTATCGGCTGAGCAGTAATGAGGGTAGAAGACGCGATCCTCTTGTGCTCGTTGTGAGGTAGTTGACTCAATAGAAGAGCGTTAAATGGCCTCCCAAGTGTAATAAGCAGCTGTTCTTCAGTCATGGCGTCTAGCTCGGCAGATGGACCGAGCAAGTTCGAATGCCAAGGGCGAACAAGTTGCAGAGCACCATGTAAGTGCAGTCTTGTCGCATTTTCTAGCTTGTCTGGGAGTGCGATCTCAAGTGGCCTTAAACCGGATGCCTGGAGTTTGTACGTGTAACTCGGTGCCGATGGATCTTCCCTTGTCAGCTGCACCGCTGTAACGCGATGGGCGATACATGGCAGTATAAGGCAGCGATCGAGAAATCGGGGAAGGGGTGCTCGGGTGAGTGAGCGGAAATCATACACGCCACTTGGTGCGTATGAATCCGATGTTCGGGCGATGCTTGACGGTGTCGGGGAACGACTGAGAAATTGGGGGAGGAACGACGTAGCAAGTGAGCCACAAAGGTTTATCAGTTCTGAGAAGGACGAGGGCCAATGACTCGTCGCCGGTGACTGTTCTTCTGGGTAAGGTTTGGGTCGAGGCGATGGTAGTGTTTGATACGAGGTGATGTGAGCAGGGAAACAACTGTGAAACAGTGACGGCTCTCCGACCCAATCCAGAACCGAGATATCTGCAGACTGCGATATGATTGTGGCCAGGAGACGGCCAAGCGCGTTCTCAGCAGATTCCCCATACAGAACGGGCAAGTGGAGATTAAATATTCCAAAGAGTGAATAAGCGATATCTTCAGCCCGGGTGGTACGACGCAATGACGCCCATTGCAATCTCGAACGTGCGTCATCCATACCCGGAGAAAAGTCGGACAAGAACTGGGACTCTATACCAGTTGCTCTCGTCAGCTCTTCCAGCACAACGTCATTGGCTTTATGGTTCGAAGATGCGAGGTTCTTGTAAAGCGACCAGTTTTGGGTGTAGAATAGTATGCGTTTGGGGGCCAGTAGTTCTTGCAGGGTCCATCCGCGTCTGAACCATTCGCTGTCTCCGAGTGAGCCGGAGTCAGGAACGTCAGAAAGGTATACGATGGTCAAAGCGGACTGTCGATACCACGCGAACATTGACCCCACCGTTTCTTGCACCTCGGCACTGCTATCTTTGTCGATGCAGCACGTGTCGCTCCACGCCCATAAGTAATCCCGCTCGCAAGCAACAGCACAAAAGAATTGGAGCTTTCTCAAGGCTCCCGTTGCTGACATATCATATATCGCGCGGCCCTCGATGTCGCGCAATGATGGCTCGTCTTCACCCCACCGGTGTGAAAACGTGACATACTGAAAGTGTCTCGAAACACAAGTATGGATGAGTTCCATTTGCTGGTCCCCGCCGCATGTTGTGCATAGAGACTCCAGCTGCCTGTATTGTTGACTGCGCATAAAATGCGACACCTGCGCATCTCGGTTGTACAGGACGCCAGTAGGTGTGTACAGCAGCCTGGTTGGCACAGTTTTGAGGGTTTCAAATGCAACATTACGTATGACTTGCTTAACATCAAGGTGAGTTACACCTGGGGCGTCCGGGGACATCATAGTAAGTTGTGAGCTGATCTTCGTTTGGAGATAGGCCACAAGACAGCACCGAGATACGTCATAGTCAGGATCTCCACGTACGAGTAACTGCAGGGCTTTTTGTTCAAGTGCAATAGCCTCGTCCAGGGAAGCTGCTTTGGGCTGTTGGTGAAACCGGTCTGCTAGACACTGTGCAAGGTCGTGAAGGGACGAAGCGTGACGAGGATGCCCAGTCGGGCGGAGTTGCAGCATATATCGGTAAAGCGTGATGGCCTCGTTCAGGTCGACAATTGTATGCTGAGTGTGGAATCTGGCCCTATGGTATTTCGCAAGGTCACACAGATTGTCTGCCGCCCGGTCGAACATGACGGGTTCGTGCGAGTTTGCCCCCTGTGCAAGCCTCTGAACCCATGCTCCAACGGAAACAACTTCGTGAGGTAATCGGAGCTCCAAAGCATACGTTGCGAGACAAATGGCGTCGTCCAAGTCGGTCATCATGGACTGCTTCTGAAATCTGTCCCAGAGGTGTACTGAGAACTCGAAAAGGGAAGAGGCGAGGTCAGCCTTGCTTGTTGGACGGACTACCAACACAGCCTGGTGAAGGGAATTCGTCGTGTGCAGCCCGGGAATGTCAGCATGTTGCTGAAACTTCTTCCAAAGGTCGCAAGCAAGGTTGCAAAGAACCGCGCCACGATTGGGATGCCCCGGTGGACAGAGCTCCAGTGCTGCACGTCCGAGCGCGATGGCCTCTTCCAAGTCATTGGCTAAGGCCTGCTTATCATGTCTGTGTGACAAACAAAGAGCAAGTTCATGGAACGTTGAGGACTGTTCGGGATGCCCAGCGGGACGTAGTTCGAAAGCTGCGCGGTGCAGCTCGATCGCTTCCTCCAAATCGCGCATCACGGCCTGTTTTATGAACCTCCTCCTGAGGACACAGGCAAGGTTGTGGAGAGATACACTACGACCGGGATGCCCCGGTGGACAGGGTTCTAGTGCAGCACGTCCAAGCGTGATGGCTTCTTCCAAGTCATCAAATACCCCCAGCTTGTCATATCTATTAGACAGGCAGAGAGCAAGTTCCCGGAGTGATAAGGACCGAAGGGGATCTCCAGGAGGATGTAGTTCCAAAGCTGCATGGTGTAGCTCAATTGCTTCGTCCAAGTCGCGCGTCACAGCTTGTTTCGTGAACCTCGTTCTGAGGTCACAAGCGAGATTGTGGAGAGATATGCCACGATCAGGGTGCCCTGGTGGACAGAGCTCTAGTGCTGCACGTCCGAGCATAATGGCTTCTTCCAGGCCAGCATCTAGCCCCTGATGGTCATATCTTTTCGACAGACAGAGAGCGAGCGCACGGAGCGATAAAGACCAAAGAGGATGTCCAGTGGGATGCAGTTCTAAAGCTGCACGGAGCAAGTCAATCGCCTCCTCCAAGTTGCGCATCACAGCCTGTTTCATGAACCTCATTCTGAGGTCACAAGCGAGATTGTAGAGAGATACACCACGATCGGGATGCCCCGGTGGACAGAGTTCTAGTGCAGCACGTCCAAGCGTGATGGCTTCGTCCAAGTCATCAAATACCCCTAGCTTGTCATATCTATTAGACAGGCAGAGAGCAAGTCCATGAAGCAATAAAGACCGAAGAGGATGTCCGGAGGGAAGTAGTTCCAAAGCTCCTCGGTGCAACTTAATCGCTTCATCCAAGTCGCAGATCCCAGCCTGTTTCACAAACCTCTTCCTAAGGTCGCAAGCGAGATTGTAGAAAGTTACACCACGATTAGGATGCCCTGATGGACAGCGTTCAAGTGCAGCACGTCCGAGCATGATGGCTGCTTCCAAGTCAGCAACTAGCCCCTGGTTGTCATATCTATTAGATAGACAGAGGGCAAGACCGTGGAGCGATAGAGACCGAAGAGGATGTCCAGAGGGACGTAGTTCCAAAGCTGCTCGGTGCAGGTTGTGGATTAATGAAGACCGATCGTTATTCCCGAATCGTCGGAGTTTCCGAGCAGCATGGCACAAATCAATCGCCTCGTTCAAGTCGCCGACCTTATGCTCTTGCAGGAATCTCTCATACAGGGCCCTCGCCCGATCAGGGAGGGCAATATCCCCGCCATCTTGACCTGAAGGATAGCGTTCCAGCTTTTCTCGTCTATGGGAAGTGTCGTCTGTTGAAACCACTAAATGTTCCCACGATCAGGCGCTTAATTGCCCCAACTTCGGTAAGCAAAGCGCTAAGATGTGGAGGATTCACGGCGTGCAAGTTGTTCTGCCTTCGCTGCAACAAAACAGGAACAGTTGAACCGTGCGTTATCCTTGGAATTGACAAAGAAACGAGGTGAGCAACCTTGAGCGTCTGTTGAACGCTACTCAAATCAGCGAGGCTATTCGAACAGCGCAAAAGAACCCACAGGTAAAGACAGAGTTTATTGCAGGCAATGTTGGATGTGGGTATGAAGAACTATGAAGAACAACACTACACGCAGGTAAATGCGTATAACACCGCAGCAGACCGATAGGAAACTCACCGAAAGATGCGAATCCTCTGGAAAAGTGACGCTGTACTTCCTAAGCAAATCACGCGGATTGGAAATGGGCTCAGGGAGCTTGGCAGTCACCTGACGGTTTGTGGGCATCTGTGGGAGAGGGTAGGATGCTGTAGCCTAGGGTATCTACGGGCCATGCCTCTACCCTGAGCACTTTCTCCCATGTCAGATGCGCCACCGACCCCGACCGGTGGCTTTTTAACCAGTACCCCTCTCCAGTGGCCAGTACAAAGGCGGTGCTTACTTGTCGCTGACAGTGCCCTTTTCGGCGAAATCGGACCACTGCCCTTCGCTTGAAGACTGAAGTGCGCTTGCTGAGCATCCTCATATTGCTACTCATACAATCTGCTTGCCAAGTTCGTGGAGCTGATCGAGTCCCCAAGACTTCATAACATGCCTTGTACATATGAACTGAGGTGGAAGCGTGTCTGCTAGATTACACTCAGAACTCCTGTGTCGCATTTGTACCCTTGACAATGCTTTCTACAATAGTGCCAATCCCATAACTTATATCACTCAAACACGCCGCCTCGAACGTGGACCAGGCGAAATCTGGGTTTATTCCAGTAGCATTGCCTACCAAGCGCATCTTATCAAAGGAGCATGCGTATTATCGGCCTTCTTGTGTGCTGTGTGTAGAGAAGTGCACAACAGAGGCTACGCATTGCCCCTAGAAAAGACCCACTGAACGTATCAAGAGATGGTCGGAAGACCGCTAAGTGTGCCGTGATTCCTTGATGTCGGTACGTGCTCGTCACATCACGGTTTCAAATGTATGTGGCTCTCTCCTGCTCTGCGACGGTGTACTGTCGTCCAGAGGCGAGATTATGAGGCACTCGATTCACCTGACATGTATTTTGCATGCCCGGAGAAAGAAAAAAAGAACATACGTGCACAGGGAAACACGTATTCCAAAGTGCGAGAACGAGGTACACGAGGCAACGCATGAAAAGGAGTGGCCGGGTGAGTATCGATACCAGATGGGCAGGCGCGACCAGCCCGTACATGTGTGGAAACAGAAGAGTATTGCGGATATGGACAATATGGAAACACGAGGCGACGCATAAATACGAAGTGACAAACGTACTCGGAAGTAGGAAGTATGTTCACGGAAAGCCGCGTGGCTGGGGATGCAATTCGACTGTCTTGAGCACCATGAGAGCAAAACCGTGAGTGCAGAATCTGAGGCGGAGGGTAGGACAAGGCCGTTACACTGACGGTATCCTCGTCAGTTTCGTTCGCTAGGCAAGAACCTCGGGAACAGACAGACAATTGCACTGAAACGACGCGAAGCTGTGCCTGTGCCTCCGCAGGAGACGTTTTGAGTACTGCGATGAGATTGTAGGGCTCGAGCATTGCTGGTAGGAGGAAGATTGGTGGTAGATTCTATGGGAGGTGCAGAGATAGAGTACAAGTCAACGAAGGGACTGGTATTTGCAGTAGTGTTCTGAAGCAGCGGCCCGACTTTTCCTATGCATTGCTGGGTTACGTCACCCTCGGATGGCAAGTGTCTGTGTTGGCGGTGGTTCCATGATCTGGGCATTAGTCTGCACGCTTTTTCAGGGACTTTCCACTCTGCTTCCGAACTGCTGGGTGAACACCTTTCAGTATTCAATGGAATCCTAACCCACCCACGTCAACTAATGCCTTTCTCGAAGCTGCCTTGACCACCGTCTTCGCATCTCTGGACTCACAACCTCACGCTAGACCCACGCACACCAGATCCTGCATTGTTCTTCTCTGATCTGCTTTCTAGGACATCGAGCATCCAGCGTCGTGCGAGACTTTTGTCTCCCAAAGCACATTTGTCATATCCGCCTGAGGTCGGCACAGACAAGGCTGAAGGCTGAGTAGAGTACATCGAGAATGATCATAAATAAAAAATCCCAGCGGAAGCCTCCATGCCTTTTGACGACCACTTGCATAAACATGTACGTTCCCTCCAAGTTGCGAAACCACCGGAAGGAACTCATCGCATTGTCCGAAACGTGCATCAATGATTGTCCGCCATTCGTTGACTGTAGCGACTCATTCGACACCCTGGAACCCACTTTCTTGCCCTTCAAGTCGGACATAGGAGATTGCCGTCTGCCGAAACTCAGAGTGTCTGCTAAAAGCTCGTAGATTTGGTTCTTCCATCGACGGAATTGAGTCCTTGGTTACCCCCGTGGAACACACATGCTACTGGCTCAAGCGCTCACCTTGCACCGGGTCCCGCAGCAGGTTAAGCATTCGCACTGATGCAGCTGGGAGGTGGCTTCGTCACCCTGCTGTCTTCACACCACTTGGATCAAAAAAATACAGCACTCCTCGGCCTCTGATTCTGTCGCTACTCTCGCCCAGAGCTTCTGGCGTATCACTCGTCGGGTCCTCAGACAACTCCAAGCCAGCCTCGACCGCTGACGTATTGGACTCATACTACATGACTGCCAGCTCAGGTCCACCTCCTCTTCCGGCAATCAGATTCCTCAAGCATGGTCGTTGGAGATCACCGCGTTCATAGTGTTCGTTCTTGCTGTCCTGCTGTTCTAAGTACCAAAAATTACCAAAAGCGCTCTCCATCTTCCCAGAATCGTAACGCTGCAAGTGATATTTCGCGTCGTCGCTCGCATCTCGAGTCTTGGGGTCGCTTACGAGACGATAATATTATCCGTGAGACAGCGCTCCCCTTCCACTCGTATTGAGAAGCTGGCAGTGATGTCCGGTGACTCAGGGGGATACCATCCGAGGGCTCTCCGTTTGCGAATCTTTTAGCACATCTGACAATCTTTTGAGAAATACCATCACGACCTGTTGCTGGGATGGCTTCGCAGGCTACTGTCCCAGAAGCAGACGTCGAGATCATAAAACCGCCTCCAGCACGGACACTCATGGACCATGTAGAGTCTATCTTGTGAGGCAGGGAAACTGTTGGTGCTGACTCTTTCTTGTTGAGTGACGACTATCAGGAAACATGTCCCACAACATATTGTCCAAGGAAAGTGACACCCGTGGCAATAGAGTCAAATCCGCATCGATGGCAAAGCGCGGAAGTCCTGCTTTTATTCCCGAGGTTCGTATCTAAGCGAACGAAACCGGCGAGGATGGCGTCGGTGTAGCAGCTTTCCTCCATGTGCTTCAACGCTATGCTAGTGAACAGGGGGAAGTAGGGGTGTGTGCTAACGACGAGACTCACAAGCCAGAGAAACGGGGAAGGTATCTAGGGAGACTAAAGGGGATAGGGTGAAAACCCGAAGGGTTTTCCAGCTCGGAGGAGGCACTGTATCTGAAGGCGATGAGTGAGCTGTGACCCATTGGTTAGGAGCCGGCGACGCTAACTGGCGAAGCTCAGAGCCCTGGAAAAAGGAGATGGCTGCTTACTTGTGTGGGTAAAAACTGGATTATAGCGCACTGGGGACATAGTGTATCTCAGTGAAGTGTTCCAGGAGAGTGGACCTATCGTTGAGGTAGGGTGCTAGTATCATTGCATGTTGACATAGGTATAGTGTGAAGGAGTCTCCTGCCCAATGCCCGATTGTCTTGACGACATCGAAGGGAATGCCTCGAAGCAAGTAGTGAAGTGTGCCACCTATCCTTAGACTGTGTCCTCTGAGGTTTGCAAGATTATGTTTGGAGGCTAGCACTGAGATGCACTTGGTGACCTCTGATTTGGATAGTGGGCATGGGCCTGCTGTGGGGTGCTTCCATGCAAATAAATATGCACTGGGATCAGCGGGGTTGACTCGAAAGTGGTTCTCTAGCGCTTCGATGGGGTTTGTGATGCCTTCCACAGGTGCGCATTGAATGTCCTCTCCTCGTGGGGAGGTTTTGGTGCAAGGAATGCAGAATTTGGTGACTGGTAGGCCATTGAGGTCATGGAGATGTTTCAAGTCTGCTCAAGTGATGTGCTTCACTGGGTCAAAATGCTTAATTGACATTACTGTGAACTCTCTGAGTCTGGCTACACAGTAGAAAACTGTGGTTAAACATGCAAAGATGGCAGCATCTCTGGGATTTTTGAGATCCACAAATGCTTTGGTTCTTTCTGCCCACAAGGCCCCAATGACTTCCAGGATATGGTTCAGTTGTTCCTCTGGGATGGGGTGTGAGCCACCTTGTTCTGTCCCCACTGCTACTTGTGCATTCATAGCTGTTGGGAGCCACAGCCAGAGGCACTCTCTGGCAAGACAGTGAGGGTGTAGAGGGGAGGGTATGGGGGTTAGACCTGGTTTGTAGGGGCATGGATTTGTGAGGACTGGTGGCTGGTAGCTTTCAGAAGTCAGGAGGGGGGCATTGAATTGGCATTGCTGCTCTGCACTACCAGGGGAGCAGGGCCTGCTGTACATAGTCCTCTTCACATGTAGCTGATGCATGTCTGGTTTCTGCTGCTTTGAGGATGTTGTGAGTGTGGTCAATGAGTTTTGCTGCTGGGGGTGGGTAGGTTCCTTCCCTCCTAAGTCTGAGTTCAGTGGGGGTTGGGGGATCTGAGGTGTCAACGATGAAGTGCTGTAGGTGTTTCAGGATAGGGAATGGAGGGAGGATAGATAAGGTTGGGGGGGCTGTAAGAACCTCTTGATGGGCCATCAGCTGGGTTACTTCTGCTGGGTATGTATTTGGTGTGAATTTGTTCAATGCTATGGGAGTTAGTGATGATGGAGTGAATCTGTTTGAAGACTTCATTGACTTCAGTGTTATGGTGGCACCCATTCTGCCAGCCCTCCATGATTCCTGAGTTATCACCAAAGGTGATGAAGGCTGCTTTGGGGAGGCTGATGAGGTCGATTGTGCAGACCAGGAACTCAAATGCAATGGCCTCAGCCCACCCAATGTCTCTTGTGCCTTCCTGTTGTCACACACCAAAGGTGTTTGGTGAGGTGGACATGGATACAGCAGATGAATGGAGATGAAGACCATAGCCTTCATGCAAAGAAGGACAGCCAGAAATGTCAGCAGTCATCCCTCACACAAGGATGAGTCATCAGTACCAAAGAAAAAGAAAGGGAGTGAGTTAAGTGCTGGTTAAAATTCTTAAGCACCCATGTATGGCATTCCAGTTTTCAACATATCTCTGCCATTTCTGCAGATACTAAGACCATTCCCACACTCACTTGTAGTGCTCAGTCATGTGATCCTACCTTCCAAATTTGGAAAGGATTTGCACACTCCACACATTTCTACAGCACTCCCTCCAAAAGACACTCATTTCACTAAATTCTTCTGATATGGCCACCTCTACATCAATCATTTCACTTGTCCCCTTTGCTAGGGACCATGGCTACATATATCTACCAGGAATTCCTACCAGCTTCCATCCTGAAGCATCCTGGTACATCCCACCCACATCTGTGCCCTCTCAGCCCATCCAGCTTGGACAGTGTGTTCTTTTTGTCAGTATGACCTCTAGGAGGATGTTCTTTGATTGCCTCAGGTTTGTTGCTCACTTGGAAAGGTCTTATGTGGTTGTTTCAGTCTCTCCAGTCCAAGAAGCATATGGATCCTTCCTCCCTGCTCCCTCCAATGTCTTCATACCAGTCTCATCCATCATTCTTCCAAGATTGTGACAGCTACAGTATAATCTACTGTTCTCCACTCTCCCTGATTGCATCCATGACAAGTATGATGCACATCTTGCCTCCTTGTTGCAAGATACAGCAGAACACACTCCCCATTCATCCTCTCCTTCCAACAGAGCCTCATTCATGAAGTTTTTATTTGCTTCACTGAGAGGATGGTTTGGGGAGGAAAGTTGCAATCCCCTATGCTCCTGTCACCCCACAGACCCCCAAAGCTTGACCCCTGTTGACATCTGACTCACCCTGTCCACTTTTGGATGTACTGTATCAGCATCAGATCAGTGCTGCCTCTCTGTCATCCCACCTTGGCCTAGAAGTGATCTCTTTGAGATGTGACATGCACAGCCTCCCCCTAATGCAATTCCAGTGTGCTTTCCCAGTTCCTGACATTACTTGACTAATACTTTGACATTCTGACTGTCTTTGACTCACCTATTGCCAATACTTACCAATCTTTTGACTTTACTTACTGATTCTTCACTTTTTGGCTTGCTAATCCTTACCAATGCTTACCAATGCTTTCCAAGACAATTACCCATCACCTACATTCCTTACTCATCAGTTACCAATCACTTACCAAGTGTTTGCACCTTGTTTTCCAAGGGCAACACCCCTGTACTGTATATAAATCACTGTACTTAGATAGCAAAAAAAAAAGACATCAGAGAGCCCCTCTTGCTTGCATTTTATCATCACTCAGTAATTCATTCAGCAGCTTTGATAGTTGAGACTTCATTAAGGGTCTAACTATCATCTACTTCACTTATCCTTGTCTATCATCAATATACTTCACTCCAAGCCCTCCCTGAGCTCAGTGCAGCTTAGGACATCAAATTAAGTCACCATCCATCCTTCTGTAGGCTGACAGCAATCTACCCTATCACTTTCTATTGCATTCTTGCTCCCTCTTCATCAGGAGCACCCCCAACCCTCAGCACTCATCTTTGAGTGTTGTAGCTTGCAAAACCCCACCCAAATCAAAGGTTCTACCATCTAGGTACTGCATAGGCACACCACCACTCACACTTTTTGTCTTTTGTGTTGGTTTTGGTTGGTTTTCTCCACTGAACCACACTTTGACTCACACTGTGTTGCTTGCCACCCCAGTATGAGTCTCCAGGCTCTCCATCTTTCTCTGATTGTGATGCCAATGCCAATCCCAGAGCTAGCATCGGAGAAAGCAGCTATGTTAATGAGTTGGTGTGGAGGATGGATGGGGCGATGGACATCTCTGTTCTGTAGTCTGTCCATCCACCACTCTAGGTCATTTGTGACCCTCTTGTCCATGTGATGAGGGAGGAAAGGTTTGTTCACACCTGTCTTCAGCATAGCTTCTAGCCAAACAGTCACAAACATCCTGCTCACTATGGGTCACTTCCCATCAATGAATGTAAATCTCACTACAGTCAGCCTAAGCTCGAACTCTATGGTCTTTTCAGAGTGCTTCATCACTATCATCTATATCTCTATGGTGTTCATCATCTATGGGTAGAGGTTGATGCAAAGTACATCAAAGGTATGCTCAATGATCCAGATCTTCAGCCTAATGCGACCATCAATCACTGGATTGAGGGTATCCTGCTCTTTGACTTTAAGCTTGTTCATGTCCCTGCTATTCAACATTGAGCCCCAGATGCACTTTCTAGACAACAGCCCACTGAAGAGGACTATGAAGAAGGTGAAGCCAATGCAGAGGAAGCTGATGAGTGGTTGGAGAGTATTCTTTTTGCAGATGCCCATCCCCTTCCATACAATGTCATGACCCTCCCATCCTTCCTTTCCAATGATACATCCCAGGATGTCCTTTTATGTAGGGCCCTCCACTTCCTTTGAACAACAGAACTACCACCATTCCCTTCCAATATTGCTCACAAGCATTTCATTCATAGGTCCCTCCAGTTCTTCCTTCATGGAGACCAGCTCTTCAAATGTCGAGGTCTCCATCCTCCAGCCAAGGTCATCTTTGACCCAGATCTCCATGCTCAGATCCTCAGTCATGCTCATGAAGAACTTGGTCATTGTGGAGTCTTTGGAGTCTTTCAGACCATCAGACAGCACTTTTATTGGCCTCAGCTCTATCAAGATGTTGCCCACCATGTCTGTTCCTGCCATGAGTGCCAGATTTGAAGCACTCATAAGGCAGAGATTCCCATCACCATCTCCACTTCCCCTAGAATCTTCATGAAGGTTTATGTTGATGTCATGCTCATGCCCAAAGCTTGTGGATATTACTATCTTGTTGCAGCTCGAGATGATCTTTCCCTCACTGCAGAAGGTCATGCTCTTTGACATGCTAATGCAAACAGTCTCACTAAGTTCTTCTGGGACTTCTGTCATTATGGTGTTATTGTGCAGGTTGTCACTGATAATGGCAGCAAGGTCAAGGGTGCCTTTGAGAAACTCATGAAGCACTATTCCATTCCACAGATTCACATCTCCCCATATAATTCAAAAGTGAATGGAGTTGTGGAGCATGGACACTTTGTTATCAGGGAAGCTATCATCAAGGCTTGCAAGGGAGATCTTTTGCTCTGGCCATCCAAGGTTCATCATGCTTTCTTCGCAGACAGGGTTACTACTCATCGCTCCACTGGATTCAGCCCTTACTTCTTGCTCCATGGTCTTGATCCTGTCTTGCCCTTTGATCTCTTTGAGTCTACATGTCTTGTTGAAGGATTCCAGTCTGGATTGACTTCTCAGGAGCTGCTTGCACTACACATTTGCCAGTTGGAGAGGAGGGAAGAGTACATCAATGCTGCTTTCACCACTCTGCAGAGGTCTTGTTTGTGCTCCAAGGGTCAGTTTGAGAAGAGGTATGCACTACAATTGGTGAAGTCTGCTTATGAGCCAGGAGACTTGGTATTGGTTTGCAACACTCAGATAGAAAAGGAACTGGATCATAAGTCAAAGCCCAGCTACCTTGGTCCCTATGAGGTTGTTCATGCACACCAAGGGGGGTTCCTATGTCATTAAAGAACTCGATGGCACCATTTCTGCTTGAGGAATTCACAGCATTTTGACTCATTCCCTATTATTCTCGACACACTCCTTTACTAGAGGTTATGGAAAAAGATGTTGAGGAAGAAGAAGAATGTAACAGCAATGATGATGATGATGATGATGAAAATGACAATGAAGATGAAGATGAAGATGAGGAAAACCAAGAACACAATAATGAAAATGACTATGACTCAGATGACTATTCATGATTTCTCCTTTTTCTTTTGGTTTCTTACTCTTGTCCTCTCTCATTCTTTTCTTCATTTTGTTTGGATTTTTCTGTTTTCCCTGGGTTCCCTGCATTGGTCACAATTGGGGATGATTGCATTTCTTCTTGCTGGTGGATGTCACACACCAAAGGTATTTGGTGAGGTGGACATGGATACAGCAGATGAATGGAGATGAAGACCATAGCCCTCATGTGAAGAAGGACAGCCAGGAATGTTGGCAGTCATCCTGTGCACAAGAACAAGTCATCAGTACCAGAAAAAAAGAAAGGGAGCAAGTTAAGCACTGGCTAAAATGCTTAAGCACCCATGTATGGCATTCTGGTTTTCAACATATCTCTGCCATTTCTGCAGATACCAAGACCATTCCCACACTCGCTTGTAGTGCTCAGCCACACAATCTTACCTTCCAAAATTGGAAAGGATTTGCACACTCCACATGTTTCTACAGCACTCCCTCCAAAAGATGCTCATTTTGCTAAATTCTTCTGATATGGCTGCCTCTACATCAATCATTTTGCTTGTCCCCTTTGCTAGGGACCATGGCTACATATATCTACCAGGAGTTCCTACCAGCTTCCATCCTGAAGCATCCTGGTACATCCCACCCTTGTCTGTGCCCTCTCAGCCCATCCAGCTTGGACAGTGTGTTCTTTTTGTCAGTATGACCTCTAGGAGGATGTTCTTTGGTCACCTCAGGTCTGTTGTTCACTTGGAAAGGTCTTATGTGGTTGTTTCAGTCTCTCCAGTCCAAGAAGCATATGGATCCTTCCTCCCTGCTCCCTCCAATGTCTTCATACCAGTCTCATCCATCATTCTTCCAAGATTGTGACAGCTACAGTATAATCTACTGTTCTCCACTCTCCCTGATTGCATCCATGACAAGTATGATGCACATCTTGCCTCCTTGTTGCAAGATACAGCAGAAGACACTCCCCATTCATCCTCTCTTCCAACAGGGCCTTGTTCATGAAGTTTTTATTTGCTTCACTGAGAGGATGGTTTGGGGGGGAAAGTTGCAATCCCCTATGCTCCTGTCACCCCACAGACCCCCAAAGCTTGACCCCTGTTGACATCTGACTCACCCTGTCCACTTTTGGATGTACTATATCAGCATCAGATCAGCACTGCCTCTCTGTCATCCCACCTTGGCCTAGAAATGATCTCTTTGAGATGTGACATGCACAGCCTCCCCCTAATGCAATTCCAGTGTGCTTTCCCAGTTCCTGACATTACTTGACTCATACTTTGACATTCTGAATGTCTTTGACTCACCTATTGCCAATACTTACCAATCTTTTGACTTTGCTTACTGATTCTTTGCTTTTTGGCTTGCTAATCCTTACCAATGCTTACCAATGCTTTCCAAGACAATTACCCATCACTTACATTCCTTACTCATCAGTTACCAATCACTTACCAAGTGTTTGCACCTTGTTTTCCAAGGGCAACACCCCTGTACTGTATATAAATCACTGTACTTAGATAGCAAAAAAAAAAGACATCAGAGAGCCCCTCTTGCTTGCATTTTATCATCACTCAGTAATTCATTCAGCAGCTTTGATAGTTGAGACTTCATTAAGGGTCTAACTATTGTCTACTTTGCTTATCCTTGTCTATCATCAATATACTTTGCTCCAAGCCCTCCCTGAGCTCAGTACAGCTTAGGACATCAAATTAAGTCATCATCCATCCTTCTGTAGGCTGACAGCAGTCTACCCTATCACGTTCTCTCGCATTCCTGCTCCTTCTTCATCAGGAGCACCCCCAACCCTCAGCACTTGTCTTTGAGTGTTGTAGCTTGCAAAAACCCTTCCAAAGAACAGGTTCTACCATCTAGGTACCGCATAGGCACACCACCACTTGCTCTTTTTGTCTTTTGTGTTGGTTTTGGTTGGTTTTCACCACTGAACCACACTTTGACTCACAGTGTGGGCCATCCAGTGATATCAGCAGTCTGCTTCAGATGTACAGAGGCCACCTTGATCTGGCACACCAAGTAGAGGATACCCATCTCTACCACAGACTGGTGAGATGGGTGTGATTGGCTGGCAATGAATGGCTCAGGTCAATTTTTAATGGCAGAATGTGGATAACAAATGACTTCCATGAAATTGAGCACATTGATGAGTCAAAGGCCCTGAGAGGCTGCACCATACTGGTCCCTTGCAGCTGTGCCCAATTCTCTCACAATGGGATTTGCAGCCCACACAAGGTGCCTATTGAGGGTGGGATTGAACAGTGTGTTGCCGGGAGTGGTGTTTCCACAATAGCAAGATACTGCAGCATGTAAGGTGTGCAGGACTAAAATTATCAATGTCAAAGGTGTATCAGATTAAGCTCATGCCCATACCTTGATTGCAATGTGGAACAGGTGCCAATCCCCATTGTTCCATTTGAAGAGATTGCTGTGCAGATGGAAGTTCACCTACATAATCGATGGATATTGCTGATCACATGAATAGAACCAAATAAATGCTCACCATTGCATCTTTCCTCAAAAAGATCCCTCATCTCTGATCATTTGGGCATGCCAAAAGTCAAATGGTTTGTGCCATTGTCCTCATCTGCTGCCAAGTCAAAAGATTCGATGGGTACATTTGAAACAAGTGGGGGAGGCATTGGTTCCCTCATATCCTGCAATTGAGCAAGCAGGTTAGTCAGAGAATCAGGTCAAGGAGATCAGTCCCTCAGATTTGATGATTTGCAGGTGATGGGCAGAGGAGATGGTTCCTGCACATTCTGCAAGTCTGCCAGAAAATTGACCTGCATAGTAACATCTTGTGCAGGTGTTGAAGACCCATCCATCCTGTTTAATTTCTTGTGCATGACTGGTGGTGCTGATGGTTCCCATGCATTCAGCAATTGCTTGAGTAGATCCATGTTCATACCATCCACTGGGGGAGCAGTTGGTTCCCATTCATTCAGGAACTGATTCATCAAGTTGTTGTGTGGATCTATTACTAGAAAATTAGTTTGTTTGTTAGCTTGAGGGGCAATTGTGCCAACTCACTGGCCATGATTCTGCCCTCTTCCAGAGCAGTTGGCTCCCTTTCCTGCAGGAACTGATCCACCAAGCTTTTGCATGAATCTATAGCAAAAGAATGTTTGTTGTTTAGCTTGGAGGGAAATCATGTTCACTCACCAGCCACAATATCCATGTTCGACCCCACCATATCTGCCCTTCCACTTGAGACAATTGGTGGAGGGGTTGGCTTTCACAACTCACACAGTTGTACTAGCATCTCCTCCAGAATTTTGGACTGCTTCACATGGGAGCTAGATTGCCTTGGCTCAATTGGTCTTACATTAGCTGTGGATGGCTTAGGTCACTGGATCCAATGATGAAGACAACCTCACCTTGATGACAGAAATGAACTTGGCAGGACTGTTCGGTGGACATATTCAACGATGATGGGTTCACTGATAGGTCAATGATCAATCAAGATTTAAACTTGTAGGAACAATGGCAAGAATATCACTCACACTGTGGGAAGCAAGGTTGGACAATGGTGGACAGAGTCAAATTTTGGGTAACAGCATTACATGGGAGATGAGCAGAAATATCTCCCTACATAGATAGCTACCAGTTGCTTCCACATGGCCAATACATAGACCTGACCTGCTCAGCTGTCTGCTCAATTGTCATGCTCAACCATTGTGAGTCAAAGTGTGGTTCAGTGGTGAAAAACAACCAAAACCAACACAAAAGAGAAAAAGAGCGAGTGGTGGTGTGCCTATGCAGTACCCAGATGGTAGAACCTTTGATTTGGGTGGTTTTTTGCAAGCTACAACACTCAAGGACAAGTGCTGAGGGTTGGGGGTGCTCCTGACAAAGAAGAAGCAGGAATGTGAGAGAACATGATAGGGTAGACTGCTGTCAGCCTACAGAAGGATGGATGATGACTTAATTTGATGTCCTAAGCTGCACTGAGCTCAGGGAGGGCTTGGAGTGAAGTATATTGATGATAGACAAGGATAAGCAAAGTAGACAACAGTTAGACCCTTAATAAAGTCTCAACTATCAAAGCTGCTGAATGAATTACTGAGTGATGATAAAATGTGAGCAAGAGGGGCTCTCTGACATCCCTTTTTTTTTTTGCTATCTAAGTACAGTGATTTATATACAGTACAGGGGTGTTGCCCTTGGAAAACAAGGTGCAAACACTTGGTAAGTGATTGGTAACTGATGAGTAAGGAATGTAAGTGATGGGTAATTGTCTTGGAAAGCATTGGTAAGCATTGGTAAGGATTAGCAAGCCAAAAAGCAAAGAATCAGTAAGCAAAGTCAAAAGATTGGTAAGTATTGGCAATAGGTGAGTCAAAGACAGTCAGAATGTCAAAGTATGAGTCAAGTGATGTCAGGAACTGGGAAAGCACACTGGAATTGCATTAGGGGGAGGCTGTGCATGTCACATCTCAAAGAGATCACTTCTAGGCCAAGGTGGGATGACAGAGAGGCAGTGCTGATCTGATGCTGATATAGTACATCCAAAAGTGGACAGGGTGAGTCAGATGTCAACAGGGGTCAAGCTTTGGGGGTCTGTGGGGTGACAGGAGCATAGGGGATTGCAACTTTCCCCCCCAAACCATCCTCTCAGTGAAGCAAATAAAAACTTCATGAATGAGGCTCTGTTGGAAGAGAGGATGAAGGGGGAGTGTGTTCTGCTGTATCTTGCAACAAGGAGGCAAGATGTGCATCATACTTGTCATGGATGCAATCAGGGAGAGTGGAGAACAGTAGATTATACTGTAGCTGTCACAATCTTGGAAGAACGATGGACAAGACTGGTATGAAGACATTGCAGGGAGCAGGGAGGAAGGATCCATATGCTTCTTGGACTGGAGAGACTGAAAAAACCACATAAGACCTTTCCAAGTGAATGACAGACCTGAGGTGACCAAAGAACGTCCTCCTAGAGGTCATACTGACAAAAAGAACACACTGTCCCAGCTGGATGGGCTGAGAGGGCACAGATGAGGGTGGGATGTACCAGGATACTTCAGGACAGAAGCTGGCAGGAACTCCTGGTAGATATATGTAGCCATGGTCCCTAGCAAAGGGGACAAGCAAAATGATTGATGTAGAGGCAGCCATATCAGAAGAATTTAGCAAAATGAGTGTCTTTTGGAGGGAGTGCTGTAGAAACATGTGGAGTGTGCAAATCCTTTCCAATTTTGGAAGGTAAGATTGTGTGGCTGAGCACTACAAGCGAGTGTGGGAATGGTCTTGGTATCTGCAGAAATGACAGAGATATGTTGAAAACCAGAATGCCATACATGGGTGCTAAAGAATTTTAGCCAGCACTTAACTTGCTCCCTTTCTTTTTCTCTGGCACTGATGACTTGTTCTTGTGTGCGGGATGACTGCCAACATTCCTGGCTGTCCTTCTTTGCATGAGGGCTATGGTCTTCATCTCCATTCATCAGCTGTATCCATGTCCACCTCACCAAACACCTTTGGTGTGTGACACCACCCTTGTGTTCTGCCCTGTAGCTGATGGGGTGGGTCAGTGGATACTTCACAGGAGACATCCAGTGGCAAGCTAGCCCATTCATTCACCTTTCCCATGTTTTATTTCCATTGTGGATATGTCTGGTATGACATGAGTATGTATGTCATTTGTCTTGAAAGGCTCATGCATCTGTAGGGCTGAGATGAACAGCAACAAGCCATTGTTGGGACACAGAATACTCATTTCTCACTACAGAGGGTGAATTGGTCACTAGTGACTGGCTGAATGCCCTTGGTGTATTTCCATCTGCAGAGAAATATTTATCTGCTCATTTGCCAAGCTTCCACCTATTGAAATACATTGGCTCCTGTAATAGCAGAATGCAATGTTTTCCCTGAATTGAACCTTGCAAATCTCACAATCTGCTCATTTGCACCTGTCCCACCTGTGGGCATACCTTGGATCCTATGTTAGTGCAATGAGAATATTGCTTTGCATTTGCATCTGATGACTGATTGCTCTCAGCCTTGCATCTCACACAGTCTGCTCATTTTGAAGGGTTCTGTCTATCAGGATCCACTGAATGCTGTGTTAGCAGGTCGAGATAGTCCATATCAACCTTGCATATTTCCCAGGCCACTCATTTGGAAGGGCTTCCATCTATCAGGATCCACAGAATGCTGTTTTTGCAGGCTGATATCTTTCTTTGCATCATTATCCTATTATTAGCCATTATCTTGTTTTGTAACTCTCAAGTGAATGCTGTAAATAGCATAGCCCACTCATTTGCCAGGTGTCCATCTATTCAGATTCATCAGCAGCTGTATTAGCAGACTCAGATGTGTTGGCCAAATCAGACTATTAATTGCATTTGTGTTGAATGGGAGGTTGCTATCGCATATTGCACAGTCCATTCATTTGCAAAGGTTCTGTCTATCAGGTTCCATCAGCTCCAGTTTTAGCAGAATGAGACCATCCCACTATCTCATTTTTTAAGTTTCACGTTAACTATTCTATGTCACAAAGCCATGCCTATTGGGATACATTAGCAGTTGTTTTAGTAGAATGAGATTATCCTTCACAATTAATGGAAATACAAAATGACATTGTATGTACCATGGAGGAGTAAAATGATAGACAGCCTTGTTCACCCTGCTGTCCTATCCACCCTTGTCTCATCTGCCAGAGGCCCTAAGAGATTAATGAGATTGTCACCCAATGCTCGTCCATATACCTGAATATGCAGAGCCTCTAGCTCATGAGCCATCCTGTCCAGTGTCTGAATGGTTTCATCCTGTTGTATTTGGAAATCACACATTTGATCCTTGTAGTATTGGTGGTGGGCCTCAGCATCGCAGAGTCAATGTTCCAAATCTTCAATTCACTCTTCGATTGTGTTGGACATTTGCAACACCTCAGTGATTGGGGCACAGACAGGTGATGGTGCACTGGGGAGTTGCAGTGGTTGCAAGTTGGACAGGTGCTGCTGTTGTCGATGGGCAGGTGTCTGCTTTGAATGCAAGGGTTAACCATAATAATTAGCATAGATGTAGATTGATTAAACATACCTGCTGCTGTAGATCCCTCTACCTCCTGTGCAATGGATGGGCCAGCCTTGATGATCAAATCTGCTCATACAGTGGCTGGGATTGGGCAGGAATCCCTGCATTTGAATGCAGGAATATGAATCTCTAAATAAAATTTGAGTCAGCATAAACACATGAAATTGTGAACATACTGAGTGAAGATCCCTTGGGGATTGTCTCTCCCCAGTTGGAGGGCCCAACCCCAGCATTGATGGCTTTGGAAGCCATCGAAATGTGTCGCTTTGGGGGATGTTCCTTTGGACTTTGGGATTCTCAGGCCTCCATTGTCAGGCACAGACTTCGAGCTCACTTTTTTCCCCTGGCTTGTGATGGATTCCATCGAGTTGGAGTGGCAATCCTGCCTTTGGCATGGCTACATCGAATTTTGTGACTGATGCATGGGAAGCAGGACTTCCTGGGGTTCTTGTAGCATTGGACCTTGCATCTGTGGCATGAGTTGCAGGAATGGGGGTCAGGGGAAGGCATCCTTCTGGCAGCTATGGCAGTGCGACCATACAGTCCATCTGACAGTGGTGAGGCTTGCATTTCAATTGGCCTTGAGCAGGAACATCTTCATCATCATTGGTTTCTGCTGTTGCCTTCCTAGAGCAGGATCAATGTCTGGATCAATGGGACATCGTTTTCATGGCAGCTTTGTGCTTCTGCCTGCCTCATGCTGGTTCTTCCTCATCATCCTCCTTCTCTGGCACCTCATCTTCACCCTCATTGTCCACCTCCATCCTGTGTGAGCTATCCACTATCATTTGCTCCACCTCTGCCTCAGTTGCTTTCCATTTTCCTTTGTCACTCATAGGCATTTCGGTCTCTTGAGTGGGTGGTGTTGGTGTTGGCACAATGTGGGGCATAGGGAGGCCCAACTGGTGGTAGTTGTATCAATGCTTGACAATGTTGAGCCACTTGTGGTTGGCAACATTGGTTTTGGAAGGGGATAGGGCAGTCTTCCACTCAGGCCATGGGTGCTCAATTGAGCCAAGGTCTTCATGCCACTTTAAGAATGTGTCGACACCAATGAGGTTGCATACAGTGTCCTGAATGCATCAGTTAGTGAAAAAAATGTGATGATGCTATGACACACTAGTTCATCATTTATCACCTTGATGGCACCTCTCCACTTCACAATCTTGTCCACCTTTCCCAGCTTGCTGCTTTCCATGATATCCTTGAAGTAGATTTGAAGGATGTGGTTGGCTGCAGCATCAAGCTCAGGCAATTTCTTGAAGAGCTTGTGAGACAAAAATGATGACATGTTTCTGATGATGAGACAATGGAGTAGTTTGATGGTGAGAGTGGTGATGGTGATTGGAGAGTGGAAGAGTCAGAGGTTAAGATGGATGACAAGATATGCAGATGTCACATTTTTAGGTCCCACCTATGAATGATTCCCATGGCATGATGGCAATACCGGTACAAGTCAATAATCCTGAATGCATATATGAAGCAGAAGCTCAGATAAAAATATGATGCATTGTTCTGGAATAGCATTGCTGTTTGTTTTGCATTTTTCCCATCTGCTCCAATGGCAGAGCCTGGCTTGCAGCTACATAGACCAGCACCTGAGATTCCAACTAAATAGGCAAATTGTCCAATGTGAAACACAATTTATAGTGGGAAATTCAGATACTCTATAGTGTGAGAGGTTCCACTTTCTTCATTTCTTGTCTTCCTGGGCCTGTCTTATATTGTGACAGGGGGATAACCCAATTACAGATAGGCCCATCCATTTGTGGTGAGCTATCTATGATATGACAGATTGGCCCATCTTATGCAGTGCCAAGGGTTTGTAATCCTGTGATGGACAGATCGGCCCATCTTATGTTGCAACACTGGTTTTTGTTTTCCCTTATCTGCTGCCTGAGAATACCATGTATGGGCCCATCCTTATGTAGATCCCTTTGATCTCCCTTTCTGCTGCCTGAGAATGCCTTACATGGACCGTCCTTATGTTGTGACAGGGGTGCATCTTGCTAGATGGGCCTGTCCATTTGTTGTGATGATATACATGATACTACTGAAGGGCCTGTCCTTATGTTGTGATGCTATTAAACAGCATTACTGATGGGCCCATCTTTATGTTGTGACAATATCAATAATATTACTGAAGGGCCTGTCCATATGTTGTGACTCTATTAAATGATATTAGTGATGGGCCCATCTTTATGTTTCAACAGGGTACATCTTGCTGGGGCCAGGCCTGCTGATATGTTGTGATGCTATGCATGAGATTACTGGTGGGCCCAGTCTTTATGTTGTGACAATATAAACAATATTACTGAAGGGCCTGTCCATATGTTGCAACTCTATTAAATGATATTAGTGATGGGCCTGTCTTTATGTTTCGACAGGGTACATCTTACTGGGGCCAGGCCCACCCATATGTTGTGATGCTATACATGAGATTACTGATGGGCCCATCTTTATGTCTTGTCAGAGGTACATCTTACTGTGGACAGGCCTGTCCATATGTTGCATAATACTACTGACAGGCCCAACCTTATGTTGTGACTCTATTAAATGATACTAGTAATGGGCCTGTCTGTATGTTTCAACAGCAGTACATCTTACTGTCAACAGGCCTGTCTATATGTTGTGGACATTATGAAACAACATTACTGACAGGCCTGTCTTTATGTTGCAACAGGGGTATGGCTTATTATGAATGGGCCTGTCTAGATGTTGCAACACCATAAATGATATTACTCCTGGGCCCATCCTTATGTTGTGACCCTCTCCATGTTATGATAGGCAGGCCCACCTTGATGTTGCAACAGGGGGGTAACCTACCAGGACAGGCCTGTCCATGTCTTACAGCAACTCAGTATACTTAATTGGTCAGGGACCTGTCTAAATGTTTCAACATCCTTACCCACCATGGGCCCTCCCATATGTTGTGGTAATGCACTTACAGGCCCATACATATGTTGCTCTCACTTTAGTCCCTCAGGCCTGTCCATGTGTACTGGCTAATCTATTTAGGTGGGCCCAGTCTATATGAGTGTTGGTGTTTTGGTGCACAGGCTGCCCATGTGTTGTGACTAAATGTGACTACACTATGTGGAGTGACTGAATGGCTGGTCTTTCAACTGCTCCCAGGGAATGCCAAGTATTTCTGACAGGGCATCAATGTCCTCAAAGCTGTAAGAGAAAAGGGTGTTGTGGGTTGATCTGAGTGAAGCTAGGGCAAGGTTGTGGATGGGTTGTGAGCAGTCCTCATTGAACTCTTCAAGCATGTCATCATCAAGTGTTCTCCTTTGGTACCATATGCAGGCTCCTGCCTGCTGGGGATTGTGTGGGTGTGTGGCAATCTCACCACACCAGAGGTTTCTCAGTCTATTGTATTCAGCTAAATGTTTGTGCCTGATATGTAGGAAGATGTGGTCATCTACCCATTTGTCCAAGGGTCTGATGCCATGATGTCTCAGAATTTCTGATCTGGCATCTGCTAAGTGTCTGTAGATTCCTGTGGAAGGAGTTGCTCCAAATGCGATGCAAGTATCCATGCAGCCATGTGTGCTCGATGTACATACTATGCTTGCTGGCCATTGTGACAGGTGGAGGGGAATGGTGCAGTAGGCTTCTGCTACATCTCACATCATAATTTCCGAGCCTGGGGGAAGGTGTGCAATCAGTGCATAAATTATGGAGAATTTTCCCCATGTGGTTGGGAAGTTGTGGGCATTTACATAGGAATTGATTGATGGGTTGGGGGTGCTCAGGCAGGTGATGTGTGGGAAAGAGAAGTTTTGTATGAGTTGGAATTTGCCTGGCCAATCAGGCTTGGGGATGATGGAGAGGGGGGATGACTGGAATGTGCCAATTAAGGATTTGATTGTTTTTAATGGTAGCAGACCTATGAAGTGACCTTTCTCAATTTCTTTATGGACAATCTTATTAAATTTGCTCTCATATATGGAAATGGAGTCTCTGTTTGGGGGGGATTGTGTATGCATGATTGGGGGAAAGTTTACAATGAAACCCCAGCAAAGGCCTTCTGGGATTCTACTAAAGCGATTGATTAGGTTAAGATCTCGAAGCACCTGACTCCATGCTTCTACTTTATATGGGGCTGTTGGGTGTAATCACTTGAGCTTGAGGACATCTCTGAGCTCCATGGGATGTTGCTCCGCAACCTGAGCAGAAATGCTTGGCATTGTGCCTCTCTGCACAGCCTTCTTCTTGCTGCCACTTGGTGCAGATGCATTGCCCATCTTTCATGAAGAGTGCTTTGTAGATTCTTTCAGCAAAGGCTTTGTGTTTCTTGCCCCAGGTGTGAGTGGCTCTGCACTCAATAACAAGGTGGCAGTGGTTCCCAAGGCATACTGCACAGGCTGGGAGGGGTTGGGAGTCAGTGAAACTGCTGCTCCAAAACATTTTCTGTTGCTTGTGATTGGTTTGGTCATGTGCTATCCCTGCATGGGGGGGGAGAGGGGGCATTTCTGTCTGCTGTGGGTTCTTGTGTGGCTCGCTGTGGAGGCTGATTGGTTAGCAATGGCTGCAAAGTGCTCATTGACCTGTGTTAGCAGGTTTGGAAGTTGGGGGGGGGGGGGGAGAATGGTTGAGCAATGTGATCCACAGACATGATGCTGGTTGAATGAAATGATCCATGGATGTGATGCTGGTTGAATGGAATGATCCACAGACATGATGCCAGAGTAAAGTGAAGAAAATGATGATGGGGGGGGTGTTAGTACAACGTGTAGTGATAGTATGTAATGTCATGGGTTGTTCATGTTTGTTAGCTTGCATAGACTCTAGTGGGGAGTGAGGTGACATACCCTGTGGAGGTTATCTAGCTGTGTGGTCCTCTCATTGTCAAGGATCTCATCTTTCACTATGCTTAGTAGTTCCTTGTTTAACTCCACTAGGGACCACCTGTATGATCCTAGCTTGGATTGGTGCCAGCATTGGTGCTGTTGGCTTTGATAGAGTAGGAGTGCTCGTTTGTAGTGTTCACATGGAGAGCAGTGCCAAGGGTGGCTTTTGATTGCTGTCCAGAAGTCAACTGTGCATCTTTATGCTTTCCTCTGGCCAGTTGTGGTCTCTCATTGCATCAATCATGCAGAGGGCTGCTTCTCCAAACTGTTCCCAAGTGAGGTCCTCATCTTTGATGACCAATGACCTGTCTCTTGTTGTTGAGGCAGCTACCCAGAGGTGCTGGCCATTGTCTGTTTTCAGCAGTGTCAGGGCTTCATCATCAACAGAGGGGTTGGATCATTCTGCCTCTGCTAAACCAGCATTGGTGAAGAAAGAAATACAGTTTGCAATACTCCCCCTTAAGGAGTTTGCATGACATGTAGGGGGCAGGGATGTTAACTGGCCCAGTGGGGGCTTTGATGTTGTGAATGGGCATGAACTTCACTTTGTATTTCTTGCACTCTTCGAGGTGTGCTGCTTCCTCTTCTTCAAGGGTTCAATGCTGTTGTTCCACTTGTTCTTCCACAGCTCATTCTTCTGCTTCTTGCACTCTGCAGGTTTCCTCTGCTTTGCACACAGTCCAATGTGCATTTTCTCTGTTGTTGTTGATCTCCCAGAGGGTGCCCAGGATGTGGGCTGCCTGTTCATTGTCTACAGTGTCACTGATCAAATGAAGGCATGCCTCATTGTACTCCTCTGAGGAGAAATCAGGTCGGATAGCTAGGTTTGGGTCCTCCATGCTGGCTTTCGTGGGGAGGGAATGTGAAAAGGAACAGAGGAGGCACAATCGAGGGCTGGACATGCTGAGTTCTGCCTGTGGCGAAGTGTGCTGAGGCAAGATGCATGGTCCACTTTGCTTACTCAAATATGGACTACATTCTATGTCACACTTCATGACTCAGCTTACATAGAATACTATCTACCTTCTGACTCAGATTCACATGCATTGTTTCGCTCCAGTGGTGCTCAAGATCGTCCAATTGCATCCTCAGCCATACCTGCACACCTTTACTACTTGCGAGTACATATGTTATTTCATTTTCATGTGTTGTCCCTAGTTTCCAAATTAGTGGCGCTCAAGGTGGCGCTGGAAGCGCTCTGGAAGCACTTTGTCTGTGTTCTGGCACTGGCTCTGGAAACATGTTCTGGCCACTACATTTTCAACTCCAACAAGCTGAACGGTGTGGCATCCCTGTCAGACTCAAAATAAATTACAGTAGTTTTAGCAGTATATCAAATAATTAAATAGCTAAGTCTTGAAGAACAATGCCCTGCGAATCTCTCCACAAAAATCTCCTCAGACAACTTGATGAAGCTAGCTTGGAAGTAGCAATGGCCAGGCTGGAAAATGCACATCACGAAATTGATAGTAGCGATAATAGCAATTCAACCACAACATACGGGGATTCCAATTCATCTCAGAGTGTCCTCTTCATTACTCTGCCATCTCCAATCTCAATGGATTCCAACTCCAGTGTTTCTGATGATACAGACTTGATGGTTGAGAGGGATAGGCAGTGTGGACAGGCTCCTGAATGCGATTGAGGCTCTGAAGGACAAAGTAGAGCATGCATGGGTTCTTGAAAAACCCACTGTACCATTGATGTGGTCATTGCAGCTCGGCCTGCTCAACCATTTTGCTGACCATTGCCCTCATCTGTTCCTTAGACGCCTTCGTGTATGGCCAGAAGTTTTCGATTCGCATCCTTGATCAAATAAGTAGCCACCCAATATTTCATAGTAGCTCTGAAAATTGTCAGTTGCCAGTTGCCATTCAACTCGCAACTTTCCTTTTCCGTGCAGGGCATTATGGAAATGTGGCATCACCAGAGGACGTGGCCCAGTGGGCTGGGGTTAGTGTGGGATCAGTGATCAATTTCACCAATCAGGTCATGGTCACGATACTGGATGAGCACGACACATTTGTCAATATTCCCCCTCATGACTCAGAGGATATGGAAAGAGCACATACCTTCACTGAATCATGGACATGTCTGGCATGGAGAAACAGCATCTTTGCTGCAGATGGCTCATCGATTCCACTCTTTGAAAAGCCCCAAATATTTGGGGAGAGCTTCTATGACAGAAAATCCAGGCATTCACTCAATTGTCAGGTGTGTATTCCAATGCACACAAAATGGAATACTTACCACTCATAGCTTGTTATCGTGCCACACAACCTTCTCGTGGTTGACTATGGGCTTGGTCACCCTGGAAGCATCCATGATGCATGGGTGTTTCAAGGTACTCGCATCACATCACGACTGGGAGACCTTATCCTTGAAGATCACTGGACCTGGGCAGATAGCGCATATCCCATGGAGGAATGGTGCACTGTTCCTTTTAAAAAACCCAAGGGCAGGTGGCTATCTTGCAATCAGAATTTATATAACAAATATCTTTCTAAGGTGATACTTACCTCGTACTGGTATGCATGCTAATCATGTTGAAAGGTCTGCATCCGCGTTGAGCACGCATTTGCTGCCTTGAAGGGTCAATTTCAGAGTCTCCATGAGCTGTGCTTGAAAATCCAGAACGAGAGGGATGTTAAGGTTGCAGTTTACTGGGTAATGTGTTGCATCATCTTGCATAACATGGTGATCCATTTTGAGGAGGAAATGGTTGGCATCGTCAAGCCCTTGAGTCGGTGGGCAATGGAGGAGGGGTCAGGCCAACAGGACAGTGACATGGTCATGGTAGGAGAGGCTGTGGGAACACCAGGTCAGCAATTTTGAATGAGGCTGTTAGATGGGCTGTTCCAATATCTGGGGCATGAATGTACCTAGTGTAAACAGACCAAAATGGTCGCCATATAAAGTTGAGGGAGCATAGCTAGCAATGCTGTAGGAGTCAGCTAAGTCCCACCCATTGATGATGAGGGTGTGTAAGGGGTCTTCACAGGATCCAGGCACTTTATGACTGACCTTGGAGAAGTCACTTACAATACCACATGCATTCTGCAAATGAAATGTACCCTACATTGCATCTTGATACAGTGTTGGAGTGAGTATGGGGGAGACAGAGAAGTAATACAGTATGGGGCGAGCGTGTACTTAATGATCATATGATGCACTGGGACTGAGAGACAAGTACAACAGAGAAGATGATGAGCCAAGCGGAGATGTGACAATGGATTAAAAAAAGAAATGGATGTGATCACAAAGGGTGGCTGGCCTAAGCAGTGGGGTCGGAAGACATTGAGCTGGAGCTGGCACCACTCTTCATGAGCTCTGCGAGTTGAATCTTGAGTCAAAGGGTTTCAGCCTCCCTCATGAAGGTGTTTTCTTCAGCATTCTTCAGCTCGATATGGAGCTTCCGGAGCTCCTGCTCCCTTTGATGCTTATCCTCCATGTCTTTCCACTGCATCCTGAGTTGCTCCTTCCTCAACTCGAGCTCCCAATCCTTCAGCATATACTGCATTTTCGCCAGGTACTGCGCAGTCTTACCAGAAGACGAGGATGCTAGTATCAACTCGGCCTCTTGACTCATGTCAATGACCTGGCTTTGAAGTTGAGACTTGTTGCGAGCAACTGGGAGAGAACTTGCCTCCGTTGATGTTGTCTTGGATGATGAGGACCACGGGGTCCTCACAACAGCCTTCCCCTTTCAGGAAGAGCTAGATGATGACGACACAGAGGAAATGACACTTCTGGTGGAAGTGGGGGGACAAAGGTATGGTGATTGGTGGAATGCAGAGTGATTATCCAAGAAAGGTGTGCAAGACTTGCAAGGGAGGGAAAATTGAGACTGCACCTCAGGAGTCAATGGCTGAGGATATGACTGCTGATTCATTAACAACGATCCATTAGTGATGTCCCAATAGAAATGCACCTGATCACTGTGAACCAACACCAAGTCCATGTTAACATCCTCTCCATCTCCAAAGCTGGGGTCCGTGCCTTCCAGATCAAAGATACTATTGGCAAATTCATCCCCCTCATTCACAACTAGATCACCAACATGAGACATCCTCTCGTCAACTTCACCATCCTCCAGATCTTGATTGCCGCGCATTTCCTTGGTCCCAGTATTCGAAGGGGTACCTTCATCCACCAGAGTGGCAGGTGACCCCACTCCCAAGTCTGAAGTCTTCTGTGTACCAGATGATTTATTTTGGACAATGGCTAAAAAATCTTCAGTGCGATTTTTGTCTGGCTCAGAATTAATTGGGTCAGAGTCGAAGGAGGGGTTGCCCTGCCAGATGGAATGCAGATTGTCATACCAGGGTAAAGTGTTGAGAACAGCTTCTGTAATCATACACATCAGCAACTGTAATCCCACTAGATAGATTGATAACTTATGATGGAGATTTGCATAGCTTGCATGACCAGGCATAATGCCTTCCCCTGATTGTTTAAAGTGTGCACAGCACTTGCGATATGATCCCTTCAGCCTAAATGATCATTAAAAAATCACAAATAAAATATGAAGAGACTGACATAGTGATGCAGTTGCCTACACTAACTTGGAACTTAGCAGGGCCCGCCATGGACATGTCCTTGTAGTGGGATCATTCTTGAATACAACTTCAGCAATAATTGCTTGAACTTCTTTCTTGTTATGGCCCACTGGCCCCTTGTCAGGTGAAGGTGGTGAGATGGTTGTGATCTTATCACTAAAAAGGATTCTCCAGTTTGTGGGATGGGTGAGCAACCAGTTGATGAGTATATTGGTACAAGGAATGTCCCAGTTGATGTTCTTCAGCTGAAGACCTTCTGTAGTAGATGCATCACCAGTAGTGGTGACAGCCCGCTGGCTGGATGAAGCCAGGTTCTTGCCCTTGGTTCCGCCACAAGTAGATCTACCACTCGATCCATGACCAGAGCCTGAATTCCCGGTGGGTCTGTCGGATCCTCCTCGATGGGCTTGTTCACTTGAAGACACCATGGGCTGACCTGAGATTGCTTGCAGGCGAGCAGAGCGCCAAATGCATGGTCATAGAGGAGACATAACTTTTCAAACTCCGCAAGGCCAATGCCAGTTGCAGATGCCATTCCAGAACAATTCCAGAGCGCTTCCAGCGCCACCTTGAGCACCACTATTGTTCATATCTATACTCTTATATGTTTTCACACGTGTACAGGTCGGGTGCGTGCATGCCGAGCTGGTATCGACATCCACTTGGTCACTCCTTTCATGGTTTGCTTTGTGTAGCTTGTTCTCGCACTTTGACCAATACTCGAATACTTGCCTTGCTTTGCCCTTCGTCCCCGCTATACATAGCAGGAGTACGTGCAAACACGTGTCTGGTGAATCGAGTGCCACATAATATGGCCTCTGAACGGTTGCACACCACCACATCGCGGGAGAGACGTATCTAGTGGAAACAAACCACGCTGTGACAAGCGATGCAACAAGCATATACAAATGCCGGTACTGAGGGACCACGGCACGCCTGATGATTCTTTCTTCCGATGATCCCTCGCTACGTTTGGTGGGCCTGTTCTAGCTGTCCGTCGCCCCTGGTGTTACCTTGTCGTGCCCCTCTCTGCATACCCCACACAAGGCTAGTACTCATGCTCCTGAGTCAGCGAGATGCACTTGGCAGGCAACGCTAGGAATACATTCAAAATTTAATTCGACCGCATTAAAGAGACATGTATATCAGAGTCGTAGAAGGCTTTTTCGAGGGAACAAACGCCAGTTCATATGCAGTAGATCTGGGTGCAACCTAGAAGACACACATTTCCCTTATTTTGTATGCACGAGTAGTATTTGTCTCACTATAGTATAGAGTCTTATGGACTGCGTCAATTCGCGAACTTGGCAAACGGGTTGTATCGTTGTGAGCAGCAACATTAGCGCAGTTCGCCGGCGAGGGAACGACTAACCAAGATAAGCCATTGGTTGCCAAGGGCAGTAACTGGTAACTCATTGACGAGACCAGTGTCGTGGAGGGGGGCCAGCTCCCCCTTATGCAAGGATCGGGAATTCCAGTCTGGCAGTGCAGGATCAGGCGAACAGACAGTATCAAAGAGCATCACTGTGTCATTAGTCTCGGACAAGGGGGACTGATTACGATGCTACTGTTCAGTATGTGTGGTGCCTTTAGACATGCGGGAATGAGCTGGGCAGGTACGACATGACTGGCGGTCCTGGGCTTCTCGTAAACCACAGCATCCAACTTTCTCCCCCTCACCGATTTCTACCGACGGTTGGTGTACCGGTGAGTCCCCCCACAGTTCTTCAGTCTACGTGACTTGCTCAAGCAGCAAAGCCGGATTTCCTCTCGTCTTTCCAACTAGCGTGCTGCATATTGGCGAGTCCCTATTGGTCCATCACTGCGTTTGTGCACCGACGTTCGGGTAGCAGTATCCACACCCAGACGCCTAAGATTGCCTGCTCTACACGGTGTGTCTTTACCTGTGGGCACTTCTGCGTTGTTTAATTAGCCTCCCTGATTTGAGTAGCATTCTGACACTCAAGATTGCTCACCCTGTTTCTTTGACATTTCCAGGGATAACGTAGGTTTCCACTGTTCTGCTGTCTTATTGCAACTGATCACCAAACCCAGTCTAAAGGCAAAACCAGTTCCGCTGTGTATATCATCCAGGTGTAACAGCATTCAATGGCTCCAGCAGACAATGTTTCTCGCAAGCGGGCAGAGTTAGAACGCTATCCTCCGGGACATGATGGCCGGGATGTTGCTCTCTTCGGACTGGCGGATGCCCTCAGCGACAGATACGAGGAAGAGGAAGAAATCGACTACTTGAACGAGGCAATTGATTTGCACCACGCGGCTTTGGAACTCCGACCAATTGGAAATAACGATGACGATCGGGCCCGGTCACTCCACCACCTCGCTCTCTGTCTTTCATATAGATATGGAAAGCAAGGGGTCTTCGATGACTTGGAAGAAGCCATCGCGCTTGGACGTGAAGCACTAGAGCTGCGTCCACCGGGGCATCCCAATCGTGATGTGTCTCTCCACAATCTCGCTTCTGACCTCAGGACGAGATTTATGAAACACGCTGTGACCTGCGACTTGGAGGAGGCTATCAACCTCCTCCGTGCAGCTTTGAAACTATGCCCCTCTCCACATCCTCTCCTGTCTTCATCGCTCCAAGGACTTGCTCTCTGCCTGTCGAATAGACATGATAACCAGGGGGGAGTCGATGACTTGGAAGAAGCCATCACGCTCGGACGTGCAGCACTAGAGCTTTATCCACCAGGGCGTCCTGATCGTGGAATAGCTCTTTACAACCTTGCATGCGACCTTTGGAAGAAGTTTCGGGGACAGGCTGACACGCCTGGTTCGCACAGGGCAAATTCCCGTCATCAGGCTGTGTCGGTGGTTCGTCCAACAAGCAGGGCTGATGTCGCCTCTTCCCTTTTCGAGCTCTCAGAACACCTCTGGAACAGGTTTCAGAAGCAGGCCATGATGACCGACTTGGACGATGCTATTTGTCTTGCAACGTGTGCTTTGGAGCTCCGATTGCCTCGCGAAGTTGTTTCCGTTGGAGCTTGGGTTCAGAGGCTGTCGCAAGGTGCATACTCGAACGAACCCGTCATACTTGGTCGAGTGGTAGACGATCTGTGTGTCCTTGTGAAATACCACAGGGCCAGATTCCAAGCTCGGCACGCAATCGTCGACCTGAACGAGGCTATCACCTTATACCGATATGTGCTGCGACTCCACCGGACTGGGCATCCCAGTCGCGCTTTGTCCCTCCACAACCTGGCGCAGTGTCTAGCAGACCGGTTTCGTCAACAACCCGCAGCAGCCGATTTGGACCAGGCTATTGCTCTCGAGCAAGAAGTCCTGGAGTTACTCCTACGTGAAGACCCAGGTTACGAGGTGTCTCGACGCTGTCTTGCGGCCTACCTCCAAACGAAACTCAATTCACAAGTTGCCATGATGTCCTCGGATGCGTCAAATGTTACCCTCTTCGACATTAAGCAAGTCATCCGTAATGTTGCATTTGAAACCCTCAAAACCACGCCAACCAGGCTGCTGCACACACCTACTGGCATATTGTGCAGCCGTGATGCGCAGGTATCACATTTTATGAACAGTCAACAGTGCAAACGGCTGGTGTCACTATGCACAACGTGCGACCGGGACCAGCAAATAGACCTCATTCATGCTAATGTCTCGAGACACTTCCGGTACGCCACGCTTTCGCACCGCTGGGGTGAAGCAGAGCCATCATTGCGCGACATCGAGGGCCACCCGATATATGGCATGTCGGCCAAGGGGGGCTTTGGGAAGCTCCAAGCCTTTTGTCGTGTTGCCCTGGAGTGGGATTACTTATGGGCATGGAGTGACACGTGCTGCATCGACAAGCACAGCAGTGCCGAGGTGCAAGAAACGATTGGATCGATGTTCGCGTGGTATCGACAATCCTCCTTGACCATCATATACCTTTCTGATGTTTCCAATGCCGGTTCGCTTGGGCACAGCGAATGGTTCAAGCGTGGGTGGACCCTCCAAGAACTACTGGCTCCCGAGTGCATACTATTCTACACTCAAAACTGGTCACTTTACAAGAACCTGGCGTCTTCGAACCATAAAGCCGTCATCGCTGTGCTGGAAGAGCTGGAGGTAGCAACTGGAATAGAGTCCCAATTCTTGTCCAAATTTTCTCCAGGTATGGATCATGCCCGTTCGAGACTACAATGGGCGTCTTTGCGTCGTACCACACGACCTGAGGATGTCGCCTACTCACTTTTCGGGATCTTCAATCTTCATCTTCCCGTTCTGTATGGCGAATCTGCTGAGGACTCGCTAGGCCGTCTCCTAGCCGAAATCATATCGCGGTCTGGGGATATCTCGGTTCTGGATTGGGTGGGAGAGGCGTCACTGTTTCATAGCTGCTTCCCTACTCACATCACCTCATTTCAAATGCTCCCGTTGCCTCCGCCCCAACCTAACACAGACGAACGGTCGTCGTCAATGAGTCTGCAGCCCACGTCACCATTCGGAGTACTACGAAGGTTACGTGGCTCACTCACTACGTCGCTCCTCCCCCAGTTTCTCCGCCGTCCCCAGACACCGTTAGGCATTGCCCAGCGTATTCTGGCGGACCGGCGGAAAACTCCAGATGCGTATGCACCACTGGCACGCGATGCATACGACTTCCACTCACTTCCTAAGGCGCCCCTTCCACGATTCATCAATCGCCGCCTTATACTACCATGTATCGCCCATCGAGTTACAGATATCCGGCTCAAAGGGACAGATCTATCGGCACCGAGTTACACGTACGAAATCCAGGCATCCGGTCTGAGGCCGCTTGAGATCGCACTGCCACACAAGCTAGACGATGCAACCAGGTTGCAAGGTGCTTTGCAGCTCGTTCGTCCTTGGCACTCGAAGCTGCTTGGTCCATCCGTCGAGCTAGATGCCGTGACTGAAGAGCAGCTGCTTTTTGCATTGGATAGGTCATTTAATGCCTTTCTCTTGATTCAGTTACCTCACGATGAGCACAAAAGGATCGCATCTTCTACCCTCATTACTGCTCGGCCCATGAACCGGGCCAGCATTCTGAAAAGCAAAGCCAAGATATTCAATATTGTGTAGATAATCGTAGCATCATGATATTGTCCGCTGCACATATCCAATTTGCCTGCACTTGTCCAACTATTACGTCGACTCGCATTCAACCCGGGCTAGTGCCGGAAATTTTGGATGTCATCTCCACCCGTTCACCCATCCCGAAGGCAAATCGGAGTAATCATAGGTACAGTTATGGAACACACGAGGAACAACTTAAATGTAGAACAAGATATATAAGAACTCAAGACCCCCAATTGATAATTGAAGCATGACTCGAAAACGTTGCATGTAACGCGGAGAGAACAGGTCCACTGAAACGCAAACATCTTGCCTCCGAGATCGCAGTACCGTCATTCCTTCCTCTCCTCTTCAGCCAGTTCGCTGTCTGGAATGTCATCCACGGTTTGAACCGGGAACACGCTGTCTAAGTGCCAAATCATGTCCAGTCAGCAAACACTGTAAAAAGTAAAATCACTAAAATTAAGTGTCCAAATCACTTTTAATGAGTGTCAGAGCAGCTGAGAATCAGTGTCAGTCATTGAACTTCAGTGTTTTTCTGTGACACTGAAGTACCCATTCAGCCTACTAAAAAACAGTGTCCTAACCACTGAAAAATAAGTGTTTCCCTCTGGTGAGAGATGGACTTTCCCCTCACTAGACCTTGACGAGGTCCAGAGGCTTGGTGTGGTGGCTGCCCCACTGCCTAAGAAGTGAGTTATATGGGTGAAATTCCTGTCAGGTGTTCAAAGTGAAACTCGTCCACCCCCTCCATCCAAAGGATGGGTGTCAAGCTTCCCTGAGCCGATGCTAAAAACAATCAGTGAAAACTTAGAGGTATGCACAGCTGGGAGTACAACCCTGGGGCACTGGAGGGAGTTGTTTTGGTCTAGGCCCTGCTGCAGGAGGTTTCTGTTGGCATAGATATTCAGCTGGCCACCTCGCTTAATCCTGACACCTTCGTATACAAATCGGAGGTAATCCCCCAAAGAAGGTGGCAAAGGCACACCAGGAAGCGTGGCATACAGCTGTTTTGACCCCTCTGGATTGGCTCCCTGTGCGGTCAGCAGTCCCCTTGTCAGGGTCTGTATTATTGACTGGGAGGTTTTTAGTCAGTTGGGCCCCTTTGATGCCTTGAGTGCAACACTGTTTCCTAGCATGGATAGCCCAACCTGACATCACCGGAGCTGACAACTGGTACTCACTTATGAGTTTTCCTCCTACCTACACAAAAAAAAAAAAAAAAAAAAAAAAAAAATAAGTGTTTCTATCATTGAAAAATGGTGTCCATTTCATTGAATAAAAATGTTCTATGTGCTGCTTAACAGGATCATGTATCATGTAGTACTACCATCTACTACTATGGCACACTCTAAGGTGATTACATAAGATGACTAGACATCATATCAGGGGTTCACACTCACCAACTTCTTTTTTTGGGAGAATTGGCCTGGCTCAGTCTCAAACTTATGACCTTCGAGAAACTGGGGATGAAACATTACCACTGCACCACCAGTGCTTACAATTAGAGGTGCATCTTCATTACTTAGCCACCCCAGCCAACTTTGGAATCCTCCTTCTAACTCTGACAGCCTCATTATTCACAATCTGACTCGCAGCGCCCCCTGCCAAAATTGGAGCTCAGATTCCACCCCCGACCACATGCCCGAATTCAAACTCCGACTAATCAGCTTTGAATTTGTAATCCCTAGCTTGTGATAGTGACACTGATTTTGCATGACTGACATTGAAAATCAAGTGCACAATTGAGGCAATCATAAAATCAATGTCTGACCAATGACACTAAAAAGATGTGTCCCTGACTTTGGTGTCACAAACACTGTTTTTTAGTGATTTTACTTTTTACAGTGAAAATCCCTATGAGCTACTTACCTGCATGCCTTCCACAAGTAAGTGCTTGCCAATTGTGTGGTCAGTCCCTGTGCATTGATGGGTTATGTCACCCTCTTCAGTGGAACCCCCTGGCAGTGCCCATGAAAGGATTATGTTTACCATCTGCAGGTTCTGGATGATCTCTGTGGAGGACTTCTGTGCTTACCCAGTGAGGGAAACAGGACTCCCTCACTGCAGGGGTCATCTTTTCTGTGCAATTCATGGTTGAGGACATATTTCCTGATAGCAGTGACCCTCTCAACAAGAAAGAGTCTGCTTGGATAATTTCCCCACTCCATGAGATAGACTTTACATGGTGAGTGTTTGTATTGGTGGTGGTTCCATTATCTGGGCATCTGCTTTGAAGACAGCAGCCTGTGAAGTGATCTCAGCAGCCAAGTTGGGACGATATTTCTTGAAAGGCTGTCATCATGTCCAGTAAATTTTGTCTGTAAGATTTTGTATGGCCTGCCAAAGAAACACAATGGGCTGGCCACTGTTGGAACATAAAGTGCCCCTGTGGTACTTGACCACTGTGCGATGTTTTGGATGCTTACATAAGCTGAAATAGCGCACCTACTTGTAGTATTTTCTACTAGTATTCCCTCAGTAGTTTGTTCACTACTGAGGGTAAGTCCATTCATATTACAAGTATTCTACCATACTGACATCCTGTGGTAGCCTACAGGTATATCTAATATATTGGTAGTTTGTTCACTACTGAGGTAGCCTACAGATATTTCTACAGGTTATGAGCCCTGCCTAGTGCAGTGAAAATTTTCATATAGGCAAGACCTTGACTTGTAGAGACTTGAAGTCTCATACAGGAATTATGACTACTCACATCCTCTCTACTACTCTCAAAGTTACTGGAATCTATATTATGGACATACCTGAGCTCACACACAATGGCCACAACTGGAACCACTATGGGGAGTGGTTCTGCAGGCAGTTGACAAAGAAGGCTTCATAGGGTTCCTAAATGGGTCTGAAACATGACCTACTGATCCAATTGAGCTGGAAGGATGTGGCCAAGGATGGGCACCATGTACTGATGAGGAATGAGAACAGGTTGCAGCCTGGAAAGCTGCTGACAGTGCCTGGCAGCAGTGCAACAGCTTTGCCTCCCATCTCATTATATGTGGACTACCCAACTCAATCCTCTGCAGCATAATGCATTTAGAGTCTGTGCATGAGATGTTCACTTACCTTGAGTCTTGCTATGGCTCGATCCCAAGGCCTGCAAGCTGGAGGGCAGTTGAAGGTGCTGTGCAAAGTGATGACTGGCACAAACCTTCACTTGCACTAGAGACAACTAGTGCAACTCCACAAAATATCGTCCTTGACCTATTGGCCACCCTCAATGGTGAAAGGGACAACATGCAGCTGTTGTCCAAGCCTGTAGCAGTTGCACCTAGTCAGCACATACAAGTTGAAGCCTCAAGCATTGATGTACCTACACTGGAGGTTGAATGAGCCCTAAATGGGCCTTTGGAGCTGGAGATGGAGGTAGTGCCATGCGAAGCAGGCAGTGGCCAGATGGATGAACCTGAAGACACAAACCCAGAAGTGTCAAACAGCCATATAGACAAGACCAGCACTATAGGCACATGTGGTCAACTTGTCAACATGACAAGGGATCTACATCTATTCAAACCCAGCAGTGAGACTTTCAATCTTGCAATTAATTCTACAAATCTCAAGGACAGTCACATCATTGAAACTACACTACAAATGCCTGTCGAACACGATCAGTGTATTCAGACATGCAGTGGTCTGATTGCTGACATACCTGACCCTCTGAGTGCCCATGTTGCATGCTCAAATTTGTCCACTCAATGTCCTGGCCAAGTCTTTGGTACTATGAACACAGAATGCAAGTTAGCACAAGCACAAACATTTGATAATGGAGAAGTCACCTTACCACATCCTCATGAAGTGCAAATGACCCCTCTGAACCTGAATGTGCCTGCTAATGAGCCAAAATGGCTCCAGGACCCTCAAGAGGCCAAGTGGCCCCAGCCTGAACAAGATCACATGCAAGCAATGTGACAAGAGACCTATGAAGGTCAGCACACATGGAAAGTCTCAATTGATGAGACTAGGGGTGTAGGTGAAGACAGTGAGGGTACCTCCCACTGGGAGCATAGTTGAGATGGTGGGAGAGCATCAACAAAGCTGGAGATAAGAGCAATCAGCACTTGAATGGCCAAGATATGAGGTGACTCACCAAATGTGGAATTTCGGCCAAAGGAAGCCAATGACAAGTGCTACAGCAGTGCAAACAATGGTGCAATGAGCAGCCATGCTGTCTGCTCATATAGAGCAGAGAAGGGGTTGCTAGCTGACAAGAGAAGTCAGTACACTCAAAAATGAGAGGTAGAATGGCTGAATCATTTACCTGCACCACCTGAACTGCCTCCAGACCTCATTGTGCACAACTGGATACCCTACAGGACTCAACATCGATGTAGGAAGATCAAATTAGACTGGCAAGATGTCAGTAAAGCCTGTGTGAGCCGAAGCATGCACCATGCCACCAATGTTTCCCTCAAGGCAACTCAAGTTACCTTACAGAAGCTCTCACAACCCCCCAAGAACCCTCTGGACATTGCTAATGCCTATCTATGGCAGGGGGTGTGTTCTATACTGAGGTGTGCCATCAACAGCCCACACGAACATCGTACAGCACTCACACAGTGATGTGGCAAAGGCACAACGTGCATGCAAGTTGTGTATTACCAAAATGGGAACAATGTGGCAGCACAGCCACAATGTGTGCCCTCATGACTCTATGCACACAAGACTCAAACAGAAATTATACTCATTTACTCATATCATTTGGTATACATTTCTTTTTTCTTAAGAGGAGGCTGGAATTAAGACTATAAAGAAGGTCTCAGGTTTCTGTGGTAAGAAGACTTAAATATTAACAAGCTAACCTATAAAGAAGGTCTATGGTAGTGTATCAGTAAGGTAGCTGTAGGGTTAATATAGTAAACATACCTCAGGCTTCTGTGGTAAGAAGACTGAGGTGCATGAGGAAAAACTAACTGCCTAAGTGCGAAGAATTATTATGTAAGCTTGTATGCTGTAAGCAAATAAACATAGGGGACACATGTTCCAACACACCCCCTCAGTGTAGCAAGTCTTTAGAAAATAATTCCCATACCAAGAGAAAAGCATTCATTCTTCTCACATGACAGTCCCTTGGTGAGAACATTGGTGGTCTGCTCATTTGTAGAGATGTACTTGATGTCCACTTCTCTATCTTCAACCTTCTTGCAGATAAAATGATGATGAATAGGTATGTGCTTTGTGTGGTTGTGGAACATTGCATTGCTTGTCAGGGCTATTGCAGACTGATTGTTGACCAGGAGGGAAGTGGGCTGTGCAGTCATATCCATATCTAGTTCACATAGTGGCATTTGTAGCCAAAGTATTTCTTCTGCAGCTGCCAAGACTGCCATGTACTCAGCTTCCATGCTAGACAAAGCAATGGAGGTCTGTTTCTTGGATGACCAGCTAACTGCTCCACTGGACAGAGTAAAGATGTAGCCAGTTACAGAATGACAGTCATTTACATATGCAGCCCAGTCAGCATCAGCATAGCCTCCAAGAGAACTTGCAGAGTCTCTTGTGTACTGTAAATGCACATCAACAGTTTTTCAAAGGTATCTGTAAACACATTTGAGTGTGGTCCAGTGTTGGTTGCCAGGGGTAGCCACATGCCTGCTAAGCATGCCCACAGCAAATGTGAGATCTGGCCAGGTAGCCAGCATAGCATACATCAATGCTCCAAGAGCATTTCAATATGCTTGTAGGTCATAGGCAGGAGCATCAAGTTTCTCTGATTTTAAGTTCTCCTCAATGGGCATGGACACTGCATGGCCATCCTGCATGCCCATACACTCAAGAATGAGCTCTATATAGTGATGCTGAGACAATTCTATGGTTCCCTTGTCATGATCTCATATAGTCTCCATACTGAGGATCCACCGAGCCTCACCTAAGTCAGAGAGGTCATACTTGGTTGATAATTGGACTTTGAGGTGGTCGATGGCCTCACAGCTCTTCGAGAGGATCAGTTTGTTGTCAATGTAGACAGCAACTATAATTAAAATGCCATTTTCATCTTTGTAGAAAAGACTGTGATCAGTGTCACTGCATGTGAATCCGAGAGATTCAAAGACTTCTTGTAGTCGATTGTACCAAGCTTTTGGAGCCTGTTTTAGTCTGTAGAGCATGCAATAGAGACACCAAATGATGCCACTTGAGTCTCAGAAGCCAGGAGGAGGATGGAGGTATATTTCCTCATCAAGTTTGCCATTTAGAAAGGTGGACTTTACATCCATCTGGTGGATCTCCAGATTGAACTTAGCAGCAAGGGCAAGTAGGGTTCTGATGGTAGAAAACTTAGCTACAGGCACAAATATCTCTGTATAATCAATTCCATGGACTTGTGTGAATCCCTTTGTGACAAGTTGGGCTTTGTACTTATCAATGTCACCTGTAGGGCTTTGCTTTATCTTATAGACCCACTTTGAACCTATAATCTTTCTGTCAGGTGGATGCAGTACCTCCTCATACAATCCTATAGTGCGAAATGTTGCTAATTCATTGGCCATCACTGCATACCAGCAGTCAGCATCAGTGTGATGCATCACATCTGTGAACATCATAGGCTCATTGTCGCAGATTGTGCTTGTTTGGTATGCAGTAACTTCTTCCCTTTCTGGGTCATCACCACTCTGCTTCACCATTGCCACACCTTCTTGTGCACTCACCTCTGTCTCAGCACCCTCACCCTCTGCCCCTGCACCCTCCACAGATGGTAAGCTATGTTTTTGATATGCATTGACAAAATAGCATTGATTGTCATCTTGAATAGGCATTTTTCTGGCTTGGGATGACCTTTGAAGTCCCAGAGGGGGGATAGGGATCAGATAAGGACTGGTGTGGGACACTACCTCTGGGTAGTGTGTGAATAGGGGAAAGCTGTGGGGGAAATCCCTAGGCTTGACCCAAGGGGTGCTGAGTAGGAAGGAGACATAGAATACAATGGTAGAGTCGGTCAAGGAGTCAAATGTGGGGCATGGAATTTAATTCTGCAGAGATGTAGGCAAATTGGGTACAAGTAGACTTGCTTTTCAAAATTCTGAGTGTCAATCTTGGCCTGACAAAATAATTCTGAGATGAATTAGGCACACAGGAGGGGAGACAAGGTAATAGCAGATCAAAGACACAGATATGCAGAAGACACAGAGGATGCAAGGACACTTTGTACACTTTAGACATGCATATGACACAGATTTTGAGTCCCAAAAGATGATGATTCCTTTTTCTTTGTTGCTGAGGCAGAATTATATAGTACATGGATAGTAAGGTACTGATCAGAGAAATGTGGGGCAGGTAAAGCAAAATTCCAAAAAAAAAAAAAGAGGGTGATGTGTCAGATGCCAAAGCCATACAGAATTGTGTGAAATCAAACTGAACAGTAGTAACTGAGGAAAAGAAAAACAAATGGGAAAGGGTGGGTATCTTCCAACAGGATAAGTGTGCATCATACTGTGGAGTGGAACATGAAGGATAGAGGCCATAGATGCAAAGGGGTTCTTGCATTGTGGAGAAAGATTTGCAGGAAAGGAATGAGAGGGGTAACTGGAGTTTTTTACTGATGATCTGTGTGATTTCCCAGCTATGTGGTGAGGCAAAGGTTGGGGGGGACATGACTGCAGAATTCCAGACAGACATATGTCAGGTTGATGTTGACATGGAATTCTGGGATGATGACTGGTGTGTGTTATTGATGGACAGGGGAGCTCCAAAGGTTTGACAGGTGAGGTGGTGCACAAGGCTGATGCATGAGGCTGATACAATAATTCTGAAGATGACAGACATGGAACTCTGATAGGGGTCGACTTTGGTAATGGCAGAATTTTGGTGTTGGCATCCCTATTTCAGCCTCAGGGAGTATACCACTCCCTACACCTCCTATGGTCTTTGAATGCTGACTGTCCTTGGTCAGAGGTCATTGAGTTGCAACAGAAGGGCAGCAGAGATCCAGCAGGTGATGTAAACAAAGATGGCTTGTGTTTGGCCATGCACCTTGTGTGAGTAAAAACTCTGCACTTAGATAATGTGTCAGCAACAGTGCTGAAAAACTTGCCCAGAAACTGTCTCATCATCAGATTCACCCTTGTTACCCCACCATCCCACTCGCAGATTCTCACTTCCTTTGCCAACTACCATGCAAGCTTACTCCATCAATGACATGTGTCCCATGTTCAGCATGAGGGACCAGGCAACCACAGTGCTCACTGCAGCTCTAGGGCATGTCTGGGACCTGATCAAGGTGGTGCCACAGCCAGAGGAGAGTTTGGGGACCATCTATGCATGGGTGGAGGACTGGGACAAGACATGGGTGAGTAAACCTTCCATGGTAGTGTATCATGCTATGATGGAATTCTGCAGGCCAGTATTCACTCATGGTGGAGATATGTCAATGACAATGGAATTTCTATACTGAAGGTTCATGACAAGTGCATGTGCAACTACACTGAGGAATCTGCAATGTGCCAAAACCTTCTAGTCCTGGGTGCCATTGCCATTGCTGACCTCCAGTGCCCAGTGGAGCAGAGATGGATCCACATTGATGACATCTTTGAAGACTACCAGGAGAGGGTAGAATTGAGGGTGCAGCTTGAGGCAGAGAGGTTGACAAGAGAACCTTCTATGCACATGCACAGACAGGCAGCAATGGTGATAGGTGAAGGTCAAGGCTGCATGCCCAGTGACACTGGAGCAGGGGAGTCTTCAAGGGAGACTGGAGGACAAGTGAGGCAACAGATGGATAGTACAGGCAAGGGGAAGGGTAAGGAAAAGGTATGTCCTACCCTCCAGGAAACTCCATGTGTGATGGCTAATGTTCAGAAACTTTCTGCAGGCCACAGATGAAGTTGACAAGCTGGAGAATGATGAAGGCAACTGCCCACCTAACCCAGACCCATTGAAACTGGCACTCCAGCACCTGAAGCCAACCTTCCATGTAGGGAGTGTGTGAAGGTAGATGCAGAGTGCAAAGGGCTACCTGGGGAGTTGTGTGAGTGATGCAGGCAGGCCAAGTGGAAGTGCAGCTGGTCACTCAGAGTGGGTAGGAAGGTGAGTACAAGCTGATCATGACATGAAGAATGAGGGCACTGAACCATAACACAGCACAAGAACACTGGTAGTGGAGAGACAGCTGCTGGGCCATTGCACAAACAGACCAAGTCAGTAATGGTAACAGTGATGACTGAAACTCTGGTGATGACTGGGCTGAAACTTCAAATCCCTGCTCACATACCACCCCCTAGGCAAAACTCCAAACCAACTCCTGGGCACCCAACACCTCATGCTAGTCCTCCTTTGACCTCAAACATGCCTCCTCCTCCTGCACCTTGACCACCTCTTTTCCTTCCATCAGCAACCCCTGCACCTCAACCTCACCCTGAGCCAACTCCACCACCTATGGACAATCTTGGAGACCTTGGCAATGGTGGACTCTTTGGCAGACTGACTGGATTATTGGACAATCCACCCACACCCAATGTCAGTGTGCAGGACCTGTCCAAAGTTCCCCCAGTTGAAGAAACTCTGCTGGTCACAAACCTGAGCAAATTGACTACGCACAAGGCTCTTGCTGAGTACATCTGACTGTTTGAGGGTAGGGTGGATAACAAGGAGTTTGAGTTGACCCAGATCCACCAGATGTTGGGGCTGTTGGTGATGTGAATGGAGTGACAGATTGGCACAGTTCAGGGGCGACATGAGGAGCTGAAGAGGTTGAAGGATCAGCTCAAAGATATGTAGGCACATGTACAGTAGCATAGGTAGATTGCAGAATTATTTTATTTTATTTTGTGAGTCTTTTTGGTACTTGAACAGAATTATCACTAAGAAAGGAGCAGGAGAAGAGAATGAATTGGTGAGAGATGAGAGAGAGATGAGTGGTTTTTTTTTGTTTTTTTTTGTTTTGAGGACTTCTTGTGAGCAGAGATGGTTTTGTTTTATATGAGATGAAGAGGGTATATATATAAGCGAAAGAAAAAGTGGAGAGAGGAAAGAAAAGAAAGAGAAAGATAGAGAGAAAAGTGTGCTACTCATCTGATTTGTCCAAAGGGATGCCAGCGAGTGTGGGGTCTGGTAGTGAATCGTCTTCCAGGTGATCTAAGTCACATGTGGAAATTCCAGGCAACTGTGTGACTTCAATATGAGCAGTGTTCTGTGGGAAATAGGGGTAAAGACAGAAGGCAGCAAAACAGAATTTGGACACTGCACCATCTAACTCAGTAAGTATGTACAAGCCTCCTTTGGTGTGATGGACAATGATCATTGGGCCTAGGTACTGTGGTTTGGTCTTGTGATTGAGCTCTCACTTGATACATGAATTCTGCACAAGGACAAGTGACCCTGGTTCAAAGTCAAAGTCTTTGATTGTACATTTGAAGTGAGTGACAAAATCTTTGACAGAGGGAGTGATGAAATCTTTGACAGAGGCAAAGTGGGATTTAACCACTAGATTGTGAATGTGGGTGAGGTCATCTGGACATTTCTGAAGTTGATGAGCACAGTGAGCAATGAGTTCTGTCATCAAGAAAAATTCTGCCTTGAAAGGGGCTAAGAATGTCACCTCAGTAAGGTCAAAAGGGAGTCTAGGTTTGATGCCATGAGCCATGTAGAATGGAGAAAACCCAGTTGCCTTGTGAATCATAACCCTCTCCACCCAGAATACTGCAGGAGCAACTTCTAACCACTTTGATGCCTCTCCTCCACAACTTTTCACCAACACCTCCCTCACATTGAAATGCTGTCACTCAACAACTCTGTTAGCTTGTGAGTTATAGGGGGAGATATGTATATGGCAAATTCCGAAGGCCTTGGAAAGCCAGTTGAGGGCAAGGACGTAGGGTCTGCCATTATCTGTAACAATCTCCACAACTGCACCCCAGTGGCACAAGATCTGTTCAAAGATGAATTTTCCAATGGATTTACCAGTTTCTGCATGAAGCATAGGCCACTCTGGGTAGCTTGTGAGGGAACAGTGAGCTTGGGTGATGTAGCAAAACCAGTTTGACTTTGGCATTAAGAACATTTTCATGTATGCTTTGTAGAATAGGGGTTCTGGAATGGTGATGACTGGCAGAATATGTATGTGATCCAAACAGCATATTTGGCACTCATGACATGACTTGACATACCAGTGGACATCCTGCTCTAGCATGGGCCACCAGAAATGAATCAGCAAATGCATGTGGGTCAAGAAGATACCCTTGTGTCCTAGCTCATCATGAGCTTGATGAAGAATCCTGAGGCATTTGTGAAGAGCAACTACTAGTTGGTGATGTCCTTGAGGCTCTTTCCTCCACAGCTCTCCTCCTTTGACAAAATACTGGGTGGTGAGATGCACCAGGCTCTCCAACTCCCTTTCCTCCAATCCTTCTGGTGTCTTCTTTGTCTCCAAAAACTCCTTCACCATTTTCAACCTCTCCTCTTTCTGGATTGCTTTCTCTGAGCACAGGATTTCCATCTCATAGACACTCAGTGAGGATTGTTCAGAGGAATAGATGCCTAGACTCTGTGACAAGACTGAGGGTGAGTCTGACATGATACTCAGAATTTCTGAAGGGTAAGGCTGAGACTTGAAATGGGCCTCCCTACAGTTCAAGAGTATGACAGCAAAGGCTCCACACTCATCTATCCAGTCCTTGTAGTCCTCTTCCCCATCCCTATCTTCTTCTGCTGTTGGTCTCCTTGAAAGACTGTCTGGCACTGCATGCTTGTGTGTAGGGACATGTGCAAGCTTGAAGTCAAATAAAAGAATTCCTGCAATCCAGCAGTTGATGGTTGTGTTGGGCTGTAAGTCAGGATTGTTAATCATCCCCTTTATATATCATGCATCAACCTTGACAACTAAATTCTGCATGCCAAAAATGTGAAGTCTGATGTCATGTAAAGTGCAGAAAAGACCAAAGAGCTCAACTTTAGCTTGGCTGTAGTGGTGCTCATGGTTGTTGAGAGTTATTGAGCTGAACCTTGTAGGGTAACACTTTTTATCTTCCCCCTCCTGCATGAGGAGGTATCCTACAGTGATATTCAAAGTGTCAACTGCTAGAATGACCTTCCTTTTGGAATTGTAGTCAATAGTATGTAGTGCAGGGGACAAGATGATAGCCTGGCAAAGATGTTCCATGGCTTCTCTATGTTCATTGTGGAATTTGAAGGGGATATCTTTCTTGGTCAGCTCAACAAGGGGATGTGTGTGTTTAGTGAAGTCTTTGACAAAGATCCTGCAATATGAGCAAAGACCTAAAAATCTGTGCACTTCAGTAACATTTGTGCAGTAGGGCCAGTCTTTAATCTTTTGGACTTTAGCTTCATCCAGAATTCTCCCCTCAAATGACACCTTATGCCCAACCACTATGATAGATGGTGCAGTGATGACACATTTCTTTGCTGAGACAGTAGCTCCTGCATGGCATAGACAGTGTAAGATGCAGTTGACATTCTGTAGGTGCTCCCAGATGAAATGTCTGATCCCAGAATTTTGTGGGATTGTCTGGTAGGTACCATCAGAATTTTGGTAACAGGATTTTGGACCTTTGATTGGGCAATCATCAATGAAAGGGATGGTTACTTCAGGGATTTCGTCCTTCAATATCCAACAGATGTCTCCATGGAAAATCTGGATGGCATTCATGTGGCCCATAGGTAGCTTAGTGAGTCATAGAGTACTGATAGGGGTTTGGAAAGTGGTAAGGTTGCAGTATCCATCATGGATGGTGCAATGATCATATCTGACCATAAGATCTAAAATTCCATAGACAGAATGGCAGGCAAAAGCTGCTGCAATTGAGTTGACAAAAGGGGGAATGGCTAAATCCTGTATAGATACTGCATTTAAAGGTTGTAAGTCATGGACAAGATGGAGAGATTTTCTGTCCTTCTTGACTATGCAGAACCACATAGTGTAGTCACACTTAGTTACAACACATGGTCAGCCTGTGCACCAAAACACCAACACTTATATAGACCCCAAGACAGGCCCACCTAAATAGATTAGCCAGTACACATGGACAGGCCCAAGGGACTAAAGTGAGAGCAACATATGTATGGGCCTGCAAGTGCATTACCACAACATATGGGAGGGCCCATGGTGGGTAAGGATGTCAAAACATTTAGATGGGCCTGTGACCAATTAAGAATACTGAGCTGCTGTAAGACATGGACAGGCCTGTCCTGGTAGGTTACACCCCTGTTGCAACATCAAGCCAGGCCCACCTATCATAACATGGAGAGGGTCACAACATAAGGACAGGCCTGGGAGGAATACCATTTATGGTGTTGCAACATATAAACAGGCCTATGCATAATAAGCCATACCCCTGTCACAACATAAAAGATGGGCCCATCACTAATATCATTTAATAGAGTCACAACATAAGGTCAGGCCCTTCAGTAGTATTATTTATATTGTTGCAACATATGGACAGGCCCATCCACAGTAAGATGTGCCTCTGATGAAACATAAAGATGGGCCTGTCAGTAATCTCATGTATAGCATCACAACATATGGATGGGCCCTTCAGCAGTATTATGTATATTGTCACAGCATATGGGTGGGCCTGGCCCCAGTAAGATGTACCCTGTTGAAACATAAAGATGGGCCCATCACTAATGGATGTGGTATCCCTGGCACCCACTGAACAGCAGCTTTCAATGGACACCATGCTGGCATGAATCAGAGATGATTTGAGTGACCCAGATCTCACAAGCTGCACCCTGGATGTATTTGGCATTAATCAGAGTATTTCCAGCCATCCACCCATCTGTATTGAGCAGATGTGGTATCCCCAGCACCTGCTGAAGAATGGCTTTCCATGCACACCATTCCAGCATGAATTGGAGCTGATTTGAGTGAGCAAGATCCTGCAAGGTGCACCCTGGATGTATGTGCCATTCATCCAACTGTTGTGAGCCATCCAACAATCTTTATTGAGCAGATGTGGTATCCCTGGCACCCCCTCAACAGCAGCTTTCTGCAGACACCATTCCCACATGAATTGGAGTTGATTTCAGTGATCCAGATGCAGCAGGCTGCAGCCTGACTGTGTGCTGCATGAATCACACTATTGCTGGCCATCCACCTATCTGTTTTGTGTGGATGTCATATCCTCAGCACCCACTCAACAGCAGTTTTCCATGCACACCATTCCATCATGAATTGGAGGTGAAGGGAATATGGTCATAACAAGCATATTTGCATGTAATTTGATCATCCATGAAGTGTCTGAAAGGCTCAGAAAAACTGGAAAGTATCTTGGGGGCTCAAACAAAAAAAGTGTTTGCATTTTTGATATATTTGACATGGGCACTTGAAAAAGGAACTAGCTTTGAGGATGGTTCTGTACCTACAACATATCAACAGCTCATTATGTGGGGCAGACACCTTGAGGTGTTGTGCAATGATCTCTTCCTGCTGGTATTTAGGGGTTTCATCATGTTCTAGGCTGTTTACTGCTATTCTGACTATCTAGGCAGCACTGTACTACTGATTGGCAGTCACCACAATATTCCCAAGCTCATCCCTTCAGGGGAGAGCACTGGGGAACTGAAACAATCCTCCAGAGAGCATGGGAAAAGGTGCAAAAAATTGTGGAGACTTTCAAAACATATCAAAAACATGAAATTGCACACCCCACACAATGTATGGTATCCAATGGATAGTAGTACTGAGTGTCCCTTGGTGGTGGGATATACATACATGTAACATATTATATTCATCACTCATTAAAACCCAAAAATGCGAAAATTGATACACTAGGACCTGTCATTCAATGGATACATTTGACTACTCAAGGTGTAGGAGACTAACACCAAGTCTGAAGTTCTGAGTTGTGTTAAACTCAAGTGGGTCTAATATAGTCCAAGGAGGTCCTAACATATGAACAAAATCTCAGTACTACAATCCATTGTATACCATACATTGTGTGGGGTGTGCAATTTCATGTTTTTGATATGTTTTGAAAGTCTCCACAATTTTTTGCACCTTTTCCCATGCTCTCTGGAGGATTGTTTCAGTTCCCCAGCGCTCTCCCCTGAAGGGATGAGCTTGGGAATGTTGTGGTGACTGCCACTCAATACAGATGGGTGGATGGCTGGCAATAGTCTGATGAATAGGACATACATCCCAGGTGCAGCATGCAAGGTCTGATCAGATCTGATTCATGGCAGAATGGTGTCCATGGAAAGCCACCATTGAGTGGGTGCTAAGGATACCTCATCTGCTCAATACAGATGGGCAGATGGCTGGCCATAGTCTGATTAATGCCAAATACACCAAGGGTGCAGCTCATGAGGTCTGGGTCACTCAAATCAGCTCCAATTCATGCCAGAATGGTGTCCATGGCAAGCCACTATTGAGGGGGTGCTGGGGATGCTCCATCCACTCAATGTGGATGGGCAGATGGCTGGCAATAGTCTGATTAATGCCAAATACATCCAGAGTGCAGCTTGTGAGATCTGGGTCACTCAAATCATCTCTAATTCATGCCAGCATGGTCTCCATGGAAAGCCACTGTTCAGCAGGTGCTGGGGATACCACATCCATTCAATACAGATGGGTGGATGGCTGGAAATACTCTGATTAATGCCAAATACATCCAGGGTGCAGCTTGTGAGATCTGGGTCACTCAAATCATCTCTGATTCATGCCAGCATGGTGTCCATTGAAAGCTGCTGTTCAGTGGGTGCCAGGGATACCACATCCATTAGTGACAGGCCTGTCTTTATGTTTCAACAGGGTACATCTTACTGGGGCTGGGCCCACTCATATGCTGTGACAATATAAATAATACTACTGAAGGGCCCATCTTTGTGTTTTGTCAGAGGTACACCTTACTGTGGACAGGCCTGTCCATATGTTGTGACTCTATTCAATGAGACTAGTGACAGGCCCATCTTTATGTTTTGACAGGGTACATCTTACTGGGGCCAGGCCCACCCATATGTTGTGATGATATAAATAATACTACTGGAGGGCCCATCCATATGTTGTGATGCTATACATGAGATTACTGACAGGCCCATCTTTATGTTTCATCAGAGGTACATCTTACTGTGGATGGGCCTGTCCATATGTTGCAACAATATAAATAATACTACTGAAGGGCCTGACCTTATGTTGTGACTCTATTAAATGATATTAGTGATGGGCCCATCTTTATGTTTCAACAGTGGTACATCTTACTATTGACAGGCCTGTCCATATGTTGTGACATTATGAACCAACATTACTGACAGGCCCATTTTTATGGTGTGACAGGGGTATGGCTTATTATGCACAGGCCTGTTTATATGTTGCAACACCATAAATGGTATTCCTCCCAGGCCTGTCCTTATGTTGTGACCCTCTCCATGTTATGATAGGCAGGTCCACCTTGATGTTGCAACAGGGGTGTAACCTACCAGGATGGGTCCATCCATGTCTTACAGCAGCTCAGTATTCTTAATTGGTCATGGGCCCATCTAAATGTTTCAACATCCTTACCCACCACAGGCCTTCCCATATGTTGTGGTAATGCACTTACAGGCCCATACATATGTTGCTCTCACTTTAGTCCCTCAGGCCTGCCCATGTGTACTGGCTAATTTATTTAGGTGGGCCTGTCTCAGGGTCTTATAAGTGTTGGTGTTTTGGCACACAGGCTGCCCATGTGTTGTGACTAAATGGACTACATGGGGTCACAGAAGCATTTCAAGCAATAGGATGAAGTAGACAGCTGGTAGACACCTGTGGAAATCTTTTCTTTGATTATGTTGACAACATTGCAAAAAATGGCTGGGGGTATGGGGATATTCTGCTTGACCCAAGGCTTGTGGGCTAGCATAGGTATCTTCAAGGGCAGAAACATATCTTCTCGAAAGGTTCCTCTTTCTGAGGCATCCCAAGCGAAGGTGCCCTCATGTGTCTTGACCAGCCATTGTACCAGATTTAACTCTGCAGGCAAGAGGAACTTTGAAGGGTCCAGATCAACCTTGTCAGCTCTTTCCTGGGTAAACCTGGAACCTAGCATGAATGGAGGAGGGTGAGTAGGTAATACAGGTAAATCTGCAAGAGGATGTTCAGCCTCCAGATGCTCTACCTGGAATTCCACAGGCATCAACAATGGTACAGGCCTGACCTTCATTGCTACAGGTTTGTACATTAAAACATGAAGAACAGGATCAAACTGGTAAGTAGAATGTAAAGCTGAAATCATCAGTGGTGAAACAGTAGTGCCAGTGGAAAATAAGAAGGGGTCATTTGAAGAAACAGAACTAGCATCAAATGGATCAATAGTGGGCATACTGTTGCTTTGTAAATCATAGATAAATGTTGCAGCAGAATTTTTGAAATGGTCATGGGCCCATTTAAATGTTTCAACATCCTTACCCACCACAGGCCCTCCCATATGTTGTGGTAATGCACCTATTGTCTAGAATGCATTCCAGAGTTATGGTAGCCTCTTGGAGTTTCACCCAGAGGGCTCAGAATTTCTCCTTGACCCTCAGAATTAAATTCCAATGTCACTATGCTTACTAATTACAGTACTATAAATTTTCTGCACCATTCTTTTCCACCTCAGTGATTACTTCATACACTGAGGTGAGCATATTTATACTTACATTCATTTACTCAGTACTGACATAGTGTAGATACTCATACCTTCATTAGGTACCAATATAGTGATTACTTCATACACTGAGATACTCATACCTTCATTAGGTTATGAGCCCCACTCTTGTGCTCTAATTCCAAAAGAGTTATTACACAGCAAGAATACCCACTATGGCAAAAGACAATCATTCCTTACAAGTCCCAACCCTAAATGCAGATGGAAGCAACTGGCTATATTACAAGGCTTGGGTTGAATGGGCCATCAGTTTGAAAGGGCTGAGCAGACACCTGACTGGCTTGGATGCGAAACCAGAGGACCCTTCAGCAGGGAAAGATGCCTCCTGGAAGCCCACAGCCACAGAGCAAAAACTTGTTAATGAATACCCAGAAAAATTCTGGCAATGGGCTAAGGACAACAGATATGTCAAGCAAGTGATCACTGTGTCACTCCCAGAATCATTGTTCCTTCAAGTTCTGAAGGAAGAGACTGTGAAGAGTGTTTGGGGTGTCCTCACCAACCTTTTCCAAAACCACTCTTGCATTGTTGCAATCAATCTTCAGAGAAAACTCCAAGAATCCTGCTGTTCAGAAAAAGGCAATGTCTGTGCTCACTTCAACAAGATGTGTGCACTGTGTGAACAACTTGCTGCACTTGGACAGTCTATCACAGACAATGACTTCACAGCCATCATCCTCAGTTCACTTCCTGCTTCTTACAACTCCAACCTCACAGCTATGACATCTTCAGCCCTAGTCATGCAAAAGGACCTATCTCCAGACTTCATCATTAAAGTAATTTCCAATGAATATGATAGGCACCAAATGTGGATGAAAAGGGGCAACTCTGGAGACTCTGGAAATTCTGAAGACACAGCTTACTCAGCAAAGGATGGAAAGAAGCTGAATTGTGAAAACTGTGGAAAGAAAGGCCATATGAAAGACCAATGCTGGGAAGAGGGTGGTGGAAAAGCTGGGAAAGTGCCCAAGTGGTTCCAGAACAAAGGCAAAGGGAAAAAGAAGGAGAAAGGCCCTGGAAAAGCAGCCACTGCAGCCACCTGACCTCTCAGAAATTCCAGTCTGGGGATGTCATGTCAAGGTCCATGACACCTCTGGCTCCAAACTAGACATGCAAGCCTGAGACAGACATTGGGTAGGTTTTGATCCTGAGAGCAATGGCCACCACATCTACTGGCCAGACACACAAGCAATTGGCATAAAACATAGTGTCATTTTTGAGTGCTGAGATGTGTCCATACCACATGGTGTGCCACTCGAGGGGGAGCAGGGGAATTCCAACACCTCAGAAAGAAATTCCGAAGCCTCAAAATGAAATTCCGAAGCCTCAGAACAAAATTCTGCAGCTTCACAAGGAAATTCCAAGGCCCCACAGATAGTCAAGCGACCCACCAAAGCAACTTCAGAAATTCCGAAACTCATTCCAGACCCACTTGGAGAAAATTTCAAAACACCTCCACCTCAACCTCATCATTCCACTCACCAGTGCTTTGAATCAGACTATATGAGGCGCCTATGTGCAGGGGAAGGCACTCATGATGGACACATCCCTCTTGATTTTGTAAAAGAACTCCGAGAGAGTGACACCAACCCTAACAGCCCTAAATCCCAAGAGAATGCCACCTACATATTTGATGAAGAACTAGCTACCAATGAAGACAACACTAACATCATGTATGCTATGGTGGCAGGGATGGCTGAAGCTGAAGGGCTGGATCCATCTACAGTACATGAGGCGAAATCCTGAGCTGACTGGTTGAAGTGGCAAAATGCCATAAATGTGGAATTAAAGAGCCTAGAGGAAGTGCATACCTGGGATGTCGTTGAGTGCCCCAAGGGTGCAAACATTGTAGGATGCAAATGGGTCTTCAAGATCAAACACAATGCTGCTGGAAAAATCGAGAAGTACAAGGCCCACCTAGTCACTAAGGGCTACTCTCAGATCCAGGGTGTTGACCATGACAAAACATATGCTCCTGTCACAAGACTTGCATCTCTCTGCACCATACTTGCAATCGCCACATGCAATGACTGGGATATCAACATATTCGATTTCCACTCAGCATTCCTCAATGGCAAACTCAGAGATGGTGAAGACATCTACATGGAGCTCCCTGAGGGCTATGCTGTAGGGCGGAATTTTTCCCATCCAGTTGGGAAGCTAAACATAGCATTATATGGCTTGAAACAAGGCACACTTTGGTGGTACCAGAAGCTGTGTGCAACTCTTGCAGACCTTGGGCTTACCAGGGCACATGCAGACTGGGGAGTATTCTATGGTTGCATAGGATCAGAAATCCTCATCCTTGCCAGCCACATTGATGACTGCACTGTAACAGGCAGTTCCCCATCGTTAATTCACTCATTCAAACAGGAGATAAGCACTCATTTCAAAATCTCTGACCTAGGGCCCATCAGTTGGCTACTTGGAATGAAGGTGATGCAGAATAGAGAAGCCCACACCATATCCCTGTCACAGCAGTCATACATCAAGGCTATCCTAATGAAATACAACCTCACTGACTGCAAGCCAGCTGCAATTCCAATGGACCCCATCATAAAACTCTCCCACAGAGAAATTCTGCAGCCAGCTGAAGAAGCTGCATGCATGAAAAATGTACCCTACCCTGCTGCTGTTGGCTCCCTCATGCACCTTGCCATTGGAACATGCCCTGACATTGCATTTGCTGTTTCCACAGTTGTGCAGTTCAACAACACACCCAACATGATTCACTGGGAGGCCATGAAATGAATCTACAGGTATATCTCAGGCACAAAAGTGCTTGCTTTGACATTCAGAAATTCAGAACGAGGCCTTGAGGGCTATACCAATGCAGATGGAGCTTTGCAGGAGCATTGATGCACTATAAGTGGATATGCCTATCTACTGGATGGAGGAGCTATCAGTTGGGCTTTGCAGAAACAGGAACTTGTAATGCTCTCCACTACTGAAGTGGAGTACATCACAGCAACTCATGCAGCCAAAGAGGGCCTGTGGCTTTGACGACTCATTGGGGAAGTTTTCCAACCACTCAAACACCCTATCCCACTGTATTCTGACAGTCAATCTGCCATCACACTTACCAAAGATGGCAGCTATCACACTCATACAAAGCACATTGACATATGATACCATTTCATTCGTTTCACTGTGGAAAACCATTCCTTTCATTTAATTTATTGTCCTACTGATGACATGGTTGCCAATACCCTTACTAAACCCTTACCAAGCATCAAGGTGAAACACTTTGCATCTGCACTCAGACTTTGTTCTGATTGAGGGGGAGTGTCGAGAATGTATTCTAGAGTTATAGTAGCCTCACAGAGTTTTGCCCAGAGGGCTCAGAATTTCTCCTCAACCCTCGGAATTAAATTCTGATGTCACTATGCTTACTAATTACAGTACTATAAATTTTCTGCACTGTTCTTTTCCACCTCAGTGACTACTTCATACACTGAGGTGAGCATACTTATACTTACATTCATTTACTCAGTACTGATGTAGTGTAGATACTCATACCTTTGTTAGGTACCAATATAGTGATTACTTTGTACACTGAGATACTCATACCTTTGTTACTTATGGGCCTGTACATACATTGCTCTCACTTTAGTCCCTTGGGCCTGTCCATGTGTACCAGCTAATCTATTTAGGCAGGCCTGTCTTGGGGTCTATATAAGCATTGGTGTTTTGGCACACAGGCTGCCCATGTGTTGTGACTAAATGTGACTACACTATGTGTGCTACATGTTGTTGGAGATATATTCTCCCCTGTGTTCTGCTCACTTTGGTGCGATGTTTGGGTGCTTACATAATCACCTCAGAGCGCACATTTTACAGTAGTTTATTCACTGTTCCCTCAGTAGCTTGTTGCACTACTGAGGATACCTACAGCATCCTTCAAAACATGTAACAGGACAAAGGCAGAAAAAATGCTCATCAGCAAAGTTACAAGTAGCCTGCTTGTCTGATCCATCTGATTTAGTCTGACAAACTTCAACTCAATTCATTTGAACTCTTGGCACACCATTCAGTCATCTAGTGTCAGACATCTGGATTGTCTGAATTGTCTGAATTGTCTGCAGCAGACTGTATCAGACAAAGCAGACTAGATGTAATTTTCCTGATGCTGTGGAGGCAGGTACATGCTCGCACAAGGAAAGCACACATTACAGAATTGATCAAAGTGTGAGAGCAAGGTACTCGAACCTGCCTTTCATACCGATCTCCCGACACACATCCTCATTCGAAACCCATGCATTCCGGGTCCAGCAACATTTTTCTCCGATATGCTCTCCAGGACGCCGAGCATCCACCACTGTGCCGGGCTTTTGTCTCCCGGAGCACATTTTTCGTAGAAGAAATCGATGCCTTATGTTTCCGTGCACTGCCCGACTACCGTAGTCGAGAACTGGCGTCTTCCATTAAGTCTTTGGTCTACTTATAGTGGACTGGACCAAGCACGTATTCTCTATCATAGGGGAATCCGGGGTCCTTCCGCAGTGACTCACAGTTGTTCCAACCCAGAACGCGCTACTGGAATGGGTGACTGGCTATAATATTGTGTGTAGCATAACGTGAAGACTGTCTACACGATATCAAATATCCTAACGTTACTTTCCAGAATGCTGGATGAGTCTATCGGCTGAGCAGTAATGAGAGCAGGAGACGCAATCCTTTTGTACTCGTTATGAGGTAGTTCGAGCAACAGCAGAGCGTGAAACGGCCTTCCCAGTGTATAAATAAGTGCCTCTTCTTTCGTGGCGTAAACCTTGGTGAGTGGATCAATCAATTTCGAGTGCCATGGGCGAACAAGCTGCAGAACACCGTCCAAAATTACAGCACTTTCTAGCTGCCCTGGCAGTATGATCTCAAGTCGCCTCAGACCAAATGCCCGGATCTCGTATGTGTAGCCCGGAGCATGTGCAGGGGATTCTTTTAACTGGATTGCTGTGACGTGATGGGCGATGCATGGGAGTGCAAGGCGGCGAGTAAGGAATCGCGGAAGGGATGACTTGGCAAGTGTGCAATACAACGTTTGTAGGGCTGACGACGGCGTAAACTGCTCAGTCGTCATCAACGCATGTTCTTCCACATTAGATTGGGTTGGAAGCAGTGGTAACGCTTGATACGAGGTGATGTTGGCAGGGAAACAACTATGATATGATGATGCTTCTCCGACCCAATCCAAAACTGAGATGTCCCCAGACTGCGATATGATCTCGGCCAGCAGTCGACCAAGCGCATTCTCAGCGGTTTCGCCATACAGAACGGGCAGGTGGAGATTAAAGATCCCGAAAAGTGAATAGGCTATATCTTCAGGCCGAGTGGTTTGACGAAATGATGCCCATTGCAGTCTCGAGCGTGCGTCATCCATACCCGGAGAAAAGTTGGTGAGGAATCGGGTCTCTATTCCAGTTACCCTCTCCAGTTCTTCCAGCACTGCAATATCGGCTTTATGGTTCGAAGACGTCAGGTTCTTATAAAGTGACCAGTTTTGGGTGTAGAATACTACGGTTCGGGGAGCCAATAGTTCTTGGAGGGTCCACCCGCGTTTGAACCATTCACTGCTCCCCAACGAACCGGTATCGGGAGCGTCAGAAAGGTAGACGACGGTCAGGGCAGACTGTCGATACCATGCGAACATTGATCCTATCGCTTCTTGCAACTCCGCACTGCTATCTTTGTCTATGCAGCACGTGTCGCTCCATGCCCATAAGTAATCCCACTTGCAAGCAACAATACAGAAGGCTTGGAGCTTTCGAAGGCCCCCCCTTGCCGGCATACTATAAATTGGCTGACCTTCGATGTCGCGCAGTGACGGCTCACTTTTACCCCAGCGGTGGGAAAAGGAGACGTACTGGAAGTACCTTGAAAGATCAGTGTGAACGCGTTCCACTAGTTGATCCGGGTCGTGCGTTGTGCACAAGGACAACAGCTGATCGCACTGTTTACTGCTCATGAAATGCGATATCTGCATGTCCCGGTTGCACAGGCTACCGGTACGTGTAAGCAGCAGCCTGGTTGGGGAAGTCTTGAGGATTTCTAATGCGACAGTACGAATGACTTTCTTAATGTCAATGTGGGTGGTATCTGAGATATTGGAGGCCGGTGAAGAAACTTGTGACCTGATCTTCATTTGGAGGTAGGTTGTGAGGCAGTGGTGGGATAGCTTGTACCCCAGATCTTTGGGTGTGAGTAGTTCCAGGGCTTGTTGTTCAAGTGCAATCGCTTTATCCAGATCCCCTGCTACGAGTTGTTGAGAAAACCGGTCTGCAAAACACTGGGCAAGGTTGTGCAGAGATGAAGCGCGACCGGGATGCCCAGACGGGCGGAGTTGCAGTACATATTGGTAGAGTTGGATGGCCGCATGCAGATTGACAACTGCGCGGTGATTGTGGAATCTGACCCTAAAGTAATCTGCAAGGGCACATATATTGTCTACCGCTCGGCAAAGGAGAGTGTCATCCAAGTCTAACTGCTGGGCCAGCCGTTGAACCCGCTTCCCAACGAAAAAAGCTAGCTGTTGGAGCGAAACAGCGTAATCAGAGTGTCCCGGTAGTAAGAGCTCCAAGACGTATGTTGCGAGACAAATTGCCTCGTCCAGGTCAGCCAGTTTGCCCTGGATCTGAAACCTGCCCCAGAGGTGCAGTGAGAGCTCAAAAAGTGTGGACGGAACACCAGCAAAGCTTGCGGGGTAGACCAACGATACAGCTCGACGCAAAGAATTTTCCCTGTGCGACCCGGGAATGATGGCATGCTTCTTGCAGAGATCGCAAGCGAGATTGTTGAGAGATGTAGCACGACTGGAATGCCCTGGTGGATAGAGCTCTAGTGCAGCACGTCCGAGCACGACGGCTTCTTCTAAGTCGGCAACTACCCGTCGATGGTCATATCTACTCGAAAGACAGAGAGCAAGCCGATGGATTGATGAAAACCGATCGCGTACAGAGGGACGTAGTTTCAAAGCTTCACGGAGCAGCTCAATCGCCTCATCCAAGTCGTGGGTCGCAGTCTGTTTCATGAACCGTTTCCTAAGCTGGCAAGCAAGACTGTGGAGAGTTGCGCCGCGATCAGGATGCCCTGGTGGACAAAGCTGTAGCGCTGCACGTGCGAGCGAGACAGCTTCTTCCAAGTCATTGACTACCCTCTGACTGCTATATCTCCTCGAAAAACAGACTGCAAGATCGTTGAGTGAAAGGTGTCGCTTGTGATTCCCAATTGGACGGAGTTCTAAAGCTGCGCGGTGCAGAGTGATGGCCTCGTTCAGGTCGTCAGCTTTTCGCTCTCTCAGGAATCTGTCGTAGAGGGCGCGCGCCAGATTGGTGAGGGCAGCATCCCGACCACGATGCTCCAGAGGATAGCGTTGTAGCTCTGCTCGCTTGCAAGAAACGACGTCTGTCCATTCCATTGAGTACGGTTACACGAGGAGAATATTCACGGCAGAACCGGCTGTGCCTTCAGGTCAGGTTCGGTGATCATGTGCAACAAGACAGGAATAGAACCATACGTTATCCTCGGAAACGGAAAAAGAACAGGGTATCAAACAAGTTTGAATGTCAGGGTGCCACCCGAATCAGCCAGGCTACTTCAACTGCGCGAGAAGAAAACCGTAGGTCAAGAGCAACAGAGAGCCGCCGGCGATGTTGGGTGTCGATGAGAACAAAGTGTGGAGAAAACTACATCGAAGTCAATGCATATTTGTGTAAACGCGACGGATGGGTAACTCACCGATAGATACGAAAAGTGCAAGTTGGTTGAAGAAGCGTAGGCTCTGTGCTGTTCCAGCAAACCGCGCAGATCGAAGAACTGGAGAGGTGCTCGCCAGTAGCCCAACACGCTCATGGACGTGTGTGTTGTTGTCCACAAAAAGCAAAGGATTACCACCCATGCTGTACCGTGTTACCGGTGTGGCCAGCACTGCTCCTGATCAGTTCCTGTCTGGAACCCTCTGCCATCGACTGACCAACGCAACGGTGGTACGCAGCCAGCTATTGGGTGATGCATACATCTGCTTGTTCGCTTGCACCCGCGCCTCCTCGAGACTGGTCTCATTGGTGAATATGACATCCTATCAGCCGCTTGTTGATTTCGTCGTTAGCAGAACCCTTGTCCACGACACTCACGGCCGCGGAGCTGAACCGCTACCCATTGTCACTAGCACAGCCATGTTATGCAGTCTCGTCACATATGACTCGGTCGATTTGACGAACTTGCGAGGGGAGCGGCGTTGCAGTGAAGATGCTCAGCAAGTCTGCTTCACCTACTTCTGTGCTGACACCGAAGACTTCCGCAGTGACCACTAAAATGACAGGAAAGCCTGTTGCTGAGTTGATCTAATAGAGCCATTCGCCAAATGTGAGTGTTCATCTCTACTGACAGGTGTCAATATGTGACATTTGACAGAAGTACATACTCCTACAACGTATGACTTCACGGAGCACAAAATACAAGAGGAAACAAGCGTGTCAATACGATTAAGGCGCGAGAAAAGGCAGCGCATGACAAGGAGTGCCAAAGCGGGCGCCGACATCAGCCTACACCATAACGCCGTGGCTACCTATATTATGCTGGATATCCTAGCCTTGCTACTCAGAATGCTAGCACGGTTGACGGGCTGGGCAGTAATGAGGGTAGAAGACGCAATCCGTTTGTGCTGGGAGTGGGGCAGTTCAGTCAACAGAAGAGCATTAAATGGCCTCCCAAGTGTAAGAAGTAGCTGCTCTTCACTCGTGGCGTCTAACACAGCAGATTGACCCTTCGAGTGCCAAGGGCGAACGAGGTGCAGTGCACCTTGTGAGATTGTCGCATTATCTAGCCTGTCTGGCAGAGCGATTTTCAATGGCCTCAGACCGCATGCCTGGATTTTGTACATGTAACTCGCTCCCGATGGATCTTCACCCGCCAATTGAACCGCTGTGACATGGTGGGCGATGCATGGCAGCATAAGGCAACGATTGAGGAATCACGGAAGGGGTACTCTGTTCAATGAGTGGAAATCGTATACGTCGCTTGGCGCATATGAATCTAGAGTTCGCAGCCGATCTGCTGGGGCGGTGCTCGGTGATGTCAGAAAACGACTTAGAAATTGAAGGAGGAGCGACGCAGCAAGGTCACACAGTATGTCGAACAACGACAGTGCCTGACTTGTCGTGGATGGTTGTTCTTCTGTATGACGTTGGGGTTGAGACGATGGCAGCCTTTCATACGAGGTAATATGAGCAGGGAGACAGCTATGAAACGATGATGCCTCCCCGACCCAATCTAGAACTGATATGTCCCCAGACTGCGATATAATTTCCGACAGGAGATGGCCAAGTGCGTTCTCGGCAGGTTCGCCATACAGAACAGGAAGGTGAAGATTGAAGATCCCAAAAAGTGAATAAGCAATATCTTCGGGTCGGGTGGTATGACGCAGCGCCGCCCATTGGAGCCTCGATCGCGCATCATCCCAACCTGGAGAAAAGTTGGTGAGGAACCGGGTTTCTATTCCAGTTACCCTCTCCAGTTCTTCCAGCACTGCAATATCGGCTGTGTGGTTCGAAGGCGTGAGGTCTTCGTAAAGTGACCAATTTTGGGTGTAGAATAGCACGGTCTGGGGAGCCAGTAGTTCCTGGAGGGTCCACCCGCGTCTGAACCACTCGCTGTTCCCGAGCGAACCGGTATCAGGAATATCAGAAAGGTATACGATGGTCAATGCGGAATGTCGATACCACGCGAACATTGATGCTATAGTTTCTTGCAACTCGGCACTGCTATGTTTGTCGATACAGCACGTGTCGCTCCAGGCCCACAAGTAATCCAGCTCGCGAGCAACAGCACAGAAGGCTTGGACCCCTCTCACTGGCATATCATATATCACACGACCCTCGATGTCGCGCAACAACGGCCCGGATTCGCTCCAGCGGTGAGAAAGCGTGATGTATAGGAAGCACTCGGAGACATTGGCTTGGATGAGTCTCATTTGCTCAGCTCGATCGCATGTTGTGCATAGCGACATCAACCGTTTGCACTGTTGACTGCGCATAAAATACGACACCTGCGCATCTCGGCTGCACAGGATACCGGTGGGCGTATGGAGCAACCTGGTTGGTGCAGATCTAAGAGTTTCAAATGCAACATTACAAATGTCTTGCTCGACGTCAAAGTGGGTGACAATTGAGGGGTCCGGGGAAATCATAGCAACCTGCGAAGTGATTTTCATTCGGAGGTAGGCCGTAAAGCATTTCCAAGACGCATCGTAACCCGGATCTCCACGCACGAGTAACTGCAGGGCTTCTTGCTCAAGTGAAATAGCCTGATCCAAATCGGACGCTGTGGGCTGTTGATGAAACCGTTCTGCAAGACACTGTGCAAGGTCATGGAAGGACGAAACGCGGTTTGGATGCCTAACCAGGCAGAGTTGCAGCATATATCCGTATAAGGTGATGGCCTCGTTTAGATCAACGATTTCATGTTGAGTTTGGAATCTGGCCCTATGGTATTTCACAAAGACACATAGATTATCCGCCGCTTGACCACACGTGATAGGTTTTTCTGAGTCTGCTCCCTGGGCCAGCCTCTGAACCCACCTGCAATTGAAACATCTTCATGAGGCAATCGGAGCTCCAAAGCGTACGTTGCAAGACAAATGGCATCGTCTAGATCAGTTGTGGCAGCCTGCTGCTGGAACCGGTCCCAGAGGTGTAGTGAAAGCTCGAAAAGGGATGAGGCGACATCAGCCTTTGGGCAGACTGCCGACGCAGCCCGATCAAGGAAATTTGCCCCTGGCAACCTGGGCATGTCAGCCAGCTTCTGAAACTTCTTACGCAAATTGCACGCAAGGCTGTAAAGAACGGCACCACGATCGGGATGCCCTGCTGGACAGAGCTCGAGTGCTGCACGTCCAAGCGCGATGGCCTCTTCCAAGTCAGGAACTATCCCGTGCTTGTCATGCCAATTCGACAGACAGAGAGCAAGTTCGTGGAGCAATGAGGACCGATCAGGATGTCCGTTGGGACGTAGTTCCAAAGCTGGGCGGAGCAGCTCAATTGCCTTCTCCAAGTCATCGATCACATGCTCTTTCGCGAACCTCCTCCTGAGGTCGCGAGCAAGGTTATGGAGAGACACGCCGCGATCGACATGCTCAGGTGGACAGAGCTCTAGCGCTGCATGTCCAAGCGTGATGGCTTCTTCCAAGTCATTAACTGCCCCCTGCTTGTCATGTCTGTTCGACAGACAGAGAGCAAGTTCACGGAGTGATGAAGGCTGATGTTGATGCCCAGAAGGACGAAGTTCTAAAGCTGCACGGTGCAGCTCGATCACTTCCTCCAAGTCGTGTATCGTAGCTTGTCTCACGAACCTCTTCCTGAGATTGTAAGAGAGATTGTGAAGAGATTCGTCACGATCGGCATGGCCTGGTGGACGAAGCGCCAGTGCTTCACGTCCAAGTGTGATGGCTTCTTCCAAGTCATCGACTATCTCCCGCTCGTCATGTCTATCCGAGAGACAGAGGGCGAGTTCATGAAGCGATGAGGACCTGTTAGCACGTCCAGGTGGACGTAGTTCCACAGCTTGACGGAGGAGCCCAATCGATTCCTCCAAATAGCAGATCGCGGTCTTTTTCGCGAACCTCCGGAGGTCGCAAGCAAGGTTGTGAAGAGCTCTGGCATGGTCTGGATGCCCTCGTGGACAGAGTTCTAGTTCTGCACGTCTGAGTGTCACGATTTCTTCCAAGTCATTAACTGCCCCCTGAATTTTATATCTAATCGAGAGACAGAGGACGAATTCACAGAGCGGAGAAGACCGATGTGGATGCCCAGAGGGACATAGTTCCAAAGCTTCACGGAGCAGCTCGATCGCTTCGTCTAAATCACTTGTCTTAGCCTCTCTCAGAGACCTCTTCTTCAGGCGAGTAGCAAGGTTGTAGAGAGTCACGGCTCGAACGCGATGCCCTAGTGGACGGAGCCCCAGCACTTCACGTCCAAGCGTGATGGCTTCTTCTAAGTCTTCGACTGCTCCCTGACTGTCATATCTATGTACAAGATAAGAAGCAAGGCCGTTGAGTGGTTTAGACCGATCGTCATTCTTGAGTGGTCGGAGTTCCAAAACCTCGCGCTGCAGCGTGATTGCCTCGTTCAAGTCGTCAATTTCCTTCTCTTTGCGGTATCTCTCCCAATGGGCGGACGCAAGGTCGTAGAGGGCGACATCCCGCCCATCATCCCCTGGAGGGCAGCGTTCCAACTTCGCTCGTATGCGGGAAACGTCGTCTGTTGAAGCCATCGAATACCGTTACACCGGGATGGTATACTCAGTGAAAATGGTTCTGCCTTCGGAACCAGGTTCGATGATCAGTTGACAGTTGTAATGAGACAGGAACAATTAATCCCTACGTTATCACGGGAATAAACAAACAGGGTGAGCAACCTTGAGCGTCAGAACGCTGTTCAAATCAGGAGGCTAATTAAACAGTGCGAAAGGGCCGGCGAGTAACGACGCAGAGTATAGAGTAGGCAATCCAAGGTTGTCTGTATGAAGAAATACCTACGCGCATGTCAGTGCGTGAACGTGGCGGTGGACCCATAAGAACTCACCGATACGTGCAAAGCAAGAAGTTGGTTGGAAATACGAGAGGAAATTCGACCCTGCCCCTTGAGTGAGTTACAGATCGAAGAACTGTGGAGGAGCTCACCCGTACACCAATGGTTAGTAGAAGTCTGTGGAAGAGAGAGGGCAGGAAGCTGTGGTCTCGAACACCTCATGTTGTACCTTGTGTGACCAGCACGCGATCGCAACATGTTCGCCTGAATCTTTGCCACGAGGCTGCAGTTACTCATATGTACTGCCCTTGGTAACCAATGACTTACCTTGATCACCGCAGGGCCAGCGAAATGCAATTCACAACCTTGCAATCCGCTTGCCAAGTTTGTCCAATCGATCCAGTCCAACAAAAGTAGCTCGTGCACATGAATTGAGGGAGACGTGCACCTCCCAGGTTGCACCCAGATCTACCGTATGCGAACTTTGTTTTCTATGATCATGATACTCAGGTCACCTTCAGTGCGGACGAAACAAATTCCTAGCGTTGTCTACCAAGCGCCTCCCAGCGACTTAGGGCTCAGGAGCTGGCTCTTGCGTGGCGTATGCGGAGAAGGGCACGACTGGGTATTGCGCAATAACACTAAGGGCTACGCAAACGTATCAAGGGATGATCGGAAGATCGTTGGGTGTGTTGCAATTCCTCGGCATTGGTATACATACTTGTATTGCTCCTCATAGCACGGTTTTCAAACGTACACATCTCTCCTGCCGCGTGATGGTGTACAGTCGCTCAGAGGCCATGTTATATGGCATTTGATTCATCAGACATGTGCTTGCTTGTACTCCTACGGACGACGGGACGAAGGGGGAGAAGGTAGGTGGAGGAACATACATACTTGCACAAGGAAAACACCTGCAGCAGTATTGATCAAAGCGCTGGGGATGGGAAAGGGCCTTGTCGGAGGTCAGAATGGAGTTCATATGCTGGATCAAGACCTGCATGAAGCACGATCGATACTGATCAAAAGTTAGGGAGAAGTTGGGTTCGACAGAGCATCTACGACGAATCTCCGTGTCGAACCTAAGGATGACGATGAAATAGTCAAGAAAGTGGTCCTTCCGAGTCAGAAAGCGGAAGTGACAAGACCACATGGGCTTCATAGTCAGGCTCTGACGGTTACCGATCTATTCTAGGTAGCGGTCCCAGGCCAAATACCAATCCAGGGGGCGCATGTCAATTTCGAGTGGGACATGATAGGCCTGGAGGAGGGTTGTTGAGCGCAGTAGGCGCAAAGGCCGCAGACTGACTGGAAACAGCCGAGGGCGTGTTCGAGACGAAGGGAACACCTGCAGGGAGAGGAGAAATACTGTCAGAGCAAAATACGACGAGGATATGCGCGAGTTGACCACATGCGATGAAGTTGAAGACGAAAAGTACAGTGCGGCAACGCGCGCTCCAATGATCGTGCTTAAGGAAATCTGAGGTGGGGACGAGTGGTATGTCAGAGGCTCTGGGCAAGAGCAGACGCCGGTTGGAGTAGGGCAACAACTATACGATGCAATCCGAGGCCGGGAACAGCGCTGTATCTTTTGATCTGACTCGGAGTGGTAGGCACTGCGAAAGCAAGGCACGTGATCAGGCAACGCATGAAAAATTCTCTTTTGTAGCCGTTCCACTGAAGAGGGTGGCAAGTAACCCCTTCTTCGATGCACGGGGAAAGCTAGGCAAACGAACGCTACTTCCCGAATACTACTGCAAATCCCCTCGCCGGCTTATACTCTATCACTGCACCTCCTGTAGAATCTACCACCAATCCGCCCCCGACCAGCAATGCCCGAGCCCTACGATCTCTCACTCGAACGTCTCCTGCGGAGTGGAGGGGCGCATTCGCGTCATTTTTACGCAATCGTCTGTTTATTCCCGAGGATCGTAGCAAGTGAGCGTAACCGATGCCTTCAGTGCAGTGGCCTTCCTGCACCCTCCGGCTCAGATTCCCGCCCATAGCTTTGCTCTCGTGGCGCTCAAGGCCGTCCAATGGCATCCTTTGTTACTTCCGAGTACGTATATTTCCATACTGCGTCGCGTGCAGGCCGATCTGGCATCGACACCCACTTGGTCACTCCTTTCATGTGTTGCGTCGTGTATCTTTTTCTCGCACTTTAATTGATAATGGAATGTACGTTTTCCTTGTGCCGGTATGTCCTTCCACTTGCGTTTTTTCAATTTCACCCTTCGTTCCGTCTTATGTACTACCGGAGCGCATGCAAACACGTATCTGGTGCATCGGGTACCACATTGTATGGCCTCCGAATGGTAGCACACCATCACAGGCCAAGAAGAGAGGTATGCGTTGGAAACTATGCTGTGACGAGTCATGTAACAAGTATATATAGTATACCAATACCGAGGAATCGCGGCACACCTAACGATCTACTGACCATCCCCTGATATGCGTCGTGGACCTCTTCTAACTGTGCGTAGCCCCTGATGTCAACCTGTCGTGCCCTTCTCTGCATACACCACAAAAGGCCAGCTCCCCAGTCGCTGAGATGTACTTGTTTGGCAACGACGGGAATATATTTCACAATTCACTTCCTCTGCGTTCAAGGTGTGTGCAGTACGACTTCGGGGCGGTCGTGGAAAGCCTCCTCGAGTGGGACGAACGGGACTTCGTGCGCAGTAGATCTGAGTGCAACCTAGGAGACACGGCGCCATCCCATTCATTTTATATGTGGCACGAGGCAGGTTGTGAACTCTATCAGTCCGACGAAGTCGGCAACTGAGATTATACCAGCAGCTATAAGCATGCTCATGCCCATCAGAAGATCAGAAGAAAGGCAGCGGTTGTTCCGTAGACGTAAATTTGCCAACAAGGGTCCCTGCCAGCGACGAAATCAGCGAGTGACCAAGGTCAGCTATGGGTTGGCATGGGCAGTACCTGGAGGTTCGCCAACGAAACCAGTTTCAGGAAGGGCGCATAGCCCGTGGGATCAAGCGGACATAGAGTATCGCCATTACGTTTGTCATAGAGGGGGACTGACTAAGAAACTTGAGTACTTGAGTATTGGGGAGCGTCGGACGTGCGGGAACGTGTACGGGCAGCGTCTAGGGTAGATACAAAACCCGCGCTTCTCGTACATCGTAGCCACGTGCCCTCTCTCCCACAAACGTCCACCAACCGTTGCTGTACTGGTAAGCGCCTCCCCGGTTCTTCAAGCTGTGTGACTCACTCCAGCAGCAAAGCCCGATCTCCTCTCGCCTTTCCGACCAACTTGTGCATTTCGCATCTATTGGTGAGTTCCTATCGGGTCATCGTTGCGTTACATGCATTGACTTGCGTGTAACGTTATCCACAGTGTGTGCTTCGTCCCGACATCCAAGGTTGCCTGCTCGAGACTTCGTGCCTTTACTGTGGGTTCTTTTGCGCTGCTTGGTTAGCCTCGCTGATTCGAGCAGCGTTCAGCTGACACTCAAGATCGCTCACCGGGTTTCCTTCTCGTTTCAAAGGGTAAGACTTTACTGTCCCTGTCTTGGTGCAAGTGATCACCGGATCTAGCGCGAAGGCAGAACCATTTCCGTCGTGTATATCATCCTGGTGTAACGACATTCAATGGCTTCAACAGACGAGGTTTCCTGGAGACGAAAAAACTTGGAACGTTGTCCTCCATGGAGATTTGGCCGGTATGATGCCCTCTTCGACCTGGCGTACGCACTCTGCAAGAGATACAAAGAAGAGCGTAAAATCGACGACTTGAACGAGGCAATCGATTTGCATCGTGCTGCTTTGGAACTCCGACCAGTCGAAAACAAGAAATATGATTGGTTCGGGTCACTCCACACCCTCGCTCTCTGTCTATCACGTAGATATGACGAGCAGGGGACAGTCAACGACTTAGAAGAAGCCGTCACGCTTGGACGTGAAGCACTAGAACTTCGTCCACCAGGGCATCCTGGTCGTGATGTCCCTCTCCACAGTCTCGCTTTCTATCTCAACAAGAGGTTCGAAAAACAAGCTACAACCGGTGACTTGCAGGAAGCCATCTCGCTCTCACGTGCAGTACTAGAGCTCCGTCCACCAGGGCATCCTCGTCGTGATGCCACTCTCGCCGATCTCGCATACTACCTCAATAGCAGGTTCAACAAACGGGCTTCGATCCGTGACTTGGAGGAAGCTATCTCGCTCTCACGTGCAGTACTAGAGCTCCGTCCTCCAGGGCATCCTCGTCGTGATGCCACGCTCTACAAACTCGCATACTACCTCAATAGCAGGTTCGACAAACAGGCCGCAATCTGCGACTTGGAGGAAGCCATCTCGCTCTCACGTGCAGCACTGGAGCACCGTCCTCCAGGGCATCCTCGTCGTGATGCCACGCTCTACAAACTCGCATACTACCTCAATAGCAGGTTCGACAAACAGGCCGCAATCTGCGACTTGGAGGAAGCCATCTCGCTCTCACGTGCAGCACTTGAGCTTCATCCACCAGGGCATCCTGATCGTAGTGCCACTCTCGACGATCTCGCATACTACCTCAATAGCAGGTTCAACAAACGGGCTTCGATCCGCGACTTGGAGGAAGCCATCTCGCTCTCACGTGCAGCACTAGAGCTCTGTCCTCCAGGGCATCCTCGTCGTGATGCTACTCTCTACAAACTCGCATACTACATCAATAGCAGGTTCGACAAACGGGCTTCGATCCGCGACTTGGAGGAAGCCATCTCGCTCTCACGTGCAGCGCTAGAGCTCCGTCCACCAGGGCATCCTCGTCGTGATGCTACTCTCTACAAACTCGCATATTACCTCAAGCGCAGGTTCGACAAACAGGCTGCAATCTGCGACTTGGAGGAAGCCATCTCGCTCTCACGTGCAGCACTTGAGCTTCATCCACCAGGGCATCCTGATCGTAGTGCCACCCTCCACAATCTCATCCGCTGCCTCAATGACAGGTTCGAGAAACAGGCTGCAGCCTGCGACTTGGAGGAAGCCATCTCGCTCTCACGTGCAATACTAGATCTTCATCCTCCAGGGCATCCCCATCGTGACGCCACTCTCCACGATCTCGCTGTCTACCTCAACAAAAGGTTCGCCAGACAGGCTACGATCCGTGATTTGGAGGAAGCCATCTCGCTCAGACGTGCAGCACTGGAGCTCTTTCCACTAGGCCATTCCGATCGCGGTAAATATCTTTACCACCTCGCTCGCGACCTCTGGACAAGGTTTCAGAAACAAGTTGACATGCCTGGGTTGCATGGTGCGAATTCTCTTCATCAAACTGCGTCGGTGGCCCGTCCAACAAGCACAACTGATCTCGCGTCCTCACTTCTCAAGCTCTCACTCCACCTCTGGGACAGGTTCCAGAAGGAGGCCGCAATGACCGACATGGACGATGCTATTTGCTGTGCAACATATGCTCTGGAACTTCGGTTACCACGAGACTCCCATCACGGGGGAGCTTGGTTTCAGAGGCCAGCCCAGGGCACCGGCTCAAATGAGCCTGTCGTACCTGGTCGGGAGATAGACAATCTAGGCGCTCTGGTCAATTGCTTTGTGAGGCATAGATCTGGCAATCAACACGCAATGGTCGGTCTGAACGAGGACATAACACTTTGTCGATATGTATTGCAATCCTTCCCGACTGACCATCCCGGTCGTGCTTCGTCCCTGCATAGCCTGGCAGAGTGTCTAGCACACCGGTTTCGTCAACAATCTGCAGCAGCGGATCTGGATGAGGCTATTTTACTGGAGCAAGAAGTCTTGCAGGTACTCATACCTGGAGATCCTGGTTACGACATATCCCGGTGCTCCCTTACAGCCTACCTCCACATGAAGGTCGAGTCACAAGTTGCTATGACATCCTCCAATGCCTCACCTGTTGCCCACTTTGATGTTGAGCAACTCATCCGTAATGTTGCGTTTGAAACCCTCAAAACTATGCCAACCAGGTTGCTGCACACGCATACTGGCGCCCTGTGCAACCGGCATGCGCAGTTGACCCAGTTTATGAGCAGCCAACAGTACAAACGGCTTGTGTTGTTGTGCACAACGTGTGGCCCAGATCAGCGAATGGAGCTGGTCCATATAGCTATTTTGAAATACTTTCAGTATGTCACGCTTTCTCACCGTTGGGGCGAAGACGAGCCATCATTGCGCGACATCGAAGGCCACCTGATATATGATATGTCAGCAAAGGAGGGCTTTAAAAAGCTGCAAGCCTTCTGCCTTGTTGCCTGCCAACGAGATTTCCTGTGGGCGTGGAGTGACACGTGTTGCATAGATAAAGACAGCAGTGCCGAGTTGCAAGAAGCTATAGGATCGATGTTTGCGTGGTATCGACAGTCTTCCCTAACCATTGTGTATCTCTCTGATGTTCCAGATACTGGTTCGCTTGGGAACAGCGAGTGGTTCAGACGCGGGTGGACCCTCCAGGAGCTACTGGCTCCTCGAACTGTACTATTCTACACCCAGAATTGGTCGCTCTACAAGAACCTCACGTCTTCGAACCATAAAGCAGATATCGTGGTGCTGGAAGAGCTGGAGAGGGCGACTGGAATAGAATCCCGGTTTCTCACTCACTTTTCCCCAGGAACAGATGACGCTCGCTCGAGACTCCAATGGGCGTCATTACGTCGTACTACGCGGCCTGAGGATATCGCCTATTCACTTTTTGGGATCTTTAATCTTCACCTTCCCGTTCTGTATGGCGAACTTGCTGGGAAAGCGCTTGGGCGTCTCCTGGCCGAAATCATTTCGCAGTCAGGAGATATCTCAGTTCTGGATTGGGTTGGGGAGGCGTCGCAGTTTCATAGCTGTTTCCCTGCCCAGATCACCTCGTTCCAAACACTACCGTTGCTCCGACCTCAACATAATGCAGAAAAACCATCAGCGGCGATAAGTCAGCGTCCCTCGTCATTCGAAAAACTGCGAAACCTCCGTGGCTCATTCATTCTCCCCCGATTTCTTAGTCGTTTCTTTACATCGTCCAATATCGCCTATCACGTTCCGGCAGTTCATTTGCGAACCCCAGATTCATACTCTCCAGGTGATGTGTACGACTTCCATTCGCTTACTAGGGTGCCCCTCCCACGTTTTCTCAATCGCCGCCTCATACTACCATGCATTGCCCATTGTGTCACAGTGGTTCATCCGAAAGGGTCTGATCCATCAGCACCGAGTTACACGTATAACATCCGGGCATTCGGTCTGAGGCCGCTTGAGATCACTCTGCCAAACAAGCTAGAGGTTGTAACGCGGCTGCAAGGTTCTCTGCAACTTGTTCGCCCTTGGCACTCGGAGTTGCCTGGTTCATCTGCCAAACTAGATGCCGTGACTGAAGAACAGCTGTTCTCTGCACTTGAGAGGCCATTTAACGCTCTTCTGTTGAGACAGCTACCTCATAACGAGCACAGGAGGATCGCGTCTTCTACTTGCATAACTGCTCAGCCCATAGATCGGGCCAGCATTCTGAAAAGCAAAATTCGGATATTCAATATTGTGTAGATAGCCATGGCATTATGATATCTTGGCATCGACATCCCCGTTGTACTGCCATTTACGTTTTACTCTCCTTCGTCCGGTCATATCTTGTAGGAGTGCATGCATATACATACATGTCCAGTGAACCTCAGTTTGATTGGTTGCGTTCGCGTCGTTGTTTGCTGGATTGGCGGGCAGACCTGTAACTGACAACCTAACGAGGACGGCTACGGAGTACACTATGGAAAGCCGGACGGTCACGCTCAGAAAGGCGGTGAGCGAGGCACCCGTAAATACTAGACTTGGTAATTGACCCCTTTGGGACCCAAGACACCGCAAACTTACCCGAGATGTAATTTAACAGCTTTGCATATATTATACAATAGCCCTCTGGTTGCTCCTGGATGCAGGGCACTTCTGCATGTGACTCACATTATTGCTAAAATGCAGATGCTACACTAGGGAAATGTTTAAGCAGGGTGGAAGGGAAGTTTATGTGACTGTTTTGTCAGAAAATCTGTATATTAGTTTCAATGCATCACAAGTGATTGCAATGCCTGCAATCAAATGCATAATTAAAATGGCACTGCAATACTAAAGTTTTCTATGTAATTGGACTTACAATAGGCATTGCTATGGCATAGCAAGGTAATATTTGGGGGTCAATAGTACAAACATAGTGCCATCACCCCTACATTGCAATGCAATTATAATATAATTATAATGATTGTTATGATAGCCTTGTCATGTGACAAACATCAAGACCCTGGGCCCTGCTGTCCTACCATAACTGGACTTGCAATGTATTGCAATGAGAGCCAAGGATCACAATACACTTCAGACTAAGGCAACAAAAATTTTATATTATATTACCTTTTGTAATCTTATCTTATCACCTGACCACAATTCTATTCTATTCTGATTCTGATTTTGATCTATCTCATCTTTGTCTACTACATGCTATGCTATTAGTATCACCTTACATGGAAATCTTTACTAATACAACCCATCCCCAATCTAACTAGTAAGTATTACTAAGTATTTTGTATGGCTCTGATCAGGATTTGAACCCAAGGACTCAGTGTTAGTTAGTCTAGTGCCAACTAGTAGTGAGACTTACTTTAGCATGTGTTACCATTAGTCCATGCAACCAATCTTTCTACACAAGTGTCAACACCTCTTAAGGAGCTTTTCAAGACTTGGGCAAAATTTTCAAAATTGCATACAAGTAGTATTACAGTACACATGCTGCAACTAACAGTAATGACAATTAGTAGCTACTTTGCCTGTCTACCTCTACTGTGATGTCCACTAGACTTATTCTGTGCTGTAGTACCAGTACTGGATTCCACATTATTGCTATTGGTGGTGGCTGAGTCAGTGGTGTTGCCCATGCCAAGAGCAGGTGTGGATGTTGCATTGATGTGAATGTTCACATTGGCAATTGAGACTGAATCCAGAGTGGACAGACCAGAGCTACTTTCATGAACATTGGAATCAGTGGCAGCTACCTCATCTGTATTATCATCTGACAATGCAGTGACATCCATTGCTGCCATGGCAGCATTGATCTCTGCAGACAGGTCCTCCATTGCATTGGTCTTGGACTTGGTAGCCCCATTGGGATTCCCAAACATGAAGTGATTCATCTCTGCAACAACATTCTGGATGTGACAACCTGTCCACTTGGTGATAAGCACTTGTTTGTATGCATGGAACACTTGATAGTAGTTGATTTTTGAGATTTGTCTGCAGCCATTCCCTGGGAACTCTTTGTTGGGTGAAAGTAGAAACATGCACTATAATGATGGGGATTGAATCAGTGATGTGTGGTGCTGTATTGATGCAAGCAATCTACTTACCACTGTGGCTGCCCATGCAATAGACCCTGGTGTCACTGCAGTGACCTTCCATTTCTGCCTGTTTGTCCTTGGCCCACCACAATGAACAAAGCCTTCTGTGAGGGACATCTTGCCCCACAGTGCTCCCTTCAAAATCTTTTCCTTGTCAGTGCAAACTTAGAATGGTAGTAGTTTTGAACACACCAGAGCAAGTGGCTTCCAGTTCATGAATGGTTTGCACACATCAACTTTCATGTCCTTGAACAGAAAAGGGAACCAGATGGTGAAGTGTTGGTTAGGAGTGCCCACATTGTTAACACCAAGCATCTTGATGATTTCAGGGACTTTGAGATGAGATGCAACTGGCAGGAAGTGGTTCTTCGGTAGCCCAAAGATTTCATGGGTGTTGTCATGTAGTTTGTAGAGAATGTCAGAATGACTGTTTTGCGTTGCCTGCATGAACTAGGATCTTGTCAGTACAGAAGAACCAAGCAACAAATGTGAACATACAACATCAAGAAAGAAGTGTGTATGTCTCAATCTACATAGATGTTCCAGGAGAATTGAGTCAAGCTCTGCGACGAGACTGTGTTCCTCCACTGCAGCACTGGCATAATGCTCAGCTGTTGCAAATATGGGAGCAGGGGACATAGACAACTCAGACATTGCATTAGTTAGTGGTGTTTGTGGCAAGAACATCTCCATCATGACAGTGTACTCCTTCCCAAGCATCTTGATCTCACTATCATATGTGATAATGTCAGCAGGAATGTCATTCATAGACCAGCATGTTTTGTTTGCCTTGAGGATGGTATCCTTCTCCAGTAGCTCTTGATTTTGGGATTTCTCTACATCAAGTTGCAGTTGGATGGCCTTCAATGCCTGTGAAGCAGTCAGTAAGAGCAGGAATTTGCATAGGCATGGGTATGAGCCTCTGCAAGACCACCACTGCCATCTCTTGACCCAGCTGATGCACTCATAGTCCATTGGTTACCTTCACCAGCATTGGCTTCATCTATGTCAGTGAGTGCAGACAGAGAGTGCCCACTGAGATTCATAATGGATGCACTCAGAACACATAGACAGAGTGTAAGGGGACTGGGCAGTGGGGTTGTCAATCAGTTTCTTGACAACCTTTTGAATGTGGGAGTGGTGCATATGCTACTGACCCTGACCAAAAAAATAGTGCACCATGATGCAGCCATGATGCCTCTTACCAAAGGGCTGGTGCATAATATCAGGTCAGACAAACCTCATGGCAAGGGAAAGTCATCATAGATCCATGGCTATGCCATCCTTACTGGGGAAAGGCATATTGAATTTGGCAGAGGATTGCAGGGGCTAGGAATGGATGGAACATAAAATAGTAGGCTGCTGCAGAATTGGGGCACAGGGAAGTGGTGTGATGGAGGCCACTAGTGAGCGCAGGATGGTGATGCGAATGACAGTGCATGTGGAGTCAACAAGGTACTGCTTAAACTGGTTAGAACCCAGGGTTAGCATGATGACCTAGATAACTTAGCTTGCCAGTCATGGATGAATTCAATTTCCTGGTTGAACACCTTGGGATCATACCCATGGAACAATTCAGGGAATCTACATTTCAAGTTCAACAATAGATCACAGGGAAAGGAGAGATATGCACCAATTAGATGGACACTGGCATGACTGAGAATCTCCTTCTCATACCAGCTTCTAATGTCCTTGTTGTCCACAGGTTCTCCTGTCTTGGCATCTACCCAACCAACATGTAGAGTACTGTCTTTGAGGTGGCTGTCAAAGTGCTTAATAGAGCCCATGATCTGTGCCATGTTGATGCAACCTTCAATAGTGAATTCTCCATGAGCTTCCATCTCCTGCTGAGTCCATGAACTATGCCATGGGCTGACTTTGGTGAACCCAGTTATGACAATGACTTTTTCTGAGTCAATGATACCACATGATTTTCTGAGTTCCTTGAAGGCAGAAGCAGGTTCGAGAGTAGGGAGATTGAACTTGAAGTTAGCATGAGGTATGACATTGACATTCTGGAGTGCACATTCTGCAAACTGAAGATGTTGAATGCCATCTTTTTTGTGGAGAATGTGTGCACACCGTAAGCTTTGACTTCCTGAGCAACTATATTGGTGGTGTCCATCAAACCTGTACTGCAGGTCCATCTAAGATGGGAGTTAGTTGTAGGTGCCAAGCTGGGTTTAATGAGTTATGCACCCAATCACAGCACCAGCCAGGCATAGATATTCACCCCAGCTTTTGGAGTTCCAGCAGTTGAACAAGGTTTCAAGCGAGATCTTGGACTCTGAGTACAGGTTGTCATTGCCAAAGAGACTGTGGTTTGGTGACAATGGCAAAATAACCTGGGTAGGCTGAGTAACGAGCTGGCTGGATGCTTTTTTGGTCTTGATGGCACCCAAGATCCACAGCAAGTTGATGAGCATAATAATATGGTGAGCAAGCTCCAATTTGTTGTCCAAGCTGTCAATCTCGCACCCATTCTCTGGAATGGCAGCAAATGGAAAGATGTAGTCAAGATCCATGCCAAGAGTAGCATAGATATAGTTGATGAGTGCCTCAACATCCTGCTTGGACCCCTGATTGAAGGGCACAACAGTGAGTGCTGAACCCTGGGCACTGAACCTTTGGTAAATGTCTTGGTAATACTCCACAGTGCAGCAACTGTAGCAGGAAGCGATAACAACATGGGCACTGCCAGAAATGAGGCCCTTTAAGATCTCAATGCCAATGGAACCTTTGCTGACACCAGTGAGGAGAGTGTTCTTGTCCTTGAAAGTCATTCCAGGCATGGCAATTTCATGAAGAATGGCATCTCATTGGCAGATATGGATGTGATTATAGAGACCTGAGGTTGAAGAAACTGAGAGGAAGAACAATGGTTGTGATGACATTGATGGGGCTGGTCAGGGCCCCTCCTCAGTGAATGGACAATGCCTTCATACAGAGCCTTGATACAGCTCTTCCAGTCCTGGCTGATTCTGGGTTATGAGTTGACAACTGTCCAGAGTTTGAGGACATCTTATTGAACCTTTTGAATGTTCATGGTAGAGATCATGTCACTGCTGGTCATTTCTTCCACATATGCTTCCATTCTGTGAACATTCACATGAACAACCTTGGAGTAGTGCATACTCACAAATCTCTGTGGTTCAAAGACAAAAAGATATTATTAGTGGTAAGGTAATAAATGAACCAAAGCAAGGAGGTGACTATGGTCAAGGGAAAATAACCTTGTATGCCATATGGATCTATGAAGTAATGAAAATGTTGTTATTTTGTGGGCAAGACAGCTTGTCAATCCTCAATACACTGGTGATCAGAAGGGGGACTTGTCAGTTTCAAATGAAAGGGTTTCAGAAGGATGATGTATGAATAGACTGTTTCAGAGGTGCCCTGCCACTTTGTGCATCATTTGCACATGAAGGAACATGTCAGTGTTGATCGTGTCAACAACAAGATACTTGCCCAGTCTTGTATGATCTGGATATAGAAGGGCACCACAAATGATTGAGTGGACTGAAATAATTTCAGATGATCTGCATGGTTGTGCACATACCCTCCAGAAGTTGAGGTGGTTGTCCTTCTGGAGCTGTTGCCCAATCAGCTGGGTGTCATATGGCTGTAGCAAGGCCAAAGGGAAGGTTTCTTCACTGACAACACAATTGAACAAAAGTACAAGGTGCCCAAATATGTCTGTCTCCTGAGTCTTGACAAGCACACAGTCATAACGAGGACATCCATGGAAGTTAGGATGGCAATGTAGATAATCCATGTACTGACACCAATCAACAGTGGACTCAAAGTTCACTTTGATGAAGTGATATTCCATGATCTTTGGTGAATATTAGAGATACTGGAAACTGAACAAAAACGATGTTTCATCTTACCTTGTCATTCCTTTGGAATTGAATGGGCTTCCTTATAATGTTGAAGTGTTTATTGAGGAACTCACTGAGCTTTCCATGGAATTGATTGAACGCATTGTTGGTAACACTCTTCTTCTCAATGTCCTTGAATGTTAATGGTTCTTTCACTTCACTACCAAACTTGACATAGAAAAACTCCTCCTCAGGTTCATCAGTAACAGCTTCGAGGTTATCCAGATTTGTCAGTTTTCCAGTCAACCTGTAAGCATTGTATTCTGTAATCCTGCCATGAATATGTTCAAGAACCAGTCCAAGATGATCAACATTGAGAATCTACAGAAGTTTAGGCATGCCAAATACTAACAAACAATTTAGGACTTACTTGCTGAGCAATGTCCTTGAAGTTTGTTTGTTTTTGATAAGCTTCCTTCAAGGGGCCATGCATTTTCTCATTTGGCTTTGTGTTGAAATTGTGGGTGACACCCTTGGCTTTGATGTTGTCAAACACATGCATACAGGTATGGTTCTTTGGAAAGTTCCAGTTTTTCCCTGTATGTTGCATCTTCTCCACATATTTCTGGTCTGGAAACAGTGAGGGAGAGCTACAACATTGAAAGTGAAGCTGACCTGAATCAATGAATTGAAAGTAGCAAGCACCTCCTGCCCAGCAGCAAGTGTGTGTGTCATATGTAATTCAAGCACAGTATACATATCAAACTTGATGTAAGCACACAGACAGCATAACAGGAGGTAACTGTCTTTTTCCATCTCATGGGGGAAGATGTCATGACAGGCAAATATGATTATCTGTTCAGGAAATGTCAGTGAAATCAGAGCTTGGTAAGACACTTACAATACCTTGGATAGGTCTGCAAACTTTTGACCATCTGTGTATGAAACTGAAAGCACTTCCTTGAAATGATTGAGACTGTGCCAATGAGGCATTGCATTGAGACTAGTAAATTATCAGCATGACTGCTTCATGCAATGAGATAGATGCACTTCTGTTCAACTTTTCCCATCATCTGACGACCCATTGTCTCAAGAATCCTCAAAAGTTCTCCCCACAAATGGTCACCAAATTTTCCCACACAGTTGGCATGGAGTCTATCCCAACACAACACTTGATAAACATCCATGTTCCTGACCTCCCAGAAGGCACTCTAGAGGTGATTTGAGCTAGAGCAAAGGTAACAGCATGAGCCACTTACATCTACATCACATAATCCCTGTTTCACCAGAATTTGTTCCTTGCCATCTGCTCAGGTCTGTGAGTGTGCTTCCTGTAATGTCTTGAAAATGTTCTCACTGGTACGATGTTCACAGTCCTTGGGGAATTTTGATATCTCATTGTGATGAATAAGGCAAACAGGGCAAGGGTGATTTGACATCACACCATGTATGAGTGCCATGACTGCTCTGAGTGACAAAGATTGTCAGCCTGCATTTGTGATATTTTGGGCAACATATCCACTTACTGCTCTTCATAATCAGCTGAAAGAATTAGTATGGTAGGAAAAAGTCAGCATGTGATGCCATCCCAACACCTTACCCAATAGCCAGTTTTTGAGTACTCTGATATTGTATCTAGTATCTTCTTGAATGAGTCATGCCAAACATGATTCTTGAAGTTGGCAAATGATTTCTTTCCAGAGCACTTCTTGTCTTCCTTCACCTATTAGAAGCACGATACAGAAAATCAGCCAGTGTACTCAATGCTATCAATGAAGGAACTTACAATTGGTAACCACCTGACTACACAGCCACCACCTAAACCTTCACCATTATGGATCCAAGTAGGTAGATTCGCAATCCACACAACAACTGGATACCCTTTTTGTTGACCAAATAATGACAACTTGGCTTTATCAGCATATAAAACAAATGCTAGAACTTTGCCATCTGAAGGTAGATTACTCTGAAAAAAAATTGTCAAAGTTGCATGCAAAGACTACTAATGACATATGTGTACATCCCAAAATTCATTAGCTGTCCATGGCTCATTGATGAAACAAACAAATGAAGTGCCATTGAACTTGGATAGGCACTGAGTATCAAATACAAAATATGGGCCCACACCTGAATCCTTCAAGAGATCACAGGCCCAATCCCACAATGAATGATAATACATCTTAAATTCCATTGTCTCACCTCCAAACAGTGCACTTATTATCATCATCTGAAACTGGGCTAGGATGTAATTAGGGTTGACAATGTCAATGAACAGATGCCACTTACTGCTGTCATGCAGTGCGAAGCAGCCCACTGAGTGCTCTCAAGATCATTGTAATTATTCAGAGTCCAGTCCTCAGTGTGAGAACATTTCAAAAGCTTGAGGATACAATTCACTTGCTCCTTGTTGAGAGCAGCATCATGGATAAATTCTGAGAGGTCAAAGTCAAGACAGGTTCAGAACAGGTACCATGGAGTGGTGCATGGATCCAGTTTGTATGTCTTGGGTGCATGACCTCAGGTGAACTCAGCAAATGGCACTTTCACAGTTGGCTTTCCAGCATTCAGGTGGTATTTGACTTGGATATCATCAACAATGTTGATATCAACCTTGGGTTCAGTGACTGTGTAACATATTGGCATGGAAAATATGTGATCACATATTGACATGTGCCATTTGGTTCATCATTTGTGCCCATGTTGGTGCTGGCAGGTGGCTCAAGATCCATAACCATGGGCCAGAATGTGGCAGGCTCTGCTAACAATTGTGAGAGTCCAATTCAGAGAGTAGCAGGAAACTTACCCAGTGCTGGCTCTGCATGTGTCTCAACAGTGGGCCCTGTCACTGATCCACCAGTAAGAACACCTGTTCAAATTGATCCAGTGGTAAATCAGAAATAAAATTGACTGGTAAAATTCCTATGTACCTTCTCAATGAAGCAAGTCAAAGTGAGCATGATCTTCATTCATTTTGCGAGCCTGCCTGATGCATGATTTGCGATGAGGTCCTATTCCAGTCAGCTTGAATGTTTTCCCACATGATTCACAGGTAGTAGTGTGCTTTTCCAGAGGCATACTACTGGTCAACAAAGGGAACACATCCTGTGAGAGTAAAGACAGTAAATACAATAAAGAAAAATGAGTGGACAGCAAAGCAAGATGCAGACAGTAGCAGTTGCTGTTGCAAAGGGCATTGTGATGGCATTGCCAGTGTATTGCAACTGTGCACTCTTACATGCAATCTATCATGAACTGATTATCACTGTGTAAAAATCTGACATCATTGCAATGGACCAAATAATTTTCCAACATTGTTTTATGAGGTGATGCTGTTTATGAAGGTAACACATAACTACTTGTTTCTGTAGGTTTTATGTTGGGTGGTAGATGTCATATCTGTTTGAAGGCATCAGTTAATGGATTATGGGGCAGGAGAGGGTGGCATACAAGCAGTTGTTTATAATGTAGAGGATAGGTGGGGCATGTAATGACAAAGAGCCACAAACATGCCCTCTCCAGTGGAACACATGCACCAGCAAAAGACAGGAAACCATACAATGATGATTGTGTAGCACATCAACACACATCACTCAAAGCAAGTTACTATGCAGAACCAAATTGTGATGACCAGCAATAGCTCTGCGTTGCATCAACATCAAATACAGATACTGTTCAACAAGCTTGCAAATGGAGTCTGCACAACATACCAGCATGGGGCCTTCAAGGCCTGCTGACCCGGCACAAAAATCATCATACACAGTAACACACTCAAATGCATATTCTCACTGCAGGAACTCATAAGAGATTGCAGAACCATCACTGACTCCAGTAATGTCAATATACAAGCAGTGCATGCCACTGTCCATGAGATGTGCACAATCTCCCATGTGCCTCCATGTAGTCTGCTAGACACAATGTACATCGACAAAATTTCTATTGTGAATCGAGTTAACCCCAGAGTTCTCACCCCCAACATGTGACCAGAGGTCAGCCCAGCATGATCAACCCTGACAAAGAGTTTACAGACCTGGGCCTAGCAGTGTCCAGGAATAATGAATCATGAAAAATGGCCATGAAAATGTAGATACAAGCCTGCCATACTACAAAGTATCTACCACTTGTCTAGGAATAGGTCATCATCATCAATTTCTTTGTCAGAAAACACCCTACACTGTATTTTTTGTGTTATGACCTCATCAGGGGTCATTCCTTTTTTGCCACAATCAAGTCACATGGGTCATGTGCCTCATCACATCATTTGTCCTCACCATGGTTGTCCTCAGTCTGCTTGCTCAGCATGCCTTTGGAAGCCCAGCATTGGAGGTATTTCCAATACCTGCCAATGCTGCAGACACATGAGTCACCTGACTCCAAGCAATGCCCATCTTTGATGGATGTATTTCATCTTTTGTCTCTGACTCATATTTATTGCTTGATTGCTTACTTCTTGTTCTGGTGTCAGGCTCCTAGCTGTGCATTGATTGTGCAGCTGGTATAGCCTTCATTCCCCTGTCTACCCCATCATATGACACCATATGACTCTTTCTTATTTCATTGTTTACTGCTGCAGATACTTACTGCCTGGATGGCATGACTGGTATGGTACACTTGTCCTGAGGTATTTATACAAGCTGTACCATACTCTGTATCCTCAGTTTTTTGATAGCTTGCAACTCAGCTTATTTCTTTGACTTCATCCTTGTCTTCTCCCCATTGTGATCTCAGAAGAACTTGCCAGTGGACAAGACCTCTGTTGGATATTGTCAATAACACTGAGCCATAGGGGTTATGATAAGTTTGGCCCATGGACTCCCCCTTGCACTATTCATGACTAGTCCATTTGATGAAGTCACCTGGCTTGGGCATAACAAAATCAAAAAACTCCATGCAGCTTTTGGGACTCACTACTCCCTCAGTTGAAAGTAACTTGTCCCTGGTTACTGAACTTTGACAAACCAGTTACTCCAGCTGGAGCATCTGTCACAAAAAGTTTCAGCATCATTGTAATGAAGCTGAATGATAATGTGATGTCCCTGAATTATTATGTGCATTGAAAGAGTCATTATGATGGTGTGCGAGACCTGATTATGGCATGCTAATGTAATCAGGAAGCGCCGCCAGAAACCTTGCTTGTCCAGCCATGCACAATGCACACATATGTGACTTCAACAAGCCCCTCAGACCCTTAAAGAACATTCACTATATTTGTATGCATTTGCTTTGCATGGCCTGAGATGCTGTCACCACTCACAATGTTGTGGCTTTGAAGAATTGTTGGGTGAGTCAGGCGGCCCTGGTCCATAAGTTGTTTTGTTGCCATCTTGCATTGCTGCAAATATGCTGACCTTTTGCAGTCAGGTGCGCTGCTTCCACTTGTCGCAAGTCGACATTGCTGCTGCTGATAGTGCTGTTCACCTCACCATTTCATTTGCCAGCCCTACCACTAGCTTCCTCAACCTCGACACTCGCCACAAAGTCCTTGCTTCTGCCCATCACCTCAACCATTCCCCAAAGGCAATCTTTATGTTTTGTGTGTCCTGGGCTTCGATCAGCGTGTTTCATGGTGCGTGCATGTCGTTTCCATCAATGTTAATGTGTTTCTGTCCTTCGGGACGCTTGGCCATTTCAATTTCAAGCTCTAAAGGTGAGTTTTGGGTCCTTGGCTTGTTCTGACTTTTCTGCTCATGTTTTTAGCAATTTTCAGGTTGTTCCCATTGCTCTGCATGTCCATCTGTGCAGTTGACACATCTGCATGTTTCCCCAAGCCATCCACTTCGCCAGCTCTTTGTGCCAATGAGTGAGTTGGGCAGTTTTGGCCCGTTCTGACATCTTTGAGTTCTTGCAGCCATTTTCACATCGATTTGAGCGCACTGTGCCTGCATGCGTGTGCCCAATGCATCTGCATGGTTCCTGGGCCTGTGTGGCACCTCTAGGTGTGGTTCTGGGGCTGATGCATTCTGATTTGTTTTCAGGCCTTCATGGGTCACTCACAACGCTCCGCGAGCGCACATGTGTTCCATGCATCCATTCTGTTTTTGAGCCTTTCTGGCTCCCCTATGCATGATACTGCCCCTCTGGCAGGTATGTCGGGGGTTGCTAATGAGTTTTCAGCTGTTCACGAGTTGTTCGCAACACTCTGCATGTGTGTGCATGCATCTGACACATCCGTTTGACTTCCCAGCCTTTCTGGCTCGCCCATGTGCAGTTTTGTGCCTCTGGCAGGTAACCCCAGGGCTTCTGACACTTTGCAGATTCGCATTGCTGTGCAGGTATATGCGCATGGTTAGTAACCTGGCCCCTCCACCATCTCCCTGTTCTACAACACTGTTGAGTGTGCTCATGGATGCCCACTTGCTGGCTGCCCTCTACCACGACAGTTGCGGCATTGGGAGTCGCAACCATAAATTCATTTCTGCCTGCCAAGGTGCTAACCATATCCTTTCGTTACCTGTTGCAAAGGGGTAAGCTACTTGGTTACAATACTCATTGGATTCTGCAAGATCATCTGGAATAACAACATCATATGCTCACTGTGCTTGTCCTCCAACAACTGACATGGAGTTTGTTTGGATTTAACCATTTAATATGCAGGGAATTGCTCGTATTGGTGTGACGAGTTTCATCGAGAAGGATGCTGATTTGTTAGATGCTGCTTTCGTCTTGCTTTTGTGTCATTCCTCGGACTAATTCATTTTCAAGCTTGTTTCAGGACCATCAATTGCCACTGAGAAACACTCAAAGGACAACTCATTTATGGTACAAGCACAAGTATGCTCGCAACCACTTCGTGATCCCACTCTCATCCTTTCCCCCAATGGCTCGCTTCCCTCTGGCGACGATTACCACCACCACACATCAAGGCATAGGTCTGGTCTCTACTCATACCTGACATCGTTGCGTGCAGGAGCATCGAGTATGTTGCCAACTATTCCCAAAGCGACCTCTGCAAACGATATGTGCCTGCTAGTGTGGATCAGATGCAGAACGCATTTGACAATGTGCCACATTGAATGGGTGGCAAGAAAGTGTCAAATAAATGATCAGACACCGGTCTATTTGGCTTTCGTATGCCACGTGGAAATTGGTCAAGGATGAGTTGAGGTGGTCGCAAGGGAGCAATGCAGACTGGCACCTGATGGCATCGACAATGACAACGAGAGCATGGTCAGTGACACCAGGACAGATTACACCCATCAAGATGCAGGACCCGATACTGAGAGCAGGGATAATCTACTTATTGCACACATGGATTGCGCTCACCTAGAACCTCTGTGTCACCACCCACCCCCACCCCAACCCCCTCCCCTCCCCGCTGGCATCAAGGACCTCTTGGCTAAGATTGTTGTTGCCAGGCTACCCCGAGCTTTCTGCAAGCAAAAGCAAGATGTTCACATTCACATCACCCGCCGTTTGGTGATTTATGTACACATGCTCCTTGTAAAATCTAGAGTCCTTGATGAAGGAACATTATATGGCAAGCCTGATCAATCACATAACACATTTCATACTTTATGTGAATAATTTTACTGACTATCATGTGTCTGAAATTGCATACTAGCTGCAAGTATTGCTTGTAAAGTTGTTTAACTTCAACTCCTATTTTCTCGTGTGTTGGACATTTCCTGCACTCACTTTCATTGCTCACTCTCATCACTCATTCTGATACAGAAAGCCACTCTACTCTACAAGTATCTGTGAGTCACTCAGGATGTTTTTTATTTGCATAACTAATGTAATTCTTAGTAAATGGCCAGGAAACATGTGCAGAGGAAGAGGAAGAGTAGGAAATCATGTAGGGCGGCGAATATCAGCTCCACTGGAGTTGGAGGGTCGAGTGGGCTGGACAGTATGTCATTTTCATCCCTTAACGTGCACTGTGGAGATGAACACATAACAGGTGACAATGAAGGACCTTCTGCAGTCATGGTCGACAACAGTGTTGGTACCGGCCATGTGGTAATTGGAGGATCACCCAGGACAAACGGTGCATATGGTATTTACATTTATCTGCATGTACTAACGTCACCTTCTATATTACTAGTCCACTATGTACAAATCGGCAACGATGTGGAGTCGCAAGTGTTGGAAATGGAGGAATTTTTTATGCCCTTGTTCACTGTTTTTATTCTCAAGACTTTCTTCTCACTCAGTTTATCTGTTGTTTTCTGGTGTTTCCAAGTTTGCATGTCATACCTGTGGTGTTTTCGAAATGTGTTGCTTTGACTTTTTAAACTTCTTTTGAAATTTTGACTATTGTAACTATTATGATTTTAGCCACCATTTCAGCTTTGAAAACTGTCCAATTATTATGCTTGTTCCACGGACTCCTAGTGTATTACTGATTAGTAGCTTGATTCTAATACTGTAATCAGCGTGTGCATATGTCATTGGTATTATTAGTAATCAATGATAATCGAAGACTGTCTATTAATTTATGCTAACATTGTTTCTCAAGAACCTGAATCATGGGACCCTCGCACAATTCTCGAGGCAAGTATAACTACTCTGAGGAAACACTTTCTACCCTCCATATATGCTGGGTTTGCAGCAAACAGTTCAAGGTACAGGGTATCAAAAGGCACGAAACCAGCTGCAAAAAAACAACAAGAATTACAGAAAGAACAAGCTGAACATGGGAAGGAGTTTGAAAGAGAAAGATGCAAGGGCAAGTTCACAGCTTTTAAATTCCTTCTAATGCTTGAATTGATCTATTGTGTGTCTGCAGCTCGAAAAAAGGCTCAACTACTAGATGATTATGCTTCAATCAGTGCATTTGTTGCACCATGGCAGCATCTATCTCAATTGGATGCTGGTTCTTCCCATGCTGTTTGTGAACATGTAGATGGTGATATCTATGGGGATGATGGCAATTGCTGTGAGTTTCCATTCATATTAGCTTGATATTCTTCACTTATCATAAAATAGTTGATCCTTTGGTTGATAGCAATCAATTGAACCATGATGACTACAGTGGGAACAGTAATAATCCTAGTAAGTACCTCTTCAGCATATAGTGTTATCGGATTGATCATTTAACTGTGATATTTTTCTAGCAACTGTGGACACATCCATGGAAAGCACTTCCAATATATCTACCAAATTTCCATCACAATCATGCCTGCTATCTACTGCTTCCCTCCAACTGCCCACTGAATTTAAAACAGAGTACCATCCATGCAGTCATCAGCCCATTTTGCACCAGCTGTATGAAGAATTTGGAATCAACAACACTGCTTCACCCACTATGGTTGACTCCATGCCATGGAAACCATTCAAAACATGAGGTGATTATCTTTTTGCAGAGATCGCCCTTGATGCTGGATTGAACCAGACTCAAGTCAATGGATTATTGGAACTTTTCCTTCTTGTAACCAAAGGTATGGAGCAGGTGATGATGAAGAATGATGCTAAGTTGCAGAAGGCATGTGATAATGCAGGAGCTGAATTAACACCTGTGTGTATTAGTTGTGCTGTGCTGTGAATGCTATTTATCGATATTGATCCTTTAGTTCACCAATCATGTCATCTCTGCACCATACAAGGGCAAGGAGATGGAGTTTGAGGTTCATACTTGGCCAGTCTGGGACTGGGCTCTTGACCTGCTTGCTAACCCACAATTAGCCCCACACTTTGTCTGGGATGCTGAATGGGTTTACAAACACAATGGGGAAGAATATGAACACTTTTATGGTGAGCCTTGGACATGTGATCACTGGTGGGACATACAGGTAAGTATGTGCAAGCACAGTTCTTGTCCCTGGACTGATTATAACATTGCCATCCCCTTAACAGTCTCAGCTTCCTGCTGATGTTGAAAATGCCATACCATTCTGTTTTATATTGTATGCTGACAAGACAAGGCTTTCATCTCACAGCACTGTGAAAGGGTACCCTGTAGTTGTTCAGTGTGCTAATCTCCCTGTAGACATCTGGAATTCTGAGTCTGTTGGAGGAGGTTGTGTTGTTGGCTGGCTTCCAATTGTAAGTTCTACATTATAATATGGTCTGCTCACAATATTGACATCTAATGCGATTTAATCCTTCAAGGTCCCAGAAGATGCAGCTGAGGAAGGTAAACTTGGCTATACAACTTTGAAACACATTGTTTGGCATGAAAGTGCCATCAAATTATTCAAGGCCATGGTTCACTTCTTGGCAACTGGCTTTCAGCATAGGTGTTGGGACAAGATTATACAGTATCTTTTCCCATTGTTTTTGATACTATCTGCAGACTACAAGGAACAGTAAGTCAATGAACAAATCAGTTTCTGAGTTAATTGAATGATTGCACCAACAGATGTATGATGTCTTTGATTTGAGGTCAGAATGGCAAGGCTCCATGCCCTATATGCCTTGTGCCACTTGAATTACTCCATGACATTTCTAAGACTTTTGCTCTTCACAATGCAGGGCAAGGAGAGGAAGCATTGTGAGTTTACAATGATTGTAAGGCCACTGGTGAAGCAATTCTCAAGAAACTTGGTCTGCATCCTGTACCTGTACATTCCTCATAGCCCCCATTCACAGTAGGTTTATTAAGGGTAAAAGAATGTCTTTTGGCATGTCAGGTACTCTGACCCTCACTTGGCACTGAGTTTTGATTGCTTGCATGTCCTCCACCTGGGATTGTGGGGGAAACATCTCTTTGAAGATCTGAAGATTATTTTGAGGTACCTTGGATGTGACGATTCTGTTCTGAATATTGGCATGTGCTAATCTACCCTACAATAACAGTACAAAGGAGCTTTCACACTGGTGGAAACTGTTTCATTTCACAGCCATCCTCAAGGTGACATTTAATGATGGGAATAAGTTTGCTGACCTATCTATTGTGAGCCTGATTTCTCCATGTTTCATGATGTTTCACTGACATGTAACTTCCTGGTAATAGCAAGTTTTTTATCCTGTATTAAGTATCCTTATGAAAGCAGCATGTCCCAAGGGATATCTCCTTCTTGGCCTTATCAGCAGCTATCTATAACTTGATAGTCTGATCAGCCTTGACATCCAAACCAATTGCATGCTCTCTGCCATTGAAACTGAGCTTCTTGTTTTCAATGAAAGGCTACAGGTGAGTCTTGACTCTCCATTTGAAATGCTATTTCTTTAGTTAGCTCTCTCAGATGTTACATTCACTTTCATAGGCATACAAAGAGCATGAAATGAACTCTTCCATCCCAGGTCTCAAGGTAGATTGGGACTTTCTGAAGGTGCACCTGTGGAAACATGTGGTGTGTGATATACAAGAAAAGGGGGCAGTGCGAAACTACAGTACTTGCCCCAACAAAAAAATGCATGGTCCTCTAAAGGAAGCTTATCAAGATTGCTCAAATGGTAGGGATGTTGCTGGACAGGTAGGTGATTTGTTAAAGCTTCAGGCCTGGATGTATCTCACCCTTTCTACTAAGATTCTTCATGTTGACCAACATATCCTTGCATGCAGGCTCCTATGTACTTGTATAGACCAGTATGACAAGTGGCACAAAGCAAGAAGTGGGGATGATAATGACGATAATGATGATAGTGTCCTTGAACTGGGCTTTGAGGGACATTACAAGCCCACCACCATCCAGGGGATTGAAGCAGAATGTGATTGTGAAGACAAAGCATACCTGAGACTTCAAAGAAAGTTCACTGACTATATCAACAAATTTCTGCCTTAAATTGGGCATGAGCTAAAAAAAGTGGGTTACCATCCCTGCTGATTTTAATGTATATGTTTGCCACTTGCATGCCAATTAGATGGTGGCTGATATCATACTCACCAGATATATGAGTACTGCTACCTCAAAGTCAACTATGAGTCCTGTGTTGACTGGAAGTTGGCTACTGATCATTTGCGATGTAACTCTCAGTTCTTCAGCACTCCTCGCTATGACTGTGCATATGTGCAACTCATGTCAACACAAACAGCCTTTGTTTGCTTGATAACCTTTTTTATGTGTCAAATCTATGGCTACAGAGAACTTCAGCTTGCACTCATTCAGCCTTATACTGCAAGTGTCAGCTGAGAGTGTGAACTGGACTGGGCCATGAAACTTATGCATGTCAAGGCTGTGCCTAGAAGCAATTCCACATTTATTCCATTAGTTTCAATCATTCAAGGTGCACTCTTGTTCCCTGACCTGAAGAAAAAGGATGAATTTCTTGTGGTAGACCATGTCAATGGTGACATGTTTCTTTGAATGAAAACATGGAAGTAGGGTGGCTCAGTGTGTATTAATATTTGCTGAGCAATGCCATTCAGAGGGAGAATGTTGTTGGACCTTAATTGACATGATGCAGAACTGAATCCTACCACAAACTCATTTTACTGCAAAGGTCAGCTATTCCATTTCAATCTGACACCTTTACATGTTACAGGCTGTGTCTCTTTTACATTAACAGCTAACACTTGATAATCAAGGTATGTGATTTCCTTGCTGCTTCAAGATGTAACTGATAGTGGGTTTCAGGCTAGAAACATATATAAGGACCTTGGTCCAAGCAATGTTTTCCATTCTGCAATGGCACTCCCAGACTCATGACCAGTTTTTCCTAGTTGCCCCAGTTTAATTCTTTGTTTTCAGAATGCCCCAATCTGACTCTGAGGAGGATTTCACCAGCTGCATTGGTGCCATTGATGGTGGCAATGATTCTCAAGCTGACAAAGGGACTCATGGAGATAGCTCTGACTCCAAAAGTGACATCGAGCAGATGCAGAGGGCCCTCCATGTCCCAGGTCCCACTGCAGATGTGCAAGAGTTGAGAAAGGTATGGTCCTTTTCTTCATGTCCATCTACTATGATTATTGACATCCATTCTCAGGCACTTTCCTTTGTACAAGAGGCTTATTTTGAGATGTGGAACAAGCTTCGAAGCATACACAGGGATTATGTAGCCCTTCAAGCTACAGTCCCTGCTCAAAGTTGCAATTGTACCACAAAGGCACCCTCCAAACTCAATAAATCCATTGCCAAAGCTGCCAAGAAGTATATGATGTTCTACAATTTCTGGATTGATGATTCGATTTTCCCAACAATTCAAAAACCAAACATCAATCCCTGCAGCCCCATGTGTTGGTCATCCCCTCAAGTGATGGCTGATGGGACAGTTGAAGAATTGTATGAGGTGGTTCCAAAAGAACTCCATAAGCAGATGGAGACATACCAAGCATTTAAGACTGTAGTAAGTTTAAACTCAAATCTTCTGGATAATATGTGCTAAACTATTGTATTTGACTTGTATTAGTTTCATCACCATGTCAATACAGAATGTTCTAACCTGCTCAAAGTGGTTAAAGATAGTGCTTCCATTGTCTTCTCATCTTCAAAACTTCCTGTCAATATCTTTTCAGAGTCTCTCCAAGATTTGAAGGCTACCAGCAAGGATCTTCTCATTTTGTTGAAACTGCCAGAAAATGCTGAACTTGATGGCAAGTATGAATGTCTTGCACCAGTTCTGTTCACTGATCTGCACAACATGACCTCAGACATGCTTTTCAAGAGTGTGGTACTTGTCAAAGTAAGTTGCTGTGTTCTATTTCTCTAATTTGACTCAGTTACTCTGCTTATAGATGGCATGTCTTCTGTTGAAGGGGAAGAGTTCACTGCTTGGCACAAAGAAAAGGGGAGGACCAAAGCCTAGAGGGGAGATTATGAAGGTCAACAGGTAAGGCAGAACCTTCTAGGTAATGCCACCAATGGCAGAAGGCCTCAAAGATAGCCAACAGCTCCTTGTCATGTGTATCATAGTTGAGTTCTGGCATGGTCATGGTGTGGGAGTAGAAAGTGATTGGGCAGAGTTCACCATCAGAGCAGGTGAGTGACAAAATGTCAGCAATAGCATAGTTGGACATGTCAGTTTCAACTGTAAGTTGAGCATCAGGAACCCAGTGAGTGAGAATAGGAGTGGAGCTGAAGGCATCCTTCAGGCAGAGGAAAGTGGAGTGACACTCCTCAGAAAAGTTCCAAGGAGCACCCTTTCACATGAGGTAAGTGAGAGGAATGACAATGTTGGAGTAGTTATTAATGAATCATCTGTAGAAATTTGCAAAGCCAAGGAAGGACTGGATGTCTTGCACCTTCCATGGCTCAAGCCAGTCATGGACTGCCTGAACCTTCTCAGTGGACATGGTGAGACTGGAGGGAGAGAGGATGTAGCTGAGGTACTCAATGGAGTCAGAGTGGAACTTGTACTTTTCCAGCTTGGCATAGAGACCATGCTTTCAAAGGTGGCAGAGTACCTCTTTTACATGTTCATGGTGTGACTCCATGTCCTGTGAATAAATTAGGATGTCATCAAGGTATACCATGATGCAGACATTGAACATGTCTGCAATGATACTATTGACAAACACTGGAAAGCCACAGGCACATTAGTCAGACTGAAGGGCATTACCTGCCACTCATAAGAACCATAATGAGTGCAGAAAGTCATTTTCCATTCATCTCTGTCTGCAATGTGGACTAGATGATAGGCATGGCAGAGGTCAATCTTGGTGTAGACTTTAGTGTGGCTTGGAGAGTCAAGTAAGTCAGAGATGAGCAGTGTCACACACCAAAGGTGTTTGGTGAGGTGGACATGGATACAGCTGATGAATGGAGATGAAGACCATAGCCCTCATGTGAAGAAGGATGGCCAGAAATGTCAGCAGTCATCTCTTGCACAAGAATGAGTCATTGATGCCAAAGAAAAAGAAAGGAAGTGAGTTAGGTGCCAGTAGAAATTCTTAAGCACCCATCTATGGCATTCTGGTTTTTGACATATCTCCACCATTTTTGCAGATACTGACACCATTCCCACACTTGCTTGTAGTGCTCAGCCACACAATCCTACCTTCCAAAATTGGAAAGGATTTGCACACTCCACACATTTCTACAGTACTCCCTCCACAAGACTCTCATTTTGCTAATTCTTCTGATATGGCCACCTCCACATCAATCATTTCACTTGTCCCCTTTGCTAGGGACCATGACTACATATATCTACCAGGAGTTCCTACCAGCTTCTGTCCTGAAGCATCCTGGTACATCCCATCTTTGTCTGCCCCCTCTCAGCCCATCCAGCTTGGACAGTGTGTTCTTTTTGTCAGTATGACCTCTAGGAGGATGTTCTTTGGTCACCTCACATCAGTAAATCACTTTTGCTGGCCAGATTCCCTAGGACTGCCAGCACACAAAGTGGTTTACTGATGCAGGTCTGTCACTTGCTTTGAAAAGTCTTATGTGGTCATTTCAGTCTCTCCAGTCCAAGAAGCATATGGATCCTTCCTCCCTGCTCCCTGCAATGTCTTCATACCAGTCTCATCCATCATTCTTCCAAAATTGCAACAGCTACAGTATAATCTACTGTTCTCCACTCTCCCTGATCACATCCATGACAAGTATGATGCACATCTTGCCTCCTTGTTGCAAGATACAGCAGAAGATCCTCCCCCTTCATCCTCTCTTCCAACAGAGCCTCATTCATGAAGTTTTTATTTGCTTCACTGAGAGGATGGTTTGGGGGGGAAAGTTGCAATCCCCTATGCTCCTTTCACCCCACAGACCCCCAAAGCTTGACCCCTGTTGACATATGACTCACCCTGTCTGCTTTTGGATGTACTATATCAGCATCAGATCAGCACTGCCTCTCTGTCATCCTACCTTGGCCTAGAAGTGATCTCTTTGAGATGTGACATGCACAGCCTCCCCCTAATGTGATTCCAGTGCACTTTCCCAGTTCCTGACATTACTTGACTCATACTTTGACATTTTGACTGTCCTTGACTCACCTATTGCCAATACTTACCAATCTTTTGACTTTGCTTACTGATTCTTTGCTTTTTGGCTTACTTATCCTTACCAATGCTTACCAATGCTTTCTAAGACAATTACCCATCACTTACATTCCTTACTCATCAGTTACCAATCACTTACCAAGTGTTTGCACCTTGTTTTCCATAGGCAATGCTCTTGTACTGTATATAAATCACTGTACTTAGATAGCTGAATAAGAAGAAGACATCAGAGAGCCCCTCTTGCTCACATTTTTCATTATCACTCAGCAATTCATTCATCAGCCTCAATAGTTGAGACTTTATTAAGGGTCTAACTATTGTCTGCTTTGCTTATTATCATCTATCATCAATCAGCTTTGCTCCAAGTCCTCCCTGAGCTCAGTGCAGCTTAAGACATTAAATTAAGTTGTCCTCCATCCTTCTGTAGGCTGACAGCAGTCTACCCCATCACATCCTCTCACATTCCTGCTCTTTCTTCAACAAGAGCAACAACCCACCCAAATCAAAGGTTCTACCATCTAGGTACTGCATAGGCACACCACCACTCACTCTTTTTGTCTTTTGTGTTGGTTTTGGTTGGTTTCCACCACTGAACCACACTTTGACTCACAGCAGATGAAGTAAATCCTTAGTGTTGTCTACCAAGTGCATCCTAGTGACTTAGGACACAGGAGCTGGCTCTTATGTGGCATATGCAGAGAAGGGCATGACTGGGTCAGGGGCTATGCAAACATATCAAGGGATGGTCAGAAGATTGTTTGCTGTGTTGCAATTCCTCAACATTGGTATATTTGTTTCTTGTATCACTCCTCACAGCACAGTTTCCACCTTCCATCTCATGTGATGGTGTACAACAGTTCAGAGGCCATATCATTTGGCATTCAGTTCACCAGACATATGTTTGCTTGTACTCCTACAGATGGCTGGGTGAAGGGGGAGAAGGTGGGTGGAAGAACATACACACTTGCACAAGGAAAATGCCTGATCCATTATCAATCAAAGTGCAAGAACAAGGTACAGGCCACAAAGCACAAAAGGAGCAACCTAACAAAGGTGTAAGTTCTCAGTGTATGGAGTAGTTACTGAGGTGGAAAAAAATGGTGTGGAAAATTTATAGTACCATAATTAGTAAGCATAGTGACATTGGAATTTAATTCCAAGGGTCAGGGAGAAACTCCAAGCCCTCGGGTGAAACTCTGAGAGGCTACCATAACTCTGGAATGCATTCTTGATGTGACCAAGTGGGGGCTGATACCAGATCAGTGTGTGCACCTGGCCTGTACATGCATAAAATAGAGGTGCAGAAGGGACTTATGAGTAAGGGCCAGAAATGGGACTCAAATGTAACCTGCTGTCAATGTAATCATGGACAGCAATGATATGCTCAGCAACACTTTGGTGATTAGAAGGGATGTACAGTGCAACTAATGGACAGCTGCATGTCACTGATACAAAAACCATGAGACAATTTGGATGGGATGTTAGGATGATGTCCAACACTGGTAAGGAGCAAAGCATTGGGGATTGGAATGGGCATTGCCAGAGGTCAAAATTGATCTCATATGCTGGGTCAAGAGCTGCAAGAAGAGCAATCAATACTGATCAAAATTTGGGGAGAAGTTGGGTTCAGCAGAGCATCTACAACAGATCTCCATGTCAAACCTACACATAATGTACCTATATTGTACCATATGACAGGGCCAGTGGAGGCTGACAATTCACCATGTCCCATGGGCCAGTGGAGGTCAAGCCCTACACTGAGTCATCCCCCTGCTGAATGGACCAGCCCAGCTTCAATTATCAAATAACACAGAGTAGGCCACAATCAAATTGTCCCTGTAGTACCTGGAGTAGCCTAGTGTGAGATGTCACCTATCTGGTGCCAGCCACTCCAGAGCAAATTCTGGGACACACTATGGCACATGTGCCAGAGCATACCATAGCATTCCAGAGAACTCTGGAGCAGGCCATGGCCCTCTGGGGTGCAGTAAGGTTTGGCATATGTTCCAAAGCAAACTGCAGCATGCCAGCCACTCCAGAGCAAATTCTGGAGTAAACTGCAGCACATGTGCCAGAGCATGCCATGGCCCTCTGGGATAAGCTGCAGCATTCCAGCCACTCCAGAGCAAATTCTGGAGTAAACTACAGGACATGTGCCAGAGCATACCATAGCATTCCAGAGAACTCCAGAGCAGGCAATGGCCCTCTGGTATAAGCTGCAGCATATGTTCCAAACCAAGGTGTGGCATGGCAGACACTCTAGAGCAGATTGAAAAGCAAACTGTGGAACATGTGCCAGAACATACCATAGCATTTCAGAGCACTTGGGATCATGCAATGGCCCTCCAGGGTAAGCTTTTGGCATATGTTCTGAAGCAAACTGTGGCATGCCAGCCACTCTGGAGCAAATATTACCAGCATACCCAGCACACCTACCCCTTGCAGATACTACCAGAATTGGCATAGCTTAAAAGGTTGGCATTCAGTACCACAAATTGGGATGCAACACCATGTATTCAGAAGCAGTAGCAGCTGACAGATATGGCATTCTGCATTATGGCACACTGTAGCATGCAGCATAATTCATGGGGAAGTTGTAGCAACATGTACTGTGGCACCTGGTGGCACCTGCTCCATAAGTCTCTGGAGGGTCACAGCAGCTGGTGTAGATTGCTTGGCACACACTGGCAATGTGGCCAAGTCAACTAGACTTGACAGGGATGCCTGGCAGCTGGCAGCATGGGCATGGCATACAGTGGCAAACACCTGACTGGCTTAGGATCCACATCAAGGCTTGGTGTGTGGCATGGATGGTTCTGCATACAGCAGCACACAGTTAGATGCAGAGGAATAAACCAGCAGTTCTTGGCAGCTGATGGCATTGACCCAACATACTACAGCACACATTGGGATTGAGTAGGATTTATGTCAGCCCATGGGATCCAGCATGGATATTTCTGTATATGGTGGCACACAACTAGGGTGCCGTAGATATGGGCATGAAGCATAGCATGAATTGTTAGTATACTGCATATCTTACCACCAGTATAAGATCATAACCTATACTTCATATGATCACAGAAGGGTGGCTAGTAATATTGCATTGATTTCATAGATTTCATTCAAACTGGGATTGTGCCAATCAAATACTGGACACCTGGGGCATTAAATAATGACCAATACAATACAATACAGGGTGCCATGGGTGATTTACATGCCTGTGAGAGCCTGCCACACCAATGGAATGCACATCCAATCACTTCAAGGGACTCCAAGCCAGTTGTGAATATTGTCCTGCATGTAGAATGCTAGTGAGCAATGGTTGCTGCTCACATCATTCACACCATGCTGCAAAAGCCAACCAGAAAAGGCTACAACAGTGCCAGGCTGGTAATCAAATTGAAGACCAAGAGAGGGAATGTCAAGAATGCATTCAGAATAATTGCCAACACTGACAAGCATGTCATACCAGTCAGCACAGGACTGTGGGTCATGATGGAGAGGAGCCAACTGGTTAGCAATCATGGAGATGTTGGTATAAACCATTGGCCAGTGTCAGAGCACTGCTGACATTTTGGGATCATTCATGGCAGACCACTCAGTCAGCTGCCACATGGCTTGGCAACCAGCATTGTACAAAGGAGGGTGCATAATTGAAAGTGTAGCAGAGAGAATTGCCAATGGCATTCAGACAGCATGGATCCATTGCCAAGTGGCTGGAGCTGCAAGGTTGGCAGATATGGAAGGCTGGTGTGCCAGTGTCTACAACATTAGCAATGAGTATTTTGAGATAAAGCATGAGGATGACTCTCATGGCATGACCAAGTTGATGCTGGGCTGGTGAAAACTCTAAGCAGCCCACTGGCAAACAGTGATCCACCAGAAAGTAATGGGTGATGTTCACCAGGAACCATCATATATGCTTCAAGTCAACATATTGGAAAGTGGGGGAATAGCTCTCACCATCTGGTCCTTGGCAGGGTTGTGAACTGAGGACAGCAGGATACATCACAATGTGTACCTGCATTGATTGGGACATTGTACTGGGTAGATATCACAAAGCAATTGCATCCCCTTCACCCAGAATGATTGCAGGAACATCCAAATACCCACTCAGATATGGTGGGTGAGCAGAAAGGATGTGGGCCTCCTGGTTCAAATTGAAACCTGTTTCTCAAGGCAATAGGCTTTCTGACAGCCTGATTAATTCAATGCTTGAGGGAACTGCAATAAATGTTAGCAGGGTGCACAGCAGCACTATTAAATTGGCATACTGGGATTACAATAGGCCTGGGCCAGTGTTGCCACCATTTGATTGAGCACAATACATGTCTGGACCTTGAGTTCGAGAGGTTGTGGTGGGACAGTGGCAGTGCAAGGATGCATCTCATGGAGAACTCAGCAGGGCATGTACTCTGCAAGCTGGTCAGAAAGTAGATAGTTGGATGGGAATGTGCTGGTACCAGACATTTCTAATGTGATCAGGTTAGGGACATTAAGGGAATCCACCAGAAACAAGGGGGATATCATCCAGAGATGTGAGGAACACACATGGCATGGATCCCTCTGGCTGTGGCAATTGTGCAGCCAATATTGTTGGCAATGGTAGTGACTAATGTGGCAACATTGAACTAAATGCAGCATGGCAGCTCTCTGTAGGAATGTGGCCATAGCCTCATCAGCATTTTGGAATGTGGCCCAGCTGGAACACAACCTTAAACAGCTGTGAATGCTGCTGAAGTATACATTACAGAAGATATTAGCCACTTCCACACATTCCAATTGGGGGTTGCACATTTCTGATACTGCTGGCAACATGAATCAAGGTCCAGATTACCAGCCTGTTTTGCTAGTGGCATTGTTGAATGGGCAATTTTGGAGCACCATGCTGGAGATGGTTCAATGGTGCTGGCACATCAAGGATATCTGACTGTGAACCTGGTGGATGGCTTTATAGACTGCTGGCCCAAGAATGATGTTGACATGATTGGGGCTGCAGGGAGAAGAGTACACAGAAGACCCAGTGATCATGGGAATGCCCCTATAAATTTACCAGCATTGATTCTGATACAGTAAAGCTACCAACCTCAAAGGAAACTCACTATATATGGTTGATAATATGTACAGCAGCTGTATGTTCATTCCCACACCTTTGACACTGACTCCACCCATGCAACCTGTAATGCAAGTTTAGATTGGGTAACAGCTTCCAGTGATGACATCTGCTCCTGTGAGTGTAAGATTAACTTGGAAAGATACAATAACTCCTGATCAATATCCTTCAAGCCTTCTGTGCACATCACATGTAGTGCAGTGCATTTGGCAGTGGGGGATGGATGTGAATTACAGCAGTTTGCAGTACCGAGGGCACCAGCCAAACACAACAAAACTCATAGGTATCCTAGATAAAATATATATCTCAAATATTTCACTCAATTCTTGATGGATCTGAAAGAAAATTTGATATTCTGAATCAGCATTATCAGCTCTAGGGGATGATGTAGAAATCATGATGAAATAGCTGCTATTTTGGACAGGAAAAAATACTTGGTCATTCTGAGCATATAACAACAATTGCAAGTGATTTACACATTTCTATGGCTGTAAATGCCTCTAGCCATGATCTATACACTGGTGGTGAGGGAACCATGGTGAAAATCCAGTGGTTTTTCCATTGTTTTGTACCAACAGAGAGCAATCTGCACTCCAAATGGTGCCAATCATGTAACAAAAATTGCTCACTCCACATTGCATATTTTTTTGCAAAAGTTTCAGATCCATAAAGCCCTTCAAAATACCTAGGGAACAGTATCATACAGAAATGCACTTTGTTTTGCACTTGTTGAGGTAGTTGTCCATGCCTGTCTTATCTTTGTGTGTGAGTTGTGCATGCTGACTAATCAAGTCAGCTGCCTCGATGCGCGAGCATGTTTTTCTGTGGTACTGGCCTGTGAGCATGTGAGTGATTTCCATATGGCATGCAGAAGGCACTTTTCTAGTCGTACCTGCAGGCAATACTCTCGAGATCTCAAGCAGTGAATCATCTATCAAGCTCATGTACTTGGTCAGACCACAACTTCTATTGCCATTTCACTCGACATGCCACTTTGAGTCATTCAATGTGTCCTCAAGACATACCATGAAACTGGTGAAGTTGTCAATGAACAACAAATGGATGGGCGCATACCTTTGATGTCTGAAACGGCAGTAGAGGTATGTCTAAATCGTTCTAACATTGGAAATAGCATCGAGAGCTGATCATATCCATATCTTAGTTCATGCTGGCACTTCTTGAACATTCCCCTGACCTCTATCTTGAAGAAATTCAGCAACAATTACTCTTGCTTCACAACATCAAAGTCTCTATTGCAACAATATGGCGTACACTCAAATGTTTGGGTCTGTCTTCAAAAAAGGTACAACACATACACTTTGATCTCAATTTTCAGACACTGACATCATCATATTTTAGCTTTCTCGAATTGCCAGCAAGCACAGTGAGGAAGCACGTCATGAGTTCACCATGGCAATTGGTGAAGACTCTCCTGACCACATTGTCTGTATTGATGAAAGCACTGTGAATGTACTTATGACATTTTGCCTGAATGGATGGAGCCATTCTAGTATGCAGGCACACAAGCATTGCAACTTCATTCATGGGACACAGTATGTATTCTCCATATGATGTTGCCTTCTTTACATAACACTCTTTCCAACAGATATTCCATCCTTCCAGCTCTGACGATGAGTGGGATAATTTACAGCCATATCAAAGTAGGTGCATACAATGGCAATCACTTTCTCAACTATCTTCATGGACTCCTTGACGTCATGAATCCATATCTGGCCCCTCATAGTGTACTTGTGATGGATAATTGCAGAATCCATCATGTTGATGGTGTAGAAGAACTCTGCTGGGAATGGTATGTTTTTTTTTTCTTTTTTTTTTTTTTTCAGTACACATACTCAAGTAACTATTACAGTGGCATCAAACTTGTTTATCTACCTCCATATTCCCCTGATTTGAACCCAATTGAAGAGTGTTTCTCATACTTGAAGGCCTACATTCACCACCATGGCAATCAGTTCCATGCTATCATTGAATCTGGAGACAAAACACTTCCATATTTGTTTCTCTATGGCACACTTGATACAGTCACTCCAGAAGCTGCGCATGGGTGGTTCCATAATGCAGGATATTTGTAGCTTTGTAGCTTGTGTCTGTATGCAACATGTATGTTGGTTGTCACACTGATGCATACCTAAAATTTGTGCAATGTATGCTTGCTATAACAATTACTGCGAAGGACATGATGTATGTAGGGAGTATCTACTCTACCCTTGTGCATTTTTTGCATTCCACCTGCTGAACAGCTTGTGCAACCTCAGACAGTAAAAAGCATGAATTCCCGAGGCTCATACCAAAGTCCTTCATGAGCTGTTCCTCACTCAGGCTTCTAAGTTCGTCAATGTTGTAAAAGTCCATCGCTTTGAATTGTGGAATATAAACAGATAGTTTGCACTTCAGAAAACTTGCATTGAGCTTGGTGAGGAAGTTGATGATCATTGGATATGTTGGCTGGGTGTCATGGTTGAGCTCACTGGGAGACAGCTCACCTCGCTCCTTGCCCACAGTAGGTGTCACTGGAGTTGCTGGAGCCTGATACACCGGAGGCACCATCCATGGAGGCATCATTGGGGGCATGGGGGGCATGGGGGGCCATCCATACATCGACATATAGGGACTGTTGAGGGGCATTTGTGTGGCTGATGTTGACGAGGTCTTGTCACTTTGTGGAGCGTGGAATTCTGAAAATAGATCGCCTTTTGGTGGGGTCTTCAGTGTGACTCCATGCATCTCATGTCCCTGTCACTGTCAGTAAATTGATTGATGTAGCCACTAACAATGAAACTTACAAGTGCGAGTGCCCACCCTCAATGCTGGTTGAATGTCAGGTTTACATGTTGGCCAGCACGGTTGATCTTGCAGTATTTGGAGGGACCACAATGCTGACACAACTTCAGTGACTTCTCCAGCTCCATGAGGGATTTGTTTTCCTTTTCAATCACAGTGCTGTCTTCGTCATCTGCACTGGATCCGTCATTGTCAAGATTGAGAAGGGGAGGATTTTTGCCTTTTCCTGGTGGCTTCTTCTTGCCATGCATTGCACATAGGGTAGACATATACTAGTTTTGACAATGAATAAGTATCATACTGACCACAAAACAATTTGAAACGCACCTGTTCACTAACAAGAATCTTGACTGAGATGACCGAGTCTTTCTTCTTCTTCCATGCAGAATTTACCTCCTCTAAGCATCCATCCCAGTCAGCCAGCATTCCAAGATTGATGGCATCGTCCTTCTGAGCAGAAGTTGAGAGCTTGTATGAGAGCATAGGTTTGCATGCAAAAGTCTGACACCCAATAGTGCTGTAGATTTCATCCAGGACCTCTGAAAATGGAGTCCATTGTGAGAAAACAAGGTGCTTGGATCCCTCATTTGCCACTTGAGGCACCAGTAAAATGACATCTAATAAATCAGGGTAGTAAGGGGCAACAAGTACATTGCAAGACGAAATAACATACTTTTGTCAAGTTCTGGGGAGTTTTCCTTGCAAGATACTGGCTTGATGCTGAGCTGGATGGATTTTCACTTGAGTGTGTCAACAGGAGAGTGTGCTGAAGTGCCATCAGTTTCATCAGGTGTGATACCAAGGCCATCCTTGTCAAGGTCAGGAGTTTCCGAACGAGGTGCCATGTCCTGGGAACAGATGGAGCTAGTGTCAGGAACTTGATTGATGGGCAAACTGCTTCGGAGCCAGTTTTTCACAGCCTGCAAGCACTCACAGACTTTTTGTTACCCATGAGGAAGACATGTTGTGTGCAGTGCATGTCTGGGATGAGGCTCATTAGTCAGCATGCACAACTCACACACAAAGATAAGACAGGCATGGACAACTACCTCAACAAGTGCAAAACAAAGTGCATTTCTGTATGATACTGTTCCCTAGGTATTTTGAAGGGCTTTATGGATCTGAAACTTTTGTAAAAAAATATGCAATGTGGAGTGAGCAATTTTTGTTACATGATTGGCACCATTTGGAGTGCAGATTGCTCTCTGTTGGTACAAAACAATGGAAAAACCACTGGATTTTCACCATGGTTCCCTCACCACCAGTGTATAGATCATGGCTAGAGGCATTTACAGCCATAGAAATGTGTAAATCACTTGCAATTGTTGTTATATGCTCAGAATGACCAAGTATTTTTTCCTGTCCAAAATAGCAGCTATTTCATCATGATTTCTACATCATCCCCTAGAGCTGATAATGCTGATTCAGAATATCAAATTTTCTTTCAGATCCATCAAGAATTGAGTGAAATATTTGAGATATATATTTTATCTAGGATACCTATGAGTTTTGTTGTGTTTGGCTGGTGCCCTCAGTACTGCAAACTGCTGTAATAAGCAGTGGTAGTGAAATGCTGCCATTCTGATACCACAGGTGAGTTGGAAACAAGCAAAGGTGTGTGGCCACTTACCAATACTCCTGTGAAAAATTCTGCAGCTTCCACAATGACATCCTGCAGTGGTCTCCTCTCATATCCCAATTCCACTGTGCCACTGTCATTCTGCCACCATGCATGGGCCATGGTAGTGGCCAGTTTGACATGGCACTCCTTAATCCTTGACATGCAGGGATTCAAGCTTTTGATGAAAGCTAAAATGTTGCAGGGACTCTGTTTGCCATTGTTCAGGTACATTAACAGCCTGTTGGCTGTGAGCAGCATGATCAGGGTAATGGGATGGCAAGATGCTGCACCCATCAGATGCTCCATTGTACCCTGTACTACTATCAACCATTGCACCACCACAGGAACAGTGGCTTACCACTTCTGCCAGGAAATGTTGATACCAACTAGTATGCCAGTATTCAGACCAATCCAGCTTCTTCATGGTGGTGACAAGGCAATGAAATCTCATTCCCATGTACTGTATGGCCATGGTGAACATTGATGACATGACTTACTGGCATGAAATATGAGATGTCATACTATATAAGCCTTGGCCAACTTTCCCATGACTTTGCATGGTGGCATGCATCTGCCATTAAGGCAGTACTCATTAGCAAATGCTTACCTTGCATTCAACTACACCAACCAATATATGATAAATAACCCCAGCATCAACTAGGAGATCTCAAGAATGATGTCATTGCAGATAGCTAGTGGTCTCTAGATGGAAATGGTTCACAGAAGACATGCTAATCTGCCATACATCTGGCATTGCCATGCAGCATAGCATGTCAGCCTGGCCTGTCCCTTTGCCAATGTGGCAGCCTTTCTGCCAGTCCAAAATCTTACCTTGCTTTCAAAGAAGTTTTTAGTCCACTCCTGCTCGCATTTCAACAGCTGAACCTCCTCCTTCCATCTGTCCCACAGTGCTCTCATCTGGAGCCAATTGACCCTGTACACTAGAGAAAATGATAAGTAAATCTCAGATGCAGCTGCCATGTGATTGCCCCTTTCACATTCTGACATCCAATCATTAGCAGCCATGTCCCTGGGTACATCCATGGTCCAGATCCAAGGTAGGGTATCATCTCTGTGACCTCTGGCATTTGGGTCAGATACTGCTGTGCAGATAGTTAGGTTGGAGTCATTCAACTCTTTGTATTGCTCCAGGATATCTGGCCCAGCCCCTAACCTGCCCATTTGAATGTGGCACTGGCAGTACACAGCAGCATGACATTGCATGGCTGCTTTGGCATTGGCCACCCTTCCCCAGGCATGCATGGCCATGTAGTAATTACTTCCATGGCAAATGTTGGTTTGAAAGATGACCACCTTCTCTGCATGCACAAGCTGCAGTTCATGAAGGCAATCATTGGCCTGTCCTTGCTGCAGTTGCAGCTCCATTAGTGTCACATACCCCAGGCCAGATCATTCAAAATGATCTTTGCCAACATTGGATGGCAGCAGCAATGCAATGGTTTCTGGATCATGCAGGTGAGATGACTGGCACAGCTTGGCACCCTCAAATCTGTCTCCAAATAGTGTTTTGGCAGTGTTGCAAATGCCATGTATATGGGACTGGAGATGATCATGGCAATGTGCAATGGTGAGATATTGAGCTTCTGTTGATCTTGAGGTGATGTGCTGGCATGCCACTGCAAGCTGGATTTGTGTTTCCTCTATCTTCAATGCCTTCACAATCCAGGTCACCATACCCTGCAAATGCCCTGGCTGGGGGATGGCCAGTAAATCTATCTCAATTGCCTTTGCAGAGGGAGCTTCAATACCACTCAGCACAAATCCTGTCCAGGATAACCTTCAATACCTACCTTTCTGCAGCCTGACCTCATATATATCCATGGCCTGCAGCCTTGACAGCCTGTTGTCCAATGCCACTGCTGCCTCTTCCCCCCATGATTGGCTGATTGCCAGTGGGACATTACCATTCAAATCAGCAAACCTGCCTTCGACCACTAAATAAGATTCCTCAGCAACCTTGAGTTTCCACTTGAGTCTTATTGCTGTAGCCTGTTAGCCATGCAACCATGTCTGATACAAGCACTAGACTTACACATTCTGACCATTTTCAGGAAATTGCTATCATTCATTTGGAAATCAAGTACCTCCTGCTGATGGGGAGTAGCCATGCCTCTAGCAGATGGGGAAATGATATTCAGGGAGGACCACAAGGTTTCCATGATCTCCCCATCCACCCAGCCAGCACCCACAATGAAATTGGGAGCATATCATGGAAAGCATTCTGTGCAGTGGCCATGAACATGCCACAACCCAATGCCAGGGCAGATCTGCATGCCATCTGGCATGGATATATAGGCATTGGCATGTAGCCATCATTCTAAACCTTTGCTATACTGGCAGTTAATATCATAGAAATGTATCACTTGCTGGCCAGGGACTGTGCCATGCCTGACAGCATGCACAAGCACATAGTCCATGTTAACCTGCCTGTGATGTCGATGTCAATATTGTCATACATTGTTACAAGGTTATTCATACTGTTTGCCCTTCTGGAAGTTGACCATTGCATGCAGCACAAAACAGCCATGCTGCACACAGGCACATCCACCTATTCCCATAGATGCAAGCTGCTGCTGGTTGGCATTTGCTTGATTAACTGCTTGATGATTGCTGCAATCTGAGATCTTGTAGTGTGATCAGTCCATCAGGTAATACATTCCTACACATCACCCACCTCAACCACATTTTTAGTGCTGCTCAAATATTCCTTGTATGGCTGTGATGCAACCATGTACCCCTTTCCATCCATCATCCAAGCTGTGCTGCCAGCCTCCTTTGGATGCATATGCTCTGCCTTGAAATTCCCATCCATGACCAAGCTTCTTGCCAGTGTCCAACTGCATTACACAGTGTATAAATGGCTAGTGGTGTTCATGATATCACTCACTGGGAATAATCCATTGCATCTTCAGGAATGTTGATGCCAGGTTGGGGACATGCTGGACAGAATAACACTAATTCCCCAGGGCTGGCATCTTCTGTGCTTGTGTGGGATCCCTGCCATTTCAATAGTTTCAGGAGCCACCACATCCTAGCAACTCTCAGCAGTTCCCTGTACCTATCCTATCATCCAGCTAAGAGTTGTGTTGCAGTGATACAATTCAACAAATAGGACACACTGGCACCAGATGAGGAAAGGCATTGGAGGTTATGCAGCAAAGTTTGCTGTAGAAATTCATCACTGAGGTACCACATTCCACATTGTCCCAAACAAAGTCATCAAGTACTTGGAAGGTAAATGCAGTCCTTGGGGCCTTTGTGGTAGCAGGAAACATCCCAGCCCACATCAGCTGTATGTGTGAATCCTCTGCCCCAGGGCATCTACAATACTGCACATTGCAGTAGTGTATTCCATTGGTGTGCACGACAATTAGACAGCTTTGGTTCTTTGGGGCCTGCAGATTTGGTGGACAACCATCTTGATCCACACCCTCCCAATCATCTTCCTCCTCAGTTGTGACTTCATCATTTGAACAACCACTGGCTGGGCAGTGCTTCCCACCATGCCCAACATGCAGTACCAAACTGGCCTGAATGGTAAATACAGGAACAACCCTCATGATTCAGCTGCTTACCAGCTGCAGGGACAATTCCTCAAAGAATGTTCCATTCCATTGTTCCACCCTGTGGAATGGCTAGTGCTTGTGTTCTGCCCAGCAACACATGGTGCAGAAGACCAGCCAATGTGCACACTCAGTGCACCAAAAAATGCCATCTGCTCCACACAGGATACAATCCCTTGGCTCAGGTGGGGCCTCCATGTCCAACAGGATGGCTAGATAATGCTATTGATGCAGCAACCACTGCTGCAGATAACTATTCTACAATTGTGTGACACTGTCATTGCAGGTTTGTTGGGCAATGTGGCATTCCACACACCTGACTTTTCCAAGGTTTAGAAGGTGTTGCAGGCAATACATCATTATTGGAAGGCAGTTGTTCACCCACATCATCCAACAGGCAGTCAAGGTGATCCAGGATAATAGAGCCAGGCTGCACAGGAGGCTGAGTTGCATGGCCTGGCACCTGCTTTCTGGGTGCTACCTTTACCATCTTATCCCTATATCCTTGGGTGTTTTTCACTCTTTGCCAGGTCACCTGGGTCACTCTTGTAGTGGGTCCCACTGGTGCAATCTTTGACTTCCCCATGGTGAATGTTGCAATGCAGAAGGGTTTTGATCACAACAAATACATGAAGCTGACACATGCTAGCAAGGTCTGACCACCAACTATGGTAATGCTGTCTTAGGATCTGGCACATGATTTCAGTGCTGGCACCTGCATATTGCCTAGAGATCAATGAAATGAATGAGCACTTGCAAAAAGCCTTCTCCTACATCATGCCTATAGTGCCTATACCATCCACAGCATCTCATTGCACATTGCCCAATTACCAAAGATCTCAGATCCATGAAGTCTGAGAGGCACTGCCTTTGCACATGGCTCAGGGATGGAAATCTCATGATTGACTAACAACCTTAGCCATCTTGGGAAACTGTCTGATCAAATGGCATGCAAGAATGGACTAGAAACCAGAATGTAACCTTCATTGACATGGGAGAATGCTGGAAAAGTCTATTCTCTTCAGCAGACATCATACCAGCTGTCCCCAGAAAATTTGCACACAAACACCTCCATCCTCAATGGCATCCAGTGACTATGAAAGTGACTCTTTCTCCAACAACACTGAACCCTCCCTGCCACAAAAGGGGACCAGTCTTCAGCTGGCTGAAATTGAGATTCTTGAGGCCAAGCTAGAGTCATGGAAAAATGCCAACCAAAACAAGAGGAGCTCCATCATGTTAACCCTCAGAAACAAGATAAAGAACCTTGATGCAAATGTAATGCTGAAAATGCATGAATGGGTTCAGAAGAAGAAGGTGTGGCCACCTTCCATTGATTACCTGGCATGTCCTTACCATTTCCAGGCAATTCAGACTTGGTTGTACATCCACAGCTGGAGCTGTAGTCAACAGGCTCTGATCAAATATGGTGGTGGTTGGACACTGAGGAAGGTGGTCATGCACCATCAAAAGAAATCAATCAACAAAGTGTTGGAAGAAGCAGGGATCAAGCAGGGATCTGCAGAAATGATCAAGTCTTATCAGAAGGCTGTCAACACTGTCATGAAGTCCCTTACTGCTGAGGAGATACAGGAGGCTAAGGCATTGGCCACAGAATGGAATGAGCGGCAGCCACCTTGGGATGTTCAGTCAGAGTATGTACCATTTGGCAATGCTGCCCATCACTCACAAGAAACAGAACCACAGAGAAGAAAGGCCATAAATATGCTGAGGAATTTGCTAAGGAAATGTGGAAGCATCATGGTGCCAGGGTGGTAGTGATGGCAGCATGGGAAGATGCTGATGGAGAGGTGATAGTTGGAGCATGAGGAATTTGTTCTTTGTGCAGATGAGTACTGCCAGATTTTGACCAACTCATCCAGACATGATTTCAATGATGAATTGGGTAATGGCAAATTATTTGAGGAGTTGGATGAGTGCTGGGATAAATTCTTAAAGTATGCATGAACAGCATTTGGGAATGGTGGCACCAATGCTGAGTCTCCAGATGAAGATGCCACTCCATGGTCAAGGCAGAGAAAGAGCAATGGGAAACCTAAAACCATCCTGCCAGTTAGTGACAATGGCACACCATACATCCTGAACATATTGGACATGCAGGCACCAAAGTTGAAGGATATCATGCAGACATTTGTGACATTTCACTATCATATGTATAACAATAGGAGAAATACTGTTCTTGACATGCATTACAGGGAAGGCCTGCAGGAATTCACAGGTGACTGTTCCATGGAACACAATAATGACCAACACTGCACTTTATATTGCACCACAGTTTCTGCCACCTGAGGTTCCCTTCAAAAAGCTGAGCCAACTCACCCAGGATGAGTTGACAGCAATCTTGGAATGGTGGCAAGAGTGAAAAGAGCAGCATCCCAACAATATATTTGGCTTCAAGAAGTGGAGAGATGCTGGAGGGTCCCTCCAAATGCCAGTGGCAGTGGCCAACAGCAGTGGAGTGAGGATGGGTGTGAAGCAGGATTTGGATGGGAGCCCAGACCACTTGGCAGGCAAAAGGGCAATGGATAGAATGATGCAGGGTAGGAGGAAGAAGTGATGGCAAACAGGTATGAAGGAATGCATCTGGAACTTAAATGTCTGGCAATATTATCTAATGGGGGACAAAGTTGTAGGGTCTGATTCTGACAATGAATCCAATCTCTGTCAAATACCACCAACATTGCCATCAACAGAAATGATGGTACAGGCACAAGCATGGTAGATGAAGATGCTGCCAAGGCAGTAGCATTGCTGGATGCCAAGTGGCTGAGGGTGACACCTGCCAGCCAATTGGTAAGCCAGCAGGATCACAACAGCCAAATATTGTTAACATTAATGGCTGACATGTTTCAGCCATTGGCAAGGAACCACCACATGCCTGGTGGCAGGTTGTGGGCAGCAACTCAAGCCCTGTGCAACCTATGCCAGAAGGCCACCACACTGATTCACCTGATTCTCTCCAGCTGGCAGATCCTTTGGCAGTGCCAACAACTATCAAGAGAGCCCATAAACAGGAAGATTCAAAGTGCAAGTTGCCCATTCCATCAATGAGTCAGTACTTGTGCCACAGTTGCTGAACTGTTGATTCAATTCATCTCTCAATTCTAGTACCCATGCACCAGACCAGCATAGACAATGCAAGGGGTATGTGGCAATCAAAATGGGTGCAGAAGGCACCAAAGCAGCCTGATGACAATGTTACTACTCCTAGTCCCTCCAAGAAATGTAGGCAATGTTAGCATTTGTATTTTACATGGCCATGGAATGTGATACTACATTTTGACAACCAATAGCTACATTTACAATAAATCCTCATCCAGTTCCAATTCATCCTTGCCATCCCAATTGCTGGTCATCAAATCTTGTATATATTGCTGAGTCCTTGCCAGCTGCTCTCTCCTTGCAAGCAACAGGCAAAACTGGATGCTTGATTCCACCAATATATTGCTGTAGTGGCTGTAGGCCACAATGATTGGCCCATTGGTGGTGGTGTTAAGATGGGGTGGTGTGAGTCAAAGTGTGGTTCAGTGGTGAAAACCAACCAAAACCAACACAAAAGACAAAAAGAGCAAGTGGTGGCGTGCCTATGCAGTACCTAGATGGTAGAACCTGTTCTTTGGGAGGGTTTTTGCAAGCTATAACACTCAAAGATGAGTGCTGAGGGTTGGGGGTGCTCCTGATGAAGAGGGAGCAAGAATGCAATAGAAAGCGATAGGGTAGACTGCTGTCAGCCTACAGAAGGATGGATGGTGACTTAATTTGATGTCCTAAGCTGCATTGAGCTCATGGAGGGCTTGGAGCAAAGTATATTGATGATAGACAAGGATAAGTGAAGTAGACAATAGTTAGACCATTAATAAAGTCTCAACTATCAAAGCTGCTGAATGAATTACTGAGTGATGATAAAATGTGAGCAAGAGGGGCTCTCTGATGTCTTCTTCCTCTTTTTTGCTATCTAAGTACAGTGATTTATATGCAGTACAGGGGTGTTGCCCATGGAAAACAAGGTGCAAACACTTGGTAAGTGATTGGTAACTGATGAGTAAGGAATGTAAGTGATGGGTAATCATCTTGGAAAGCATTGGTAAGCATTGGTAAGGATAAGCAGGCCAAAAGGCAAAGGATCAGTAAGCAAAGTCAAAAGATTGGTAAGTATTGGCAATAGGTGAGTCAAAGACAGTCAAAATGTCAAAGTATGAGTCAAGTAATGTCAGGAACTGGGAAAGTGCACTGGAATTGCATTAGGGGGAGGCTGTGCATGTCACATCTTGAAGAGATCACTTCTAGGCCAAGGTGGGATGACAAAGAGGCAGTGCTGATCTGATGCTGATATAGTACATCCACAAGTGGACAGGGTGAGTCAGATGTCAACAGGGGTCAAGCTTTGGGGGTCTGTGGGGTGAAAGGAGCATAGGGGATTGCAACTTTCCCCCCCAAACCATCCTCTCAGTGAAGCAAATAAAAACTTCATGAATGAGGCTCTGTTGGAAGAGAGGATGAAGGGGGAGGATCTTCTGCTGTATCTTGCAACAAGGAGGCAAGATGTGCATCATACTTGTCATGGATGTGATCAGGGAGAGTGGAGAACAGTAGATTATACTGTAGCTGTTGCAATTTTGGAAGAATGATGGATGAGACTGGTATGAAGACATTGCAGGGAGCAGGGAGGAAGGATCCATATGCTTCTTGGACTGGAGAGACTGAAATGACCACATAAGACTTTTCAAAGCAAGTGACAGACCTGCATCAGTAAACCACTTTGTGTGCTGGCAGTCCTAGGGAATCTGGCCAGCAAAAGTGATTTACTGATGTGAGGTGACCAAAGAACATCCTCCTAGAGGTCATACTGACAAAAAGAACACACTGTCCAAGCTGGATGGGCTGAGAGGGGGCAGACAAAGATGGGATGTACCAGGATGCTTCAGGACAGAAGCTGGTAGGAACTCCTGGTAGATATATGTAGCCATGGTCCCTAGCAAAGGGGACAAGCAAAATGATTGACATGGAGGTGGCCATATCAGAAGAATTAGCAAAATGAGAGTCTTTTGGAGGGAGTGCTGTAGAAACATGTAGAGTGTGCAAATCCTTTCCAATTTTGGAAGGTAGGATTGCATGGCTGAGCACTACAAGTGAGTGTGGGAATTGTCTCAGTATCTGCAGAAACAGTGGAGATATGTTGAAAACTGGAATGCCATACATGGGCACTTAAGAATTTTAATCAGCACTTAACTTTCTCCCTTTCTTTTTCTTTGGCACTGATGACTCATTCTTGTGTGAGGGATGACTGCTGACATTTCTGGCTGTCCTTCTTCACATGAGGGCTATGGTCTTCATCTCCATTCATCAGCTGTATCCATGTCCACCTCACCAAACACCTTTGGTGTGTGACAGTGGGTGTTCATCAGCCAGTCCTGAGAGAAGAACTGCAAGTTGCCATGCTTTTTCCACTGCCAGATGATTGATATATATGTGAGGGATATCATAAAACAACTTACATGTTGTAATTGGCCCTTTGTCATGAATTTCTTGTATACCCAAGTCACTGGTGAACCATTGCAGTGCCAAAAAGTGAGCTAATACACTTAATACTGGCAGCAACAAGAGATGACATGGCACTCACCAGTGGCAGCATCAGTGGCTGTAGGCTGTGGAGATGGTTGCTGTGATGTAGCCAGGATGGGCTGTGGCTCAGAGGCTGCCACACCATATAACTGCTCATCCATACATCCATGCTCCAGGGGAGATGGCTCAGTCTGTGGAATCTGTGCAGATGCTGGTGTTGATCTAGGTGGGGGTGAGACTGCTGGGGAAGATGTTGGTGAATCCCAGCTAGGTGCAATGGCAGCCAAGGATGGCATGGAATGACTTGCTTGCCACAACTCCCATTGTTGATCAGCAGCAGATGGCTGCACCTCTGGTGAAAGTGGTGGGGAGTCCCAGGATGGTGCAAGCATGCTGAGTGATGGCCAGGCAGGGCTGGCATTTGGCAGCATGGAGGATGATGGAAATCCTAGCTGATGGCCCCAAGCTGCAGCATTTGTGGCTGCTCCAAACAGTAGAAATTCAGGTTCATCTATGGCCATATCTGTATCATCAGTGCCTGGCAATACCTGAGGTTTCTTATGTGGGGAGATGACTGGCAAAGGTTATTGACAGTTGTATGTTATAACAACTACTTGCATCAAGTGTCTGGTGTAAGGAATCCACATTCCTTGGATGTGTAAGCCCCTATCATCTACCATTCTGCAACTGTCATTATGTTCCCAGACCTCTTGCATTCACTGCCACTTGCATACTGCCTTCCTGCCTACCTCACTACCTTCCCACACCCTCATTCCCTCTCATGCAATGTTATACCCATGGCCACTGTGCTCTGGTCACTTCTTTTCCATTGGACTCTTTCCTTTATCATGGTCTCTATTCCTTTAGTGCTTGTAGTATACCCTTGGCCTCTGTTCCAGCCTGTCTTGTGTGTACACACTGTCACATGGCTTTCCTTTACTTGTACCCTGTCTTACTTAGGTTCCAGGTTTTCCCAGACTATAAAGCCCTGTACTTAGGTACAGAATGATACCTTTTGGCACTCAGAATGTCACCACAAGTTTCTTTTTCACTTCATCTACACTGCATGTCTTGCATACCACTGTGCATGAACTACATATACTGCTTGCACTGCTCACATCACCAGTACTATTCCACAGACCATGCCATGCACATCATGAATCACTACTGCTACAAAGCACTGGGTCTCACCTTCTAGTCTCAGCAGTCCAGAATCCCTTGGGACAAGCTGTTCATTCCCTTCATTTTTATTGTTGTTATCTAAGCCATCTAGCTCATATTATACAGCTACTTGGACTTTTCCTACACTGGACTGCCCGGCCTCCACCTTACTGACTTTTGCTCCATGATATTCAGCGATCTGTAGAATGTTGATAAGTTGATTGAAATATTGTTCAATTGTGTCACAATGGCAGATTTGGCTATTTGGGCTTGGTTGTCTACCAGCCAGTGTTGATGCCAGCACAATGGTTCATGAAAATATAAAATGTGGCTGCACTGCCAATGCAATTGTCAACTATCACTTGACTGCATTGCTCTTGCACCAGTACCCCACTTCCACAAAAATGTCCCAACATGCTGAAACATCCCAAACCACTGCCACAGCCACTCCCTCTGTTGCTCTCCCATGTGAAATAGTCACTAATGTGGCAGACATAGTCATGGCAGAGCTTTTGATGCTCCATGACCACAGGAACAAGCAATACTGGAAAAGAGCTATGCATGTCATTTGGGAACAGTTGGTTCATGGCATGCCAATCTATTTTTTGTCTGATATTTACAACATTCCAGACCTGCATGTGCCCTTTGGTTGAGGAACTGCCCTTGAAATCCACCATCCCCACCCACATCATTGCCACTGAAATGATTATGAGAGATCCAGTGGTGCTTATGGCATTGAAGGAGTGGCTGAACTATGACAAGATCAGAGATGCAACAGATGCTGATGTTGTGGACCATCCATGGTACCAGATTGAAAGGCCCATCAATAAGGGTAAAGGACATGCAGTTCCCTTAGAACCACTTCAGATAAGTGACACTGCTGCCACTGCTGCCACTGCTGCTGACACTTTGGAAGAACCCCACAGCTGATCAACCAGTTGCACTGCCCCTACTGGCACTTGGCCCAGAAGTTGAAGGCCACAGAAGTGTACAAGGTCAGTGGCAGCAAGTGATGCCAACATTTCAACAGTGACTCCTGGAGCATCCACTGGTCACAGCCACTTAATTGCAGCTCTTGCAACCCCTGCTGCTGGCTATATGCCTGTTGCCAAAGAAGACCAATGTGATAGGTGCATGGAGAAAAATCTGCCATATGCAGTCAAGCCAGGTTCTGTGTGCTGGCAGTGTAGCTGCCAGAAGTACAGGTGCAATATCTTTGCTGGAGTGAAGGCTGCACAGTCACAGTCAAGGCAACCCTGCAGTCACGCTGTAACTGAGGCACCTGATGGAGCAGTGGACTGTCCCCAAACCATCACAGCCACCCATCCCCCAGCCAATGCCATCCTCAAGCCCTTCACCAGGGCCATCAGCCATGATATCCTTGGAACACACCACTCCTATGAGTGACAGGCAGCTGCTAGAAGTATGACACCCACTGCTGGCAAGATAACCACCTCAGCCACTCCAAGCTCCAGCAGGCAAAGTAAGTCCTCCATTTCCTTCATTCCACTATTCTTATTTGAGCCTAACATAGTTTTTGATGGAGTGGTCATCATCACTCCATCCTGGCAGCAGTCAGGTCAACAGACATCAAGCCTGGCATCCCAGGGGGTGGCAATATCCCAAAGCCATCTCACTACCCCATCCTGCCCAGTGACCCCCAATGCCACACCCATGGAGCATATGGAAGAGGAGACTGCAGCATTGCAGCAGCAGCATATGGAGATGACACAAGATCTCCTAGATACCTGCCACAAGCCTGCCAATACCCAGCAGGCCCTTGCAGATACCCAGACTGAGTTGCAGGCACTTTGTGATCTTGTCAAGGCCCTACACCAGTGCCTGTACCCATTGCCACACTCCTCACCCAATGCACCTGGACCCTCCCACCCCTCCCCCATCAGCTTTGCAATTATGAGTCATCAAGCAGTCATTCCCACTGATGGTGCAAGGATACTTGACCTTGCACCCACTACAATGGTCCAGGAGGTTACGATTGATACTGGCATCCTCCAGAACCTCCTAGGTGATATGCTTTTAGCCCCTTCTACTTTCCTGCCACCCACCCACTGTTTTCCATGCTCATCCACCTCTGCAGTAGGAGAAGCCCAGCCCCCTATCTATGTCTCTTTGGGGGCAGCTGCTGACCATGCCAGTGGGGATGATGCCAATGATCAGGATGCCACTAATTGGATGGACATAGATTAACATGTCCATAGAATGTACTATTACCATTTCATTGTTGCTATTCCTGAGAATGATCATCCCCACCTGCTTTTGCTTTACATGGTGCAGATATGGTCTCTCTGGTGTGTGCCATCCCATTTGAGTCTGGCCAGGCAACTGGCCTTGCAATTTATAAATCTGCTGGTACAGCTAAGCTAGTGCACACTGGCAGCACCCTCAAATCATGCATGGTACTTGCCACATATGTCCTGCACAATTGCATGGGTTTAACCCTCTGACTCAGGTTGAGGCCATGCAGTTGTGGCCTATGCTGCTGGCAAATAGCACTCAACATTGCACATTCCTGTCCATGCCACTCAATGCTGGCAACACCCAACCTCTGCTGCTACCTTTTGTGTGTATGCCATCAACACCCACCCCCTGCTGGCACCTCACATTCATGCTGCTAGCCCATTCCCATCTATGTGGCTGCTCATTTCTGTCTATGCCACTTGATGCTGTCAACTTCCACCCCCTGCCAGTACCTCATATCCATACACTGCTACCCCATTCCCACATATACTGCCCAATGCCATTGACACCCACCCCCTGCCAGTACCTCACATCCATGCCACCACCCCATTCCTGTCTATGCCACATGATCCCACCATGTGCTGGCCACTCCATGCCACCAGCTTCTGCTCTGCACTAGTGATTACCACTCCCTGCCTGCTGCTGCTGTGTCATGCTGGTGAGTTCTGCTGGCAATGCATGTTGCACTCTCCTCACTACCCCACCCTGTCTCTATATGCAAAACTATGCTGACACATACTAGTGTATGTGGCCATATGCTTTTGCATCTTCACCAGCTTACCACTTACCATGTTGTGAGATGCAAGAAAATGCCACTTTTGCCTCAGTCATGCTCAGATGGTCCTTGCCACTGGTACTCACCACTCCAGTAATCCACCCAGCATTTGGTGCAATGGCATATCATGTTTCCACCATGTGCTGGGAGTTGCTGCTGTGTGCCACTGTATGCCCCAGACATACCATGTTGTCATGTTGGGCTGCCCTATGTGCACAATGCAGATCTAGTCTGGGCTATGCTATATATGTCCTTATGACATGATGATATTCTATTTGAAGCCTCTCCATGTGACACCTAAAAATATAATTGTAGCCAATTCTGGTGTCATGCATGACAATACAATTGTAGCTGATCCAGAATGACATGTGACAACATAATCACAGCTGATCCCTATGTTATGGGGACAACTCATAGGTTGGCTCAACCTCTGCTGGCCCATGTCACACAACCAATTGTCAACCTCTACTGGCCATGTCACATGGCCTAACTGGGTACATGGGCTCAAACCTAAGGATGATGGAGAAGTAGTCAAGGAGGTGTTCCTTCCAAGTCAGAAAATGGAAGTGACAAGATCACATGCACTTCATAGTCAGTCCCTGACATTTACCAATCCATTCTAGGTAGTGGTTGTTGGTGTCAATGGTCACATGGCCACATGCATCTGTACTTATAGGTTTGTTTGTGCTACTTTACACCTCAGTCATTGTGTCTACAACACTGAGGTAGGTACTATAGCCTCTGAGGACTCATCTGCATACTCATCTTCATAGCATGTCCTCTCAGCTTCTACAGTGGTCCCAAGCCAAATACCAATCCAGGGGGCACATGTCAATTTCCTCAGGAAACTGACTGATGTCAAGAACATAGACCTTCTGATTTTTCTGGTAAATTTTGTGATCTTCATAGAGTGACACCCATTCCATTGCTTATAAAGTGATTTATAGGTGAAGAGCAAGAGTGGGACATGATATCCTGCATCTGCAAAATCATCAATAAGACTGGATATGGATATGGTGTTGCCATCAGGAGTGACAACTGGAGCTTGCTCATCCAGATCAAAGCAAATTGGAAGTTTGACTGTAGACCAGTGAGAGGGAGATGAGCAAGTGCACTCAGCATCAATGAGAGCATCAACAGAAGCCTTAGAGGAGGGAGACAATAGCATATATGCAGCCAAAATCTGCTGACACTGACTTCCAGAATCTCCAGATTGGGTTCTGAGAGTCTTTTGGGGAGGGGGCATTGTGACTGCAGGGGACACACCAACAGGAGGTGGTGGCATGGTGAGAGTAGGAGCTGGAGGAGGGTTATTGAGCACAGTGGGTGCAGAGGTCACAGACTGACCAGGAACAGTAGAGGGCACATTTGACACATTGGGAGCACTAGCAGAGAGAGGAAATATGGTGTCAGTGCAAAATATGAGTGTATGTGCAAGTCAAGCACATGCGATGAAGTTGAAGACAAAGAGTACAAGGGACAACTAAGAGTCATGTGATTACTATGGAACTTGGCACGAGTATCTATGTTCATGAAATAGCATGTTCGCACTACTCCCATGACACTATGCTTTGGGCAGCTATGCATGCCTGAGGGAGGAAAAGGTGCTTCAAAGTCACTTATCCAGACAAAGGTTTCTGCGACTCGTCATCACACATGCTGGCTCAAGTCTTTCCCATACTACAGGCATTTCAAGTAGATTCACCAGGTAGTGGGGATGCCCAACACTCAATGTTTTTCTTTGGTAGAGGACAGCAGCATGCAGACTATGAGGCTTTCTGAATCCTAGGAGGATCAACTCTGAAGCACATTCTCAAGTGTGGCAATGCTTGAGGAATGGGATTGGTCTTTGAAGTGGCTTGGAGAAAATGCCAGGATGGGGCTTCATCCCCAACAGAGTATGATAAGCTTGTAGCACTGCACTTGGGCTGGTGTTTCACCTTGTGCTGAGCCATATACATTCATGGATGCTTTAACCCCCACTACATATGCAACCACTCTGACCAAGAATGCCAGTATGCCTACAATGTAAGTCCCATCTTCTCTCAGCCCTGCTGTCTCACCTAATTGGTATCCCACATCAGCAACTCAGGATGTTTGTCTTGCATATCATGAACTGATTCACATTCACTAATCCTTCGTGGTGTCTATGCTTGCCATGCCATGCTTAACACCCCACCAATGTACAATCAGAGACTTAGTTTCCTTGGTATATTCAAAAAGACTAGCATTCTTCCAGCCATGTATGCTCCAGAAGGACTATGATGTTGGTGCAATAAGCATTCATTGCGAAACCACTTAGGGAAACATGGGAGTCGGAATGCCTGGACATGGGTAATGTGATGGAAGGATGTCCCACATGGATGTAGACTGCTCACATCGAATGTGAGAAAACAGACAGCATGTATGCTGGAGAAGATTTTGTTGAGAATGTGATCTGGAATTACAGTAGCATCTCAGAGTTCCACCCAGAGGGCTCGGAGTTTCTCCCTGACCCTCGGAATTAAATTCCAATGTCAACATGCTTACTAATTACCATACTATAAATTTTCCACACCATTGTTTTCCACCTCAGTGACTACTTCATACACTGAGGTGAGTATAGCTAGATTCCCACTCATTTACTTGGTACTGATGTAGTGTAGAAACTCATACCTTCATTAGGTACTAATATAGTGACTACTTCATACACTGAGAAACTCATACCTTCATTAGGTTATGAGCCCCACTCTCACACTCTAATTCTGAAAGAGTTATTACACAGCAAGAATACCCACTATGGCAAAAGATGATCATTCCTTACAAGTCCCAACCCTAAATGCAGATGGAAGCAACTGGCTATATTACAAGGCTCAGGTTGAATGGGCCATCAGTTTGAAAGGGCTGATCAGACACCTGACTGGCTTGGATGTGAAACCAGAGGACCCTTCAGCAGGGAAAGATGCCTCCTGGAAGCCCACAGCCACAGAGCAAAAACTTGTTAATGAATACCCAGAAAAACTCCGGCAATGGGCTAAGGACAATGGATATGTCAAGCAAGTGATCACTGTGTCACTCCCAGAATCATTGTTCCTTCGAGTTCTGAAGGAAGAGACTGTGAAGAGTGTGTGGGGTGTCCTCACCAACCTTTTCCAAAACCACTCTTGCATTGTCACAATCAATCTTTGGAGAAAACTCCAAGAGTCCCACTGTGCAGAAAAAGGTGATGTCTGTGCTCACTTTGACAAGATGCATGCACTGCATAAACAACTTGCCATGCTTGGACAGTCAATCACAGATGACAACTTCACAGCCATCATCCTCAGTTCACTTCCTGCTTCTTATGACTCCAACCTTGCAGCTATGACATCTTTGGCCCTGGTCATGCAAAAGGACCTATCTCTAGACTTCATCATCAAAGTAATTTCTGATGAATATGATAGGTGCCAAACATGGACTAAGAGAGGCAATTCCAGAAACTCTGGAAATTCCAAAGATGCAGCCTATTCAGTGAAGGACAGAAAGAAGTCTACCTGTGAAAATTGCAGAAAGAAAGGTCATGTGCAAGACCAATGCTGGGAAGAGGGTGGCAGAAAAGCTGGGCAAGTGCCCAAGTGGTTCCAGAACAAAGGCAAAGGGAAAAAGAAGGAGAAAGGCTCTGGAAAAGCAGCCACTGTGGCCAGTGCATCAGCCAGCTCAAGCATGCAGACCAGTGCTGACTCAGAACCTGATGGAGTTTGGCTAGTGCACCTGCAGGATAACAACTGGCTAATGGAAATTGCAGAGGAAGAAATTCTGAACCCCCAGGATATCATTATTGACAAAGAAGATGCATATATGAACACCTTCAACCATGCTCTGCTTGCAGGCAAAAGCCTAAATTCCACAGAAGAGACCATCCTGTTCAACTCTGGTACTTCATGTCATATGTCCTCCTACCACAGCAAATTCCTCAATTACAAGCCAATCATACCCAAACCTATCACCACAGCTGACAATAACACCTTCCGTGCCATCAGAAAAGGCAATCTTGCAATCTCACTCCCAAATGGCACTACCCAGACCCACATTTGACTCAAGGACACACTCTATGCTCCCAAGATGGGAATTACACTTGTTTCTGTTAGCAAACTTGACATCGCTGGGTATGCAGCATTATTCTGTGACAAGCATTGTCAAATTTTTGACACTTGGAAAAAGAAAGTAGCCAAAATTCCAATGCAAAAAGGGCTCTACTGCCTCAAATGAGCCCATCATGCCTTTGCAGGCCTAGCCAAGGCCACAGAATCCCTAACCATGGAGGAGATACACATCAGGCTTGGCCATATCACTCCTGAAGCCATCTGGTGCATGCTCAAGGATGGCACAATCAGCAGAATTAAACTGGACAAAGTGCATTCCACCATGGGCACATGCAACTCATGTGAATATGCCAAAGTGACTCAGAAGGCCATCAGGAAGGAGCACAACCCACCCTGCTGTGAACATCTAGGCGACAAGGTCCACACAGATCTCTGGGGACCTTCTCCAGTCCAAACCCCTGGCCACAGTCAGTACTACATGTCATTCACAGATGACCACACCCACTACACCAAGCTGAGACCTTCACATCATACAAGGCCTACAAAGCATGGCTGAACACACATTTATGGCATTTTGCCACTTTGGCCAGTCAGCTCAGGATTTTGCCTCCTGTACTGTCAACAGATCCAGCCCTTTGACTTCAGCCATCCCTGCCACCATAGCATACATGATGTTAGTGTCATCTTCATCAGTAGCTAGTTCTTTGTTGAGTACATAGGTGGCATCCCCTTGGGATTTAGGGCTGTTAGGATTGCTGTCACTCTCTTGGAGTTCTTTTACAAAGTCGAGAGGGATGCACCCATCACGAGTGCCTTCCCCTGCATGTAGGCGCCTCATATAGTCTGATTCAAAGTGCTGGTGAGTAGAATGATGAAGTTGAGGTGGAGGTGTTTCGAAATTTTCTCCAAGTGGGTCTGGAATGAGTTTTGGGATTTCTGAAGTTGCTTTGGTGGGTCACTTGACTGTCTGTGTGGCCTCGGAATTTCCTTGTGAAGCTGTGGAATTTCATTTTGAGGCATCAGAATTCCCCTGCTCCCCCTTGAGTGGCACACCATGTGGTATGGACACATCTCAGCACTTGAAAATGACACTATGTTCTATGCCAATTGCTCGTGTGTCTGGCCAGTAGATGCAGTGGCCATCACTCTCAGGATCAAATCCTACCCAGTGTCTGTCTCGGGCTCACATGTCTAGTTTGGAGCCAGAGGTGTCATGGACCTTGACACAACATCCCCAGATTGGAATTTCTGAGAGGTCAGGTGGTCATTGGTAGAGCATTTCATAGGGAGTTTTTGTGCCTAGATGGTGAGTCAACAAGCAGTTTTTGAGCCAGGTTGCATGCATGATGGCCTCCCCCCAGAGATTTTTGGGTAGGCCACTGGTGTGAATCACCACAGGTATGCACTCAACAAGTGTTCTGTTGAGTTGTTCTGCAACTCTGTTGTGTTCAGGGGTATCATGGACAGTTATGCATCATTCTGTGCCTCGGGATTTCAGATATTCTGAAAATTCTGCACTAAGATACTCTCCCCCACAATCTGAGTGAAGTTGCTTGACTTTAGTATTGAACTGTGGAATTAAAGTGCCTAGAGGAAGCACATACCTGGGATGTTGTTGAGTGCCCCAAGGGTGCAAATGTTGTAGGATGCAAATGGGTCTTCAGGATCAAACACAATGCCACTGGAGAGATCAAGAAGTACAAGGCCCACCTAGTTGCTAAGGGCTACTCTCAGATCCAGGGCATTGACTATGATGAAACATATGCTCCTGTCACAAGACTCACATCTCTCCACACCATACTAGCAATCACCACACACAATGACTGGGATATCGACATATTTGATTTCCACTTGGCATTCCTCAATGGAAAACTCAGAGATGGTGAAGACATCTACATGGAGCTCCCTGAGGGCTATGCTGTAGGGCGGAATTTTTCCTGTCCAGTTGGGAAGCTAAATGTAGCATTATACAGCTTGAAACAAGGCACACTTCAGTGGTACCAGAAGCTGTGTGCAACTCTCACAGACCTTGGGCTTACCAGGGCACATGCAGACTGGGGAGTATTCTATGGTCGCATAGGATCAGAAATCCTCATCCTCACCAGCCATGTTGACAACTGCACTGTAACAGGCAGTTCCCCATCATTAATTCACTCATTCAAACAGGAGATAAGCACTTGTTTCAAAATCTCTGACCTAGGGCCCATCAGTTGGCTACTCAGAATGAAGGTGATGCAGAATAGAGAAGCCTGCACCATATCCCTGTTGCAGCAGTCATACATCAAGGCTATCCTAATGAAATACAACCTCACTGACTGCAAGCCAGCTGCAATTCCAATGGACCCTGGCATAAAACTCTCCCACAGAGAAATTCCACAGCCAGCTGAAGAAGCTGCACACATGAAAAACATACCCTACCATGCTGCTGTTGGCTCCCTCATGCACCTCACTGTTGGAACATGCCCTGACATTGCATTTGCTGTCTCCACAGTCATGCAGTTCAACAATGCACCCAACATGACTCACTGGGAGGCCATGAAATGAAGCTACAGGTATATCTCAGGCACAAAAGCACTTGCCTTGATGTTCAGAAATTCAGAATGAGGCCTTGAGGGCTATACTGATGCAGATGGAGCTTCACAGGAGTATTGACAGGCTATAAGTGGATATGCCTATCTACTGGATGGAGGAGCTATCAGTTGGGCTTTGCAGAAACAAGAACTCATAACACTCTCCACTGCTGAAGTGGAGTACATCACAGCAACTCATGCAGCCAAAGAGGGCCTGTGGCTTTGACAACTCGTTGGGGAAGTTTTCCAACCACTCAAACACCCTATCCCACTGTATTCCAACAGTCAATCCACCATCACACTTACCAAAGATGGCAGCTATCATGCTTGCACCAAGCACATCAATATACAATACCATTTCATTCATTTCATCAGGAAAATAACACTTTACTATTTTTGACTTTTTGTGACTAATGTGACTTTTTGGGAAGGAATCTACTATCATTACCCATGTCCTGCAGGCATGGCTGCACTTTTCTTGCTGATTTTGGTCTTGTTCAAACCACCTAATTCATAGCTTTCAGTAGATACCACATACATTCAAATTGATGGAGGTTCCAAAGAGATATTGTGATTTTTCTCTCAGACAGTGTGCATCACACCAATGGCTCAATATCTCTGAATTTTCAGACATTTTCTAGTCTTCTTGGCTTAGATATCATCACTTAGTTGTCTCAATAGATTCTGTTCTCTTTTCATTCTTCAAAATGCTGTATGTGGTCAAAAAAAAAAGTACAGATAGTAGGTTCCTTCCCAAAAAGTCACAAATAGTCACAATAGTCACAAAAAAGCCAAAAACAGTCACAAAAAGGTCAAAAATAGTAAAGTGTTAATTTCCTGATGTTTGCTGTGGAAAATCATTCCTCTCATTTAATTTATTGTCCTACTGATGACATGGTTGCCAATACCCTTACCAAACCTCTACCTAGCATCAAGGCGAAACACTTCACATCTGCACTTGGACTTTGTTCCAATTGAGGGGGAGTGTCAAGAATGTGATCCAGAATTATGGTAGTGTCTTGGAGTTTCACCCAGAGGGCTCAGAGTTTCTCCCAAACCCTCAGAATTAAATTCCAATATCAACATGCTTACTAATTACCATACTATAAATTTTCCACACCATTGTTTTCCACCTCAGTGACTACTTCATACACTGAGGTGAGTATAGCTAGATTCCCACTCATTTACTTGGTACTGATGTAGTGTAGAAACTCATACCTTTGTTAGGTACAAATATAGTGACTACTTCATACACTGAGAAACTCATACCTTCATTAGATTTCAACGAAGTGCAGAAAAATGCCACGATGGCTTCAAACTATTGCTGGACCAGGTGATCAAAATTGACGGCTTCCATGGTTAGGATTTGCCTAAACATTTGTGATGGTGGCCAGACCGAGATGTCTGACGCCCATTGAGTACGCTAATGCGGTAAGCTAGCCTGCTTAGATATTAGATTTAGTCTCCTCCTGCAGGGCATGTGCAGAGGTCTGGACCAAGCCAGACTCAGAGACTGCGCTACCCAAAGCATACATCGTTGTAACGGAGATAACGAAGGATTTGATATACAGACGCGGACCTGGGAATATGCGGGCAAGGACTCGTGAGCCCATGCAGGCGTCATCAACCCTGGGTCGTGCATCCGGCAATATTCCCAGAATTCGGGATAGTAGCCGGCGGTCTCCCAGTCGATGATCCCTGCGCTCGTGGAGCCTTCGACGAGAATATTCTGAGGGAGAAGGTCGCCGTGAGTGAGGTAGGCATTTGCCTCTGTGGGCAAGGAGCTGAACAGTTCATTCACGAATTCTTCTCCACAGATATCGAGGAATATGCTGCGATAGTAGCCGAGGTACTCCTGGATGCTCGAAAATGCGTGTGGAGGTTGTCGGGGGTAGGGCATGAACCGGTTATTGTACGGACCACCAGTGACGGACCCGATCATCGTGCTCGTGTATGAGCGCATGTCTTTGAGAACGACAAGCAGCTGATCAGCGATGTGGTTGAGTTCGATAGGGGACATGCTGCCAATAACGGTATTCAGGGGCACGTCACGGCATTCTTCCATGAAGAAATACCACACGCTCTTCGTGTTCCAGTTCCAGGGCTCGACGACGGCGTTGGGGAAGGGGGCGTGATGTAACACACGAGGTATAGGGACAGAAAGGCGTCCGTGAACGAACTGCAGAGCACGGACTTCAGCGTCATGGTCCCAACCGAACTTGACCAGAATACCGAGTGCGAATCTAGAGACGGGCTTTTCTCCACCTGGAGTGACACGTTCCAGGGCTACAAGCTCCTCCGCGTTGGCCGGTGAAGGGAGAATACCCTTTGAGGTGTCTGGAGCACACTGAACAAACGAATATGAAAGACAATATCGGGAGATTGTAAAGGACTTGCGGTCGCTGATGGCATAGCTGAAGATGGGCGATAGGAGAGGCGCGGAAGGCGAGTTCGAGAGCGGTCGAGAGCCGAAACTGGTTTACTTATTTACATAGGGAGTGGTACAAGCGAAGTTCGAAGTTCGAATGTCCTTTATTGAGTCGTGCGCGTGAGGCACGCATGACTCCTCGTTCATATCACTCTTCCAAGTTCCATCCCGGAGAATTGGATCAGGGATTAAATACCCATTACAGAGCATGTCTATGTTCTTCGAAACAACCGTTCCACAACGCTCAGAGGTGGGTTCGTCACCATCTGTTTCAATGATCCAGAGCGGGTGCTTGATCAAGTGACTCCCCGCCATCATACTCTTCGAAGCTTTACTCCGCAGAATCGGATCGAAGTGGTTCTTCGCTACAGATCTATTGTAGTACTCATTTAGGGCATGTCTATTGTTTTTCAAAACAATCGTTCTACTGCATAAAACTCAACAGAGGTGCACTCGTCACCATCTCTTTTATGTTGGGAAATATATAAATCATTGACAAGGGAAACTTCTGCATTACTCATGTTACAGAACTCGAGCGGGCAGGACAAGACACTTGCTCTGCCTAGGCAGTCACCTCCCAGAAAGGAGGGTTGCGAGAGTGGAGTAGCGCCAGTCCCGTAAACTGCATGAATAGTCGCTTCCCTGAGTCTCAAGTCTGCCAGGCCATCTACGTTTTGAACCTCTTTCAGGCTGTCACCGCTTGTTTCATTAAACCCGCTTCTACTTTACCCTCAGTGAGCCCTTTTACCGCAAACTACATTCCTTAATCTCATTTCCTCAAGACATGGCTGCCGCAGCTCGTCGTCTCGCTATCAACCCGTTTGGTAATCAGTACCCGGATAACGACACCACGAAGGAGATTGTGCTCCAGGCAGACGGTTTGGTGGCAGAAAACCCCGATGACCGTCACGTTCTTCTTCAATGGACGAATGGGGTTGATCTAGAGGGAAATAGCTACACTCAGATTATCCACCTCACCGGTGGACCAGGCAACTACCAATTCCACACACCGCAGGTCAAGATTGACTCCGATCGATCCACACAGGGAAACACATCTTACGTTCTTGGCCAGTACACCCGGACACAGCGCGACCAGATTATAGCACTTGCAAAGGCCGTTAAGTTCAACAAAGAATCCCGTGTCAATAACTGCCAGACCTGGATGCGTGACTTGCTTGAGGCCATGGTCAATAATGGACTCCTCTCTTCAGAAATATTCAAAAAGCTCGATGCTGGCGTTCCGCTCAAGAAACGTGTTCCTGAGCTCTCGCAATAAATTACCTAGGCTATTGGTGCCACTCAGGTATTTATTGTGTGCCCTCTGAACCTGTATGCCATGCTTATACAGATCTGCAGCGGAGCGTGCACGTGTGTTGCACCTCATTGCTTCGGATATCCTGACAGCGTCTATATGGCTTAAGGATAGCGATGTACTCTATATAAAGGAACGACACTGTCAAGTACTTGTACACTTACTACATCGTCTGGCACGACTGACTTTATCGTTTGGCAATCAAGATGTTCATCCGTCATTTTTCCGCTGATCGACTTCCCCGTACCTGGCTTTCGAATCGGGGTGCCCTGCATCGCTTTAGTTAATTAGTGAATTAGTATGGGAACTAGCAACCTGTTGTCTCACAGCCCACTGGCGATTCACAGCTATGTTCTTCATCACCAGAGTGGTGAGGTACAGTACACCGAAGCGCCTGGCGAAGATCAAGCACGTCTTCTCACCCGAGCGCGACGGAGCACCGTTCGACTTCCTGTATGCCACATCCACGTATAAAACAGAGGGCTAATTGCCATACCTTTTGGGTGCAAGTAACCCGCGAAGCCCGACACTAGCTGGTGCCCTCCCTGACAATCCCACTGTAGGTGGGCACGGCAACTCTTGCGGGGTGGAAGACCATGCTGGTGTTTGCTGTGACACCGTCTGATTAGGGGTTAGCCCGGAAACAGGGTTGGCAGTAATATGTAGGAGATTGTTCTCGAAGAGCACATTCAAGAAATAGTGACAATACAGCATGCATGACGACGAGGCTACCGCGATGCCCCACTCGGCTGTAGTCAAAGAGCCATCAGTATCAAAGTTATCAGTCTTATCATCTCCAAGCAGCTATTAGCCTTGACCCGGGTCCCTTGAACGTCGTACTTGCACTTCCCCTTACACTGCAAAGACATCTCAGCAACCAGGTCAGCATGGTATTCCGCAAAAGGTTGTAATGTACCACAACATTCACGAATACGAGGGCCCTTGGATGATTTTTTCCCAGAATTGGTACAGTTGGGGAATGACTGAACATCGCTGCCAGCTTCTCAGTAGCGCTTGAAGGGGGGAATTGTCTCATGGATAATTTTTCTTCTCAACAATCCTCGTTGACATCTGGTAAGCGACCCCGAGTGAGTGATGTGAGGCATTATTTGCGACGTCACGTAGCAGGAAGATGGAGAGCACTTAGAACAAAGAAAATGTGTAAGTTAGCAAGAAGAAACACGGCCGCACACGCACAAGTGACAGTGCTCAAAGAAATCTGGCTGCCTGAAGAGAAGGTGGATGCGGAGTTCGCAGTCGGATACAGCAGTGGTTAAGGGTGACTGGGAGTTATCTGAGGTGGTAACGTGTGGTATGTACCAAAAGCTCTGGGCGAGAGCAGACGCCGGTTGGAGTAGGGCAACAACCATACGATGCAATCTGAGGCCAGGAGCAGCGCTGTATCTTTTGATCTGACTCGGAGTGGCACAGAGGCAAGTGCGAAAGCAAGGCACGTGATCAGGCAACGCATGAAAAATTCTCTTTTGTGGCCGTTCCGCTGAAGAGACTGGCAAGTAACCCCTTCTTTGATGCACAGGAAAAGCTGGTTCAACGAACGCTACTTCCGAATACTACTGCAAATCCCCTCGCCGGCTTATACTCTATCACTGCACCTCCTGTAGAATCTACCACCAATCCGCCCCCGACCAGCAATGCTCGATCCCTACGATCTCTCACTCGAACGTCTCCTGCGGTGGCGGAGGGGCGCCTTCGCGTCATTTTCATGCAGTCGTCTATTTATTCCCGAGGTTCGTATCTAGCGAATGAAAGCGGCGAGGATGGCACCGGTGTAGCAGCTTTCCCCTACCTTCCGACTCAGATTTGCACTCATACTTCCGCTCCTGTGGTGCTCAAGACTGTCCAATTATATCCTCAGCCATACCTGTACACCTGTCCTGCTTCCGAGTACGTATGTTATTTCGTTTTATGTGCCATCTGCTGTTTCCATGTTGTGTCGCGTACGGGCCAGGGGTGCACGCCGATCTGGCATCGACACCCACTTGGTCATTCCTTTCATGTGTTGCCTTGTGTATGTTTTTCTCGCACCTTGATTGATAATGGAATGTGCGTTTTCCTTGTGCCAGTATGTCCTTCCACTTGCCTTTTTTTCAATTTCACCCTTCGTTCCGTCTTACGTACTACCAGAATGCATGCAAACACATCTGGTGAACCAGGTACCACATTGTACGGCCTCTGAACGGTTTCACACCATCACAGGGCAGGAAGAGACGCATACATTGGAAACCGTGCTGTGCCAAGCAATGTAACAAGTATATACAGTATACCAATACCGAGGAATTGCGGCACACCTAATGATCTGCCGACTATCCCCTGATACGTGTCGTGGAGTAGCCCCTGGTGTCACCCTGTATGTCCTTTTCTGCATACACCACAAACGGCCAGTACGCAAACTCCCAAGTCGCTGAGATGTACTTGTTGGGCAACGATAGGAATATATCTCATAACTTCCTCTGCGTTCAAGGTGCGTGTGGTACGACCTCGAGTGGGACGAACGCGACTTCATGCACAGTAAATCTGAGTGCAACCTGGGAGACACGGCGCTATGCTATTCATTTCATTTGTGGCACGAGGCAGGTTGTGAACTCTATCAGTCCGACGCACTCGGTAGCTGACGTTATATCAGCAGTCACGAGCCTGCTCATGTCCTTCAGAAGAAAGGCAGCGGTAGTTCCGCAGACGTTAATTTCGCCAACAAGGGTCCCCACCAGCGACGAAGTCAGCGATCGGCTATGGGTCGGCATAGGCAGTACCTGGAGGTCCACCAACGAAACCAGTTTCAGGAAGGGCGCATAGCCAGTTTCCCTTACGAACGGCGGCCTCGCACCACTGGATCAGGTGGGCATGCAGTATCGCAGAGTATCGCCATTGCGTTTGTCACAGAGGGGGACTGACTAAGAAGCTTGAGTTCTTGGGGAGCATCAGACATCCAGGGACGTGTACGGCAGGGCCTAGAGAAGGGGTGGGGCCTATGCTTTTCGCACGCCTGCGCCAGCCCCGTGCCCTCTCTCTCCCACAAACGTCCACCAACCGTTGCTCTGCTGGTGAGCGCCTCCCCAGTTCTTCAAGTTGTGTGACTCACTCGAGCAGCAGAGCCCAGTTTCTTCTCGCCTTTCTAACCAACTTACGCATTTCGCATCTACTGGTGAGTTCCTATCGGACGATCGTTGCGTTATATGCATTGACCTGCGTGTGACGTTATCCACAGTTTGTGCTTCGTACCGACATCCAAGGTTGCCTGCTCGAGACTTCGTGTCTTTACTGTGGGTTCTTTTGGGTTGCTTGGTTAGCGTCGCTGATTTGAGCAGCGTTCAGCTGACCCTCAAAATCGCTCACCAGGTTTCTTTCTCGTTTCAAAGGGTATGACTTTTCTGTCCCTGTCTTATTGCAAGTGATCACCGAACCTAGCACGAAGGCAGAACCGTTTCCGTCGTGTATATCATCCTGGTGTAACGACGTTCAATGTCTTCGACAGACGAGGTTTTCCTCAGACGAAAAAACTTGGAACAGTATCCTCCAGGGGAAGGTGGCCGGTATGATGCCCTCCTCCGCCTAGCGTGCGCACTCCATGAGAGATAAAAAAAGAGCGTGAAATCGACGACTTGAACGAGGCGATCGATTTGCATCGCGCTGCTTTGAAACTCCGACCAGTCGAAAGCGTGTGGTATCATCGGTCCAGGTCACTCAACAATCTTGCTTGCTGTCTGTCGGATAGATATGACGAGCAGGGAGCAGTCAAAGACTTAGAAAGAGCCATCACGCTTGGACGTAGAGCACTAGGGCTCCGTCCACCTGGGCATCCTCTTCGTGGTGTCACTCTCCACGATCTCGCCGCCTACCTCAACAGCAGGTTCGACGAACAGGCTGCAATCGGCTGCTTGGAGGAAGCCATCTCGCTTTCACGTGCAGCACTAGAGCTCCGTCCACCAGGGCATCCTGATCGTGATGCCACTCTCAATAATCTCGCTCTCTACCTCAAGAACAGGTTCAACCAACAGGCTGCCATCAGCGACTTGGAGGAAGCCATCTCGCTCGCACGTGCAGCACTAGAGCTCCGTCCACCAGGGCATCGTCATCGTGATGCCACTCTACAATCTCGCTCGCTGCCTCAAGGGCAGGTTTGACAAACGGGCTGCCATCAGTGACTTGGAGGAAGCCATCTCGCTCTTACGTGCAGCACTAGAGTTCTGTCCACCAGGGCATCCCGATCGTGGCAAATATCTTTACGACCTTGCTCACAACCTCTGGACAAAGTTTCAGAAACAAGTTGACATGCCTGCGTTGCACGGCGCAAATTCTCTTCATCAAATCGCGCCGGTGGTCCATCCAACAAGCACGGCTGATCTCGCATCTTCGCTTCTCAAGCTCTCACTCCACCTCTGGGACAGGTTCCAGAGGGAGGCCGCGGTAACTGACTTAGACGATGCTATTTATTATGCAACGTATGCTCTGGAACTTCGGTTACCACGAGACTCCCATCGCGAGAGAGCTTGGGTTCAGAGGCTAGCCCAGGGCACCGAATCAGATGCACCTGCCGTACTTGGTCGAGAGATAGACAATCTAGGCGCTCTGGTCAATTACTTTGTGAGGCATAGATCTGGCGATTAACGTGCGACTGTCGGCCTGAACAAGGCCATAATACTGTGTCGATATGTACTGCACTTCCGCCCCACTGGCCATCCTATTCATGCTTCATCCCTGAATAGCCTGGCACAGTGTCTAGCAGACCGGTTTCGTCGACAATCCGCCACAGCGGATCTCGACGAGGCTATTTTGTTGGAGCAAGAAGTCTTGCAGGTACTCATACCCGGAGATCCTGGTTACGATTTATCCCAGTGCTCCCTTGCTACCTACCTCCGCCTGAGGGTCGAGTCACGAGCTGCGGTGACGTCCTCCAATGTCTCACCTGTTACCCACTTTGATGTCGAACAACTCATCCGTAATGTCGCATTCGAAATCCTCAAAACCATACCAACCAGGCTGCTGCACACGCATACTGGCATCCTGTGCAACCGGCATGCGCAGTTGACTCAGTTTATGAACAGCCAACAGTACAAACGGCTGGTGTCGCTGTGCACAGTATGCGACCCAGGTCAGCGAATGGAGCAGGTCCATACGGCTATCTTGAAATACTTTCAGTACGTCATGCTTTCTCACCGTTGGGGTGAAGACGAGCCATCATTACGCGACATCGAGGGCCACCTGATATATGATATGTCAGCAAAGGAGGGCTTTAAAAAGCTGCAAACCTTCTGCGCTGTTGCTTGCGAACGAGGTTTCCTGTGGGCATGGAGTGACACGTGCTGCATAGACAAAGACAGCAGTGCCGGATTGCAAGAAGCCATAGGATCGATGTTTGTGTGGTATCGGCGGTCTTCCCTAACCACTGTGTATCTCTCTGATGTTCTGGATACCGGTTCGTTCGGGAGCAGCGAATGGTTCAGACCAGGTGGACTCTCCAAGAACTACTAGCCTCCCGAAGCATATTATTCTACACTCAACCCTGGTCACTTTACAAGAGCCTCACGTCTTCGAACCATAAAACTGATATCGCGGTGCTGGAAGAGCTGGAGAGGGCGACTGGAATAGAATCCCGGTTCCTCACTCATTTTTCCCCAGGTACGGATGACGCTCGTTCGAGGCTCCAATGGGCGTCATTACGTTGTACCACGCGGCCTGAGGATATCGCCTACTCACTTTTCGGGATCTTTAATCTTCATCTTCCCGTTCTGTATGGTGAATCTGCTGAGAACGCGCTTGGGCGTCTCCTGGCAGAAATCATCTCGCAGTCTGGGGATATCTCAGTTCTGGATTGGGTTGGGGAGGCGTCGCCGTTTCATAGTTGTTTCCCTGCACAGATCACCTCGTTCCAAACGCTACCGTTGCTTCGACCTCGACCTAATGCGGAAGAACCGTCAGCGGCGATAAGTCAGGGTCCCCCACCAATATCATTCGAAGATTCATACTCCCCAGGTGACGCGTACGACTTCCACTCGCTCACTAGGGTGCCCCTTCCACGTTTTCTCAATCGCCGCCTCATACTACCATGTATTGCCCATTGTGTCACCTTGGTTCATCTGAAAGGGTCAGATCCATTCGCAACGAGTTACACGTATAACATCCAGGCATTCGGTCTGAGGTCACTTGAAACCACACTGCCAAACAAGCTAGAAGATGTAACGCGGCCACAGGGTCCTCTGCATCTTGTTCGCCCTTGGCACTCGAAGCTTCCTGGTTCATCTGCCGAACTAGATGCTGCGACTGAAGAACAGCTGCTCTCTACACTTGAGTGGCCATTTAACGCTCTTTTGTTGAGTCAACTACCTCATAACGAGCACAAAAGGATGGCGTCTTCTACTCGCATTACTGCTCAGCCCATAGACCAGGCCAGCATTCTGAAATAGCAAAATTCGGATATTCAATATTGTGTAGATAGCCACGGCGTTATGATATCTTGGTATCAGTATTGACGTTGTCCTGCCGTTTACTTTTTGTTCTCCTTCGTCCGGTCGTATCTTGTAGGAGTACGTGCGTGTATATGTCCAGTGAACTCCAGTCTGACTGCTGTGACTGACGGCCTAACGGGGACGACTACGGAGTACACGAACTCTGCATTGTAATGAAATATTGCAGGTGGACTCATAAATACATACGAACCGAACACTATATAATGGGCCCCCTTTGACCATTGGAGCACAAGTTGGCATAACGAAGACGATTTACCTACGTAAAGATCTCAAAAAGTGAGTAAGCGATATCCTCTGGCCGAATGGTGGAACGTGCATCGTCCACACCCGGAGAAAAGTTAGTGAGGAACCGGGACTCTATTCTAGTTGTTCTTTCCAGCTCTTCCAGCACAGCGGCATTCATTTTATGATTCGGAGATGTTAGGTTCTTGTAAAGTGACCACTTTTGGTTGCAGAATGGTACGACTCGGGGAGCCAGTAGTTCTCGGAGGGTCCACCCGTGCCTGAACCGAATGCATTCACTGGTCCCGAACAATTTGTTCAAGAGGTAAGTGTTGGTATCAGCCTATACACGTGTACCATAACGCGGTGGCTTGAAAACGACCATGCAGCGCAACACACCGATGGCGACAGCGCGACCCGTCTCATGCGAAGCTGATGGTTTGCTCGCAGGTGATGCCGCACTCGTCCGGCCGGCCTCCCCTGAGGCACTCAACATGGCCCATGCATCGCTAACAGCAGACATGGCAGTGCTGCACGCGACCTTGAAAGAATTCAGTTATTCATTGTCAACAGACGTAAGGGAGATTCGACAACAGCTCAGCAACCTCAGCAATTTGGTTGTAAAGGCCATAGTCTCGACCTCCGCACGTTCAACCCCACTCTCTGGCAATGACGCTCAGGCAATGCCAGTGATCAGTGAGCCTGTTCATTCTGTAACTCCCACTGCGTCAACTGACCAGCCACATATATGAGCCCACCGACACTCGCCTGCACAGACCACGACCTCGATCCTCCGGCGATCCAGTCTGTTTCTATCCCAGCCACCCAGTCCCTGCCACACCCATCGCCTGCACACTAGACCGGCACAACCTTGTCGTCTCCAGTGATCCAGTCCGTTTCCATTCCACTTGCTCCCAGTGTGCAACCGACTCGGATGCAGTTCAGGGTGCCACAGGCCCTCGAACTGTCAGACGTCTCCATCTGGGCGACCCTCCCTTCACATACTAGACCCCAGAGGACCACCACCCGCTCCTTTTCCTCCTCTTAGGAGTGTCCATTCCAAACGTGCCTGTCTTCCATGTGGATAGGGTACGGACGCCAAAGTCCGACTCCTGGAGGGGCATTTTTCGCCATTGGACAGTGGGTGAGCCCCGGCTTGGCCAGCACATTCCGCTCAAGAACTGGCCACGCCACTACTACAACGGGAAGGATGGACGGCGATTCAACACGAAGCACTACCAACGAAAGGTCATCGCGACGGAATTTGTCAATGAGTAAGTTCGTTCGTCACACTGCCAGGCTTCTTCCCCCCTCTGAGTCTATTTTCCCCCAGATTTCAAGGAGATGAGGAAGCCTTCCTCAAGGTTTATGGAAGTGCCGCCCGTCTATGACACACAAGGCTCCTCAAAGCAACCTTGGACGCCCGCAAATGGTATTGTGGGGACAGGGAGCGCTGTCATTGCCTCCCAAACGATGTCAGCAACAACTCCTCGATACTGCCAAGCAGCGGCGAGCAGCAGTGATGGTGATACACGTCGCACCGGTCCGACATTCCACCTCGGCGGCCCTTACTGACCATACTTCTTCTCTTGTTCTTTTTTACTTAAATTTTCGGTAATACATTCCATCATGACAATGTCTCATCCCCGGATTGTGTTACTACTATGTCGTCAGGTTAGGCTGATACCTCCGACGTGCCAGCACGCGCCGCTAGTAGCACTACACGTGAATAATCATATCTGTCCGTCCGACTCCGTTGCAGTGGCATGTCTGACTGGCACCCACCATAGCGTGCGGCGTAGACGGTGGAGTATAACAAAGTGACTCGGATACGACGCTCAGCAGTTCAGTACTATCGACCGATTCGAACGTGCGACGACGCCGATGCATGTACACACCATACATACATACCCTGGTCTATACACTGATACGTCCGTTACAGACAAAGCAGTACTAGATCGATCCCGCAGACGCATCTCAATCACGTCATGGATATCCCGGGTCGCCATAAATTGAACATATCTACACAATATGAAATATCCTGACTTTGCTTTTCAGAATGCTGGCCGAGTCTGCGGGCTGAGCAGTAATGAGCGTAGAAGACGCAATCCTTTTGTACTGTGAATGAGGCACTTCAATCAGCAGAAGAGCATTAAATGGCCTTCCAAGTGTAAGAAGTAGCCGCTCTTCACTTGTGGCGTCTAATACGGCAGATTGACCCTTCGAGTGCCAAGGGCGAACGAGCTGCAGAGCCCCTTGTGAGATGGTTGCACTTTCTAGCTTGTCTGGAAGTTCAACCTCCAGTGGTCTCAGACCGCATGCCTGGATTTTGTATGTGTAACTCGGTGCCGATAGATCTTCGCCTCTCAATTGAGCCGCTATGACGCGGTGGGCGATGCACGGCAGTATAAGGCAACGGTTGCGGAATCGCGGAAGGGGTACTCTAGTAAATGAGTTGAAATCATACACGTCGCTTGGTGCGTATGAATCCGGAGTTCGCAGCCGATCCGCCGGAGCAATGCTTGATGGTGTCAGAGAACGACTGAGAAATTGGGGGAGTAGAGACGTGGCGAAGTTACGCAGTACCTCGAATGACGAGAGCCCCTGACTTATCGCCAATGACTGTTCTTCCGAATTAGGTTGGAGTCGAGGCGATGGCAATATTTGATACGAGGTGATGTGAGCAGGGAGACAGCTATGAAACGAAGATGCCTCCCCGACCCAATCTAGAACCGAGATATCCCCAGAATCTGATATGATTTCCGCCAGAAGACGGCCAAGCGCGTTCTCGGCGGATTCGCCATACAGAACGGGAAGGTGAAGATTGAAGATCCCAAAAAGCGAATAAGCAATATCTTCGGGTCTGGTGGTGCGACGCGATGATGCCCATTGCAGTCTCGAGCGTGCATCATCCATACCGGGAAAAAAGTTGGCGAGGAAACGCGATTCTATTCCAGTTGCCCTCTCCAGCTCTTCCAGCACGGCGACATCGGTCTTATGATTCGACGGCGTTGAGCTCTTATAAAGTGACCAGTCTTGGGTATAGAATACTACGGTTTTGGGAGCCAGTAGTTCTTGGAGGGTCCACCCGCGTCTGAACCATTCGCTGTTGCCGAGAAAACCAGCACCGGGAACATCAGAAAGGTATACGATGGTCAAGGCAGACTGCCGATACCACGCGAACATTGACCCTATCGTTTCTTGTACCTCGGCACTGCTGTGTTTGTCGATGCAGCACGTATCGCTCCATGCCCATATGTAATCCCGCTCCAAAGCAACACGACAGAAGGCTTGGAGCTTTCCAAAGCCTCCCTTGGTTGACATGCCATATATCGAGTGGCCCTCGATGTCGCGCAATGATGGCTCTGCATCACCCCAGCGGTGAGAAAGCGTGACGTACTGGAAGTGTCTCGAGACATTAGTGTGGACGAGTTCCATTTGCAGGGCCCGACTGCCTGTTGTGCACAGAGACACCAGCCGTTTGTACTGTTGACTGTTCAAGAATTGTGACACCTGCGCATCACGGTTGCATAGGATGCCAGTAGGTGTGTGCAGCAGCCTGGTCGGTGTAGTCTTAAGGGTTTCAAATGCAACATTACGGATAAATTGCTTAACGTCAAAGAGGGTAACACTTGAGGCATCCGTGGACATCGTAGCAACCTGTGAGTTGAACTTCGTTTGGAGGTAAGCCGTAAGATAGACCCGGGACTCGTCGTAACCTGGATCTCCACGTACGAGTAAATCGAGGACTTCTTGCTCAAGGGCAATGGCGTCGTCCAGATCAGCTGCTGTGGATTGTTGACGAAACCGATCTGCTAGACACTGTGCAAGGTCGTGAAGGGACGAAGCGCGGCTGGGATGTCCAGTAGGGCGGAGTTGCAGCATATATCGGTAATATGTGATGGCCTCGTTCAGGTCGACGATTGCGTGCTGAATTTGGTATCTGGCCCTATAGCAATTTGCAAGGACACATAGATCGTCTGCCGCTTGACCAAGCATTACGGGTTCGCCAGAGTCTGCCCCCTGGGCTACCCTCTGAACCCATGCTCCTACGGAAGCATCTTCATGAGGTAGTCGGAGCTCTACAGCACACGTTGCAAGACAAATAGCATTGTCTAAGTCGGTCATCGTAGCCTGCTTCTGAAACCGGTCCCACAGGTATAGTGAAAGCTCGAAAAGGGAAAAGGCGACATCGGCCCTGCTTGTTGGACAGACCACCGACACCGACTGATCAAGGAAAATTTCCCTGCGCAACTCGGGCATGTCAGCCTGCTTCTGAAACTTCTTCCACAGGCTGCACGCAAGGCTGTAAAGAACTACGCCACGATCGGGATGCCCTGTTGGACAGAGCTCTAGTGCCGCACGTCCAAGCGCGATGGCTTCTTCCAAATCATCGACTACCCCCAGCTTGTCATGTCTATTTGACAGACAGAGAGCAAGCTCATGAAGCGATGAGGACCGATCAGGATGTCCGATGGGACGTAGCTCCAAAGCTGGGCGGAGCAGCTCAATCGCCTCCTGCAAATTGCCGATCACAAGCTCTTTCGCGAACCTCCTCCTGAGGTCGCAAGCAAGGTTGTGGAGAGATGAACCATGATCGGCATGCCCAGGTGGACAGAGCTCTAGCGCTTTACGTTCAAGCGTGATGGCTTCTTCCAAGTCATCAACTACCCCTAGCTTGTCATATCTATTCGACAGACAGAGAGCAAGTTCACGGAGTGACGAAGACCGACATTGATGTCCAGAGGGACGTAGTTCCAAAGCTGCGTGGTGCAACTCAATCGCTTCCTCCAAGTCGTGTATTGTAGCCTGCTTCACGAACCTCTTCCTTAGGGCGCAAGCGAGATCGTGAAGAGATTCATCACGATCGACATGCTCCGGCGGACGGAGGTCTAGTGCTGCACGTCCACGCACGATAGCTTCTTCCAAGTCGTCGACTATCCCCAGCTTGTCATATCTGTTGGATAGACACAGAGCAAGCTCATGGAACGTCGAGGACCGATCAGGATGTCCAGGGGGACGCAATTCGAGAGCTGAACGGAGCAGTTCAATCGATTCCTCCAAGTCGCGGATCGCAGCCTTCGCCGTGAACCTCCTCCTGAGGTCACAAGCAAGGTTGTGAAGAGATTCGCCATGATCAGGATGGCCCCGTGGACAGAGCTCTAGTGCTGCACGTCTGAGTGTCACAACTTCGTCCAAGTCATCAACCATCCCCCTATCTTCATATCTATTCAAGAGACAGAGGGCAAGTTGATCAAGCGATGAAGACCGTTCAGGATGTCCAGGGGGATATAGTTCCAAAACTGCACGGTGCAGGTCAATCACTTCATCCAGGTCCCGCATGTCAGCCTGTTGGCGGAACCTCCATTCGAGGTGAGTAGCAAGGTTGTAAAGACATACATCACGATTGTAGTGTCCTGGTGGAGAGAGTTCTAGTGTGTCACGTTCAAGTGTGATGGCTTCTTCTAAGTCGTCGACTGCCCCCTGTTGGTCATACCTAATCCCAAGACAGAAAGCGAGGTTGAGGAGTGACAGAGACCGATCGTCATTCCCGACTGGTCGCAGTGACAAAGCAGCACGGTAGAAAGTGATCGCCTCGTTCAAGTCGTCGATTTCTTCCTCTTTATCGTATCTTTCGTGAAGGGCGCACGCCAGGTTGAAGAGGGCAACATCCCGGTCATCTTCCCCAGGAGGACAGCGTTCCAGCTCTGCTCGCTTCTGAGAAACGTCGTCTGTTGAAGCCATTGAATGACGTTACGCTGGGATGATGATATACACGGCAGAAATGGCTCTACCTTCGGACCAGGCTTAATGGTCAGTTGCAATAAGACAGGAACAGTCAAACCTACGTTGTCCTTGGAACTGACAGAGAAACAGAGTGACCAATCTTGAGTGCCAGAACGCTACCCCAATCTGGGCGGCTGATTGGAAAGCGCAAAGAACCCGCAGGTAAAGACACAAGGTACAGAACAGGCAAAGATCCTGGCGGTCGGTAGAGAGAACGAAGCGTGAATAGCGTTACATGGAGGTCCATGCGTATGGCGCAGTGATGGGCCGATAGGAACTCACCAATAGGCCCGAAAAGTACAGGTTGGTTGAAAACGCGGGAGAAAATTCGGCTTGACTGCTTGAGCGAGTCACGGATTGAGGAGCTCAGCAGTACACCAGCGGGTGGTGGATGACTCCGTAGGAGGGAGAGGGCAGAGGGCGACGGCGTACGAAAAGCACGCGCCACGCCTCTACCCTACAGCTGTTTCGGGAAAGGTTTGCCGTGAGAGAAAAACCTCGAGATTGTTGCCACTCCCTTGTCTTGCAGCACGCATCTCAGAATTGAAATATCTCGCGAACAGCTGTAATGCACTCCGCTTAGGCGCGTTCCTGCATGTCTGATACCTCCCCACTCGTTGCAAACAACAGCTTAAAAGGTAAATTCAGATTATGTTCCTAGTGTTGCCTACTAAGGGTATACTGCCGACTTGGGAGCGTGCGTACTGGCCTTGTGTGGCATGTGCAGAGAAGGCCACGGCAGGGCAACACTAGGGATGGCGGACGGCTAGGAGAGGCCCACCAAACGTATCAAGGGAAGATGGCGAGATCGTCAGGTTGCATTGCTTATAGCACACGATCCACCACACAGGTGTTTGCATGCGCTCCTACAACATATGGCTGAACGAAGGAGAAGAGAAAACAAGTAAGTGACGAGTAGTATATGCACAAGGAAACAAGCATTCCAATATCGATTAAAGTGCAAGGAAGAAGTAGGCGAGGCAACGCATGAAAAGGAGTGACAAAGTGAGTGCCAATCTCAGTCCATATGATAATGTCGTGGTTATCTACACAATATTGAATATCCGAATTTTGCTCTTCAGAATGCTGATCGAGTCTACGGGCTGAGCAGTAATGAGAGTAGAAGACCCAATCCTTTTGTACTGCGAGTGAGGCAGCTCAGTTAGCAGAAGTCCTTTAAACGGCTTTCCAAGTGTAACGAGTAGCTTTTCTTCATTTGCGGCGTCTAATGCGGCAGACTGACCCTTCGAGTGCCAGGGGCGAACGAGTTGCAGAGCATCTTGAGAGATTGTCACACTTTCTAGCTTGTCTGGAAGTGCAATCTCCAATGGCCTCAAACCGCATGCGTGGATTTTGTACGTGTAACTCGGTGTCGATGGATCTTCACCTGTCAGTTGAACCGCTGTGACACGGTGGGCGATGCATGGCAGAATAAGGCAACGATTGCGGAATCGCGGAAGTGGTGCTCTAGTGAATGAGTTGAAATCATACACGTTGCTTGGTGCGTATGAATCCGGAGTTCGTAGCCGGATCGTCGGGGCAGTGCTTGATGGTGTCGAAGGGCGACCGAGAAATCGAGGAAGGAGCGACATAGTGAAGCAACGCAGTACTTCGAATGACAAGAACTCCTGACTTATCGTCGATGATAGTTCTTCTGTGTTAAGTTGGGGTGGAGGCAATGATACCGTTTGATACGAGCTGATGTGAGCAGGGAAACAGCTATGAAACGATGATGCCTGGCCGACCCAATCCAGAACCGAAATATCCCCCGACCGCGATATGATTTTGGCTAGAAGACGGCCAAGTGAGTCCTCAGCAGATTCCCCATACAGAACTGGAAGTGAAGATTAAAGATCCCGAAAAGTGAGTAGGCGATATCCTCAGGCCGCGTGGTTCGACGCAAGGACGCCCATTGGAGTCTCGAACGGGCATCATCCAAACCTGGAAAAAAGTTGGTGAGGAACCGGGACTCTATTCCAGCTGCCCGTTCGAGCTCATCCAGCACAGCAACATCGGTTTCATGATTCGAAGACGAGATGTTCTTGTAAAGTGACCAGTTTTTGGTGTGGAATAGGATGCGTTTGGGAGCCAGCAGTTCTTGGAGCGTCCACACACGGCCAAACCATTCACTGCTTCCAAACGAACCGGTGTCGGGAACGTCAGAAAGGTATACGATGGTCAAGGCAGACTGCCGATACCATGCGAACATTGATCCTATCGTTTCTTGAACCTCGGCACTGCTGTGTTTGTCGATGCAGCACGTGTCGCTCCACGCCCATAAGTAATCCAGCTCGCAAGCAACAGCACAGAAGGCTTGGAGCTTGCCAAAGCCCCAAAGTGGTGACATGCCATATATCGGATAGCCCTCAATGTCGCGCGATGATGGCTCACCGTCACCCCAGCGGTGAGAAAGCATGACGTACTGGAAGTATTCGGAGAGATTAGTTTGGATGAGACCCATCTGCTGAGCTCGATCGCATGCTGTGCACAGAGATAACAATTGTTTGCACTGTTGACTGCGCATAAATTGCAACACCTGCGCATCCCGGCTGCACAGGACACCAGTAGGCGTATGGAGCAGCCGAATTGGAGCAGTTTTGAGAGTATCGAATGCAACATTACGGATGATCTGCTCGATGTCGAAGTGGCCAACACCTGAAGGATCCGGGGAAATCATAGCAACTTGTGAACTGATCTTCATTTGAAGGTAGGTCGTAAGACAGCACCGAGACGCGCCGTAATCCGGATCTCCACGTACAAGTAATTCCAAGGCTTCTTGTTCAAACGCAATAACCTGGTCCAAATCGGCGGCCGCGGGTTCCCGACGAAACCGTTCTGCAAGACACTGTGCAAGGTCATGAAGGGACGAAGCGCGACCGGGATGCCCAGCCGGGCGGAGCTGCAGTATATAACAGTATAATGTGATGGTCTCGTTCAGGTCGACGATTGCGTGCTTGGTTTGATATCTGGCCCTATGGCAATTCGCAAGGACACATAGATTGTCTGCCACCCGAGCAGGCGTGACGGGCTCATCCGAATCTGCATCCTGGGCCAGTCTCTGAACCCATCTTGCAACGGAAACATCTTCATCAGATAATCGAAGCTCCAAAGCATACGTTGCAAGAGAAATGGCGTCATCCAAGTCAGTCGTTGCAGCCTGCTTCTGAAACCGCCCCAAGAGATCTATTGAGAGCCCGAAAAGGGAAGAGGCGACATCAGCACTGCTTGTTGGACAAACCACCGCCGCAGCCTGATCAGGGAAATTCGACCCGTGCAACTCGGGCATGTTAATCTGTTTCTGGAATATCTTCCAGAGGTTGCGCGCAAGGTTGTAAAGTACTACAGCACGATTCGGATGCCCTGTTGGACAGAGCTCTAGTGCTGCACGCCCGAGCGCGATGGCTTCTTCCAAGTCATCGACCACTCCGTACATAGCATGCCTATTCGACAGGCATAAAGAAAGCTCATGTAGCGATGAGGACCGATCAGGATGTCCGGAGGGACGTAGTTCCAAAGCCGGACGAAACAGCTCAATCGCCTCTTGCAAGTCGCAGATCGCAAACTCCTTCGCGAACCTCCTTCTGAGGTCGCAAGCAAGATTGTGGAGAGATTCGCCATGGTCGGCGTGCTCTGGAGGCCAGAGCTCCAGTGCCATGCGTCCAAGCGAGATGGCTTCTTGTAAGTCATCGATTACCCCTAGTTTGTCGTACCTATTCGACAGACAGGGAGCAAGGTCTCGGAGCGATAACGACCGATTAGGATGTCCAGCCGGACGTAATTCCAAAGTTGCACGGTGCAGTTCGATCGCTTTCTCTAAGTCCTGTATCGCAGCCAGTTTCACAAACCTCTTCCTGAGGTCACGAGCGAGACTGTGAAGAGATTCGCCACGATTAGCCTGTCCTGGGAGACGGAGCGCTAGTACTCCACGGCCGAGTGTAATGGCTTCCTCCAAGTCGTTAACTAGCCCTTGCTTGTCATATCGATTCGACAAGCAAAGAGCAAGTTCATAGAGTGACGAGGACCTGTCAAAATGTCCAGGGAGACGTAGTTTCACAGCTTGACGGAGCAGCTCAATTGCCTCTTCCAAGTCGCTGATCACAGCCTTTTTTGTGAACCTCCTCCTGAGATCACAAGCAAGGTTGTGAAGAGATGCGGTGTGATTTGGATGCCCTCGCAAGCAAAGTTCTAGTTGTGCACGTCTGAGGGTCACGACTTCTTCCAAGTCATCAATTCCCCCTTGATTTTCATATCTATCTGAGAGGCAGAGCGCAAGTTCACGGAGCGATGAAGACCGATCAAGATGTCCCGGGGGATATAGTTCCAGAGCTTGATGGTGCAGCTCAATTGCTTCATTCAAGTCATGCATCAAAGCCTGTTTCTCGAACCTCTTCCGGAGATTGTCAGCGAGATTGAAGAGAGACACGCCACGATTAGCATGCCCTGGTGGACGGAGCTCTAGCGCATGGCGACCGAGCGCAATGGCTTCTTCTAAGTCATCAACTACCCCCTGTTCGTCGTATTTGATTGACAAACAAACAGCAAGATTGTTGAGTGACGAGGACCGATGATACTGGCCGTTTTCGTCTGGTCGGAGTTCCAAAGCAGCACGGTTCAAAGTGTCCGCCTCTTCCAAGTCGTCGATTCCCTTCCCGTTCACGTATCTGTCGAAGAGGGCGCCCGCCAAGTCGGAGAGGGCAACATCCCTTCCATCATGTCCTGGAGGGCAGCGTTCCAACTTTACTCGCTTGCGGGAAACGTCATCTGTTGAAGCCATAGGATGAGATACAAGGTGGAAATGGCTCTGCCTTTGGACCAGGTTCAGTGATCAGCTGCAATACGACAGGAACAGCTGAACCTACGTTATTCCTGGAAACGACAGAGAAACAGAGTGAACAATCTTGCGTTCAGAATGCTACTCAAATCAGGGAGGCCAATAAACAAACGAAAAGAGACCGCAGGAAAAGACACAGAGTGCAGGGCAGGCAAGCTTGGGTATCTGTACGAAGAAATACCTGTGAATAACATCACATGGACGTCGGTGCACAAAGGCGGCGATGGACCGATAGAGACTCACTGGTGGGTACGAAGCAAGTTGGTTGGAAAGGCGAGAGGAAAGTCGCGGCTTTGCCGCTTGAGCAAGACACGCAGATTGACGAGCGCACCACAGCGGAAGTATGGGAGGGAGGGCGGTGATGTTAGGCTGTGGTCTAGGCAACGCCCCTGCAGGGCCCCAGGATTGTCATTTTCCGCGGGCCCATGGCGTACACTCTGTCCCTTACGATTCAGACAGAGTAGCAACATTGTAGCAACCTGAACTACTCACAGTACGGTCTCAAGATCATTAGATGTGCCCAAATACCTCGGTGTTGGTAGTATATACACTCGTTGTATTGCTCGTCACAGCATGGTTTCCAGTGTATACGTACATCGCCCCTGCCCCGTGGTGGTGTACAACCGTTCAGAGGCCATATTATAGGGTACTCGATTCACCAGACGTGTACTTGCGTGTACTCGTGCTACGTATGGCGGAACGAAGAGAAAAAAATAAGTGGCAGGATACACATGTGCAGAGGAAACGAGCACCCCAACACCACTCAAAGTGGGTATTGGTGTCAACCTGTCATAACGCCGTGGCCATCTACACAATATTGAATATCCGAAATTTGCTTTTCAGGATGCTGGCTAGGTCTGCGGGCCGAGTAGTAATGAGAGTGGAAGACCCAATCCTTTTGTACTGTGAGTGAGGCAGTTCGGCCAATAGAAGAGCATTAAATGGCCTCCCAAGTGCAACAAGTCACTGCTCTTTATTCGTGGCGTCGAATACGGCAGATTGACCCTTCGAGTGCCACGGACAAACGAGCTGCAGAGCACCTTGTGAGATTGTCGCATCTTCTGGTTTGTCTGGCAGTGCGATCTCCAATGGCCTCAGACCGCACGTGTGGATCTTGTATGTGTAGGTCGGTGCCGATGAATCCTCGTCTGTCAATTGAACCGCTGTGACACGATGGGCGATGCACGGCAGTTTAAGGCAACGATTGCGGAATCGCGGAAATGGTGCTCTTGCGAATGAGGGGAAGTCGTACACATCACTTGGGGCGTATGAATCTGGAGGTCGCAGCCGAACCGCCCGGGAGATGCTTGAAGGTGTCAGGGAATGACTGAGAAATCGGGGGGGAACAAATGAGCCACGGAGGTTTCGCAGTTTTTCAAACGACAAGGGCCCCTGACTCGCCGATGACTGTCTTTCTGGGCGAGGTTGGGGTTGAGGCGACGGTAGTATATGATACGAGGTGATGTGAGCGGGGAAACAACTATGAAATGGCGATGCCTCCCCGACCCAATCCAGAACCGAAATATCTGCAGATTGGAATATGATTTTGGCCAAGAGCCGGCCAAGGGTATTCTTAGCAGATTCCCCACACAGGACAGGCAACTGGAGATTTTATATCAACTGGAGAGTGAATAGGCGATATCTTCAGGTCGGGTAGTACGACACAGTGATGCCCATTGCAGTCTCGAACGTGCGTCATCCATACCCGGAGACAAGTTAGTAAGGAACCGGGACTCTATTCCAGTCGCCCTCTTTAACTCTTCCAGCATAACGCTGTCGGCTTTATGGTTCGGGGATGAGAGGTTCTTGTAAAGTGACCAGTTTGGGGTGTAGAATAATATGCGTTTGGGAGCCGGTAGTTCTTGGAGGGTCCACCCTCGTTTAAACCATTCGCTGTTCTCAATTGAACCGGTATCGAGAACGTCAGGAAGGTACACGATGGTCAGAGCGGACCGTCGATACCACGCAAACATTGATCCTATCGTTTCTTGCACCTCCGCACTACTATCTTTGTCTATGCAGCACGTGTCGCTCTATACCCATAAATAATCCCACTTGCAAGCAGTAGCACAGAAGACTTGAAGCTTTCCAAAACCGCCCTTGGCTGACATACCATATACTGGGCGGCCTTCGATTTCGCGCAATGATGACCCAGTGGTGAGAAAGCGTGACGTACTGGAAATGTCTCGAAACATCAATATGAATGAGTTCCATTTTCTGGTGTCGGTCGCACGATGTACAGATAGTCACCAGGCCGTTTGTACTGCTGACTGTTCATAAAATGCGATACCTGCGCATTCCGATTGCACAGGATGCCAGTACGCGTGTGAAGCAGCCTGGTAGGCACGGTTTCGAGGGTTTCAAGTACCACATTATGGATAATTTGCTCAACGTCAAAGTGGGTAACACCTGAGGCATCCGAGGACATCATGGCAACTTGTGAGCTGATCTTCATTTGGACGTAGGCTGTAAGACAGCGCCGAGAGACGTCGTAACCCGGATCTTTACGTACGAGTGATTGCAATACTTCTTGCTCAAGCGCAATAGCCTCGGCCAGATCAGTCGCAGTGAGTTGCTGACGGAAGCGATCTGCTAGACACTGTGCAAGGTCGTGGAGGGACGAAGCACGACTGGGATGTCCAGTCGGGCGCAATTGCAGCATATATCGGTATAATGCGATGGCCTCGTTCAGGTCGCCGATTGCATGCTGTTTGGTATCTGGCCCTATGACAATTCGCAAGGATACATATATTGTCTACCGTTCGATCAAGCATGACGGGTTCGTCCGGGTTCGTCCCCTGGGCTAGCGTCTGAATCCCATCCTGCAACAGAAACATGTTCAGGAGGTAAACGGAGCTCTAAAGCATACGTCGCAAAACAAATGGCGTTGTTGTCCCAGAGGTGGAGTGAGAGCTCAAGGAGTGAGGAGACAAAATCAGCCCTGCTTGTCGAGTGGGCCACCGAAATCCAACTGGGCATGTCAGCCTGTTTCTGAAACTTCTTCCAGAGGTCGCAAGTAAGGTTGTAAAGAATTGCGCCACGATCGGGATGCCCAGGTGGACAGAGCTCTAGTGCAGCAGATCCGAGGGTGATGGCTTCTTCCAAGTCACCGATTAACCCTCGTTTTTCATGCCTATTCGACAGACAGAGTGCAAGTTCACAGGACGTTGGGGGCTGATCGGGATGTCCACCGGGACGTAGTTCCGCAATCAGACGAAGTAGCTCGATAGCCTCTTCTAAGCAGCAGATCGTAGCCTTTTTGCGGACCTCCTCCGGAGATCACAAGCAAGGTTGTGAGGAGATACACCACGATCAGCATACCCTGATGGACAGAGCCCTGCCGCTCCATGTCCAAGTATGATGGCTTCTTCCAAATTATCAACCGCCCCCAATTTGTCATGTCTATTCGAGAGACGGAGAGCAAGTCCACGGAGCGATGAAGACCGACGTTGATGTACAGAAGGACGTCGTTCCGAAGCTGTATGGTGCAGCTCAACCGCTTCCTCCAAGTCGCATATCGTAGCCTGTTTCGCGAATCTCTTCCTGAGGTAGCAAGCGAGTTTGTGGAGAGACTCGCCACGATTGACATGCCCTGGTGGACAGAACTCTAACGCTGCACGTTCATGCATGATAGCTTCTTCCAAGTTGTCGACTGCCCCCAGCTTGTCGTATCTAATTGACAAACAGAGAGCAAGTTCATGAAGCGTTGAGAACCTATCAACATGTCTAGGGGGACGGAGTTCCAAAGCTGGACAGAGTAGCTCGATTGATTCCTCCAAGTCGCGAATCGCAGCCTTTTCCGTGAACCTCTTCCTGAGGTCGCAAGCGAGATACAGCATGGTCAGGATGCCCTCGCAGACACAGTTCTAGTTCCGCACGTCTGAGTGTCACGACTTCTTCCAAGTCATTGACTACCCCTAATTTTCGTATCTATTCGAGAGACAGAGAGTGAGTTCGTGGAGCGTTGAAGACCGGTCACGATATCCGGGGGAAAGAAAGTTCCAAAGCCGCACGATGCAGCTCAATCACTTCATCTAGGTCACATATGGCAGCTTGTTTCCGGAATTTCCTCCAGAGATTAGTAGCAAGGTTGTAGAGAGATAGACCGCGATAGGGATGTCCGAGTGGACGGAGCTCTAGTGCTCTACTCCAAGTGTGACAGCTTCTTCTAAATCATCGACTGTCCCCTGTTTGTCATATCTACATGAAAGACAGAGCGCTAGATCGTTGAGTGACAAAGACCGATGATACGTGTCGTCCTCGACTAGTCGGAGTTCCAAAGCCGCGCAGTGCAGGTGATCGCCTCGTTCAAGTCGTCGATTTCATCCTCTTTCTCATATCTCCCGCGAAGGGCATCCGCCAGCTCATAGAGAGCAGCATCCCACCTATTATGCCCTGGGGGACAACGTTCCAACTTTGCTCGCTTGCGAGAAATGTCGTCCGTTAAAGCCATCGAATGCCGCTACAATACACGACGGGAGTGGCTCTGTCTTCAGACCAGGTCTAGTGATCAGTTGCAATAAGACAGGGACAGTTGAACCCTACGTTAACCTCCGAGATGAGAAGAAAATAGGATGAGCAATCTCGGGTGGCTAATAATAAATAACCCAAAAGAACCCGCAGGCGCGGAGCGTAGAGCAGACAATCTTGGGTATCTGTATGAAGAAATGAGTTGAATGACACCACATGGACGTCAGTGCACAAACGCGGCCATAGACTGTTAGAGGCTCACCGATGGGTACGAACTACGAAGCAAGTTGGTTGGAAAGGCGAGGAAAATCGGCTTTGCTGCTTGAGCAAGATACGCAGAGTGGTGAACTGTGGAGGAGCCCACCAGCACGCCAATGGTTGGTGAAAATCTGACAGAGAGATAGCGGGATGTTGTGGTTTACGAAAAACCCATGTTGTGCCCTGTGTGACCTGCAAGTTACTGAATGGCCATCTAACGGTCCCAAATCCCAAACAGATCCTGTTCGTTCGCCTGAAACCCCGACACGAGACTGCATCTTCTAACTGTTGCTTGCCAAGCACATCTCAGCGACTTCGGAGCATGTGCACTGGCCCTGCGTGGCCTATGCAGAGAAGGGCACGACACAGCAACACCAGGTGCTAGTTAGGAGAGGTCCACCAAATGCATGAAGGGATGGTTGGAAGATCGCTAGACATGCCGCAATTCCCTAGTGTTGATATATATGGTTGTTGCATTGTTCGTCACGGTATGGTTTCCAATGTATACGTGGCTCTTGTCTTGTGATGGCGTTCACAAGCCATATTGTGTGGCACTTGATTTACCAGACAGATGACGCCCTGAAGAGAAGGCGGATGCGGAGTCGGCAGTCTTGTAGTATGAGTCGAATACAGCAACGGTTGAGAATCGCTGAGTGTTATCTAAAGACGCGATGGGTGGTATGCCGGAAGCTCTGGACGAGAGCAGATGCCGATTGGAGTAGGGCAACGACGGAATCAGAGACCGGGAGGAACATTGTATCTTTCGATCCGAGTGGTATGAAGACAGCAGACCGACTTCCCACCTGCATTTAACCCGATATATGGTGAGCCACGTGTGTCCAACTAAGCACCGATAGCCCTGGTAACCGCGGTAGCGATGGTACTCGACTTCAATATGTGCGGTACCAACAACTCGTGCAAGGCTATATAGACTTGCGCCTTTTTGCACATCCAATGTAGCTCAATCGCCTCATCTAGCTGGCCCATGTCAGCTTGGTTCTGGAACCTCGCCCCGAGGTGGAAAGCAAGAGTGTGGACTCGAGAGATACGCCACGAGGCTCTGAAGCTATGCCCTCGCTGCCATTGTCAGTGATGACGGTTCGGGCCATCCAGGGAACCGATAAGTAACCAGTCGCCCGGAAGAGTGGGGTTGCGGATATATGTATTGCTATCTACACAATATCGAATATCCTAACCGTGCTTTTCAGAACGCTGGCCCGGCTGACAGGCTGAGCAATAATGAGGGTAGAAGACGCAATCCTTTTGTACTCGTTGTGAGGTAGCTCGGTCAACAAAAGAGCGTTAAATGGCCTTCCCAGTGTAAAAAGTAGCTGCTCTTTAATCGTGGCGTATAGCTTGGTAGACGGCCCAAGCAACTTCGAGTGCCAAGGGCGAACAAGCTGTAAAGCACCCTGCGATATTGTCGTATTTTCTAGCTCGCTCGGCAGTGCGACCTCAAGTGGCCTCAGACCACATGCCTGGATTTCGTACGTATACCTCGGAACATGCGGATCTGCCCTTTTGAGCTGAAAGGCAGCAATACGATGGGCGACACATGGCAGTATAAGGCGGCGATTGATAAATCGTGGTAGGGGCACCTTATTGAGTGAGTGGAAGTCGTACACGCCGTTGCGTGCGTATGGATCGGAGGTTCGCAGCCGAACTGCCGGAACACGATAGACGACCCTTGACGGTGTCAAGAGACGAGTGAGGAGTGACGTAGCGAGTGAGCCACAGGACTTTCGCAGTGTTTTAAATGATGTGGGTTGCGAACTCATGGTCGATGGCTGTTCTTCTGCGCTTGAGTGGAGCGGAGGCAATGGCAGGTTGTGATACGAGATAATCTGGGCAGGGAAACAGCTATGAAACTGTGACGCCTCTCCGACCCAATCCAGAACCGAGATATCCCCCGACTGCGATACAATTTCGGCTAAGAGACGTCCGAGTGAGTGCTCAGCAGATTCGCCATAGAGAACTGGTAGGTGGAGATTGAAGATCCCAAAGAGTGAATAGGCGATATCTTCAGGTCGGGTAGTACGACGTAACGACGCCCATTGCAGTCTCAAGCGTGCGTTACCCATATCCGGAGAAAAGTTGATAAGTAACCCAGGCTCTATTCCAGTTGCCCTCTCCAGCTCTTCCAGCACCGCGACGTCGGCCTTATGGTTCGAAGACGTGAGGTTCTTGTAAAGTGACCAGTTTTGGGTGTAGAATAGTACGGTTTGGGGAGCCAGTAGTTCTTGGAGGGTCCACCCGCGTCGAAACCATTCGCTGTTTCCCAGCGAACCGGTCTCAGAGACATCAGAAAGGTACACGATAGTCAAGGAAGACCGTCGGTACCATGCGAACATTGATCCTATAGCTTCTTGTAACTCGGCACTGCTATTTTTATCTATACAGCATGTGTCGCTCCATGCCCACAAGTAACCCCGATCACAGGCAACCAGACAGAAGGCTTGGAGCTTTCCAAGGCCCCCGTTTGTTGACATACCATATACCTTGTGGCCCTCAACGTCTCGCAATGATGGCTCGCCTTCACCCCAACGGTGAGAAAGCATGACGTACTGAAAGTATCTCGAGGTAACAGTACGGATGAGTGTCATTTGTTGAACCGGGTTGCACGTTGCACACGAAGACAGCAGTTGGCTGTACTGTTGACTGCTCATGAAATGTAATATCTGTGCATCGCGGTTGCACAACACGCCGGTACGTGTCTGCAGCAGCCTCGTCGGCATGGTTTTGAGGGTTTCAAATGCGATATTACGGACGGCTTGCTTAATGTCAACGTGAGTAACAGCTGAGGCAAGGGAGGGCGTCATGGCAACATTTGAGCTGATCTTCAATTGGAGGTAGGCCATAAGACAGCGCTGAGACATGGCGTAACGCGGGTCTTCCGATGCGAGTAGCTGGAGGACCTCTTGTTGAAGTGCAATAGCCTCTTCCAGATCAGCCAGATTGGATTGTTGACGAAACTGTTCTGCTAGACACTGTGCAAGGTCGCAGAGGGACGAAGCGCGACTGGGATGCCCAGTCGGGCGGAACTGTAGTACATATCGGTACAGAGTGATGGCCTCTTTCAGATCGACGGTTGCATTCTGATGGCCAGATCTGTCTCTGAAGTAATTGGCAAGGACTGTTAGATTGTCTACTGCCTGGCCAAGGAGGGCGACCTCATCCGAGCTCGTCCGCTGGGCCAGTCGCTGAGCTCGCTCCCCAACGAAAAGAGTAAGCCGTTCGAGGGAAACAGCGTAATCACAATGCCCTGGTGGTCGAAGCTCCAAAACGTAAGTTGCGAGACAAATAGCTTCATCCAGGTCAGTCAGTGTGGCCTGCCTCTGAAACCTGTCCCAGAAGTGTAGTGAGAGCTGAAAGAGTAAGGAGGGAACGTCAGCATGACTTGTTAGGCAGATCGCTGATGCGGCTGGATAAACAGAATTTGCCGTGTGCAACCCGGGCGTGTCAGCTTGTTTGGGAAACCTCTTCCAGAGGTCACGAGCAAGATTGCTGAAGGATATGCCACGATCGGGATGCCCTGGTGGGCAGAGTGCTAGTACTGCACGCGAGAGCGTGATGGCTTCTTCCAAGTCAGCAACTATCCCCTGCCTGTCATATCTCTTCGAAAGACAGGCCGCAAGATCGAGTGTAGAGGACCGCTTGTGATTTCCAAGTGGTTGAGATTCCAAAGCAGCGCGGTGCGAAGTGATCGCCTCGTTCAAGTCATCGAATCCACGCTCTTCCTGGAATGTGTTATGGAATGCCACCGCCACACCGTAGAGGGCAACATTGCGGCCATCTTGCTCAGGAAGACAGTGTTCCAACTCTACTCGCTCCTGACAAATGTCCTCTGTTGAATCCATTGAATGCCGTTAAACTGAGAGAAATATACGGCGGATATATTTCTGCCTTCAGGTCAGCTGCAAGACACGAGCGAAAAGTGCAAGTTGGTTGGAAAGGCGAGAGGAAATTTAGCCGTGCTCCTCGAGTAAGTCACGGAGACAGAAGAACTGAGGAGGAGCTCACCAGTATACCCACAGGAGGGAGTGAGGGTTAAGCGTTCGAAAAGCGAGGGCCATGCCTCGGCACTAAGCCCTGCCTGGAAACGTTTTCGCATGCTGATAGAGTACTGCCAACACAACCTACATAATAATAGAGGGCTGATTATGTAAGATGCTGCTGAAGCTATCGCCCTTCTCCAACAGACCTCCTGGCACCAACCGCTGGGCTATTAGTGAGCTTCTCCCTCAGTCCTCCAATCTACGTAACTTACCCAAGGAGCATAACCAAACTCCTCTCGGGCTTGCCAACCACCTTGCACTTTTCTCATCCATCGGTGAGTTCTTATCGGACCATCGTTGCGTTGTGCATTGACCTGATGTAGTGCTATTCACACTTCGTTCTCCCTGACACCCAAGATTGCTGTTCTATACTCTGTCTTTAGCTGTGAGTTTTTTCGGGTTGCTTCATTAGCCTCACTGATTTGGATAGCATCCTGACATTCAAGATTGTTGATCCTGTTTCTTTTTCGTTTCTGCTTCAAGTGTGACGTATGATTCTACTGTTCCCGTCTTACTGCAGCTGATTGGCGGACTTGGCTCGAAGGCATTTCATTTCCACCGTGTATATTCTTCCCGTGTAACAGCATTCAATGGTTTCAATGGACGACAGTTCGAACCCCCGTGCCCCGGCCCCCATGCACCCCGCCACCCCTCTGAAACGCTGTGCTCCACGGGAAGATTGCCGCCGTGCTCCCCTCTTCGAGCTGGCTTGTGCCCTCTGCCAGAAACACAACAGAGATAACGAAATTGAGGACTTGGACGAGGCGATCACTTTCCACCGCGCAGTTTTAGAACTCCGACCAGTCGAAAACGACAAGTATCATCGGTCCACCTCACTACACCACCTCGCTCTCTGCCTTTCATATAGATATGACGAGCAGGGGACAGTCAACGACTTAGAAGAAGCTATCTCGCTTGCACGTGCAGCACTGGAACTCTGTCCACCAGGGCACCTCAATCGTGGTGTATATCTCCACAATCTCGCTTGCGACCTCCGGAGAAGGTTCGTGAAACAGGCTGCGATACACGATTTAGAAGAAGCGATTGGGCTGCTCCGTTCAGCTCTGGGACTGCGTCCCCCTGGACATCCTGATCGGTCCTCGACGCTCCATGAGCTTGCTCTATGTCTGTCGAATAGACATGACAAGCTTGGGACAATCGGCGACTTGGATGAAGCTATCTCGTGTGGACGTGCAGCACTAGACCTCCATCCGCCAGGGCATTCCGATCGTGATGGATCTCTTCACAAGCTTGCTTGTGACCTAAGGAAGAGGTTCGTGAAGGAGGTTGCAATATGCGACTTGGACGAAGCGATTGCGTTGCACCGCATAGCTCTGGAACTGCGTCCCCTTGGACATCCTGATCGATCCTCGACGCTCCATGAGCTTGCTTTGTGTCTGTCGAATAGACATGACAAGCTTGGGACAATCGGCGACTTGGATGAAGCTATCTCGTGTGGATGTGCAGCACTAGACCTCCATCCGCCAGGGCATTCCGATCGTGATGGATCTCTTCACAAGCTTGCTTGTGACCTAAGGAAGAGGTTCGTGAAGGAGGTTGCAATATGCGACTTGGACGAAGCGATTGCGTTGCACCGCATAGCTCTGGAACTGCGTCCCCCTGGACATCCTGATCGATCCTCGACGCTCCATGAGCTTGCTTTGTGTCTGTCGAATAGACATGACAAGCTTGGGACAATCGGCGACTTGGATGAAGCTATCTCGTGTGGACGTGCAGCACTAGACCTCCATCCGCCAGGGCATTCCGATCGTGATGGATCTCTTCACAAGCTTGCTTGTGACCTAAGGAAGAGGTTCGTGAAGGAGGTTGCAATATGCGACTTGGACGAAGCGATTGCGTTGCACCGCATAGCTCTGGAACTGCGTCCCCCTGGACATCCTGATCGGTCCTCGACGCTCCATGAGCTTGCTTTGTGTCTGTCGAATAGACATGACAAGCTTGGGACAATCGGCGACTTGGATGAAGCTATCTCGTGTGGACGTGCAGCACTAGACCTCCATCCGCCAGGGCATTCCGATCGTGATGGATCTCTTCACAAGCTTGCTTGTGACCTAAGGAAGAGGTTCGTGAAGGAGGTTGCAATATGCGACTTGGACGAAGCGATTGCGTTGCACCGCATAGCTCTGGAACTGCGTCCCCTTGGACATCCTGATCGATCCTCGACGCTCCATGAGCTTGCTTTGTGTCTGTCGAATAGACATGACAAGCAGGGGGCAGCTAGTGACTTGGAAGAAGCCATCGCGCTTGGACGTGCAGCACTGGACCTCTGTCCGCCAGGGCATTCCGGTCGTGGCACGGTTCTTTACGGCCTTGCTTGCGATGTCTGGAAGAAGGTTTCAGGGTCAGGCTGACATGCCCGGCCTGGACTTTGGTGGCGCTTCCGAAAAGGAGGACTGATTTCGCATCATCACTCCTTGAGTTCTCGCTACACCTCTGGGACAGGTTTCAGAAGCAGTCCACGATGACTGATTTGGACAATGCTATTTGTCTTGCGACATATGCTTTAGAGCTCCGATTATTACCTGAAGATGTTTCCGTTAGGGGATGGGTTCAGAGGCTGGTCCAGGGGACAAACTCAGACGAACCGGTCGAGCTTGGTCGAGCGGCAGATGATCTATGTGTCCTTGCGAATTACCTTTAGGGCCAGATTCCAAATTCAGCATGCAATCGTCGACCTCAATGAAGCCATCACATTATACCAGTGTGTGCTCCAACTCCGTCCGAGTGGGCATCCAAGTCGCGCTTCGTCCCTCCACGACCTTGCACAGTGTCTAGTGGAACGGTTTCGTCAACAATCCACCCCAGCTGATCTAGGAAGAGGCTATTGCGCTTCAACAAGAAGTCCTGCAGCTACTCATATCGGAAGACCCAAGTTACGCCACGTCTCAGCGCTGTCTTATGGCTTATCTCCAAATGAAAATCAGGCTACAAGTTGCTAAGGCGTCCCCCAATTCCTCACTTGTCTCCCATTTTGACATTAAGGAAGTCATCCGTAATATCGCATTGGAGACTCTCGGAACCTCGCCGCCCAGGCTTGCTGCACACACCTACTGGCATCCTATGCAACCGGGACGCACAGATATCACATTTTATGACCAGTCAGCAATACAATCACCTACTGTCTTCGTACGCAATGTGCGACCCGGACCAGCGAATGAAACTCATCCATACCGAAGTCTCGAGATACTTTAAGTATGTCACGTTCTCTCACCGCTGGGGTGAACGCGAGCCATTAATACACGACGTCGAGGGCCGGCCGATATATGCTATGTCAACAGATGGGGGCTTTGGAAAGCTCCAAGCGTTCTGTCTTGTTGCCTGCGAGTGGGATTACTTGTGGGCATGGAGCGACACGTGCTGTATAGATAAAAATAGCAGTGCCGAGTTACAAGAAGCTATAGGATCAATGTTCGCATGGTATCGACGGTCTTCCCTGACTATCGTGTATCTTTCCGACGTTCCCGATGCAGGTTCGTTCGAGGGCAGCGAGTGGTTCAGACGTGGGTGGACCCTCCAAGAACTACTGGCTCCTCGCCGCATATTATTCTACACCCGAATCTGGTCACTTTACAAGAACCTCACATCTTCGAACCATAAAGCCGATGCTGCTGTGCTGGAAGAGCTAGAGAGGGCAACGGGAATAGAGTCCCGGTTTCTTACCAACTTTTTTCCAGGTATGGATGACGCACGTTCCAGACTCCAATGGGCGTCACTACGTTGTACTACTCGGCCTGAAGATGTTGCTTATTCGCTCTTTGGGATCTTCAACCTTCACCTGCCCGTTCTTTATGGCGAAAGTGCCGAGAACGCGCTTGGCCGTCTCTTGGCCGAAATCATATCACAGTCCGGAGACATCTCGGTTTTGGATTGGGTCGGAGAGCCATCACCATTTCATAGCTGTTTCCCTGCCCAGATCACCTCGTATCAAAAGGTGCCATTGCCTCCACCCCGCTCAAGCGCAGAAGAGCAGTCATCGACGAGTCAGCAGTCTACGTCGTTCAAAGCAATGCAAAAATTGCGTCGCTCACTTGCCACGTCTCTCCGCCCTCATTTTCTCACTCGTTCCGTGTCCGGCTTCTATACCCTTCCCAGCGCACCCTTCCCACGATTTACCAATGGCTGCCTTATATTATCATGTATCGCTCACCGTGTTACAGCTGTTCAGCTGAAAGTGGCAGATCCATCCGCACCGAGTTACACGTACAAGATCCAGGCATTCGGCCTCAAGCCACTTGAGATTGCACTTCCAGACAAGCTGGAAAATGCAACGGGGTCGCAAGGTTCTCTGCAGGTTGTTCGCCCTTGGCACCCAAAGTCGCTTGTTCCCACCGCGCTAGATCTTGCCGTGAATGAAGAGAAGCTGCTTTCTACACTTGGGCGGCCATTTAATGCTCTTCTGTTGTCTCGACTACCTTTCAACGAGCACAAAAGGATCGCGTCTTCTATTCCTCATTACCGCTCAGCCTATAGACCGGGCTAGCATTTTGAGAAGCAAAGTTGAGATATTCAATATCGTGTAGATAGCCATCGCGTTATTATATCCCACGTCGCGAACACTAGTCTGGAAAATATTTGCATTGATTCTGTTAGTGAGGAAAGGGCGGACGGGTCGATTAGCTCCCTCGAAGATGCTTTCTATGAAAGTGCCAGACTCCTATGTATTGTATGCAGATCTCTTGAAACCTTATGTAAATATCTTCCTAACGTTGTCTACCGCTGGGACGAATCTTGAGAGAATGTGTATGGTAACTATTCTTTGGATTAGCATGTATGCATGTTGCATTGCTCGTGGAGTTCATCTGCAGTGCAAGACTTTAGGAGAGGGCCAAGTATATTTGAGACTGCCCTGCGATGGTGTGCCGTCGTTGAAAGGCCACATTGTGAGCTAGACATTCGATTCACCAGATGTATATTTGCATGTACTCCTACGTGTGACGAGACGAAGGGGAAAAACGGGCAAGTGGGAGGCCATGTTTGCACAAGGAAAACGCGCATTCCAGTATCGATCAAAGTGCGAGAACAAGGTACACGAAGTAACGCGTGAAACGGAGTGACCAAGTGGGTGTCGATACCAGATCGGCGTGCGCGCCCGGCCTGTACATGTGTGAAAACATAATAAAGGTATAGATATGCACAATATGGAAACAGGAAACAACACATAAAAACGAAATAACATACGTAGTCGGAAGTAAGGATGTGCAAGGAGGGCGTATGGCTAGCGATGCAATTGGACGGTCTTGAGCACCACGAGAGCAAAACAATGCGTGCGGAATTTAAGTCGGAGGATAAGGAAAAGCTGCTATACTGATGGCATCCTCGCCGGTTTCGCTCGCTAGGTACGAACCCCGGGAATAAACAGACGATTGCATAGAAATGGCGCGAAAACGCCCCTCCACCTCCGCAGGAGACGTTTCGAGTGCCGCAATGAGAGATTGTAGGGCTCGACCATTGCCGGTAGGAGGTGGATTGGTGGTAGATTCTGTAGGGGGTGCAGTAATTGAGTATAAGTCAGCGAAAGGATTTGCCGTAGTGTTTGGAAGCAGCGTCCGTTTGGTTGGCTTTTCCTGTGCATTGAAGAAGGGGTTACTTGCCGCCATCTTCAGCGGAACGATCGCGGTGTCCGCGAAAGGATTCTGTTTACCATCTGCACGTTCCAGATGATCTGTGTGCAGGACTTCTGCGCTTTGCCAGCGATGCAGATCTGACCCTGTCGCTGCAGGGGTCACCTTTTCCTTGCACATCATAGTGGGTGACATATTTCCTGATAACCGTGACCCTCTCGACAAGAAAGAGTCTCCCCGGACAGTTTCCCCGTCCCATGAGAAAGACTCTACATGGCCCACAAATGTCCGTGCTGGAGGTGGTTTCGTGATCTTGGCATCTGTTTCTGCGATAGCAGCCTGCGAAGCCATCTCAGCAGCCAAGTCAGGATGGTATTTCTCGAAAGGTTGTAATGTGCCAAAAGATTCGCGAACGTGAGGGCCCTCGGATGACTTCTCCCCAGAGGTGGTACTCGGGGAACGATTGAACATCGCTGCCAACTTCTCAATAGGAGTTGAAAGGGGACGTTGTCTCATGGATAATTTTCCTTCCCAACGATCTTCATTGACATCTGGTAAGCGACCCCAAGGCTCGAGATGAGAGCGACGACGCGAAACATCATTTGCGGCGTTACGGTGGCACCCAGGCGGAGAACGCTTTCGGTTTAATTTTTGGCGCTTAGAACAATAGAGGGCGAGTAGGGCAGCAAGAATGAGCACTGCGAACGCCGCGACGCACGCGCCAATGACCGTGCTTAAGGGAATTTGATTGTCTGAAGTGGTGGCGGCGGCGGAGGTGGCGGCCGTAGATGGGTCGGATACGGCAGTGGTTATGGTTGGTTGGGAACTATCTGAAGACGGGACGAGCGGTACGCCTGCTTGTGTGCCGGAAGCCACTGCAGCTGTGTTCTGGACGAGAGCAGACGCAGTTGGAGTCGGGTTACTGACGACGACGGAGCCAGAGACGGGGAGGAGGGCGCTGTTGCTATCCTGCCGCTGTCGCAACAGCCGTGGGCGGTGACGGGGGTGGTGCAACATGGCAATGAGAGAAGGTGATCTGTGGAAGGACCGACGAGTGTATTGAAAGGATCCCAACACAGAAGGGATCAGGCTTGAGAGCAGAGAATCTCTACTCAGAAGAGTCGAAAAGAAGGCCAACGCTGGGTCGCTATTACATAGTCGGTTCCGTTAGCACATCCACGGCTTGGAATCACCCCTCGTACGTACAAAAAGTGCTAGTACCGTCACTGGCAGCGTCGACGACTGTAAGAGAGCGCCTGCAGAGGCGCTACTGCAGACGCCGTGTTGGACTGGGTGGACCACGGGGGTCGAAAGCGCGTTGGCAGGATGGAGACAACGGGCGGCAGTAATAAAAAAGGCCAAGGGACGTCAACGTTCACATGGGGAAAACCACAGCCATATGGTATTTTACTACGACCTCACGGAGTAACCAAAATACAGTATGTTCGTCGCAAGGCCGCCCGTTTCCATGGGAGTACGTGGTTGTGCAATGTGCTTGCCTAACTTCCAGCTAGTATCGGGCACCCATTGAATGTCTTCCCCGTGCCACCTGCCCGCCTTTGAGTTCAAGTGCCGCCCAACAAACACTGCAGGATTCGCCGGGGAACGTCTTCAAAGGTATTTCGCTTTATGACTTGGTAGCTCCGGAGTCACCGCTCGTAAACGATCACGCTGTTCCCAAGATCGTGGTCTCTGCTCAGGTGTTAACTCTGCGAGGTCATCGGCATCTTTCCTTAGCCAGAATGTCAAGATATTGCTTATGCCAGGGGCCATGTCATGTGCGTATGTATGACATAGGTACAAGGGCAGGCGACCACTTGTAGCTGGCCCCTGTCGGACTCGCCGTGGCAAAACGCCTGTTGATCATTGGATGAAATGGTATTGTACTAAGTCTTGCACCGCTATGTTTCATTTGCTTACTTTGATCTAAGACACTGCCAGCTCCGCCTCTCTCATGTACAGCGCTCGCACATATATGAGATGCTCTGGCGTCGCCTCCGTTTTCACTAGCTCTAAAAGATGGCAGCTTCTCTGTTTTCCGTTAGTGCTGTATGTGCCATCGTGATTGCTCTGTGGTTCGCGCTTCGTACGACTCGGAGGCCAGTTGGGCTGCCTTACCCTCCTGGCCCAAAGCGGCTACCCATTGCCGGAAACGCCTTCGATATCAATTTTAAGGAGCCCTATCTCACGTATACAGAGTGGGGGAAAATCTATGGTTCGCGTTCCGTCTCATTTAGCTCTTCAAAGCTAACCACCTTATCCCTTACCTGCGCACAGGGGACCTAGTTTACTCTCGCATCTTTGGTCAAGACTTTCTCATCGTGAATTCGGAGAACACTGCAAGACTTCTAGCCGACCAGCGCTCTTCCATCTACTCGGATCGACCTCATTCCCCAATTTATCGGCTGTGAGATTTTGACGAAACATGCCCCTGATCACCACCTAACAGCTGTTTTTCTTGCCAGCTTCGGTATCCACCACATGACCCCGGGCTTGCAATATGGCAGTGAATGGAAGACCCAGAGGAAACTAGCTCCACCTCAGCCTTCGCAACGACGTTGTTGACCGGTATCAAGACATGCATCTCCGTAGTGCCCATCGACTTCTGGAAAACGTACGACGTGACAGTAAGAACTTTTATGAACACTTTGACCTGTGAGTGCGTAGGACCGCTTTTTTCGCAGGTCTTTTTGATTCCTATTTAGGTATACTGGTGGCCTTGCTCTTGAGTTCACGTACGGACGAAGGATAGAAGGAAAGGACGATCCCATCATCTCCTTGGCCAATAGGTTAGCAGATGTCATGTCCAAGGGGATCACCGGAGAGAGGATCGGCTTGCTGACGGCCTTACCGATGCGTTAGTCTGAGTTCCTTTTGCGTGGTATGAACTTTTAAATGGGCTGTTGCAGTCACATGCGTTCCATTGTGGTTTCCCGGTGCTAAGTTCCAGCATGAAGCTCGACACTGCAGAAATTTGGTTGCTGCCTTCTCTGAACTTCCATTCGCTGCGGCGAAAAAACAGGCGGTGAATTCTTCGTTCTTCAGGCGAGTTAACGATGTTGATTACTGGCAGGAAACAAGTGGATTGCAACCCAGCTTCGTTTCCGACATCCTAACGCAAGGTGGGGAAGACGAATCGGCAGCCAAAGTAACAGCCACAGGTGTTTACCTAGGTATGTTCTCTAGAAGTACCATTTCTTCACCGTTGACACATGTTACATAGCTGCGGCGGAGAGCGTGCGTATAGATTCGGTTTTTCACGCTGCACATAACAATTCAACCGTGTTCAGTCGTCCGCTACCTTGAAAATCCTCGTACTAGCCATGATACTGAATCCCGGTGTTCAAGATATGGTCCATGCAGAGTTGGATGCCGTCGTTGGAGGGGGCGCGCTGCCTACCTTCGAAGACAGGGAACGGTTGCCTTATTTGCAGGCTATTCTGTACGAGGTCATGAGATGGCGTCCTGCCTTTCCGCTAGGTCACCTCGGACTACTCCGCGATGTTACGGCTGCTGACAAGAAAACCAGGTGTTCCTCACTTCACTACCACAAGCGATGTCTTCGAAGGGTATTATATTCCGAAAGGTGCGTAGGCCTCATTAGCTTTGTGGGAGATGCTTATCACAGGGTCTTATGGCAGGAACTGTTGTGATTTTCAACGCCTGGCACGTTACACCTATTCTTTAGGCATCTCTTGACGTTGAATTGGAAGTATCAGGGGTATGTCAAATCGCGAATATAGTGATCCGGAGCGCTTCGATCCGACACGCCACCTCGACGCAGATGGGAAACTGAAGCCAGAAGCCAAGCAGAACAGTTCAAAGTACTTTGGTTTCGGAAGGAGGTGCGCGTGACATAAAGAATACGTCAGCTCAGTTGTGACAATCAAGCAGAGCGTGTCCTGGACGATTTTTCGCAGACGATGCGCTGTGGGCAGCCACAGCAGTCATTCTGTCCGCTTTTCGTTTTGAGAAAGCCAAGGACTCCCTCGGGAATGACATTGAGGTGGTACCAGTATTTCGACCAGGCGTCATTAGGCGAGTGGCCGATCATGCTGCTAGGCGCGGTCACACGTCAACTGACCATTCATTGGTACAGTCACCCCGCTCCATTTCAATGTTCCATTGTTAGCAGGTTTCCCACCGGATGAAAGCTGAGTGGCTCGTTTTTCTGACTCCAATCCCCCTGCACTCGCGAGTAGATATGGTGTATGTATGGGACTTTCGTGTACGAGAGAAACGCGGATGCATTTTCTCCCTCCGGAGGAGACGCGTGACTCAGTGCAATGTCTCCATTGTAGAGATTCTGTTCCAGTTTTCCGACAGCTCAGACGACGATCAAGTGCTGTGGTCATACTGTGACAAAGTACATATGAGCAGCTAGCAAAAACACTACATGCACGTCCAAACCAGCCTTCACCCCGCCTACTCCACGAGCCTTCTAGTAATAGAACACGGGAACGGAGCTGGACATCTAGAACGCACAGGTTTCAACAGAACTGAGAAGTCAGTTACGCCACACTTACCTAGTCAAACCATCCGAAAAAACGGGTTCCACATCGATATACTTCCCGGACGAATCCTTGGCTTTACCAAATTTCAGAGCGGATAGCATCACAGCCGCTGCTGCCCAGTGGGAATGTTCGGCAAAAAAACGACCAGGACAAACTCTGGCCAACAGCGTCATGTTCTCCGCAAGAGGAAGTCACCAACCGCTACGCACCTCTTTCCGAATCCGAAGAACATTGAATTGTTCTGTCTGGCTTGAGGACTAAGTTGTCCATCAGACGTCAAGTGTCGAGTTGGGTCAAAACGTTCCGGGTCACCGTAGCCCTGGTCTTTCATTGCCATTGCCCTGTCACCTGGCTCTTAGCGTGGCAAAAGAGCACTGGAGAAAACCGATGCACCAATAATTGAATAACACCATAGTTCCTGTGATCACGAAGCATCAATATCTATCAAAACCGTTGAGAGAGAGAGAAACAGGCACCTTTCGGAATATAATACCCTTCATAGGTGTCACTTGCAGTTGTGACATGTGGGAGGCCTAGTTCCGTTGTCAAGACATGGACGAAAGAGAAGAGTGCAGAGACCTAGCGGGCTGGGTGGACTCCACCTCATGACCTCATACAAAACAGCCTGTAGATAAGGCAACCGTGGCCTATCTGCGAAAGTCGGTAAAGTTCCTCTGCCGACGACGGCGTCTAGCTCTTCGTGAACCTTGTCTTGAACATCCGGGTAAAGAATCATAACTAACGCCACGGTTTTCAATATAGTGCCGGTCTATCGGACTGTCAACATGATTCGAGGAGCCACAAGCGCGTGTGTACTTGCCGACTCTGTACCAGCTGATTGACAATCAATGCGAGTCCATCACTTTTAAGTAATGTAGGAAAAGAGACAAACCTATATAGACAAGCTGAGTGCACCCTTCGCCGCCGATTCCTCCACTCCCCCATGCTTGAGCATATCGGAGATCATACAGTGCGATAATACACCGCGTTCCTGTACGAAATCAGCGAAAGCTTTGCATAACGGCCATTAACTTGCCATTTCATCCTTTGCCATGGCGAACGGGAGTTCTGCCATCTCCGCAGCCATACCTCTACATTTGGCTGCGTTACGCTTGAAACCAGCACCAGGAAACCACGACGGAAGATATCGGACTGACCCGTCAACCTTGAGTATCTGTGCAACTGTGCAAAAACAGAAATTACACCCACGAAATGGCATGACCTTCAGCAGAACAACCCTGTCCGGAGTCAATTCCCTGCACAAGACTTCAGCTAGGCCACTGGCCATTGCGAAGACGGGATCATCTTTCCCCTCTACTCGCCGTCCATATATCAGCTCGACCGCAGCGGCACCAGCAAACCTAGCCGATCATCAAGATACTTGGCTATCGGAAAGACATGGACTTACAGATCAAAATGCTCAAACAAATTTGCACTATCACGCAATATGTTTTCCAAGAGCTGGTTCGCATTAGTGAGGTGCAAGTCGTTATATTTGTCGACAACATCATTCCGGAGACTGAGATGAAACAACCTTCTATGCGTCTTCCACTCATTCCCGTACTCCAAAACAGGCGTCATGCGATCGGTACCATAGCTGCCAGAAAGATGTGAGACGCATGTAAACGAAGGCGTGAGAACCGCAACTTACATTCTGAAGATAGACGAACGGAAACGATCGGCATAGATTGCAGAGCGCCCGTCGGCTAAAATTCGTGCTGTCTTTTCTGAGTTCACGACGACGATATCTTGCCCAAGGGAGCGAGTGTAAACGATGTCACCTCCAGAGAAGGGAAAGGCGAGTCAATTCAGAACTTGACGGAATGAGTTGGACCACAAACCATAAGTCTTGCCCCACTGAGCATATGTAAGATGGGGTCTCTTTCGGTCGATATCAAGAGCGTTCCCAATGAAGGGGAGTCCTTTGGGCCCAGGTGGATAAGGCAGTTTGGACTTCCGAGCCCAAGTCACCAGTACCCACAAGCCGACAACTGTGGCACACGCTGCACCTAAGGCGAAAAAGAATGTCATGAGTATGAACCGCAATGCATTCGCTCCGGTCAATGGTGGAGTACTTCATTTCTGGAAATGGAAAAGTCGGTCATGTGTTCGTACACGGGTGCAGTGATCAGAAACACACGACGACAACGTCGTGAAGTCCGTCCATGTCTCAGCCCTTCCACCTTGAACTCCCAACTGGCACTGAGGTCCCTCATGACTTAGCACCTGAGCATCCTCCTGAAGGTGCGAAGTAGCGCTGAGGCTGTCGCTGGTGACAACGTCGACGAACTCCCGATACTAAGTATGTATATGCTATGCAAGTCCTCGTGACACCATGCACAGACCCACTGCTAGATTATCTAGTAGGCTTGAAGTTTCTGGGAGCACCACTTATCTGTAGGACCAATTTTTTACTCTGTTCTCTACCCTCTGCAGTCTTACTTGGGCGCACAAGCTGGTCCAGAAACCAAGGATAGGGCGCTCGCGAGCGTGCCGAGAAACCGCCGCAAGCGCAAGTAGTCACGGAGGAAGCAGATTGCGCTGGCGGATGACCCAGAAGCTATCATTTTGTTCGATGCAAGGCGAAGGAACTCGGTACGGATGTTACCCTCTTCATTCTTTTCCAGTAAACTTCACACCAGATAATGGGCCACCAAACCTGGACTCAACGAGTTGGCGCCCTTCGAAGGTTACAAATGAGGTAGGGCTATGCCGACTTCCACATGCAGCCCAGTGTGTAGTGAAGTGCCTTGACTCAATATTCTAATGTGCGTCCACCCACAACCGAGTTCTGCAGGTCATGGTGGAAGAGATAGGTTACAGCGGCAACACGCAGGAGGATTTGAACCAAGAAAAATCACAGAGGAAGAGGAGACCAAGAGGCATGCTTGTAGGCAACCTGATAAGACGTTCGAGTGTGCAGGAAGTGGGTACCGTAGTTAGTATCCTCATCGGAGAGAAGGCGTGTGGCGAGGAAGAGGCTTCCGAGTCCTGACATACAATCCGAGTACTATACAGCATATAACAAAACAACATGGAACATCCTGGATAACGAAGTACAGGAGCATTCAGCATAGTTAACAAAAGGACTACGCGCACGGCAGAGGCAGCCATCTACTCCTTCCAGTCCACGACCCTGCTAGTAATGAAACAAGGGAACGGAGCTGGACAACTAAAAAGTACGAATTTCAACGGAACTGAGGATAAATCGTCTACGCCCCACTCACCTAACCAAACCATGCGAAAAAACAGGTTCCACATCGATATACTTTCCAAACGAATCCCTGGCTTTACCAAATTTCACAGCAGACAGCATCACAGCGGTTGCTGCCCAGAGAGAATGTTCGGCAAAGAACCGCCCGGGGCAAGCTCTGGTAAACGTGTCACGTTCTACGGAGCAGCGAACCACCCACCGCTACGCACCTCTTTCCGAATCCGAAGAAGATCGAGATGTTCTGTCTAGCTTGAGGACTAAGCTGGCCATCGGACGTCAAGTGCCGAGTTGGGTCAAAACGGTCTGGGTCATCGTAGCCATGGTCTTTCATTGCCCTGTTACCTACTTGTTAGCGTGGAGAAGGAGAATGAAAACTGATGCACCAGTAGTTGAATAACACCATAGTCCCTGTGGTTACAAAGCATGAAGGTTGATCAAAACTACTGTGAAAGAAAAAAAATACGGGCACCTTTCGGAATATAATACCCTTCATATATGTCACTCGCAGTTGTGACATGTGGGAGGCCTATTATCTCTATTTTCAGGGCACGAACGAAAGTAACGAATCTGGAGACCTAGCGGGGTGGGTGGGTTCCATCTTATGACCTCATACAAAACAGCCTGCAGGTACGGTAGCCGTGATCTATCTGCGAAGGTCGGTAAAGTTCCTCTTCCGATGACGGCGTCTAGTTCCTTGTGAACTTCGTCTTGAACATCCGGGTAAAGTATCATAACTAACGCCACGGTTTTCAATACAGTAGCGGTCTATCGGACGATCAGAAGGATCGGAGCAGTGACAAGAATACGTGCACTTGCCGTCTCGGCCCCAGCTAACTTTCAATTAGTACGAGTGCATTAGTTCCAGACCTGTGGGGCGAACCTATATAGATACTGCTAACTGCAGCCTTCGCCGCCGATTCCTCCACTGCGCCATGCTTCAACATATCGGAGACCATACAGTGCGACAATACGCCGTGTTCCTGTATGAAATCAGCGAAAGCTTTGCACAACGGCAAGTGATTGGCGACGACTTGCCATTTCATCCTTTGCCATAGTGAACGGAAGTTCTGCCATCTTTGTGACCATATCTCTACATCGGGCTGCGTTGCGCTTGAAGCCAGCACCGGGAAACCATGACGGAAGATATTGAACTGACCATCAACCTTCAATGTCTGTGCAACAGTGGAAAAACAGAATTTATACTCACGGAATGGCAAGACCTTCAGCAGAACAACCCTGTTCGCTGTCACTTCCTTGCACAACATTTCAGCTAGGCCATTGGCCATCGCGAAGACAGGATCATCCTTCCCCTCTACTCGCCGACCATATATTAGCTCAACCACGACGGCACCAGCATACCTAGCCGATCATTATAAGACCTTACTGCCGAAAAGACATGGACTTACAGATCAAAATGCTCAAAGATATTTGTGCTGTCACGCAACAGGTTGTCCAAGAGCTGGCGAGCATGATCGAGGTACAAATCATTGTACTGGCCAATAACGTCATTCCGGAGACTAAGATGAAACAGCCTTCTATGTGTCTTCCACTCATTCCCGTACTCCATGACAATCGTCATGCGATAGGTGCCATAACTTCCGGAACGGTGAGGGGCGTAAGCGAAGACGTTGGGCGCATCAACTTACACTCTGTAGATAGACGAACGGTAACGATCTGAGTAGATTTCAGGCCGCCCGTCGGCTAAAACTCGTGCAGCCTTTTCTGAGTTCACGATGATGATATCTTGACCAAAGGTAGGAGTGTAGACGATGTCACCTCCAGAGAAGTGAAAGCTAAGTCAACTTAGGTCTTGAATATGTTGGTCCACAAACCATAGGTTTTTCCCCACTGAGCATAGGTAAGTTGAGGTCTCTGCGGGCCAATATCGAGGGCATTCCCAAGGAAGGGGAGTCCTTTAGGCCCAGGTGGATAGCGGAGTTTGGACTTCTGAACCCAAGTCGCCAGTACCCACAAGCTGACAACCGCGGCGCATGTTGCGCCTAAAGCCAAAAAGAACGTCATGAGTACCGCAGTGCAAAACGCAAGCGCTCTGGCGGGGTATTTTATTGTCTGGAAATGGAAAAGTGGGCTATGTGTTCGTGCGGTGTAGTCTACTGTGTAAATACTAATCCATGTGTAGGGTACTATGTGTTCGACTCAGGACAGTCTAATCCTGCAACTCCGACTCCGTTAGAGGCCCTCGAACGCCAACTGGAAGCTTCCAGTGCTCGACATTCACTCACTCAAAATCTACGGGCGTCTTAGACTTGCTGCGAGCACAACATACTTGCACACGACATCGACCCGTCTCCAAAGCATTGGAAGGATGTGGTAGAGGACCTCATTGAGAAACGTGTATGTGAAATCCTTACCTATTCTCTCAAGTCCCGACGGATCGGTTTACATAGTTCAGTTACTCAGCGAATGAACTTCGTGGCTTTGGTCCAAAGTCGCGTCAAAAATGTTCTCCGTCTTCCCGTCATCGTTACTTACGTGACCCACGTCGTCGCTCACATCTCGACCCTTGGAGTCGTTTACTAGATGACGACGAGGATCACATGGAAGGAAGTTACCCATGAGACAACCCCCTCTTCCAGCCCTATTGAGACGTTTCCAGCGACGTTCAATCGTTCAGCCCATACCAACTCTGACGAGAAGTCATCCGAGGGGCCTTGCCTCACGCTCAGCTCAATATTGGTCGCTGAGATGGCTCCGCGGGCTGCTGTTGCAGATGCAGATGCCTGACACAGGGAAAATCCTTCACGTCAATTCCTTCCTGTAGAGGAGGTCATGTCCATCAGGAAATATGCATATAGTAATTAACCATGATGCCCAAGGAAAAGATGACACCGCCAGCAACAGCATGCGAGCTTCGTCCCTGGGAATGCGCGAAACTCTAATGCAAAGGTCACTCGAGCCTTGCATTTAGCAACTGAATATTTTTGCGGACACTGCCGGCGTTTCTCTGAAGAGGGTGGCAGATAGCCTTTTCTTCAATGCATTGGAAAAGCCGACCAGCAAGACGCTACTCCAGGACAATTCCTTCGCCGGCTCCCCTGACGGAATCTACTATCAATCTGCTCCCTACTAACGATGCTCGAACCCTACAATCTCTCTTTGCAGTACTCGAAACGTCTCTTACGGCACTGGAAGAGCACCCTCGCGTCATTTCCGTACAATCATTTGTTTATTCCTGAGGTTCGCACCCACTCACGACCACGTCGTCAGTTTCCTACCCTCTGACACGGTGCTCACGACAATCTAGTTGCATCCTTAGTCGTGCTGCCCCCGACGTACATCCTTCCTATTTCCGAGGTACGCATGTTATACATACCGTTTTATGTGCTGTCTCGTGTTTCCATATCTCTCAATCTTCTCCTCCTTCGTCACGTCATTCGTGGTGTGTAGCGGTACATCCAAATACATGTCTGGTGTCATAATGTGGCCTCCATACTATGGCACACCTTCGCGGGGTGGCAGGAGAGAGCCAAGTACGTTCGAAATCGTACGCGGACGACCGCGACAAGCAATGCGACAAGTAAAACCCAAGCAATCGTTGGCTTCGAATACCATCCTGGTAATGCCCAGGCTAGATCTTTGAATCACCCTGAGCGTTCGCCCTTCTCAGTGTAAGTCGCGACATGCAAGTACACATACTCAGAAGTCGCTGAGACGCGTCTGGTGGGCAACGCTAACAATTTATTTAGGGCCCACGTCATCCGCATTCAGAAGATATGTATGTAATGCTAGTCTGGCACTTTTATAGAAAGCTGCTTCGAGAGCACGAACGCGACATCACACACAGCAGCTCCAAGTGCAACCAGGTTAGGGACCTAATAGATGGCTGATCTAATGGATTCGGCAAAGGAATTGTATGAACAGCACTCTGGGGATACTGAACAAGGGAGCTTCCAGCGACGGGCAGAATTTGTCCCACACTTTTGAATTTCTCCGACAAGAGTTCGGCGAGTAACCATGATAAGTTAATGGTTGCCATGAGTAGCAGGACCTACATGGTCAGTGTGGGCGTTTGAGCTGTGATTGAGAGGGACCTCTTACACGCAAATTGGGTGCAGCCTCGCAGCGCGGGTTTAGGAAGGGGGGGAACAGGTACTATTTGGGATCAGTGGCGCAGCTTTTAAGTAGGGTCTAGGGGACCCGTGCTTCCAGAGCCGCCTGTCCTCTCACCCACTGACGTCCGCCAGTCATTGGGTTACTGGTGAGTTCCCCCCCCATGTTCAATCTGCGTGACTTGTTGCACTCGTTAACAAACCTGGCCTGAAGGCAGAATCATTTCCACTGAGTGTATATCCTCCCGGTGTGGCCTCATTCGATGGACGATCTTGGTGTTATACAGAGCAACATGGCGGAGGTGATACGCAACATGTTCCAACAAACGGGTCAAGTCCGTTTCTTGGACGACGCGATCATTCTGCACCGAAAAGCTTTAGAACACCCACCACTCAGGAATGGCGATCGGGCTTCCTCACTTCGTGGCCTTGCGATCTGTCTCGCGGATAGATATGACCGTCGACGGAATGTTGCTGACTTGGAAGAAGCCATCACGCTTGGACGTTTAGCACTAGAGATCTGTCCACCAGGGCATCCAGATCATTGTGTATCTCTCAACAATCTTGCATGTGATCTCAGGAAGATGTTCGCGAAACGGGCTGCCATCTGCGACTTGGAGGAGGCAATTGAGTTGCACCGCGCAGTTTTGGAGTTACGCTTCCCCGGAGATCCTCCTCGATATTCATCGCTCCACTCACTCGGTCTCTGCCTTGTGGATAGATATAAGACAGAAGTCACCACACTTGGACGCACAGCATTAGCACGCCGTCCACCTGGGAGCGCTGGTCGTGGCACAGCTGATCTTGATGAGGCCATTGCGCTTGAGCGAGAAACCCTACAGCTACTCACACCCGGAGATCCTTGCTACGATGAGGTTCAACTGTGTCTTGGAGCCTACATCCGAATGAAGAACAGGTCCCCAAGGAATTAACTCCGTTCAATGATAGGGTGGTCTACCGTTCACCGGTACCTTCCTTTGTCTGTAATATAAATTTCACATCTTCATGACTTCATGACTTCACCCTTTGAACGTTTTGAACTTAATGTCTGTATCATGTATGACGCCTCTCAGATACATTGTCTTTCTTCTCTGTACGTCTAGTGGTTCCGCAACTCTAACCAGTGCGCTGCAGTGCTCGAGCTTCTGCCATCCGCATTTGCTTACTCAAAACCTCAGACGTCTTAGACTCGCTGCGGACACAACGTACTTCGGAAATCTCCGCTGTCGAGTAGAAGAAAATTACACTCGGATGTTATGATGGCGTACTGTGTCCGATGAATTGGAAGTCGAGGAACATGGGATGGGACAGTCACTGAAAAATGTGTGGGTGGAATCCTTGTCTGCTCTCTCAAGTCCTGCCGGATCGGTATAGTTTGGGTCTCCAACGAATGGACTTCGCGGTCTTACGGTTGCACGCATACCATCATTGAACTCGCTATCTATCAAAGCGTCAGAGCCTGTAAACCACAAATCTTATCTATATTCCCGACATCGTAACCCCGCTCGCGTTGCCTCCTAATACATCTCGCACCTTAAGTATAATCCTACTCACAGTTGACTCACCGCCAGTGTGGAAATGATAATGTTCCAGTTTTACTTGTTTTCACCAGGCAATTACTTCAGCCAACTCAGATCACCTACCCTAGCGCAAGTATCCATAAGTATGTGATGGACACAGTAGTACGAGCGTTCTATATTGTAGTAGGTATGCTACATCCTACACGGGGTATTGGTGCACAACTCACAGCTCACGGTCGGAGACCGACGCCAGCAGCAGTACGCCCGCTCCGCAATTTCCACCCAAACCAACCAACCAAAACATTCTTGGCAAATATTTCACCGAACCCAAGCATGACACCATTTATGAATGGAAGTAGTAAATTGATAGCAAGGGAGGACAGTATGAGGGATAGTCGAGTCCGTCGTTTAATTGTGCCGTCTAAGATGGAGGGAAGGGTAGATGGGGGTGGGTTAGCGGCTTTAGCTTCCGTCGTCCTTCGAGGTGGTGAAGGGGGGTACTCCGCGGGGAAAGAATCATGACGGTGTGACGAAGATTGTGAACCGGATGGGGCAGAGAGCGAAAGAGACGGGTAGGACTGTTGATATGACGGAGGACCAGTAGATGGAGGTGTTAAATTTGGAGTCGATTCCGGTTTCTCGCTCACCACCTTCTCTGCACCCTCCGTACGGGAAGGAATGCTCACAAGGGAAGGAGTCGAACCTGCCAGGACTTCGCTGGCGGCAGCGATGGAAGTCGTGATGTGCGACCCGAGGTTTTCCCACATCTCCGGCTCCTGGCCAAGAGCTAGCCTCTCTTCCTCCTCCTGTTTCCTGATTGCTTCCCACTTAGCCCTCTCGTGTTCCGCCTTTTCACGATCTTCCGCAGATTTGGCTCGCCATTCCTCAACTTGAGCTTCGAACTCTGCTTTCCAAGGATCTTCTTCGGCAGGTTCCGCTGACGTCACAGGTTCGGTAGGTGCATTCGCTGTTGGGGCGGGAATTTCATTGGAGCCTACTGGAGGTGGAACTGCAGGCTGTATGGGGACATCGGCAGGTTCAAAAGGATGTCCCAGCGCCAACTGTTAAGATTCGTCAGGCGATTTCAAAGCAGGGAATGTAATTCACATACACACCTTGACAAGCTGCTCGTCTGCGGGGTCGAGCTTCGACATTTTGTACAGGCTTGAACGGTGCTCGAGAACGGGTTGGCGGCCGACGCAGCCAACACCAAAACGAGGAATGTTCTCACGAAGTAATACACGTGATGTGATTATTATGTAAGCATTCTTCTTTTAGTAGCAGATCGACGTTCTATGAAGTGCCAGGGTTATGCTGAAATTCAAGGGCACCTTTGCATCATCTTAAATCACTAGGAGTGACGTCCAGGATGACGCAAGCTACGCCATAGCTTATATAAAGAGGGACAACCCAGGGGAGGACATTCAACCGAATCTTGCACTACTTGCTCCCACATCAGTTGCTCTCAAATCGAACGCATCAAAACACTCGAAAGGCAGAAATGGTAAGCCACTCTAGTTTTTTCAGAAGCGTATGGTCTGACAATGAGATGAAGACTCACTACAAGGTAACGCACAATTCAACGTAACCTGGAAGCTGTGTCTTATTCTTAAGTAGCAAGGCGATCATGTCGAGTATAGGCCAGTCGGTGGGGCCGAAGATACTGTATCCCATAGCACCGGTGTCGTCGAGGCTGTAGAGGGGACGGGCGATGTAAGCCCTCCATCCCAGCTCAGAAGAAGATGCACAACTGACCTGTCGTAGCAAACGAGGTATGTCATCAAGAACGACAACACCGGGAAAAGTACCAGCTACCAGGTACGACTGCAAGTATCGCGTCAGTCTAGACACTCATTCACGCCGTGTCACAGGACAAGAACATTGTGAGGAAAGTTGAGTGAATGAAGCGTGGATGTGTGTAGAATCTTTGTGCATATATTGAATAAGTTGGCGTGCATGTATGTTTGGCAATCCATATTTGTCGAGGCAGTGGCATTCACCGAGTTACTTTGGGAGATGCTAGATGACTATAACATGGGCAATAGCAATGTCGCAGATTGTTGGTAGGCAATATGCGAGTTTCTACTTACAGACCTTGCGGTTTGTCGTAGGGGCTGCTCCCACTCTCCGCTGTCCTTTTTCCCACTCTTCGTCTTCTAGGTACATGTCTAAGGCACGAGCTTCCAAGCCGATCCCAATTACGTCCGTACCAAGTTCCTTGCACTTCGCATCGAACAAAACGTCAGCTTCTGGATCATCTGCCAGCGCAACATATGCTTTCGCCACGCGCCAATCCGATTCCTTCGTGACCACTTGCAGCCGCTTCTCAGCACGCTCGCGAGCAGCCCTAGCCTTGGCCTCCGAATCAACTGGGGCAGGTGCACTACGAGGCTGCAGACGTGCGCTCGGGGGTAACCTGATAGACGTACGAGTGTGCAAGAGGTGAGGTGTCGTGGCCAGTGTGCTCATCGGAAGATTGTTAAGGCGGCACAACTCGTGTCCCTTGGGAATCTAAATTAGCCTGATGACTACCTTGGTTTGATAACGGTACTGACGTTCACGTTGAGGCGAAGAGCGATACCTTGTAGGGTATCTCCACGCTCAAGATAGTATAAGGGTGGCACCGCTTCATATCTGAAGGATGTTTGCTCGGAAGGTGGACCGGGCTCCGTTTGGGCCTGCGAGTGAGATGCGTGGTTGGGAATAGGCTCTGAAGTAACGCCTAACTGGGAGGCCTTGATATTGGATGATTCGGTGTTACCTGAGGGCTTATGCTCTACCTTATGATCGTCCTCCTCGTCATCGTCTCCGAGCACAAACATATCGTCATCACGGAGAGCGCCGTCAACATTAATCACATTTTTCTCCGACGTCGCAAGACCAGGTGAAAGATGACGACTGGAAGACGATGCACTGACAACTGCAGTGCCTCCCAGACACGACAGGCAAGGATTGTATCTACCAAGTCGTGGATTGGAGGATAGACACGCTGGACAGATTGGGCGTGCGCAGCAAGGTGTGAGGAAGACGCTCTGAACCCTTGGGGGCAAAGAAGACGAACAAGCTAGGCATAAGTTTGTAGTGCGATTGAGTTGGCTTGTCACCATGGTTGCCTATATGAATAGATGCTTGCATGAGGTGGACATGAACCGGACCCCTATTAGCACAGCCACCGAATACCGAGCGTCCCCGATTTCCCCACTTCCAGCGGGGACACCGACGACGATGAGCTCACCACCGAGCGGAACTCGTACAGAGCAACCACCCCTCGTGTCACTGGTTCTGCAGTCAAAGAAGGCACTTCAACATGGAGAACAACTGTGCTCGAAGGCAAATTCCCTCACGAACGCGTCGGCACAGTGTGCAGTGGACGTGCTTGCATTAGATGCCAAAGTGAAGTGGGTTAGTGAAGCCGTGATCGAGCAGCTTAAGGTGCGGTCTTTGACCTTGCCCGCTTGTGGGGACGTTTTACTGAGTCATTGCACATTCCATAGCTTGCCGCCACTGTGGCCAAGTCCATCGAGCTCAGACGGTCTCAGCTAGAAAGACGGATTCGTGTACGTATCTTCATTGTGGTCTCCAGGAAGCATAACAAACTACGCTTGTCTACAGGAATGGGACACCATTCGTTCGCAGCACACCACGGCGCTAGACAGTATACTTGAGGCACTGGGCACCCAACTCGTCCCACCAGACTTCCACCAGACCTCTTCAGACTCATCACTATTCGGAAGCCAGGAGTCTATTGATAAGCCGAACGGCGTCGTCGATCCGCGGTTGAGTCCGACTGCGACCGTACGCGACGACCAGCTCAGTCGCAAGACCCGTCAGAACGTGGACCGGTCAAAATGGAAGACACTCCGCGACTTCGTGGACGAGGCTGCCATAGAAGACGTTCTGGACGCTGTAGAGGGTGAGAGGACGCGTCTGGATGTAAGTGGACGTGCAAATCATGCAAATTAAAGCACCGCAGCCATGTGAAACGTTTCATAGGACATCATGGCATCCACGTATCACTACCCAGAGACGCTGTCGAATGCAGTAGCGTCAATACGAGCGTCCTTGCCAGTCAGCGGCGCCTATCCTCCCATAAACCCCATATTATCTATTCAGGAGCATACCACGATTGACATGGCCAAGCATTTGGAGAGCCTGACTGAGCACTACGAGCAGATGGCAAGTGCTTTGCACGACAGTGAAACCGGTGAAGTATTCAGCGAGGAGGACATGAAAGGTAGGCAGCTTAGCCGGGGACTCGTCTCTAAATCACCCCATTCTGATCTAGAGATGAACCGGGACACGGAGGAGCTACCAGCAATTATGTCTGAGCTTGAAGACAATGTAAAGGAAATCGAAGCAGCTCAGTGAGTGAGAACCACTGCGTAATCTGCAGCTACGTGAATGACTGACATCGTTCAGCGAGAAGTTGCTAACAGCCAAAGCTACTGCCAAGGAGAAATTGGATACCAGTAGCAGTATCCTGGATGACCTCGATGAACTGGGGGAAATCATGTCAGACATGCTAGAGAAGCAGCAGGAAGTTGAAGTAGGCTCTCGCCGCATGCTACCCGTTGTTCATTCTTTCGATAACTTCCGCCCGTTAGGAAGATTGCGAGGATGTCATAGAAGGTTTACAACAGCGATTACAGGTGGTGGAAGAACTCCGCCACCGATACGTGTTATACCAATCCTCGTTCGACAAACTACTCACTGAGATCGCGCGTAGGCGACAGTACCGGGAGGCGGCTGAGAAGATTGTCGAGGGTATGATAGGACAACTGCGAGCCATGGCGGAAGGTAAGTATTCCCCTTCTGTAAATTCTACCACCCAGCACTTACATGAGGTTGACAGAGGAACGCCAAGTACGAGACGATTTTAACGCGGATCATGGAGCTCATATTCCTGCCGATTTGTGTCTGTGCATTGAGAACCCGCCCACGCGCTGGGACGTCGTGCCGTTTCCTGGGGATGTACGAGAGACGCTACCGGAGATCGATAGTGACTTATTGACTCAGGTGAGAATCAGTGAACTACTTCATGCCTCCGATCTGATGCAGACCGGTCGACAGGCGAGGGAGAAACTGTCAACGGGGGACGTCATTTTTCCTGGTACAGACAGTCTGTAAGGTTCCGTATGACGTATGTGCCCGGCTTATGGTGTCAAGCCACCATACGGGTCTGGAATCCACATTGCCTGTTGTAGAGCCTAGACCCGGTTTCCACAGCAGCCGTAAGTCGGCCGCGAATATTCGTCTTCCTTGACTAAGGACTACCTTGAGTCATCAAGACTAAGTGGTGGGGCTGTTATGAAACATTCGACTGATCTATGGTGGAAAAAGTGGCAAACCCGGTGGGGCCACTCGGACCACACAGCACATATACAGACACATGATCAAGATGGCTCCATACATGTGACGTCGAGGAATGGAGGGAGCGGAAATTTTATCGCGCGCAGCACACCAATGAGCGCATCTGTTGCTCTTAGCCATCAAATTTCCGATCCGAGTACCTCCGGCTCCATTGATTTTGATTTGTAGTCTTGCGTAAAGAGGGTCCACACGACGCTGGGTTGCCGCGCTTGCAGCGGCAGACCGGCAGCGGAGGAAATACGCCTCAAACCGAACTGCCATCAGCACATGTCCATCCTAAACCCTTTAGATGAATTCCTTGGGTACTGCAACTTACAGAGATTGCAATACCCATGCTTAAATGAACCAGTTGGTAAATCCTGGATATCACCTATCTTTGCCAAGCATACGGTAGGATCAGAATTGTGCCTCTGAAGCAATTGCAATCCACTGCTCCGAATCGAATCTGTTCCCCCTTTAAGTTGACTCTGCGGTCCCCTTACAGAAAAGAGTCAGGTTAAGAAGGACCCGCCTAGGCCATCTGATGCCATACATTTGCCAAATTCGAGTGCTCAAGCCCGCCTTCTTTCCATGGCACTTGACTTTGATGCTATCGTTTATTTGACAAACTCGGAGCAGTAACAGCCCTACTCCCATTAATATTGACCCACATTCCCATCTTGACGTACGTGATATAGTGGATGTAAGATGGCCATCAGCCCGTCCCCGAGCCATGCGGAGTGCATGGAGGACATGGAAGCCTACCTAACCGCTGGCACGTTCACCATGGCAGTATTACCCCGCCGCGTGTACAGTTTGGGTGAACGTTGTGCCTGGTAGGTGGGAGTCACCGACCACCTTTGCTTGCTATCACAGCTGCATCGAACGACATTGCGAACGGCCTCAGGTCGCCGATATGGCCGCACGACTTTGGAGCATTCTTGAGTGACATTATATGATGGTCATGAAGCGGCCGCGAACGATGTTTGATGTTGGGGAAGTACCTTGTGAGTCCTCCTTGAGCTCACCCAAGTTCGCCAATATCGATAATCGGATCTTGATTGTGGACCTGTAAGAACCTGTCAGCCACGATAGAAAAAATACCGTTCTCTCGTCGGTACTATCTACATGCTGGCAAGAAGTTCCCGGCTTGAGCTGCCAAAGTGCCAAACGCTGGCTCCGTCAAATACGTAATAGGCGTCAAATTTCAAAACTTCTTCACTACTGAGATCTTCTTTGGATGTCACATCTTAAACTCAACGTTATCCATGCGACCGTTTCTCCAATTCTTTGAAACCAAACAGGTGTTCCGCTACTCGCATCAGTAATTTCCTTGATATCTCAGCATGGGAACGCCCTCGTATTTGCCATTCGGTTAGAAACCACCCAACTTGGCTGTGCTTTTGCCACCATCATGAAGGCCATTGAACTGCGGCACGATCTTGCGCCTCAGTGCTGATACTGACTCGAGTTCGTACGCAAGGCTTTATCCTGCTAGGCACTACGAGCTCAAGTCAACTTCTCTTCACGCGAATGATCGCATTCCCCATTGAACAGCCTCAAGAGCAGGAAACCACTCTGGTAGAAGGACAATCAATGATCCTTCCGCAGCGCAGAAGCCCATCAGAACGTTACACGATGGGTGCCGTGCCCTGCCGCAAATTGAAGACCCGTCGGTGGGAAGTAACTACCCCAGACACGCTGGTAGCTCTCCAAGTTTGTGCAGTCTTCGGTGAGAACATCCTAATATTGGCGGTCTCGAGGTAGGATGGTTCTGTCATGCATTATTGCGACCCTGTAAGTTTTCTTGCCGTATGCAAGCGGAGCGTGCTCCGCACCATGACATCGAAGCAGCATTAACAGATCACCCACACATTTACTGCAACAGGTCTCCCTATGTGAGAATTTCCCCGCAGTTACTCTTGGACGACAGCTACAACCTACAACGTAGCGACCCAGCCGTGCGAAGATGGTAGATCAACGTCAAGTAGTGATAACTTCTACACATCTACCTATACCGCGTCTCCCGGAATTCAAAAAAAATAAGAGCCGGGAAGTTGCGAGGGCGCAACATTCGCAACGCCACTGTGCCGGACCATTCTGAATTCCCTGTGTTATCTGACAGCCACGCCGGTCGCTCTAATTCCCCCACTGGTTGTTCGCCTGACCACCTCTATCCGATGCGGATTCCAATGGCTCCGGAGACTATATTGATGGGAGACACGTACGCATCGGCATGTGACCGAGAAGCCGTTGTATAATAACATCACGCAATGATAGCTATGACGCTGTGCTTACGTCGCATGTCGCATGACAAGGTGAGATAACCACTGGTGCAGGATTCCTGTTTCCGACCGACGAACGGAGGGGTTTGGCACAGAATTGTCCTCCGCCGCCCTCACCATCATCACTTCTTGTTGGGAACTAGTGCAAACGCCTTCACCGCTCATTTACACGGTGGGTCCGCTAACACACCGATCAAACAGTTTGTGATAAACGACCACGCCTGACGCCAGGGAGGAATTTAGTGCACGGAAGGGATGCAATTGACCCCATAACAACAATAGTTTGCGCCACGTTAGACGGCTTCTTTACGTAAGTGACTTTCTTTGCAACTATTTCGACCCTAAATGTCATTGTGTATCGTTGGGATATATCACAGTTATGGAGAAAGCGAGACAATTGTCGTTCAACTGCTTGTCTCTAGTTTCCACATCCAGCCGCGCATGTGAAGTACTGGTGCTGTCTCTATGGGCGCACTACGGGCATTTTCCAGTAATCTAACCCGGGTATGTGTGCGTCGGGTCTAAATTTACTTATCGCATAACTGTTTCTTTATCTCCCTTGTCTTCTCTTCTCCGACTCCAGGGAACTGGATTGGATAGTAGAAGATACGGTTTTTCATGCCCTGAACCCGTGATCGACAAGTTCGACAAGTTGTTGTCCAGTGTTGACCGGAAGAGAAGAGTGCTTTCAGCTTGCTTCCGTGACCGTCATGTCTTCAGTGGTCATGTGTGGTGTCTTCTTGCGGCAGCCGCCGTTGTTCATCACCTGTCGAGCGATCAAGAAAGTCCGCTGATACAACTGAAATATGGACCAACATGTTTGTACCTGCTGCATGGGCACTGACACCGCACAACGTGCCGCTCATGTTACCCAGAACTGACTCGTGCACTTCAAACGTTGCTGGGTGGTTAATTATTCCAAATACAAGAAGACTTGTTTCACCTTCGTGTGTAGTGACTGCTGCAGCTTGTCTATTTACGGTGAGGACGGTCTCTTTTAAAATCTGTGGCCGAATCTGCGACAATCAAGATACGTATTATGAGGATGGTTGATTTGGACCTGTTTCATTTTGAACTAAATCATCGTGCGTTCTCGGACCGACACGGGCCGTTGGAGTGTGCGGCAGAGTGACTGTAGTGTTGGCTACCTACCGGTGCCTTGACTGCCCAACAAAGGGGAATACCTCGTGTTGCCCAGTTCGTACCCGATTCGGGAGGTCGATGTTATCGATGAAAGAGAGATGTGACATGTGGCAAAACCCCCGCGCCGTGTACCTAGTATGGTGAGATCCTGGAGAGCCCTCCAGGAAGAGACGGATGAAATGAGATTCAGGGAAGAAGGACTAGTGGAAGATCCAGGGCTTGCCAACACCAACAAGGCAGCCCCGACGGCCATACATCATGTTGTTATTAACTTGCTGTATCATATTATCATAAACTACAGCCCCCTTTTTCTTACTATTATCCACATACCTGTGTGTTTGGCACGAGTCTATGATGCCATGACAGCTCCCACGATGATCGATGAAGATGAACGTTGAACTTCCGTTGCCCCGAAGAACGCCTTACCAAATCATGCACTAATACCTCAGCCCTCCGAGTGGCCTATCCCGTTCGGCTATAAAACCTGGTCGCTTTACAACGTCGCTAACCATTGAACTCACTACTACCCTCTCTTCCCTGCCTTTCAAACTCGATCCTCTCCTCGCTCTAACTGTATCATCCCCTCTTCACTACTACTATCCAATATGTGTAGCATGGAATGGTGAATATCTACCATTAGAGTTCGCCGTTGTGCTTCTGTTCGGACTCACTGACGGCAACAACAGCTTCGGAGACCAGTACAGGGGTTGTGGGGTAGGTGTCCGTTGACGTCTTTCCCGATGGTTCTTGTCTTTTGACACCGTTCTCGCCATCCGCGAAGCACTATGTCCGGATATATCAAACGGGGATCACGATTGATTGCGGATCTCCTTACTGCAAGTTGAGCGCCGCACACATCCACAAAACCGCCAGGAATTGCGGTTGCAACACGGTCAGTACTGCGCTCCTTGCCGAGGGAGGTGACTTCGAACTGACTAACCCGAACCCCGTGGTTTGGCGCTCATCGTGGTACCTATTTTAGGAATACGCTGATCACCGGAGAGTGCGCAATCTCTTCCAGACGAAATGCGATGAGTGTCAGGTAGAGGAAGCTGCACAAGAGATTGATTACGGTCGTCGCTCAGGTCGACGCTGGTGATGCGACGGAGGTCTTTTTGCCATTGCTGCTGCTGCTGCCCGCGAACTATCTGTTCCGTATCTGGTCCATGATGCACTGTGACGCACGGGACCCACCATCACCGACTTTTACTACCCCCATTTGTTTTGCCACTATCATCATCACACATGCATGTTTCAGCCAGCCGCATTGTTTTCGTCTGTAACTTATCGGCCCCCCTCATCTCTCACGCGATATTAGCTTTCGTAGCCTACGCCCTCCGTGATACTCGCGACACCGTGTTTTTTCACGTATGTTACTTACCCGACGCACCCAGAGATGAATGGCATCGTCCTCGATCTGCCTTACGTGACATCCATCGTAAGGAGGACTGCAAGGGTCAGAACACGCGATTGAGGTCTGGAACGAAACAACTCGTGAGCTATCTGAAGAGGAGTCTGTTGCCCGCAGCCGAAACCATATATGTAGCCCCATACATCAAATTTTCATGATCATCTGCCAAGATCCTTGGACGGGAAGGGCATTTACTACTGAAATAGGGGGTGCAGCACTCAAAACTTCCTGCCTCCTCGTCGAAGTGGTTGCCTTGTACCCCGTACGGAAGTAGCCCCACTTTTGATCTGAGCCGCAAGTTTCTTGCGCTCCTCTTCGCTATCTTCGTCGCTTGCGGGGGGCGGCCTCGATTTCTTGGTTGGTCGGATAGGAGAAGAGTCTGTGTCACTGGACACGGGGGGTGGTTTGATTGCGTTTCGATTTTGTGGCCCACTCGGAGCAGGCGAGGGTGCCTTTGATGGTACAGGGAACTTTGCGGCGGTTGTACCATGTTGACTCTCGGTCACAGGGCGCTTGTTTGCAGACTCACGACTCATCGATGCATGAGGGTGACTATCACTTTCGGATTCTGTGGCAGAACCCATATCCACGTCCGCAGTGATAGGACTCTGTACCCCTAAAGCTATTGCCTCAGATTTCAAATCCCCTCTGATACCAGTCGTCTTCTGCAAATTGCATGAGGCTCAATATTGGCAACAGTCAAGAAGGTTGGTAATTGCTCACATCCGTTACATAACTCCCCGTACTTCTCGAGAGCTCAGTTCCCGTGCTTAATTTCGGCGTTGGTTCTCGAGGTTGAAGAGGGGTTACGTCGTTCGCAATCGTCACTTTAGCTGGAATGAGAGGCAATTTAATCATTCGACGCAGGAAGAAGTCATGCATAACCCACGTAGATCCGAAATGAAGTTGAAAACTGCAGTCATGCGCCGAAGGGTTGTTGCCAAGCGGGGTTTAGACATCGCATTTTTGATATGCGTGTCGACGGTCCTGCGAGCTGTGCGGCCAATCTTATCGATAGCCTGTTGTGAGGGTGCGTTGTAAGATCGCTTCTGTTTTGCCAAGTGCGTGGCTGGCTCGATAAGGTACATACCTTCTCTAGTTCGTCTCCGCTGAAATCACCAACTGCATTTGGGCTGCTGAAGGCAAGATGGTTAACGCTTATCAGGGGCATGATGAGGTGTCGTGACAAAATGTCCGCGGAGGCCTTGTGACCCACGAAGACAGTGTCCCACCGCCACTTGAAGGTATCACATTCCAATTCAAACGCCAGGTCCTATCACAAATCATGAATCAGCTGAACACGACTACATACCCACAGCAAGAACAAAATGCACCGCTATTTTGGATTCCACGGGCTCAAAGGATACGTCTGACACACCGCCCAGGGTATGCGCCCGGGATAAAAGGTCGAGGTTGCGTGTTCTCCATGCCTCTTCCGCGTCATCATCCAAAAGGGGAGAGCTGATTCTTCGGTTGCATTCACGCCAGCGCCTGGCGAATTGCTTGCTATTCAATACTAGAAAGATGAACAAGCTGACGATGTGTCTCAGTTCGTTAATTACCGGTGGCGGGGCATACTCACCCTCCGCCCAAATACACTTGGTATCTGTAATCATGAAACAGCTTGTCAAATCCACTGAGGAAGAGTAAAATTTCTGTGGCAGAATACGTCACACACGATCTGATGTCAATGGCTAATGTGGGTGTGGTAGAAAAGGCGAGGATGACGGACAAATAGGTATGGTTTGGCCGTCTGTGCGTCGACTTTCACCAACCACTCTTTCAATAGCAGAAGCTTAGAGTGTTCCTGTGTTGTCATGCCATGCGTCGGACGCGTTTGGTGGTACGAAGTGGGCGGCAAATACCTCACTGAAGTACTCCATTAGCAGTTCCTTTGAAGATGGGTGAGCTCAAGGTCAATAGGGGATCGGAGTTTGAAATGTCTCAATGCATTTCTCTGGCTACGAGGTGTCCGAGTACGACCCTGCGTTCGAATGGCCGGGCGACAGCGATGGCAGTGGAGTCTCTAAGTGCACAACATCGACGGCCTGGCCGCCATTGCGTCTATTAGTCCTCAAGAGCTCCATCCTTCATAAACACCTCCGAGTTGCTGTGCTCGACGCCTATGGGGAAGCTCAGTTCGGGCGCGATCATGCCCCTGTGGGTAGTGCGGTACCACGTATTCGATTGAAGGAGATGGAGGTCTCGAAGCTACATGCTACTGCTTATTGGGATAAAGGGAGACGGGAGTGGGCTGTGGTGGACATGGGCTCTAAGCATGGCACGTTCTTACAGTCTGGGCGCCAGCTTGACACGGAGCCTGTTCGTCTGTCTCCTCCCCGGGTAGCGAGCATACCACGGCCACTATGCCACCTTGACCGATTGATTATTGGCAGTACCACGTTTCTTTGTCACATACACGAGGACCGAACACCTTGTGTAGAATGCATGTCCAATGGCCAGGGTGACGTACCTCTCTTCACTGTCCCGAAAGGCAACGGTCACATCACTGGTGGCAAGAGGTCTTCTGAATCTGCAGGACTTGAGCAACAGCAGACGATGATTGTTGACAGGAGGGACCCGAAGAAAGCACTGACGACCCTCAAACGTGCTCTCCTTTCACGACATCACAGTGCTCATGAGCTTGCATCTGGTTCAAGCTTGCCACCGTCCGACATGCGGTCTGCTGCCACCACTTACGTCGATCGTTCGGCACGTCGGCGTGCGATGTACCCGGGTTCGCAGTATGATAGTCCTGGCGTCCAGAGCCCTAGGGGCAACTCACCGGGTATCTTGAATAAACCGACTCCTGAATTGGCGCAGCAGTTATCTGCCCCACATTCAATTCCCTCTTGTGTTGAAGTTCCGCGACGCCCTGGGCCCTTATCGGAGAGTAACATTGGCCGGCAACTGCTCCTGAAGCAAGGATGGCAGCCCGGACAGGCTCTTGGCTCGTCCGCAAGTGGGGACGGCGAGAGTGGCTCGGGACTGGTAGTGCCCTTGGAGGTGACCCCACTCCCACCCAGAGCAGGACTTGGGATGTCGCCGGACAAGACGGGGCCACCCCCACAATCCTTTCACCAGTGGAGAGAGGACGGCAAAGAGCGACGGTGGGAGAGTGTGCGAGCCACAGCAAATGATGGAGCAGGCTAATAGAAATGTCAGTATACTATTGGCTTCTTCCGTTTCGCTTGTCGGTTTACTGAACATTCGCCAGGGTCAGAGTGTGCCACTACCTGTCATGCTGTCGACTCTAATTCGCCCTTGCCCGTGGCGGGTCAATGGGTTCGTGATCCGTAGGAACCCTGGCATGTGGGATTCTTTAGCGGCAATGCATGATGAGCCGCTGATCGGTGATTGGCTGTCAGATATGATAGTGTACGATGATGTATATGTGGTACTACCGATGGCCCTGTAGCGTCTCACTGCTGTCCACTGTCCAAAAACATTTTAAAGCCAAGGCTAATTAGCAGGCCGCGTCGCGACGTGTCTGTTGTGGAGTGTTTTTATTAGTCACGTGGGTGGTTCGCGTTCCACCTCTACGCGACGAATTTCTTGTCCCCAGAGGGTTGTGCTCGCCCATTCGACCGTTCCGTTTCTGTTGTCTCTGTCGAGACCGGCGAACTCGCTCACAGTTTATTAGCAGCCACGGCTTGGCTTTCTATTGTTCTTTCTCTTCCCCACCACAATCCCTTCTCTGTACCTTTCTCGATCCCCCACTCCGCACCTCGTCGCTCCCAGAGTTTGGTATCTCTCTGTAGCATCTACACTTCATTTCTACCATGCCCAACAACATTATCCGAGTACATCCTTCCCCCCATCTCTGCTAATTCCTCGTCACTGACGCACGCCACAGCCGTCCCAGACCCGTACCCGCTTTGGCGCACGCAAGGCGAACGGCGACGAAAATGCCACCAGCAAGCACCTGCGCCAGGGATCAGGCATCGTTGGTGCCGGCGCGTCGCGCGCATCCGCCGTCCTCAGTGGACTCAAGGTTGGGCAACAGCGTCCCGCGCTTAATGAAGTGACCACAACCGCTGTCAATCGCAAGGTCAGTACAGGTAAATGCCACAGCACACGCATGACTGACGCGGCTGCCGCGCCCCATTCCAGGATGTTGCAGGGAAAACTACTGCCAAAGACGGATTGAAGGACGCCTCCCAAGAGCAGGGCCTCAAGCGTACCCGCTCAGCGTCACTTGCAGCTGCCACTGGCCCACAACGTGTTCCCTTGGGTCCAGGCAAAACACAGAGTGCAACCAATGTACCCCGTCAACCCGTTGCTCGTGCCCAGAAAGCATCGGTCTTCAAACGTATGTCGCGGCAGGAAACCGCTGTACCAGTTATCATCCCTACGGAGGATGACAAAGAGAACGACATGGATATTGAGGTTCCTCAAATCGTAGAGCCAGACGCTGACCCCGATCTCAGCATCATCAACGAGAGAGAAGTAGAAAACATGGTAGACGTCCAAGAAATAGAGGTCGAAGTGGCCGAAAACGCAGAGAACCCGACGGTAACCAACGCACCCCGTGTCTGGCCTGATGTCGACACGGACCGCGCAACGAGACATCACAAGGAAGTGACCAAAATCCAAGAGTCGTTCGAAGACGAGGTTGATATCTACGACACCACCATGGTATCGGAGTATGCCGACGATATCTTCCAGTACATGTCGGAGTTGGAGGCAAGTGTCCCTGATTTTCACCGAGCACAGAGATTGACCTGTCTCCAGGATGACATCATGCCCAACCCCGATTATATGGATGCGCAGGCAGAGGTCACCTGGTCAATGAGGCAAACGCTCGTCGACTGGCTCCTGCAAGTACACTTGAGATGGCACATGCTTCCTGAGACCCTCTGGATAGCTATCAACATCGTCGACCGCTTCCTCAGCAGGCGTCCCGTTGCCCTCGTTAAGCTCCAGCTCGTTGGTGTCACCGCCATGTTCGTTGCAGCCAAATACGAGGAAATCGTCGCACCATCGGTCGACGAGTTTGTCTACATGACCGAGAACGGATACACCAAGGAGGAGATCCTGAAGGGCGAGCGTGTCGTCCTGCAAACCCTCGACTTCAAAGTTTCGCAGTACTGCTCACCGTACAGCTGGATGCGTCGCATCAGCAAGGCAGACAACTACGACATTCAGACAAGAACCCTTGGCAAGTTCATCGCAGAGGTTGCTCTGCTTGACCACCGGTTTTTGAGATGCAAACCCAGTCTTATATCTGCGGTTGCAATGTACAGTGCAAGGAGAATGCTAGGCGGTGATTGGGTGGGTTGAACAATGTTGACCACACGTGGCCCGTGCGACTCACTTTCCTCCTTCGGCAGAATGATGCATTCGTGTTTTACTCTGGTTTCGTGGCCGAACACCTGGAGCCAGGTCACCAATGGATTTGTGAAAAGCTTCTTGAAGAGAATTCTACGCAGCTATACGTATGCCAAAAGTATGCGCACAAGAAATTTCTCAAGGCCTCGCTTTTCGCCATCGATTGGGCAAAGAACAACTGGCGATCAACAGGCCAGGACCACCTGATGCTCAAGAAATAAAAACCCGAGAATTCACGATACCCCCACATCGCAGTATCATTCAGTCTCATCATCTTTGTGCTTGCATACCGTCCTTGCATCATTGTCTTCACAATCTCAATTGTCTGATTACACACACTCGAGTCATGTCTTCATCTGCGTATGTGTCGCTTTGCCTTGCTATTTCACCCCCATGCATTCCTCCTCTGGACACTCTAATCTGTCGCCACGTGTTTCCCGTCAGCCGCATTACTGGCCTCGCGTCACCGTTCGCTATGGTCGAACCACGTATTTGTTACCCACACAACTACGCCTATGCCCTTCATTACACTTCTACCCGCATCTCTGGCATTTGCCTACAATTACTCATGTATGCCATGCACTCTCAATCATCTTCCTCTTCTCTCGTCTTTTGTCGTTTTGTTCCCTTTGTCTTTTCGTGGTGTTTATTGTTCCCGTCATCTATTACTTTGCAATTTACATTCAGCTGGCCGCTTCGTGGTCAGTTTTCTATTTCGTTGGGCTCAGTTTTCAAGGTCCCCCTCCCCCCCTACCCCTTTCAGAGCAACTTTCGGCTGGCGGGAACGATTTTTGTTTCTCATTTTTGTTCCGGCGCGTTCCCGTCCCTCCTCTTTAGTTCTTGAAGCTAGAGTCTTGGCACCAGTGTATATACTGTGACTTTAGCCGCGCCGGGCGCTCAAACTGACCTCAAATCAAACAACCAATTATTTATGCGCAATTGCGAAATTACTACTATGGAAGTGTGAAGCACGTGGTGCCGGCTAAACTACTATCAGTTGGCGCCGGTGACAGCACCGAGACCGTTTTTCACGTGAGACCGACACGCTAAAATAAGGCCCGCCTGCTTTGAGGTGGAATAGCTTTGCAACCTGCGATTCAAGAGCTACCAAACAGTCATGGCATCACTCTCATTCAAGGGTCATACGGTCGTCGTCACCGGTGCAGGTGGTGGACTGGGCAGAACGTAAGTGCGGAGTGGATAATGATGTTGGCTGTGGTATGATCTAACCTTACCTGATCGATCAAGTTATTCGCTCTTGTTTGCTTCTCGTGGTGCCAATGTTGTCGTTAACGACTTCAATGCTGCTGCTGCGCAGAAAGTAGTCGACGAGATCAAACAAGGTGTGTGGCATTCTATCCTGGTTGACTGTGGGTTATGACGTGTCGGCAGCCGGAGGCACCGCGGTCGTGAACGCATCCTCGGCAACGGACGGTGCTGCTGTCATCCAGACCGCAATCAACTCATTCGGGCGAGTTACTATCCTCATCAACAATGCAGGTATTCTGCGGGACAAAGGGTCAGTGTTTTGTAGCACTACGAGTGTGATCATATTTGGGGGAACTTTATTATTATTATCATTTAGGTTCAAGAATATGTCTGATGCGGAATGGGACCAAGTCATCGCTGTCCATTTGAAGGGAGCATTTGCGTGCACGAAAGCTGCATGGCCTCATTTCCGGAACCAGAAGTTCGGTCGGATCGTGAACATCACCAGTGCTGCTGGCATCTATGGTTTGTCTTGGGGAAAATCTACATACAAGTTAAGAATCGCTCATGCGTATCTACTAGGTAACTTTGGTCAGGCTAACTATAGTGCTGCGAAGATGGGGTTGATCTCGTTCACGAAATCTCTTGCAAGAGAAGGCGTGAAGTATGGTATTGGTGCTATCGCTGTCGCTCCGGTATGGGCTGTCACTGTTCTCTACCCTCCCTTTTCGGGGGGAAAGAGTCTGGTCTAATAACAAAAAATGGTGCGTTTAGGTTGCTGCGTCGCAAATGACGGAGACGATCATGCCTCCGGATATGCTCGCGAATTTGAAGGTATTTGTTTCTACAGTCACCCGGAAAGACCCCAGTCCCATTTTCAAACTTTTTTCATGGCACAGCCTGAATTCGTAGCACCGTTTGTAGCTGCTGTTTGCCATCCCGACGGTCCGAACGCCTCTGGACGCGTGTTTGAGGTTGGAGCAGGCTTCGTCGCCGAGATCCGATGGGGGCGAAGCAAGGGAGCGATCTGGAAGACAGATGAAACGTTCACTCCGTCCGCTGTAAATGCCATTCCTTACCTTCTGCTACCGTGGTCACGACTGAGAAATTTTCAAAGGTTAAACTCAAGTGGTCAGAGGTCGCTGACTTCTCAGATCCTAGGCAGTAAGTACGTATTCTTCTCGTACTTTCTTACTTCTTAAATGCTTTGCGCGCGCAGTCCACAGTCAATGGCTGATAGTGAGAAGCAGGTAAGTTGCAGAGTGTGGCTGCAATGCGAAACGGAGATTATATTCTGTGACGTCACAGCTCGAGGTTGCAGCCAAGCTACCACCCAATGCTCAAGCAACACCTCCGGTCCGTTTTGATGGAAAGACTGTCATCATCACGGGTGCAGGTGCCGGTCTCGGACGTGCGTATGCACTTATGTATGGGCGTCTCGGAGCGAATGTCGTCGTGAACGACGTTAACGAGCAGGGAGCAACTGGAGTCTGCAAGGAAGTTGAAGCTGGTACGTAACAGAGATTCTTTGCGGGGAACCAACAAAAAATTCAACATGGGGTAGCTGGCGGAAAGGCAGTGCCTGTCGTTTGTTCGGCAGAAGAGGGGGAGAAGATTGTCAAGGCGGCACTGGACGCGTTCGGTGGCGTGCATGTCCTGATTGCCAATGCTGGCGTACTCCGAGATCGATCGTTTGCAGCTATGACAGAGCAAGAGTGGGACACGGTGATCGCCGTCCATCTTCGTGGTACATACAAGGTCTGCTTCCAGCTATACAGGATGTTACACGTGGCTGATTACACAGTTGTGCAGTGCGCAAAGGCCGTGTGGCCGGTATTCCAGAAGCAGAAATACGGTCGCATAGTTACGACGGCCTCGCAGGTTGGTATATGTGAGCCTTCATCAGTTCTGCACGCTCTTTTTTCGCCTGACTTTGAAATACCAGATGGTAACTTTGGGCAGACCAATGTAAAGCTACTATTTTTTTTCCCGTGATACGAGGCTCATACACGGGGGTGACGTAGTATTCGTCTGCAAAAGCCGCCGTTATCGGCCTTACCAAGACTCTTGGTTTCGAGGGTCGAAAATACAACATTCTTTGTAATGTCATCGCTCCTTCCGCCGGTACCGCGATGACCATGACAATCTGGTGTGTCGATTCCATACTAGTCTTTTTTTCTTGACACTGAAATATTCTAGGCCGAAAGAGATGGTTGATGCTTACAAGGTTCGCAAGTCTCTTTCATTTACCCCATTCGTTGCTCTCAACACATCTCTTTCCCTCTAGCCGGACTACATAGCCCCTGTTGTAGGTTTCTTAACGAGCGAGGATAACACCGACACCACCGGTCGGCTGTTCGAAATTTCTGGTGGCTGGGCAGCAGAGACACGTTGGCAACGAACGGGCGGCCATGGCTTCCCGATAAACGTGGAGTTGACTCCTGAAGAAGTCATAGCGAAGTGGGAATCCTTTACGACATTTGGTGCGTTGTAATTGCTGCTTCTGAGTGTTTCTTTTCTATCTAGTGACTCTTTCTCTTTTTCGTAGATGATGGCAGGGCTACGTTCCCGGCGACATCGGCTGAGAGCTTGCAGCAGATCATCGACAACTTTGAGAATAAGGCGGGATCGGTAGTTGAGGGTGCCGTAGAAGCGGTTAAAGAAGCTGGGAGAGCACTTAAAGCGAAGTTGTAAAAGACTGATTCGCGGATTGCTAAATCGTTATATCGACTCCTGTGAGAGTATAATGTAGCTATATGACTTGCGGAAGCCTAGTGGAGAGTGTCAATGGTCATTCGATTCTTAATCAAAGTCTATCCGAGCGCCGAGCATGTGATTTCACAGAGCTCGGTTATATCGACAGCAGGGCAGTCTGTCTTCGCTGTAAACCTCTACGATGACATTGCCCGCCGTCTTTGCAGACCCGGAGGATTCACGGCTGGTCGCCGAAGCAAAGAAGGAGGTGCCTCCAGACGAGGAATTCGAATACACTGAACGCGACGTCATCCTGTACAATCTCGGTATAGGAGCGACGGAACGAGACCTCCAGTGGTCGTATGAGGGCCACAGTGACTTTGTAGCACTCCCAACGTTTGGCGTGGTTCCACAGTTTCCCGCAAGCTCAAGTATTTCGTTTGGATGGCTTCCAAACTTTAACCCTGTGAGGCACCATTCCCTTGAATCGCCAACTTCCAGTTATTTAACTGTTTAAACTTGACACCATGGACGGTTATGGTTAGGCGAAGCTCCTCCATGGAGAGCAGTACTTGGCTATCAAGGGACCTATACCTACTTCGGGAACGCTCATAAACGAAACAAGGTCTAGCCACGCGAATAGTGTCATCCTAGTGTTGACAACTGACTGCTACATATTGTATTGTTTAGGCTTCTGGAAGTTTTAGACAAAGGGAAGGCTGCATCAATCACTAGCATTGTTCATACCAAGGACAAAGACACTGGAAGACTTCTCTTCGAGAACCAGGTGACCGTCTTTATCCGAGGTGCTGGAGGGTTCGGTGGCAAACGCGTGGGGTCAGGTGAGGACTTATCATGCCTGACGTCCGATCTTTTCCCAAGCCCCATGACCGTTGGTCGCCGTATCTACAGATAGAGGTCCTGCCACGGCTGCAAATGTGCCACCTACCCGCAAGCCGGATGCTGTGGTGGAAGAAAAGACGCTACCTAACCAAGCTGCACTCTATCGGTAAGCCATGTTCCTCTATATATTGTAGCTTGGTGCTTTCATACCTGTCTTGGCATCATGCGATTGCGTCACTATTGGAGGAATGGCTAAGGAACTTTTCAATACAGGTTAAGTGGCGATTACAACCCTTTGCACGTGAGTTTTCCTTCCCAGAATTCCAGAAAAGCTTTTGGGAAACTTCTGATGAACAACCTCATTTGGATTCGGATGCTAACAGATAGATCCCGATTTTGCTGCCGTTGGCGGCTTTGATAAACCCATCCTTCATGGTAGGTGGCCCTATCTCAGATATCAATGTCAAACTTGTGTCTCTCCTTGTCCTGAACTGCTGTCTGTCTTTGCTGTGTTTGATAAGGACTATGCTTCATGGGATTTGCTGGAAAACACGTGCTGCACACGTTCGGAGCATTCAATGACATCAAAGTACGGTCAGTATACCTTTTTTTCTCCACTAGACTCCCCACAAGGATGACACGTGTCCCTCTTTTCCCCTCTCTTCTACTATGCATAGCTTTGCAGGAGTGGTCTTTCCGGGTGAAACCCTCGTCACTGAAATGTGGAAAGAAGGTTCCAAAGTCATCTTCAGTACGTCATTTCGTGCGTCAGTAACCAGGTTCTCCAGGGGCTTACTTTACGACGTATTTCCAATTTAGCAACTAAGGTGAAGGAACGAGGAACTATCGTCCTTGCAACAGCAGCAGCGACACTTGTCAATGGAGATGCCAAGGCCAGACTATAAAAAATTTCTTCTCACCAATTACCATAAATATTCTTATAGGCCTCGATGTTCGAGCGAGTCTGGAGGTCGTGACCTGGCCAAACGTGCTGTATATAATCGTGTATACCGCCACAGCCTTCTAGTTATAACATGAAAATTAACTTGTCTACCATACTAGTTCTGACCATGTCACAAGCTCCACTCCACTCATCCTCTTGGCACTCGGAAATTATTGCGGCGTTGAACGCTTAGACAAGTAAATATTTGGATATCTTATATCGTCATAGACATGTGGCATCAAAAAAATAATGGAAAACCTGTAGATGATACACGAAGGAAGGGAGAATAGTCATGTATAAGAGTCGTGGACTTCATTCCAGAGTGAATACTGCAACTGGACTTATTAGAATCATAAACATTCTCCAAATATTGGTTTGGATGTTTAGCAGCTTAAAATCGGCGAGGTACCTAAATCATGACATAAATGAATCAACATTTCTGAGCATGTTCAATTGACGTACCAGGGTAATACCAGAATGTTACGCAAAGGATGAGATATAGCGCTGTCCGTTCACCCGTGAGCGGCATAGATGATCCACAAGAAAGGAGCGAGGACTTACACATGAGGAGCATGCCCTCCAGCCAATTCGACCTGCCATCTTGAATGACGTAGTTGACGGTGAGGACTGCGAAGTTCTGCGTCAAAGTGGTGCGACTGGTCAGAGGGGTCGACTTACCAGCAAGGAACATGACTATAGATTCCAGCGGGTCGAACATGAGGGTTAACGGCTTTCCAAGAATCCATCCCAGCGTGACAATGAAGCTGTCAAACTGGTGAACACGGGAAACACAACAAAACTACAGGAAGCACATACGGAATGACAAACAAGGCGATTTGCTATATATAAAAATTGTGAGCACAAACTACAAATACACCAGAGTGGGAGTGCGTACAATGCTCGATCCGACGGCCACGCCCAAGCTCAAGGTTAGCTTGTCTTTGACCGACACTGTAACCGCGGTAACATGCTCCGCAGCATTGCCAACGATAGGAAGTAGTATCACGCCAACAAATTCTGTGCTAATAGCGCCTCCCGAAGTTAAACCGTTGATGGAATCCACCAAGAATTCCGCAGTGACAGCAACGAGCTGTGTATTGATGCTACTATCGGTGATCAAATCGGAAAATGGAGCTGTGCAAACTTACCACCGTGACAGCAACAAGGAGGCCCAAGGACACTGGCACTGACATCTGAGGCTTTTCTTCCTCTTCGGAGGATCCGCTCTCGACATCATGGGTAACGTCGGGATGACTCATGGAATTTTCATCGCCGTGGTCAATCTGAACGCTCTCCTGACGGGGAGAGGAAACCATCGGAAGGTCTGTCATGCCCACGTCGTTTGCAGCTCGTCGTCTGTGACGCAGTCTGTGACCCAATTTAAACGGATTCTCCCCCGAATACTTCCTTGATGCCTCGAATGCATCATCACTGTAAAGGTTCTTATGGGAAAAGAGCTGGAACAGGAGATATGAACAGTAGACTAAAGAGTGAGGAATTAGTTTTGCTAGCTTAAATTGACGAAGAGAAGTTGCCTCACTGAAGAGCAGGATAATGGCGACCTTGGACAAAAGTTAAACTTAATGTTATCCACTTGTAAATTACTCACTCCGTGACTAGTCTTCAAGATTCGGTCGTCTAAATCACTTTCACTGACTGAGGTGGAGCCCTGCAAAGCCATATGGAAAGCCCCAGGTAACAGGACGGCAATGACGCTGACGGTTAGAAGGGTAGAGTTCAGTTGGGCCGCAACTGTGAGACCGTCAGAATGGATAGTTTTCACGGATGGGAGGAGGCCGCAAACCATGTCCGAATCCTTGCTCCGAGAACCGTAGACCACCTGCGAAGAAACACATGCCCAGGACGAGTACTAAAAATCCATCATAAGTACGTTGTTCACGACTTGTGCTAAGACGTACACAAATTACTCAGGATGGATCCCACCACTAACTGAAGCATCAGCCTGGACATTCAATCAGTCAACGATATAGCACTCACGGGACGACTGAACAATCTGCAATTCGCATTTCGTCAACGCAATTATCTGATCGGCGATTGAGAATAGCAAATTCGGGAATGATGACCAAAACGCACCGAAACAATGAGTTCAACACTGGAAAGCAGAGGAAGTGAATGACCGCTTGCATGTAAAAGGCACGACTTACGCATTTCCCTGGACAGGTACATCAGTCGGTGATCCACAAGTAAGCCGAGCACACACACCAAAGTTGCATTCATAAGCCCTGCAAGCGTTTGCCCGACACGCATCGATAGCTCATCGGTAGCAAAGGCAAGGAGCTTTATACCTTGTCAAAAAAGTTATCTAGTAATGTTTAAATAATATACCTTGGCAAGCGGAATTATAGCCAGGAATGAGACTGTTACTTAGATTAGAAGAGTGCGACAAGAACAGAACAGGGGCGACGTACAAACGAATATAAGAGTATGTTGGTCGGGAAGAGCAAAGTTCATCGCCCACTGCATCCCCGCCAGTCAGAGCAGAAAGCCGGTACCAACGGACCTACATACCGATATCGGGATACAGACTAAGAGGACATTTAACCCTAGGGTACAGATATATCATAATCATTACAGTGAGTTGCCAGAGGAACTTACAAGATGCTAGGATAATGGCCCGCAAGCTTTGCCAGGCAGAAGGGGGAGAAGAAAGTTTCCTCTCTGGTTGCAAAAGCGTCGTAAAGTGGCGCTTCAGCGATTGCCGGCTTAAGACGCGGTTGGCGGGCCTACTCTGTGCGACGGGATTTGTGGAACTCCGGCGAGGTTGCGGCGTTTCGTCGGACTGCAGCAGTCGTGAGTCAGACGGCGCCCGCCCCAAGTTCGAGTCCGGGTCCGACACTGTTGATTTCGCCTCGTCCATGAATGATTGCGGATGGAGCCTTCTCCTGTCACGTACTGGCAAATTATACGTTCGATAGCACAGGTTCTAGGGGGGTGCTGCGCAGAGGATGTTTTATCAGTGGATACTGCCTGAACGAAGGTTGGAAGACAGCTGTGTAGTTTGGCGGGTTGTAAGAGGACAGGCCGTGTTCCAATTTTTGTTCATGTATATATGTACATTACTATCGTACGTTTACGTAATGGTGGTTTCAGTGTCGATCACGGCAACTTTCCACGCCGTCGCCTCCAATCTTGCACTCGCCAACCCACCACCGACTCATGGACCCACCACCGTTGTGTGACAATCAAAGCGGTACAATAATTGAATGACGGAGGGCGCGACCCGGAGGGCCCACTGGTCAAGCAGTGCTCTGCGAGCGGAGATTCTCGGCTGTGGGAGAAGACACCCGTGTTCTAACAGAACATTCCATACACATGTACCATGCAACAATTGATCGCACTGCCTCAGCTCGTGCTCCAATGCGGCAAGCACATATCAGCCTTGTACCACTCGATAATACACATAACTTTGAGGCGCGCCTCGGCTCGGATAGTCCTCTGATTTGTGCAAGGCACATCTTGTCAATTGATGGACTGAATTTTTGACTTTACCTCGACCTTGCTCTGCCAAAAGCTATCCATAACGCGTCCGGAGACACCGCAGTTTCGCCGGCCCGAATTGACTGCGCCCTCCCTCTCAGTATGCACTTACTTTTACCCCCTAATCAGTAATGAGTACAGCACAACTCATTAGCCGCAACCCTACTATTGTGTATTACATCATGGAGGCCTTCTCGGAAAGCTTCGCAGCGACGCGCCATGACTGGCTACTCTGCGGGGCTTAGTCCCCCACCCGCAGGTAAACAAAGGTGACGAGAAATAAATTTAACAATGCGCGTGTACTGTAGATGTGCTCCACGAAGAGCGGTGTTGACTGCTACCTGCAGAGGTTGGTGACGGGATCCATCGGTTCTGGAACCTTGGCACAGGTAGTTGTTGCGGCGCTCGCTCGATCCAATGGTGGTTCTCCCATGCCTCGACACAACACCTCCTATAACGTCTCGAGTTCCGAACTCCACATCCCCAGGTAAGAGGGTAGTGCCGATTTATTCACCATTCCGCAGCGGCGTGCACCGTTCATATCAGCCTTGCTGCCTGCCCACGCGCCAAGGGAACAAATTTGGCGTCAGCACATTGTGTTTCGACCTACTAATCCCTGCCCCCCTCGACTGAACCACATGGCAGATCCTGAAGATAGAAAATGGCGTTTCGAGCGGTCTGTATTCACTGAATGTAACCGTCACCTGGAAGTGTGAACAACTTTTCCATGCAAAGCTTGGCAATGATCACTCCGGGACGGAAGCAGAAACAGGCACTTATTTGTACCCGATCGTAAGCGTGATGTCATATAGTGTGTGTGTTGCTTTCCGCTCGGTGGGTGGGTGTCTGCAGCATGTTACCGACGGCTGCTTAAAGAATTTCCCTTAACTTGCGGGCCGGTGTTAGGTACGTATGCTGGGACGTCTGTGCATCACCGCCACTTTTGAATGTGAGGCTTTCTATGCTCTGCCTATAGAGTATACAGAAGACGGTTCATGGTCAACACTGCGTTCGTCATGACCGCCTTGCGCTTAGCAGTCACCCGATACGAGAAAAATCTCGAATAGTGACCTTGTGGAAGGATATGTTGACACGCTTCTGGTAAGTTATATATGTACATACCTCGAGCCCCGTGTCGGGCTCGGTGCAGCTCTTCACATGAAGCTCCGCTTCATAATCCGGAAGCCAGGCCACGGTATATCATAGACGAACCTTATATTTGCACCCAAGCTGTGGCTTGGCGTACGCGAAGAGCCATAAAGCTTAAATCCCAGTCATCTCAATGGATGAACAGTTAGTTTGTCGACGTTACTTTTGAAAGTCTAATAGGGAGTGAGAACTCTTGACAAGCTGCGTTTTCCGTGGTCGGGACATGTCCTGTGAACCTCTGGTTGACACTGCAATGAAAACCCCCGCTGCCGGCATTCCCACAAGACTTGGTGATTCATGCCCGCTGGCCGGACATCATGCTTCTGCCCACAGAGATTCCAATCGAAGAAACTGCTGTAAATATTAAAAACATAGTTGGAGAGTTATCAGCCTATCCATTACCTGCGATATTCCAGTATATATTCGCATCAAGCGGTGTGAAGTATCTAACCCGTCTTCGGATGAGGGGCACGAGGTTTGGCCCTACAAGGCGATAGCTACTTTATGACATCCGCGGAACTATTGAGTCACGCAGGACTGGAGCTGCCCCTCTAAGCCATCTCACGCCCCCAGACACCTAGCAACAGCTAACACTGATCATACATCCGATGTTCCTGTAACTTTCACACGAAGACCACACTTCAAATGAAATGGTGGAGTTGTAGTGGCCTTTTTCTCACTGCTCAATACTGCAAGCACACAGAGTTGGTAATTCACGGGCTCGGCGACCATGGCATCGTTTCCGGAACGTAAGTGTGGAGAGCGCTCACTGTCAAACTTGCCTAGATACCTGAATGTACGAAGAAAGTCGGCAGTTCCGAAAACGGAATAAGACATACAACCAGGCTGCTTCCCAACCACTGCTGGACCCCCTCACCGTGGATGGAAAGGGCCTGGCATACAACAGGCCTTGTTGGGAGAGAGGTTCCTGCAAATTTTCTTTCTCAAGGAGATCACATCACACCTTGACGCAGTTGGATGCGCTCACCTACTGTGCCCGAAAACCCTGAGCTGAAGGTACAGAATGTGGCAACGAGGATATGGAGACCAGAACTTGTACATGAACAACCGGAATTGGCGAATAGATGAATCCTACGGGAAATACAAACGGGCAAGGTGAAAGGGTGCGTGCCGAAGCGCATCTGGGTGAAGCTCGCGGGGCCAGCCCTTGCGGATAAACAAAACTCGAAAACTGGCCCTCGGGTAACCTCACATTGCGGGAGAACATGGTGACGGGTTGCAACCCTGTTGCAGACCTAGCCCCACGAAAGACCGCGAGGAGCTGCAATACTGGCTCCGCGGGCGTTAGTGACCCCTCTCAGAGCGCAGGGGGTGTCCTGGCCTAGTTTGTAATGGTCGCCCTCTGAATCAATGCGTTTCTGGTTGAAACGGATTTTCAGTGGTACTTACCTGCTGGAGAACTATTGCGAAGGTTATCAAAAGTTTCTTCGGCTGTCTGCTCGGTTTTTACATTGACCTCGAAACTACGCTACCTTTTCACCTATATGTATTTACCCATAGTCGCACGCGGACGTGAAACTGATTGAGGATTCGCCAATGCAGCCTTGCTCAGTTCGGACGAGTGTGCAGGGGTCCACTTAACGCCGAGAGGGACCCTGTACAACGTTGTCCGTAGTGCCGCAACCAGTAGGTTTCATAAGTATGTGTGAACAACGGACGTACGAGGTAAATGCCAAAGAGGAAAATCCATTCTGTGACGGCTGTACGGACCGGCAGCAGTAAGTACACCGCTCATGCCTGGGTGTCGGCGCCGTGGAGTTGTTTAAGTAGGAGATCATGGTCCGTCCGGTCGTACGTGACAAGAGGGAGTCGTCGTTTTACGCATGATCTTTTGTAGGGCTTCTGGCTGCGATCAGCCGCATCACATCGTGGTTTGAGACCTCGTCAAGCGTAAGGTCGTGTGAAATATTTGATGATGACGAAAAGGGCACTGGATTACCAAGGTCTCAACTTGGCCCTGCGTCTTGAGAGTCCCACATTCTAACTCTCGGTTTTCCCTGATGGCATGAGCATCACAGACCTCTGTGAGGGCACAATGGCGCACAGATAATAATCGGTGTATAAAACCACAAGGGGGGTTGATATGAACGTATGAACGTGCTTTTTAGCAGCTCGACCATCAAACCGGAAAAAAAAACATGATCGTGTTAACCAAATCGTCTGGAGGAGACTGTTGCGGCACAGATCTATGAGGTTGTCTCTTAAAGGGCATCACTTCGGAGATGAGTTAGACGGTGGACGCATTACCACCTTCGTATGTACCGATTTGGGTTTAGTTTGAAATTGTTTGGCCAGCTACTCTGAGCGCACATGTAGCTCCATAGGAGTTTATTACTGTACACTAGATTCTAGGCTTCCACTCACCACCCTATTGTTGTGAAGTGACGTACACTGATCAGCAGATCAAAACATCTTCAACTCAAGGCTACGAGAGGGAATTAAATCCATAAACCTCAACTCTTTATAATTTATCTGCTGGTCAAGGTCTACGACTAGCACAATTCTACACGGATAATTACATATATCCTAATAGCAAGGCAACTAAAAACACAGTGGATAGCGTATATGTGCAGGAGGGGCTGTCACTAGGACTAAGCTCCAGCAATCATAACAGTAAATATATTCAGGAATGAAAGAAGAAGAAAAACCCATTGTTTCACCCTTGGTACGCAAAGGAGACAGCACCATAAAGACCATCTTCACGTCCTGACATTCCACATCCATGTAGCACCTAAGAATATCGCTCATCAATCTCAACCATTCACGGTAACAGTCAGATGGAAACGTACCTCCATCTTACGAGCATGCCAGCCTACTCCACTACTGACATTGCCATTGGCGTCCGCCAAGCGATTCATTTCCATACGGAAAGGGTGATCGCGGGGCAGGCCGCGTATGAGTTCGCCTCCGACCCAGCCACTAGCAGTGTCGACATACCAAGCCCCTACCACCCTTGCTGCGAATACTACGCCAAGTGCCGGCACCGGCACCTAGGCCGACCAGTGCTGGCATAGACAGTTCTATCACCCGTACGCGGGTAGGCGGTTGCGTCGTGACTGGCGTAAGAATCGAAATAAGCGGAGGCGTACACAGCGGCGAAATGATTTTCGAGTGTAACGCAAGTGAAGTCTGTCGTGCAGTACCCCTGGGTATCTCGATGCCCCCGCCAGTCCTACTCCACTCCAGGTCTGGTGATGTGGATACCAACGTTAAAATTTCTACGTTTTGGGCTTTGCTTGTGATAAATTTAGCGATGTCCTCCAATTGTAGGTCGGGAATATAAGAAAGCCCGAAAGATCTGAGCTTAGGCTGTGGTCCCCATTTGCTCAACGACTCGCCGGTCACCGGAGAGCTAGATAGATCCAAATAGATGAGTTCACCGCTGGTAAAGCAAGGCGCAAGTGTGAATAGTTCCTCGAGATCGCTGGTGGAAAGGGGAGAGGGGAATGTCTGGTCTCCGTAAAGCGTCAATTCTTGAATTTGGGCTGCGGCAGGTGCTTGTATCAAGAACGTCTTGATGCTCTCTCCGGTGAGGCGGATGCATCGAGCAAGTGACAAGGAACGAAGCCTGACGGACGTGTTTCCAAGTGCAGTAAGCAAGTCAGGCGTTACTCGCGTGGCAGAAAGATCCAAGTGAGTGAGCGAGGGGAAAGCGAGCACGAACGAGTTGAGGACGGGTGGCTGGATTGACTTGACACCCCGAAGACTCAGGCGTCGCAGGACGGGGAACGTCAACGGACCATCCTCTTCAAAACGTACCGCGCGGCGGGAGCGCCTTTCATCCCTGCGATCCTCGTCGCTTGTGTTATTGGGCACCAGTGACAAATGGGTGTCGACAAACTCTGTGAGAGCGCTCACGAACACAACACTGACGCAGCCCGTGAAATCTACAGCTTCAAGTTCGCTGCAGTCACGCCTTCTTTCATGGTCCTCCTCGTCGGTATTGTTAGGGTCCACTGCAATTAGTCCACGCCCACGAGAGGGGCGACCTGGAACACGAGAAGAGGAGCCACGGAAGAAAAGTTCGTTCAGAACAGGCAAAGTCAATGCACCGTCCATATACTCGGTCGCGCCAAATGCAGTAAGGTTGGGCATTTCCTGGGAAATAAGGTTAAGCACAGGCGCCGAAATAAACGTGGAATACGGCAAAGACGTACCTTGAGAATTGCCTCCACACGCTGACCAGTGACAAAACGGCTGTTCACTCCTTCCTCTACGGAACGGCGCATGCCGATGGTCCGAAAATGATTAAAGTCAATATGCTGTACAAACCTCCCGGGTCGAGGGTCATGCACCCTCGGAACTACAGAAGTCGGATGTCAGGACGCGTCTAGAATGTGATCGGAGGAAAATAACCGGACCGTATAGGCCGAACTCATTACGGTCAGCTATGTCTTGCACGGCATCGCTTATGGACCGCATCAGTTTCCAGCGAGCTGGACTCTTGCTTTTCGCCCTCAGGCGCCTCGGACTCGGATCACGGGAAGCTGGGGGAGTAAGGATGTCCGGAGGAACTGATCCATCCGGACCTGCAAGAGTCTGGAGGATACACTCCTTCCATTTCTTGAGGGCCTCTTCGTCTGAGGAGGTTCCTGCCATTGCAGTCGTTGCTACGGCTGCTTCGGCGAAGGCCTGGATCGACTGTTCAACAGCAATAGCAGTCCGTTCGGCATTTAATTCGTCTTCTCCTCCGGTTATTTCGTCCACTAGGGCGAGCCAGCTGCGAGGCAGCCGAACCTCTATCCTCCGCCATAACCATGGTTTGGCAGCATCGTACCAGGCGTGATTGACGAGACATAAATTAGCGAGGGCCTTGCGCACTAGGGGCTCCGGCCAGTGACTGGGGGCCATCGATGAAGGTAGAGCGGTGGGTATGCCATAGTCACCTAACGCTACAGGATCTAACGAGCTCGGAGAAGCAGGTATACCTGCGGCATAGATATGGGAGCATATTATGCACAGTAATTCTGAAGGGCACCGCGAGATGGCAGACATGGTGTAAAAAGGAAACGGATGCCACGGAATGGGGGAATGTGCAAGGAAGTCGGAGCCTCTTTTATAATCTTACGGTCGGTGCTTAGCCAGGCTTAGCCCTGACATCACTTAGCCGGCGCGGGTATGTGGATTATGTAATCTGGGGGGCGACCTTATTTGTGGGGGGAAGGTTGTCTCGATCGTCTAGCGCTCTTCATTAATACCTCGTGCCTGCATAGATCCGGGTAATTTTAGGACCAAGGAAAGCCACCTCAGAGGGAAAACAAATGTGCCCATGAGCTTCTGCGTTGTCGAAATTGTCTGTGACAGCACACGGCCAAAGTCTGAATTTGAGTTATGACCGGTTTTTTGATATATCAGTGACACAGCGAACCCCGTGACTTTTAAGTAGGTAAAAACTCACAGCAACAACCTGCCTGTATCACCAGGTGTCACCGTTCCGTTCGTTTACGTTGCAGGCGTTCCTATTCCGAAACTCTCAAAATTTACCCATATAGTTACTTAAATCCGAAAAAAGAACGTGTCTGGTTTATTTGAAGCCCCTTCCGCCATTAGGGTGTACGTGCCCCCTGAGGCGACACACGTTCAAAGAACTAAGTGTGTCAGGTGAGGATATGTTCGTAATGACACTGTTAAGTAACTGACACTATTACAAGGTACTTTCATAACGGTGTGTTCCTAAGCAATGCATGCGTTGCGTAACAACTCGGTGGCCATCTTCATAGAGTCGCCATATGACGCCTCTTCGCGCAATTGCCGCCTTGCTTTTCACCACGAATTTCCCCATGGGGCTAGAATTTCCACCACCCCAGAATACTCGGTGTTGAGAAGCTAGAAAGATCGGTTTATGGTTTTGAAATGCAGCGGGAGAAGTGGGAGTTATATGTTGCACATGGATTCGGTCACAATCTCGCCATCGAGAGGCGCAGTCCGAGGGCAACGTGGCGCAACTCGAGGGGACCGAGAGAAATTCAAAAGCGGCAGACCGCCCTATCGATTCTGTTGCTACGAGATTCCTGGAAAAAGTATCTTAATCATCCACGATAGGCAGATTGCCGTGGAAGTTTGGCGTTGTGGCGGCTTTACAAGTCATATCAAATTTTGATCTACGTATACTGTTGGACGTCACGGTAGATTGCGGGATCTTGTGCTTCGCCTACTGACCAATTATGGTTATGGTATGTCGGGGGATGCTGCTGGCAATGGAAACCGTTCCTAGGCTAGTCTATAGCATTATGAAGTGTGGTGGGCTTCGTAGGTTAATCATACAACAATTTTGACTTCAGCGCTGGTCATCGCACGCTCACTCTCACACCAGCTTCTGCATTTGCGGGACTTCTAGGGTTGGTGACAGCCATACATGTGGAAGAAAACAATACGATGGCCCGGATTTGGATTTCCCGTGAGCAGCAGGGTTCGTCTGTTCTGAACTAGCCCCTTTTCGATAGGAATAGTGCTTCGTCCTTGCATCAGGCCTACCCGGTCGAGCATCGATAGTACTAACTCCTTCTAACCCCTCGGGGATGTTCATAAAACAAATGCACATTGGTTATTGAGAATACACAACGTGTCCATCTGCGGGAGGTGCTCAGGGAGTGACGTAGAAGTCGTAGTGACGCAACATCCATATCAAAGACACAGCTTCACAGAAGTAGAAATCAGAAGGGTTGTGAGACCGAGAGTGTAATGAACTCAACTGGACACGATCACCGGACTCAGGGCTGCGGAGTTGAGCCTAGCAGTTCGAAATATCAAAATTTCAGAGGAAAAGTGACCGAAAGCAATAAGATAAGTGAAGAGAGCCATGTCATAGATCCTACAGTAGATGGGGTAAGAACTTGAGAGACGTGTCTGGGTTGGTACGCACCTTTTGTCGTGGATATGGTATGCGGCGTACCCGCGGACAATCGCAGCTGTCAGAGTCCAGACTGCGAAGGTCCTCGCTTGCAGAGCGGTGACTTTTCGAGAAGCAGTATGTAAGCGATATCTTGGACAGAAAGGGAAAGAAAACTCACCATGATTAGGTGCGACTCGTGTGTAGAGCTTGCGCGTCAACTTCAACGTGGCGAAGTTTTGTATGGTGTTGAAGACCGCCATGGCAACCACCAGCAATTGCCATTTCGGCAGAAGTCCCTCGTCCTTTGGTAGAACTACTGGCCGTTATCAGATTGATAGGCTTGGCAGGATTTTCGACCTACGTTCGAAGACAGCCTCGGTGTCGAATGCCATTATTGTCGTTGTGAACAAGTGCCCGTGTGGATCGCAACCAGGCCCAACATTCTAAGGCACGTGGGTGTAACGTAATAGTTTCCTAAAGTAGATTTTTCCCAGTTTTACTTGTGGCCGTTTTGCCAGTTGCTACCTTCTGAAGCAGAGTGGGACCCGGAAACCCATGCAGGTGTCTCATGCCGGATTCTTCGCCCATTATATTTCCCGGAGCATCTCGCTCAAATTCGTTGGCAAGCACGGTCAGTAGTAGCGGGGCCAGTTTATCCCGTCGCTCGCGCATAAGAAAACGGACGCGAACGACCACGGAGTCCTCGCGTCCAGAATGCATACCAACTGAATTTGACAACGTCTTGGACATCTCTGCTTCGCACAATCAAGAGCTGGTCTCTACTTCACTCAACGGTCCGTCCGAGACACCAAACGACCCCCCGGCATCCCATTCTGAGACTGGGAATAATATCTCTGACATTCACAACAATGTCAACCCTAATACGAGCAAGGAGACATGTGGAACATTTGGACCAGTTGGGCAGAACTGGAGCGTCGAGCCAGGCTAGTGGTGGAGCTGGTTCGACTGGGCAGTCAACCCGAGCCACCGCGGAAGGTGGAAATCATTGCAGCTCCAACAACATTTGTAAGTCGTCGCACCTCAGAGACGCGTAAAACTGAAGTCAAGTAGATGAAGGGGAAGGGGCGAAACTCGAATCTACCCCGCCTTACTTCTCCCCCGTCTTCTTTCCGACCTACTCATGCTGAAGGTGATAACTGTCAGAAGCAGCATGCGGGATTCGCTTGCTTACCCAACAGTCTTCGACGTCCTCTTCAGTTTACCCGCTCAGCACGTCGACAGGAACAGAGTCTACCCCCTTCTCCAGTGTCACCCGTGGAGCAGGTACACTCTATGATCATTCCTGCAAGTTGATCTAGGACGTCTCGAAAGTGCAGGAATTTGATGCAGATGACGTTTCATATCGCCTTCGGTTACTCATGAAGAACAGCTACTTCCTTCCCCCTGCTCACTCTAAACCGTCGCCTTCTGATTTTCCTCCTGCCATCAATCCCACGAAGAAGGCGCCCGCACCTGCCTTTTTGGACTTGTTCCGTGTTGGGAAAGCAAAATCAAAGCCGGCCAGTCCTGATGCACCGGCTCCTGTGGTTAGGGTGACGTCAGACTCGACGACTGCATCTCGTTATGTTCTTCGCGACAACGCACGTCCGTCCATGCAAGTGTTCCGCCCACCACTGGGTGGTCAACACTATGACGAGAGTTGTCGTAGTCAGGGAAAAGGTAGGATGATCTGGACGCTGCTGCGAAGCAAGCCTGAAGGTCGATCTGAACACTCACGAGTTCCTGGCGGATCGCGAGCGGGCGACTCGGCGATGTAAGCCCGAAATCTTTGATGGGATTGTCGATCCTACGGATGTGGTTGATATCCCGCCACCATCCGCGAACTATCCGCTTGCCTTGCAGGCTTCTGCTCTACACGGCTTGGGTATCGAGGAGTCGGTTGGAGCGGCCGTACTGGCAGAGCGTTTACCGCCCCCTGCGAGCCCTGGTGCATCCACTCTAGACCCTCGGGACAATGCATGGAGGAAAGCACTTCTCCACGAAGCTGTAAATCATTCCCTCAACAATTCAGCTGCGTCACTCTCCGCCGTTCACTCAACGCCTACGAAGTCACCGCACCATGTTAGGTCATCTGAGTCTTTGAACCATATAGGCATTCAACAACAGAAGAAAATGTTGGAGCAGAAGATATTGAGCCATCCGATCATTGATCCTTCTGAAGACTTCGATCCCCCATTCAGTCCGACTCCTGCCGCTCCCGCGAATCCCACTGGTCCTCCCGCCACACTTACAGCCGCTCTAATCCCCGATATTCATCGGTTGTCTAACTATGCCCCTCTCCGTGCCGAAACCCCTGTACCGCATATACCTCTATCTCCGCCACCGCGTCGAGCTCTCCCGTATTCAAAGTCGCAAACGGACCTATCAACCCCGATGCAAGTGCTCCTTGCTCAACGTCCTAAGAAAGTGTTGCGTAGGTCTATGTCGTCACCTATGCTCTCTGATACGCATGAAGCAAGGACCGCTGGGACGATGACACCGACAAAGACTCCACCCCCGATGCCTTCCCTCAGCGTTTCGCCGAACCCTTCGTCGCACCACCGTATCAGTCTGATCACGAGCTTGTCGCGCTACACGAGTGAGCCTGAGGACGTAGCCGTTCCGCATGAACCAGCTTTCAGGCCATCCCTTGTGTTGTCGGTGCAAAGTATAGATGGACGTCCAACTTCGTCGGAATACTCACAGCCTTCGCCTACCGCCTCCGCGTTCCGTGACCGGTGGTCGGAGGGGTATTACTCTGCCAACTCGCAACTCCAGCTTGCAGGGTCGCCACATAATCTCCGGGAACCCCCTACATCACCTGCGAGTCGTTCGTCGCGCTTATCTGCGATGTCACCACCACCCCGATCGTCTTCTTCGCTTGCCGGTATTGCACTTACCCCAGCCCCTCGTCCAGGATACCTGCCTTTCCACTCCACATCCTCACGCATTGTGCCACCCTCTCGATCATCCTCCGATCTTAGCCGAGGAACCTTCCGCTCGTTTGTATCAGTTTCGGCATCACAGCATATGCAATTACCCACACCTCTAGATGTGAATCATTCAGTGCTCAGTTTTCACTCTGCCCTCCATTCTGCGCCGCCCCCTTCGTCTACCGCTGAGTTCTTTGATCATATACAAGGTTATCCAAGTGCCATGGATGGACTATATGATTCGGAGGACAGTGCCAGTGAAGCGGACCCAGAATTAACCGCCGTCTATGCTCCTCCTCCAGAGCCGCAACGTTCGTTTACGCGACTGGGCAATCATTCTACGCCCGACATTATGCGTGGTGCTACTGTGCCATATTATCCTACTGGTATTTCTAAAGATCGGAAGAAGCCCGTTGGCAACGCTCCGCCGGAAAAGCACTACTTTACGAACCTTAAGGCGTCACCGCACTCCCTCTCACAGTTATCACTGTCCCAGAACTCGAAAGAGCATCTTATCGAATCCCAGTCGTCTTCCCCTCTTCGTCGACCAGCTACGCCAGGGGAAGAAAACATTCGTCGATGGCAGAGGGAACAGTTAGCTCTAGAAGAATCGTCCAAGAAATTGGATGGGATGGTTATACAACATATGCAGGCAGAACGAGATACGATGAGGAGGATTGCTGAAACTGCAAAAGTACCGAAGTCATGAAGTTTTCTCTGCTCTATCAACGTCGCTTTTTTTTTTTTTTGATCTGCTTTCGCAATTCCTATCTACATATACCACACAAGGTCTTTTTCTTTTTTTCTGTCACTTTCATTTTCTCTATTGTAACTTGGGATGTACATGATTGAATACGTTGCTACAATTGCTTCTTGGCCTAGTATGTCTCTTGCATTTCGCACTGGGCGGGAAACGGATACCATGGCAGGCAATTTGACCCCTGTATGAGTCTTGGCACACGTGAGCCAGTGTTCTGACTCCGCCTGCTGGTGCTGTACACAATTACTAGAGAGACTAATTCGACACACTCGTCCTTGTTGAAAGTAAGTCACGAACTGATCACGATATTCAGGAAAATGGCAACGGAGAACTGCGTCACTTCCAAGCACTCGTATTCCTGGCATCAGGTGCGTCCGGACTCCATCGCACAATATCGTTGCGGCTATTCAGCGGCTAACACGTTGGCCATCCATTCCTAGTCTCATGATCAGGTGAACGAGGTGGTTCGACATTGGCACTAGGAAATTCTGACCCGTGGTTCGCGCAGTAGGCGACTGTGCTGTTGCTAGTTCCGCTCGAGACCTCAGAAGAAGATGTTGCCGTGAGTTATACCCGCCTCCCCCGTATAGGAGTGCCCATATGGAGTTTCCAACAGGTTGTGATAGAACGGAGTTACTTGCTGGCTGGAGTCAAGGGTCAACAACCCGTAGTGAAGGTATGTATTATTGAATGTCCACTATGTTCTCCCTATCCCTCTCAATACCAATATGCCTGAATTCAGGGACGCCTCTACGGCAATGTCGACTGTCGCCAACTCAGCATGGCAGCTCGAACCGCGGACTTCGCGGACTTCCACCCGGGAACGCACTACTTCGACTTTATCAACCGCATCTACCCAGTCGTCTTATGCCTTCGTATCTGACCCCGAGATATCGAGCAGCTTCGCTGCATCACTGGAGAGCGCGCAGGCGTCAGACGCCGAAGAGCCCGTAACACCCTTCCCCTGCGCTGTCCTCGCCCACATCGTCTGCAGAAGAGCACCCCGGATATCATCGGCGGGCGGCGGTCCCCAGCTGTATCTGGACATGTATCGCCTGTCATGCAACCCCATGCTCTCTCATCGTTCTCCTCGCTAGAGTCGTTGCACTCGTCTTCAGGAAGACTGTTAACCCTGCATCTGGAAAAGGACCAGTCTGTCATTTGGCCGTCGCTCATCGTGGGTGCCGTACCTCAAGAACTTTTCCCGTCTCCACCGATCCCCATGCTGTATGACCCTGATCTTGAGGTGAAATATAACATGGATCCCACTAGTCTCGTCCTTTTTGCTATTGAACTTCTCGATATCAGGAAGGATAAAGAGGAAGCATTTGAATGCTTCGTGTACGTGTTCTTTTCTAAATTCGCTCTCGTGGGCTGATGTATTTTTCCTTCAGGCGAGCGTGGCACCAAGCACACCTCCCATCTGCCACTATGAAATTGGTCACACACTACCTCCCACCGCACACATCCTTAAGCCATGTGAAAGAGGCTGAGGAAAACACACGGGGGACTCTGTCTTATTACGTGCAATGTATTGGCGGAGCCGCTGGACTTGGGCAGTTGTATCTGGAAGCTGGGCTTCTGCATCTCGAGGGTGCTGCCTCCGTCGTGCTCTCTGCTTCGTACGCGACCCTGTCTTCAATTCGTGTTCCTCCGCATCCACAACCTGCTGAAAATGGCGCGGAGGCGTGGAAGCGGGATAGAGATGCTGCGGGCCGCTATTTCGACCGTGCTCGGGCGATGAATCCCGATCTCGACATACCGGTGATCTCGGACGAAAGAAGCGGTCACACTGAACTCGAGATGCCCTCATTGGAAATCCACCACCACTCTGCGCCCGAGAGCGCCTATTCTGGCGAAGGCTCCATGTACTCGGAGCAGGAGAGAGTTGTCCGGCGGAGAAGGCAGGAACGGACGAAAGACGAGTTGATCTTCCTCGACAATGTCAAGGGTAAGGACGATATCGACAACGCCTGGTATCTGTATGTCCCTAGCCTCGTAGGGGCGGGGACAGCATTACTGGTCGTTGGGGTTATTGGCGCTCTTAGCTTTTCATCTTGGAGGCGGAATCAGGGATCTTAGTTCTCTTTTCTCGCTGAGGTAGTCCATGCTCGGCCCGGTATTCACTGTATTTGCTATCCCCATGCTTGTTGATTTAAATAATCTAGTCTTTTCCAGCGACATGTAAGCACGACGTCGCTGCACTGTTATTAATGGGGGTCTCTCGGTATCACTACTCGGATCCTTATGCCTCCACCAGTGGCCCAATGAGGAAAAATAGAGCTGCTGGCATTTGTATCCGTGGAACTGACAGAAAGTGACCAATATAATGTTGGCACGTTCTCGGCAGCCCTGGTGTTGAGTGCAGGTACGGAGCCGTACGGGGGAACTCCATCGGTCCGACTGCCAACGAAAACCAGCGATCCGGAGACTTTGTATCATTTTGCTGTGTTGTACCACTGTCAATTCCAAGGTGCAGATCTAGACTTGTCGTTTTGATGCAATACATAGTGTTACCGACGGATGCCATATTCGAATCCAACTTGTCGGCTCCATTTTGAGTGCAGAACCTACGAAGCCATCACACATCAAACCTTGAGCACTCACGTTGTCTATGAGTCCTGCCAGGCAAGGGAATTGATGGGTCAATAGCACAATGGGGTGGTCTATACGTCACAATGCAATGACATTACTCAGCAATAATACATCCTTACAAACTGGTGTGATGCGAATCAATTGCGAAATAATGGCATCAGCATCATCTGGGGTGGTGTGGAGAGCCATCGAGCCATTGGTACAGGATTTCGGCTCCTCTACCCTGTGTACTCCAAGATATTGCGAATGGCATAGTTCCTAGGTGGGGGCTGAGCTTGATCACATCGCATTGAGTGCGGGCCGGCCTACCTTTGCTTGAAACGTGTCACCAATGCCTGGGGATTCTGCGGATATGCCTGTGATGATTCTAAATTGACACTGTGGCAGCGGGTCATTCGACTCAGTGCAGCTGTCGGATCCCCCATAGTAACTTATCTGGCGTACTGGCTACTATCCGCATCGATGGAGGTCACTTGCAGGACATACATGTTAGGGTTCTTGTCCTCGTCCATAAGTGGCCCCTGGCGCTGACGAGACCTTAATTCCTGAAAGAGAAAACTGACTTGACGTGCTCCTGATGGTTGGAGCCGTGGGGTTGTCTGGGTCGTGGTAGAGGACGAACACATGCTCATCTGGGTGGCTAGGAAGTAATGACAGCGGAGAGTCGTCGGCGTGACGATAGTGTATGTCAACGTGGGCAAGTACGGTTGAGGGTTGTGCAGATGTGGTGGACTGGAGTGTGTTGTGAGATGCAAGCACGTAGTACGGAGGTGCCCTTGAGGAGGCCGTCATCACAGTGAAGTGTTATGTGATAACGACCCAGCGTTGGCCTTCTTTTCGACTCTTCTGGGTAGATTCTCTGCTCTCGAGTCTGATCCCTTCCGTGTTGGGATCCTTTCAATATACTTGTTGGTCCTTCCACAGATCACCTTCTCTCATTGCCATGTTGCACCACCCCCGCCATGTTCTTTCGTTTTTACTGTGCCCACTACGATGTGCAAGGAAAAGGTGACCCCTGCAGCGACAGGGTCAGATCTGCATCGCTGGCAAGGCGCGGAAGTCCTGCACGCAGATCATCTGGAACATGCAGATGGTAAACGGAATCCTTTCGCGGACACCGCAGTTGTTCCGCCGAAGAGGGCGGCAAGTAACCCCTTCTTCAATGCACAGGAAAAGCCAACCAAACGGACGCTGCTTCCGAACACTACGGCAAATCCTTTCGCTGACTTATACTCAATCACTGCACCCCCTACAGAATCTACCACCAATCCCCCTCCTACCGGCAATGGTCCAGCCCTACAATCTCTCATTGCGGCACTCGAAACGTCTCCTGCGGAGGTGGAGGGGCGCCTTCTCGTCATTTCTGTACAATCGTCTGTTTATTCCCGGGGTTCGTACCTAGCGAGCGAAACCGGCGAGGATGCCATCAGTATAGCGGCTTTGCCTTATCCTCCGACCTAGATTCCGCACGCATAGTTTTGCTCCCGTGGTGCTCAAGACCGACCAATTCGTATTGCTAGCCGTACGCCCTCCGTGTACATCCTTCCTACTTCCGACTACGTATGTTATTTCGTTTTTGTGTTGTTTCCTGTTTCCATATTGCGCACATGTACATGCCAGGCGCACACGCCGATCTAGTATCGACACCCACTTGGTCACTCCGTTTCACGCGTTACTTCGTGTACCTTGTTCTCGCACTTTGATCGAAACTGGAATGCGCGTTTTCCTCGTGCAAACATGGCCTTCCACTTGCCTGTTTTTTCCCCTTCGTCTCGTCATACGTGGGAGTACATGCAAATATAAATCTGGTGAATCGAATGCCTAGCTCGCAATGTGGCCTTTCAAAATTTCAACGACGGCACACCATCGCAGGGCAGTCTTAATTGTACTCGGCCTCTCCTGAAGTCTTGCACCGCGGATGAACACCACGAGCGATGCAACATGCATATATACTAATCCAAATAATAGTATGCTCCCAAGTCGAGATTCGCCCCAGGGGAAGATATTTACTTACATAATAAATTGTCTTCGTTACTTGTCATTGCCAACTTGTGCTCCGATGGTCAAAAAGGGCCCATTGTACAGCGTTCGGTTCGTATGTATTTATGGGTCCACCTGCGACATTTCATTACAATGCAGAACTCGGGTACTCCGTAGCCGTCCCTGTTAGGCCGTCAATTACAGGTCTGCCTGCCAATCCGGCCAATGACGACGCGAACGCGACCGGTCAGACTGCGATTCACTGGACATGTGTATGCATGCACTCCTACAAGATATGATCGGACGAAGGAAAACAAAAAGTAAAGGGGAGGACAATGTGGATGTCGATACCAGATATCATAACGCCACAGCTATCTACGCAATATTGAATATCCGAATTTTGCTTTTCAGAATGCTGGCCTGGTCTATGGGCTGAGCAGTAATGCGCGTAGAAGACGCGATCCTCTTGTGCTCGTTATGAGGTAGTTGACTTAACAGAAGAGCGTTAAATGGCTTCTCAAGGGTAGAGAGCAGCTGCTCTTCAGTCGCGGCATCTAGTTCAGCAGGTGAACCAGGAAATTTCGAGTGCCAAGGGCGAACAAGTTGCAGAGAACCTTGCAGCCGCGTTTCATCTTCTAGCTTGTTTGGAAGAGTGATCTCAAGTGGCCTCAGACCGAATGCCTGGATGCTATACGTGTAACTCGGTGCCGATGGATCTGACCCTTTCAGATGAACCACTGTGACACAATGCGCAATACATGGTAGTATGAGGCGGCGATTGAGAAAACGTGGAAGGGGCACCCTAGTGAGTGAGTGGAAGTCGTACACGTCACCTGGGGAGTATGAATCCGGGGCTCGCAAATGAACCCCCGGAACGTGATGGTCGATATTGGATAATGTAAAGTAACGACTGAAAATGTCTGGCAAGAGCGGCGCCGCGAGTGAGCCACACAAGTTTCGCAGTGCTTCGAATGATATTGGTGAGGGACCCTGACTTATCGCCGCTGAGGGCTTTTCTGCATCAGGTTGAGGTCGGAGCAATGGTAGCGTTTGGAACGAGGTGATCTGGGCAGGGAAACAGCTATGAAACCGCGACGCCTCCCCAACCCAATCCAGAGCTGAGATATTCCCAGACTGCGAAATGATTTCCGCCAGGAGACGCCCAAGAGCGTTCTCAGCAGATTCACCATACAGAACGGGAAGGTGAAGATTAAAGATCCCGAAAAGTGAATAGGCGATATCCTCAGGCCGCGTGGTACGACGTAATGACGCCCATTGGAGTCTCGAACGAGCGTCATCTGTACCTGGGGAAAAGTGAGTGAGAAACCGGGACTCTATTCCAGTCGCCCTTTCCAGCTCTTCCAGCACCGCGATATCGGCTTTATGGTTCGAAGATGTGAGGTTCTTGTAAAGTGACCAGGATTGAGTGTAGAATAATATGTTTCCGGAGGCCAGTAGTTCTTGGAGGGTCCACCCACGTCTGAACCATTCGCTGCTCTCGAACGAACCGGTATCCGGAACATCAGAGAGATACACAATGGTTAGGGAAGATCGTCGATACCACACAAACATCGATCCTATGGCTTCTTGCAACTCAGCACTGCTGTCTTTGTCTATGCAGCACGTGTCACTCCATGCCCACAGAAAACCTCGCTCACAGGCAACAACGCAGAAGGTTTGCAGCTTTTCAAAGCCCTCCTTTTCTGACATATCATATATCAGGTGGCCCTCGATGTCGCGCAATGATGGCTCGTCTTCACCCCAACGGTGAGAAAGCATGACGTACTGAAAGTATTTCAAGATGGCCGTATGGACCAGCTCCATTCGCTGATCTGGGTAGCACGTTGTGCAAAGCGACACCAGCTGTTTGTACTGTTGGCTGTTCATAAACCGGGTCAACTGCGCATGCCGGTTGCATAGGACACCAGTATGCGTGTGCAGCAGCCTGGTCGGCATGGTTTTGAGGGCTTCAAATGCAACATTACGAATGAGTTGCTCGACGTCAAAGTGGGTAACAGGTGAGGCATTGGAGGATGTCATAGCAACTCGTGACTTGACCTTCATGCGGAGGTAGGCTGCAAGGGAGCACTGGGATATGTCGTAAGTGGGATCCCCAGGCATGAGTACCTGCAAGACTTCTTGCTCCAACGAAATAGCCTCGTCGAGATCTGCTGCTGCGGGTTGTTGACGAAACCGGTGTGCTAGACACTGTGCCAGGTTATGCAAGGACAAAGCACGACCGGAATGGTCGATCGGGAAGGATTGTAATACATATCGACACAGTGTTATGTCCTCATTCAGACCGACAATTGCGTGTTGATTGCCAGATCTATGCCTCACAAAGTAATTGACCAGAGCGCCTAGATCGTCTATCTCTCGACCAAGTACGACAGGTTCATTTGAGTCGGTGGCCTGGGCTGGCCTCTGAACCCAAGCTCCCTCGTAATGGGAGTCTCGTGGTAACCGCAGTTGCAGAGCATACGTTGCACAGCAAATAGCATCGTCAAAGTCAGTCGTCGCGGCCTCCTTCGGGAGCCTGTCCCAGAGGTGGAATGAGAGCGCGAGAAGTGAGGAAGCGAGATCAGCTGTGCTTGTTGGATGGTCCACCGACGCAGCTTGATGAAGAGAATTCGCACCGTGCAACCCAGGCATGTCAACTTGTTTCTGAAACTTCGTCCAGAGGTCGCGAGCGAGGTCGTAAAGATATTTGCTGCGATCGGGATGCCCTAGTGGACAGAGCTCCAGTGCTGCACGTCTGAGCGAGATGGCTTCCTCCAAGTCGCCAATTGCAGCCTGTTTGTCCAACCTTCTCTTGAGGTAGAGAACGAGACTGTCGAGAGTGATATCACGGCGAGGATGCCCTGGCGGACAGAGCTCTAGTGCGGCACGTGAGAACGAGATGGCTTCCTCCAAGTCGCCGATGGCAGCCTGTTTGTCGAACCGGGCGTTGAAGCAGACAGCGAGAGTGTGGAGAGTGGTATCACGATCTGGATGCCCTGGCGGACGGAGCTCTAGCGCTGCATGTGAGAGCGAGATGGCTTCCTCCAAGTTGCCGATGGCAGCCTGTTTGTCAAACCTGGCGTTGAGGCAGACAGCGAGTTTGTGGAGAGTAACATCACGACGAGGATGCCCTGGTGGACGGAGCTCTAGTGCTGCACGTGAGAACGAGATGGCTTCCTCCAAGTCGCTGATGGCAGCCTGTTTGTCAAACCTGCACTTGAGGTAGCCAGCGAGTTTGTGGAGAATGGCATCACGATCAGGATGGCCTGGTGGACGGAGTTCTAGTGCTGCACGTCCAAGCGAGATGGCTTCCTCCAAGTCATTGACTGCCCCCTGCTCGTTATATCTATATGAAAGACAGAGAGCGAGGTCGTGAAGTGACCTGGACCGATCATCCCACTTGTTTTCGACTGGTCGGAGTTCCAAAGCAGCACGATGCAAATCGATTGCCTCTTTCAAGTCGCCGATTTTACGGTATTCTTCGTATCTATGGTGTAGGGCCCACGCCAGGCCGAAGAGGGCATCATACCGACCATCTCCCCCTGGAGGACATCGCTCCAAGTTTTTTCGTTTGCGGGAAACGTCTATTCGTACCATTGAATGTCGTTACACCAGGATGATATACACGACGGAAATGGTTCTGCCTTCGCGCTAGGTTCGGTGATCACTTGCAACAAGACAGGGACAGTAAGGGAAACGGGAAAGAAACTCGGTGAGCAATATTGAGTGTCAGCTGAACGCTGCTCAAATCAGCGAGGCTAACCAAGCAGCGCAAAAGAACCCACGGTAAAAACACGAAGTCTCGAGCAGGTAACCTTGGGTGTCGGTACGAAGCACCAACTGTGGATAGGGCTACACGCGGTTCAATGCATATAATGCAACGATGGTCCGATAGGAACTCACCAATAGATGCGAAAAGTGCAAGTTGGTTGGAGAGGCGGGAGGAAATTGGGCTTTGCTACTTGAGCGAGTCACACAGCTTGAAGAACTGGGGAGGCGCTCACCAGTACAGCAACGGTTTGGTGGACATTTGTGGGAGAGAGAAGACAAGTGGTTACGGCGTACGAAGAGCACAGGATTTGCCTCTACCGACGCTGCCCGTACACGTTCCCGCATGTCCGATGCTCCCCAATATGGCGTTACATTTGAACCACAATTATTTGACGCTGGGAATAAACCACTAGTGTCGGGAATTTACTTGTTTGTGCGGGACAAATAAAGTTTCATGTGCGGGACAAACGGAATTTTGTGTCCCGCAATCAACATTGATTATGTAAGCACACATCGCACTAGCTTTGAGTGTAGTTAGGCCTACCTAGTGGCCTCATCACCTAGTATGACCCATATACTGTATGTATAAGATTCTAGTGGTACATTGTTATGATATACTGTACTAAGACTGGCAGATGTTTGGTAGACATGAAGGGTTAAGCCACCTATGAGTCTGTTGATAGTAGTACCCTATTTTGGAAGTCACCCAGTCAAATTTTCATTGTCTTCACTGCACTCTCCAATACACAACATCATCCCACATACATCCCTCCATGATGTCTAGGACCTCTAAGCACCAAGATCTTGAAAAATGTAAGTCATAAGTCATATGGTACCAGTATCTTACATGCATTTGTTGTAGTCTTTTCAGTGCTGTGTGCAGACAGTGTTTTCATAGCAGGCCTGGAGCAGAACCTGCTTCCAGATGATGTAGATCAGTGTGTTGCATTGGCTGGACAGGAGGCAAATATATCCCAGAAAGAAGTGACTGTAAGTGATCCCCCCATCTCTACTTATTTTATCATTGACTCTGTATTTAGATTGCTGATTTTTGGTGCCTTGCCAGCTATCATAAACAGCTTGTTCCCCTGCAGCTCACCTGGGCTGTAAGTTCATACAAGAAGAAGGAGAAAGGGGATCAGAGCACTATTCACCTTGCAAAGTGTTCAGTGGTGAGTGGTAGTCTGTATAACTACAGTCATTGATGGTCACTAAATAAATTTCCAGGACAGAGATCTTGGTCTGCAGGATGCTGCTGTACCATTAGATCAAATGGTTGGGCAGAACCCTGATATTGCTGTTGTATGCCATGACTGTTACATTGACACTGACCACAAGTCCCCATACAAGAGGGGTAGGGTCCTTGTTGATGCAGGTAATGAAGACTTGTGTCCAAGTAATGTGCCTTCAGTCATTGTCCCAGCTCCTGGTGAGGACTGGTATACAGTGGCTCCAGAGCAAAGTGCAATCTTTGTCAACAGTGAAGGTGAGTGATTTACATTACATTTACACCTGTACTAACACATGATTTTGACCATCCATGGTAGGTGAAATTGAACTGGCTGTTATCTGTGGGTGCTCTGGTAGGCACCTTGATGTACTTGAGTATGTGAATGTGGTCATATCAGAGGCTGTCAATGACTGTAAGGGTGTTCATGTATGTTGCATGTTACCTGCTATCTCATGGTCTGACACACCCTTCTTTCTGGCCTACCCATGGGGGAGAGATGATCCAGTATGGGTGGAATGCTGGGGCTTGTCACTTGCATGTATTTGGATTGGTAAAAAATTTCAAGGATAAGAAGCTCACAGATGATGAGTGTCATGAGAAGAATGGGGCAATCTTGGGTATCCTTGCACTGACATGGAACCTTCTGATCAGGACTCTGCCAGAGGAAGTGGTAGCACCAACTAAGGCTGCCATTGCAGCCTCAGGCTTGCCACCCATGGCAAGTGAGTGTGATATCAAAGGTATATGGAGACTTTCCCACTTGATATTGTGCTAACTCTGAAACACTTAGAATGTGGTTACTACTTGGACCTCCCTGTTGGCCATCTCAACTTTGGAAGTGCTGACTGAGCACCAGCTGAGGCATACATGAGTCAGAATTATACTGTGTATGTGGTGCATATTCATCTCCCACAATACACATCTGAAATTGGCCAGTCCTATTCACACAGATCAGTTGTATGCACCCTATGCATTCAACTGGGTCACTGAGCACAGGGTCTGTGACAGCAAGATTGCAGAAACCAGTGCTAGGTCAGATCAAAGTGGTCACCCAACTGGAGGTAATTATGTAGATGTCTCTTTCTGAGTTATTGTTTGCTGTGCATCTGACACTGCCATGGTATTGTCTCCACCATTCTCTTAGTATGTTCTTAGTAGCTAATTTATCTTCTAGTGTGTCTGACCAAAGTTCCAGCATGGGACAACTCTAGCTCGGCCCAGTGTCTGGCATCAGGGGACAGCCATCAATTTCTCCACACACATCAAGGCTGCCTATGATGCTGCTGTCCAGGCAGGGGGGATTGAGTTACTTTGTGGTTGAGTTTGAGGTGGAAGGTAGCTACATAGAAAATTATTTTTCTACTCTCCTGTCTTTTCAAATCACTTGTGGAGCTATGTTTCACTGTCTAGCCTCTTTCCAAATCCTGATCATTACAATGTATCATAATAGCCCTGTACAGAAGTGATGGCTCCATAAATGATGTTTCCTTGACATCAAGCCCACCACTTTCCACCACCTCACCAACAAACTGCCCCTTGCACTCTAGGTTGAGACCATCAGGATTCTTCTGCTCACCAATGAATTGCACTAAAGAGTTGAGGGGAAGGGGATTGTATGGGTGCAACAACTGACATGCAATTTTCTGCCACCAAAAGTGAGCCTAGATATCCTTACAGTTTGAATGCTGGGAAGGGGTACAGAGTGACAAGGGAGGAAGGGAGAGTCCAGGTGGAACAGCAGCAATAATATGTCTCTCCATGTCCAAAGCTTCATGTGCTTTTGCAATGATTGAGTAGACTCAAATACCTAGGCAGTATGCTTTGTCCTCAGTGATAGCCTAATAAGGGGTTGAGCAGCAAGAGGTGCAACAGAGGGGGGAATCCACTGTGGAATAGTATACTTGCATGCCAATTCAAGCTTTGTGACAGCTGAAAGGTTCAGCTGGTTGAGGTGAGCAATTTCCCAGTTGATACTGTTATCAATCTGCCAGAGCTTGTGACACCTTCAAGATTGCCACAAGGGATGGCAGGTTCCTGTCATGGTGAACAGAGCCACTGAAATACAGGATTATCAGTGTAATTCCATGCTGGCCTGTTATGTACATGTAGGGATTACTTACACATGATACATCCATGATATGAAGTGCTCAAATTCTCCACCTGAGATTCCTGGAAGTTTAATGGGGTGCTCTTCATCCACACCATCATTCACAACCCCAGATGGGAGTGTGAAGATACCCTCCAGAGTGGGAGAGTGGACAAACAGTGCCCCCCTATGAAGGCAAAAGAGAGCATTGTCTGCCTGTTATCAATCTGATCAGCAGCAGTGATAACAATGACCATGATCAAATAGCACACCTGAAACACAATATTTCCATCTGTAAACCAATACTTTGGGTGCTTCTGTAGGGATGCCATTGACTGTAGTTGGATCAATGGGTTATCAGTAGGGACTATAAGAGAAGATGGAGCCTTTGGTCACACCTGTGCTCATCAGCAAGAAACTGATTACATAATCAGCACTGTGGCCTCTCATGCTTGCATCAGTTCTGACTGACCAAGTCCTTACTGCCTGGCACTACAACACTCAAACTGCACCCACTGTCATGGTCCTTCCTAACCTCCCTACTAGTAATACAGCACCTTCCACTACCTGGCCTGCACAAGTACTCCAGGCAGCTGACAAGCTGGCACAGATCTATGACCAAGCCAAAAGGGCTTTACAGGCACAAAGTGAGGTTCTCCAGCTCCAATACCACAGTGGCCAGATTAACCATGAGGCCATTCCAATCCTGCATGCATTGGAAAACATGGCAAACCAGGGAGAAGTCCCACTGGAATGGGTGTTGGAGTGTGCAGCAAGGTTTGACATTTTACTTCAGGAACTGGAGAGTGCACAACAAGCTGCAACAGGACAGTGAGTACTGAAAAACTATACTTCATACACACTGAACACCACTGCCTACAGTGATTCACTTCCAGTTAGTTACATAAGGCCTGTGGATGTTTTGCATACCTGAAGGCCAGGTTGCCCTTGCAAGCAGCCAAATATTGCCATTTTACAGGCTGCTATGTCTTCAGGGCATCACATACCCCTATCCAACCCATCCCATGCTCTTGGAATTCACTGGCATACTTTGTGCTATTATATGCAGAAGTTTGGCATTGATTATCAGCATACTCCAATCTCAAATTCTGAGCTTGACACTCTCATCCAACAGTTCTGAGCTTCCTGTCCCCAGTCAGGATTACATTACATCACTGGGTCATTGTGCAAACATGGCTTGCAGATACAGTGAAGGCAAATTACTGCATCCCTGCATTGGGTGGATCCTTCAGGCCATGTCTTTCAGTTGTGAACAGCTACTCACCATCACAAATACAAAGTATCTCACCCAAATGCCCTCTGGCACATGGATGGTCACCACAAGCTTATGCACTGGGGAATAGTTATCCATGGTATCATTGATGGATACTGCTGCACAGTGAGTGAATCCTCTAGGTAGTGCTGTAGCATACTAAAATCTACTAATCCCCTCAAGGTTGTTGGATTGGAGGCTCATACTAGCAACCAATCATCTACTGTGATGGCAACATTCCTAAATGCAGTTGAAAAGTATGGACTGCCTTCCCATGTGCATGGAGATCATGGAGGGGAGAATAAAGAGGTTTTGGTGTTCATGATCATGACCAGGGGGCTGAACCAAGGTAGTTTCATGTGGGGAATGTGAGTGCATACATTCACATGATTCATTGACTTTACCACCTGTGTACAGATCCAAGCAGAATACACACATAGAGCAACTCTGGCATGAAGTTGGTACATGCTTTGCACAACCATGGAGGGTCTTTTTCTATCAATTGGAGCATGAGCACCATTTTGACTGATCCAGCCACCACCACCTGTGGCTCCTGCATTACCTTTTCCTTCCAGATATCAGGGCAGACTGTGCCTCATTTTGTGAGGAGTGGAATGCTCACCCAATCTCAGGTGAAGGTCATGACCAGAGCCCAAATGTGAGTGCAGTAATATAGCTATGCTCTGATGACCACCAAATATTGACATAAACACTGGAAGGACATGCATTTCATGAGGCAGCTAGAGCATGGAATATATCTCCAGAATGACATACAACTCCACCCCAATGTCATTTCTCACTACTATGGCCTGCAACACCAAGGCAATGGTTCTACCCCAGGCCATCTGGCTGAACAGGATGATGAATGGGAGGATGTGGTAGAGGACAGTGATGCTGCTACCCAGAATTCTGATCTTCCTTCTATGATTGCAGCTGATCAAGCACCTGAATTTGCCAATGATGGTGCCCCAGTTCCCAAAGGAATCAGCCCATTTCCCTCACCTGCATGGCAAGAAGTGTTTCATCTGTCCATGCAACAAGTACAGGAAATCAGACATATTCCAATTGGATATGGGATCAGGGAAGAGGAGTGGGATGGGGAAGGCTATCCAGAGTTGGAGACCATTCCCTCAGGATGCCATGGCCAAAAGGAAATTATAGTTGAGCTTCCAGAATTTATCTGGAGACCACAAGCTCTTAGGTGGTGTCAGGCCATGGAAGTTCTCATCCATGTACTTGAAACTGCTAACTAAATGTCTGTACAGTAGGATGTGTTACCTGCATGCTCATGCTGATTACTACTGCATTTTTGACTTAGTGTTTCTGCAATTCCACTATGTGATGGGAATTTTCATGAAAACTGACATTTCGTCTGCAACTACACTTTCGTTTCTTCCACCAACAACCAATTCACATTCTCCCACTTTCATTCACTACTACATTCCTTTAATATTCTTTCTCTCCCTTTTTACTATCATGGCCAGAAAGTGACTCCATAAAAGACCTCCCTCCTCCTTCTCTGAAAGCTCTGCCCAGCCATCCAGCAGTCAGCCACCCTCAGGCTCTGGGCTTGTTGCCTCTGTGCTACAGAAAGTACTGTCTTGCCCAAGCATCCCTGCTAACATAGCCTCCTCCTCCCAGCCAACATATGCCCCAGCCCCACTGCAGCTGGGAATGCCATCCTACAGGCAAGCAGACCTTGAGTCAAACAGAGGACTGAAGGGAAAGTCCAGGGCAGTCAGTGCACAGACAGCACAGACTGGAAGGGTGAGTCCTCTGTTCTCTATCAGAATTACTGCATTATAAGCCTACCTTACAGAACTGACAAGTGAACATGAAAAGCCCTGAATTTTTCATAAGCTGAATTGTCTTCCTTCCTCATGGCACTGCAGAGGTGAGTGCCTTCCCCCAGATTGAGAGTTAATACCTAATGCATGCATAGCCTGAAGATAGTGGCCATATGGAGGACTCAGGTTCCACCTCTGGTCCCCTGCTCACACACCTTTTCCTGGTCATTCACTGCTCAAGAGCCCCTTCAGCTTCAGACCTTACTAGGCTTGAAGCACTCAGGCTGGCCCATGCAAACTTTCAGGATTACTTTCAATTCAATTGTGACTGGTCCTTCTCACAGGTAGACAGCTACCTTCATTCATTATTTCCCACTCTCTTTGCATACCTTGACTCCCAACTTCAGGCAAGCTGCCCCCTTGTCCAACCCCCAACATTCTGTCATGCTAATCACATTCTAGACCACCAACCCAGGCTACAGCAGTCTACAGGCCTCCTGTTACCAATACCTTCCACCCTACCACCTCTGTGTCAAGAGTCACAAGGAGGTGGCCATTGCCAGTGGAGCTGATTTTCCTGATGGTGAGCTCATATATGCTAAGGTGTGAGCATGAAAGTGACCCTCCCATGAGGACAGCAAGCTTTTTCTCAGTGAGTGGTGCCATCACCCATGATAGTTTCCTGATAAACTTACCTGGCTTATGCTAGAAACTCACCACAAAATCCCTTACACAGTCCTGGAACAGTGGAAACCTTGCCCTGTGACAAAATTGGCTTCTAAGGCTGCTGGCAAGAGAAAGGCAATTGTCCTGTCAGACACCAAGTCAGATGATACTGATTTCACATTGAGAGTTGCTGATCCTGATGGGGAACTCAATACCCCTCTATCCTTTACTCAGCACCCATCAAAGTGATTGTGAGTCACAGGTAAGGTCAGTCCTGTACACATGCTAGCCTACTGACTGACACTCTCCCAATGGTGCAGAAACACCACCAGCATTTACTGAATCCAGTGTTCACACTAGTCATGATGCTGGTATGGAGGCAACTATGGGTACACCACAGCCACCATCACCAGACTCTCCCCTACCTGCTATGACTGTACCAGCAACCCCTGAGGCAGAGTCTGCCCCTCATCCTCCCAACTCAAGTTCCTTCACTATTGATGATTCTATTGCCAATCCCTGGAAAGCCCATTGCACTTTCAAGTTCTGATCCTGACTTACATATGCTGCCTATCCACCCATCCACCTACTCACTGTGCTATGACCCTCACATATTATACCCCTGATGATCCTTTTTCATGCTACATACACACACAGATCATACCATGCTATGAAGGTGCATGTCTATTGCAATAGTAAATAGCCTTATATAGTTGCCATTTAATATAAACTTTCAGTGTTAAAAATGGCTTGTGTGTTGCTAACTTCACATGTATAGTCAGGCATTGGGCAACATACACACAGAGCCCTGAGAAATTTTATGTAGGGGTATATTTAGCTGCAATATGTATACATAAAGGTTGTCCAAATGGTCCAGTGGTTAGGTGTGTGGCCCCTGTTGTGATACAGTGCAGGACCTGCCATCACATGACTGCAGGCTGTGGTTTGAATCCCTGTGGTAGCACAAATGCTGCACACCTTCACTAGACTTTGCAGGCACATTTTGTTAGAACTTTTTTACATTTTTCTTCTTCTAGTAAAATGTAACAATTTATTTATGCACTACTAGTAGATTATCTTCATGGGTCATAGGCAATAAACATTCAATGGTATGGTGTGGTGCATATGACGCTGCATCTGTAACATTAAACAAACAAAAATAAAACAGCTGATTGTGTGACTTTTGCAGTAATGCAAAGAAAATTTGCAGGTGGCTGTGCCCACAGCTACTGACTAAGCAGGGCATGTGCATGGGGGAGCGAGTGAGTCAGGACTACATGCACTCCTTGCCCATTCCTTGGGACTCATTTCAATGCTACTGTACATAACCCATGTAATAATGGGTATTTTGCCAAGAAATGGGCCCAAATTCACTAGGCCAGTGATGACTTGTGGCATGGAGTGTGGTCACATGAATTTGCAGGTGGCGATGCTGTGGGAATTTCCTGAAGGAGCAATCCCACCACCAGGTGGGAGGGGTGGGGGAGGGGGTTGAGCATTCGAGCAGGCCCTGTGGGGCATCACAGCCTCATGGATTGGGCAGGATGACTGGGGAGGGTGCTGATGAACTGTGTTCATGTCCTGCCTACGTTTATCTATTTTATCCACCCTCCTAGCTAGTGCAAAGTGGTACAAGGTGGTTGTGTTAAAAATTATGCAAGGGTAGTATAAAAAGTTGCACAGGAGCAGTGCTGCAAAAGTCGCACAATCAGCTGTTTTATTTTTGTTTGTTTAATGTTACAGATGCAGCATCATAGGTGCGATGTGTGCTTACATAATCAACTTTGGTTGCGGGACACAAAAATCTCATTTGTCCCGCACATGACTTTATTTGTCCCGCACAAATAAATAAATTCCCAGCACTAGTGGTTTATTCCCGACGTCAAATAATTTTTGTACAAATGCAATGCCATAGGTAGCGACATATTTGGTTCCATCCACACTAGATCTATCCCCGACGTGTATAGTTATGTATGAGTATGGCTTTGCAAGAATCCCACTCTGATTCTGGTTATTATCAGACGCCACTGGATGCCGCAAGAAGCGACATGGATTGATTTACTTTCCAACCGATTCATCAACCTCTGACAGCAATAGCGTTGACAGTAGCCCACAAAGAAGAGCTTTGCAGCTGACGCAACCAGCGGATTGTCCGTCGAATTATTCACGTACCACAAGTCGTGTCCAACGGGCTCGGAGCCGAAAAGTAACGCCGCATTGCTGCCAACATCTCCCTATCCTCACCGGTGAACACTTAAGTGCCGAAGGATAATGTATGACGTGGACAGACCAGCACTCGAGAGCTTGACTTCTGTCATTTCCAGTCATCGTCTGGGGCCTTGCCTTGCACCACTCCGCATTGGAGGTGATCCAACGTATCTTGGCGCTTATGACTAGCAGATGCTATATCTGTCCCCCCACAACTCGCTCGCGATATTCCGCGAGGCTACAACTCCCACAATCCGGAAAGTGTGAATCCACACGTTCATAACCCGAGGCGCGTACGGGTACAAACTATGTTAAGGGCCCTCTTCGTGAGGCGACATGGGAGTTCCATTGCAAGAAGGGATGGTTTAATTGAGAGTGAACCAGGGTGGCCTTCCCTTATTCCCCTAAATATTGACCTATGCGCTGGACGAGGAGCACTGGTTGCTGGGGACTGACGGCTCACACAAAATAACATCGCCGGATGAAACTTACCGCCCTGACTTGGCAGCTTCGCAGAGCCAAATGAGGGGATGGCGTCCGAATCCACCCTAACCGCCAGCTAATTCAATTATTATTAGCATAAGCAGTACTCCCCGTACTTACCACCATTGTGTTTTTGAGGCTGGTATTGTAGACATGTTACAGTCGTGTACGTTCAAATGCACTACTTAAGCGCATCCGGAGCTGTTGTAGGCCGGCGAACGAAAAGAAAAAATTAAGTCGCATATGTGATCTTTGATCCATCAGTGCAGGCTTCATATCGGATGGCGAATAGCTGTACTGCTTCACGTGGAACCCCACGTGGACGAAGATATTTCACCGAAGAAACTAGACCACCGGCTTCTGCGCAGAAAGTGTGACTGACCGTAATTTTTAACACTATGGTGGCCTCGCAGGCCGAGAGGAGCAGCGGGATATTCCATAACAGTATGATCAATGGCGGTCACATTATGGTACTACTAGAACTACACCTCACTCTCTCTTCGGAAGACCATGCCTTTACGTATCAAGTGCCGAATCAGCAGTGATATCGATAACCATCACCTCGTGCGCCTCGATATGTTTTTCTCCTTCGTTTGAACGCTCCACGCCCTCCGAAAGATTCTGCAGGTTCGTGAGGTGGACAGCATCGACGCGTTCATCTGACTGGGTGGTGCCTAATTCCTGGGATCGAAGGTATTGTCGGGTGTTCAGCGATGCTAAAAGTGAGTTGGAATATACTATTCAACAGTGAGCTTGGGCGTCCTTCCATCGCTTGCAGGGCATGGAAGACCTACGTTTTCCCATCGTGAAGTCCAATGCTGTCGACCATGTATTCTGGACCTTAATGGTCTAAAGGAAGCGTGAGGACGACATAATCGTCGTGTATTACGTTATACGCACGGCGACGGACTCTGCAAGGGCGACTAGTCTGCAATGAAAACCTGGATCAAGTCACGGTGCAAACAGAAGAAGGTCCAAACTCACAAGATCAGCAGACACCGATTAACAGCATAGATGATGAGCGTGTTCAGGAGACGTTTTGTTCTAAGCAGGGTTTGTTAGGCATGGAGCCATCGACAGGGACTGGAGTCACCTTGGGAAGACGGAGCAAGAACCACTGTCATACAAAAGTATGCAGAGTGACACCGTGATCAAAACATCAGGCAGTATGGTGGCCACAAAGGATGACAAGGAATAATACTGGGTATAATAACTCGTGAACCGGTGAACGAACATGTCAGTTAACAGGCCTACCAAATTTTGCGAAGAGGAGCTGGATGCATCGAGGAATCTAGCCGTGGATGTCATTATTTCTGTGAAGATAGTAGGAGACGTTTAAGTACAGTAGAACGATCATCTCTTCTTCTTGATCAGGATAGGTCTGTCATGATGAAACAAAAGTACGAACCCATGCCAAACCCTGTTGAAGTATCGTTGGAAACGTCGTCGGCATAATAAAAAGAAACTCACCAAAGTGGGCTAACACTAATAGTAACTATCGCGGCCACCTTACTGGTTGTCATTTTTGCCATCACAAGCAAGTGTACTTACAATTGGGGTAACCACCAACCACTTCATCCGAGTGCGACAAACTGATTGCCGTCAACGTCTCAGGAGGCACCTGACAGCTTTAAAGGGACCTACGGGTGTATATTTTATGGGCGAAGAAACTAGCAACACTCAGTTTATGAGCGTCAGCCCACAAGGTAGTCGCTTACCATTGAACTATCATGATCACAAGTAACTGCAATACAGCCAAATATTGTCATAGGTAGTTTTGAGATGAAACGGGCGTACATTGGCTAGAAACGATGTCTAAGCAGGGAAAGCGCTTGAAATCAGTGCCTGTTAAATTGTAGAATATTGGACATGCATACTGGGAATGACCTGTCATGTTTGCATCAGCAGGAAACAACTTCGACATGGGGGATATACGAACCAGACAACATGCTCCAAACTCAGCAGATTGCCATAATTGGTTATCTACAACGATTGAGCGCGGTGGTTACGAGTGGCTGCACCAGATTCACCAGGTAGTAATACAAGATATGACACACTAATCAATCATTGGCCACGCGTTCACGTGAACGCGCCAGAAACTCACCGGACGAGGTATGTAAGGTATCAAGAATCCTGACTTCACATGAGCAGACTTGAAGGCTACCCAGGGTAGCCTAACTCACCATACGGCAGCCACGACGAACTTCATGATGAAGGAATCCTCAGAGTAGTGCATGTAATACACATAAGTCTGTATAACCAGTCAGCAGATCACGACACTGAGCATTCTGTATAAAGCGCTCCTGGAGAGTTGTTATTCCATATAACCTTTGGCATGACACAAGGGTATCAGAGGGGAGATGTGACGAAACCAAACTAAACAATACCTACATGGAAGAGACCAACCCCCCGATGAGGGTAGCACCTATCGCAAACAAATGAACGGATAATCGGATTGTGTTTGGCCATGAAATGCCCTCACCGAAATCGCCCGGAATGCCCATGTCGTTTGGGTAACTTATATACGGGAGCTTCGTCGACGGACTCGTTGCCAGGGTACGGATGGTGAAGCGGGCGTGGCGAGGTTGTACACACCTGTTAATGGAGAGATCTAGTCCTGTTATTTAAATACGGGGGACGAGGACTGCGCCCGCGCGGCCAAGCCAACTTGCACCGCTCCGGGCAGCAGCATAGTAATTTACTAGTAGTCCAGATCATCATCGAAGCACCTGTTTGATCCATCGCGGGCGACAGACTGTGTTTCGTCCACGAGGTCCGAGACACTGGTAGATGCAAATATACCGAATGTTTGATACCCGTCCATTCACGAGGCGCAAGGAGCACGCATGGGGTTTGAACCACCATACTTGTATGTGGCAGGACTTATTAACGAAGCCAGCCCTGGTTCTGGGAGCTGATCCATTTTAGCAATGGGCGGGTCGCTGTGCACTAAGGTTCGATACTGAAGCAGGCTCCACTGGGCGTAAGACGCGACAAGCTCACAAAGGAGAACGCTGAAGCCGCTACTTCATACATGTACATAATGCGTACTCGTCAGTGACGAACTTACCGGGGTGTGGACGGAGAAGTGATCGAGAGTGGCCCGCGACCGTGGAATCAAAACTCGAAACAACCTTGCGCCATTTTTAGTAAAGGACGAAGGTCGCACATCGTGAACCGGAGGACCCAAATTGCCCAGGCAGCATTTCTTACAGGAATGATGAACACCCCAACGCCGGCGGCTAAACCCGATCATCTCGTTTTTGCTGTAGTTACAACAGCACAGCCTTTATATGATCACTAGCTTTGGTGTAGGCCCAACATATCTCATCGGGAAGTCTCAACAGTAGCCAGAATAATGCGGAATGTTAGGGGGCTCCGTTGGCATGTAAGATGAGGCAGGCCCACTGGAGCAAACCTCAAGTTGCTCCAAGCGTCAACTAACAAGCAACTAGTATACTACCCAGGAGCCAGCTGCGGCAGAATGACGGTCGTACGACTCTATAACTAGATGAAGCTTAGGGCCCGACTTGGACAATTACCCAGAGCTGAACGACGGCTAACAAGACGAGGATGGCATCCGAATTGATCTCAGCCGCCGCTGGCTAATATCCAAAAAGGCTCTCCACGGAATATTCGAACGAACAAAAGATTCTCGTGACGGAGAGACGGTTGCTGGATACATGACCACGCCAAAAGTCTGACTACGCTAGGTTCGCGTGTTACTTAGGTCAGAAATGGATGAGTTACATATGTGATAAGGCTGAGGTCGGCCAGGCTAGGATTCATATTGGGGAACGGATAGCTGCACTACTTCACAGGGAACCCCACGCGGACAACTGTGATCGAAGCTTTTTCACTGAGGAAAGCTACGCCGCTTTTGCAACGGTAAGACCTACTGTAAATTATAACCCTATGGCGGCTTCACAGGCCAAGAGCAGCTTGCAGGAGGGGATAATTCATACCAGTATACAATGTGTTGACTAATGGCGGACGGCATTATGGAACTATCAGAACTACGCTTCTCCCTCTCTTTGGAAGACCATGGTCCTATCAACTGCCGAATCTGCAGTGATATCGATCACAGTGCCTCGATATGTTTTTCTCCATCCTTTGAACGCTTAACGTTCTTCGAAAGCCTTTGCAGGTTTGCGAGGTGGACACCGCTGATGCGTTCATCTGACCGGGTGCCTGACTGCTGCGCTCGAAGGATTTGTCTGGTGTTCAGCGATGCTAAAAGCGAGTTGGCATATACTATTCAACAGTAAGATGGGCTGTTCTTCCATCGCTTGCAGAGCACGGAATACTGACGTTTTCCGATTGTGAAGTCAAGTCCTGTTGACCATGCACTCTGGAACTTAGCCGACTGAAGAGTGTGTGAGATAACATAACCGTCGAGCAACACGTGATACGCACAGTTGCAAACTCTGCAAGGGCGACCAGTCTACAATGAAAAGTCTGAATCAAGTCACAGAGAAAACAAAAGAAGGACCAAACTCACAAGGTCAGCAGACACCGATTAACAGCATAGATGATGAGCGTGTTCAGGAGACGCTTCGTTCTGAGCAAGGCTTATTAGGCATGAAGTCATCTACAAGGACCGGAGTCACCTTGGGAAGGCCGAGTGAGAGCCACTGTCATACAGAAGGACGCAAAGTGACACCGTAATCAGAAGCTCAACTAGTAGGAAGGTGACCCCAAAGGGAATTGAGGCATAAAACTAGGAATAATGACTTGTCAGCCGGTGAACCAACATGTCGGTTAACAGACCTACCGTAATTTGTGGAAGAGAGCTGGATGCATTATCGACGAACCTATTTGCAGATGTCATTATTTCCGTGAAGATAGTAGGATTCGTTTAAGTACAGTAGAACAACCGTCTCTTTTTTTTTATTAGCACAGGTCTGTCGTGGTGGAACAAAAAGCGCGAACCAGTACCAAACCCTGTTGAAATATCGTTGGAAATCTCGCGTCGCCATTACAAGAAAAACTCACCCAAGTGAACCAGTATCAATAGTATCTATCGCAACCATGTCACTAGATGATAATTTTGCCATCAACCAAATGTACTTACAATTGGGGCAGTCACGAACCATTTCATCTGAGGGCGGCAAACTGATTGTCGTCAACATCTCGAGAGGCACCTGGCAGTCTTAAAGGGACCTACGGTAATATATTCTATGTGCGAAGAAACTACCAGCATTCGGTTGATGAACGTCAATCCAAAAAGGTGGTTGCCTACCTTTGAACTACAATAACCACGAGTAACTGCAGTACAGCTAAATTTTGTCATAAATAGTTTTGAGATGAAATGGACGCACATTCACCAGAAGCGATGCCTAAGTAGAGAAAAAGTTTGAAATCAGTGCCTGGTAAACTGTAGAAAATTGAGTATGCGCACTGGGAATGACCTGCCGTATCTCCTCAGCGGGAAACTGGTTTGAAATGGAGGGTGTACGAACCAAACAATATACTCCAAACTCATGAGATTGCCGTAATTGGTTATCTATAACAATTGAGCAAAATGGTTACGACGAGTAGACACATCAGATTCACCAGGTAGTAATACAGCATATGACACACTAATCTACCGTTAGCCATGCATTCACGTGGACGCGTCAAATGCTCACTGAATGAGACATGTAATGTGTCAAGAATCCTGGCTTCACATGAGCTGACTTGAAGGTTACGGGGTATCCTAACATACCATGTGGCAGCTACGATGACCTTTATAGCCGAGGAATCCTCAGAGTAGTGCATGTAATACATATAAGTCTGTATGACCAGTAAGCCCACCGCGAGCCTGAGCATTCTATATCATGCGCCCCTGGAGAGTCGTTATGCCATACAACCTTTGACGTGAAACGGGAATATCAGAGGGGAGATGTGACGAAACCATCGAAAACAATAGTTACATGGCAGAGACCAAACCCCCGATCAAGGAAGCACCTGCTGATAACGAACAAATGAGCAAACGAGACCACATCCGGCTAAGTAAAGATCTTCACCGAACTCGCCCATGTTGTTGGCGTAACTTGTGTATGGGGGTACTTCGTCCACGACCTCGCTGCAGGGTATAGATGAAGAAGGGAGCGTGATCAACCTGGTGGTGAAGAAATTCCGTGCTGTCCTTTAAACACGAGGGCTGCATGTGTATGGTTAGCGCAGCCCCGGGTCGGAGCATAATAATTGACATGTTACATAGCCCAGATCATCTAAGCGTGGAGAAGATGGAAACTCCAACGGTAACATCCCATGCAATCTCACCATTTCTGTAGTAGCACTGCCTTACCTATGGTCCTTGGCCTCCCTGTGTTGTCCTCGCAGTCGAAATCGCACCTGTGGAAATACACTGAATGTTAACGACTTGTTTAGTTACGAGCTGCAAGTATTGCAGGACGCGTAAGCAAGTCCTGGTCTGTGAGAACCTTTGCAACGCTCTCTCGTTCTGGACCGGTCACGGTGGTGCTGTGGATGTCTGGAGGGAACGTTTGGTACGAACATGTGGGAGGTACACTTTCTTCTCGTTTTGGCTTGCACGGACCGTTCATTTTCGGATCAATATATGCGGCATTGGATCTCCTTGCCCGTCTCTAGTGATCGAAAGGCATAAAGCTATCGCATGGGGCGTCGACTCATGGGCCGCGTATCATCCACTAACTGGGTCGGCATCGGCAACCTGTTTGGTAACAGACGTACAATATCATACTGACTTCCATTCCATCAGATTTCGTCCGTTTGCGAAGTCTGTATGGCGCGGGACTAAGATGATGCTGGCACTGGTCGTGTTGTCAAGTTGATTTCTTTCGGCAATGGGCGGGTTGTGGAAGATTCAAAGTAATGATGCAGGCCCAAGTGGGCATAACTCTCTTGCGGAATCGAGGAGGTCACTGATGCCGACTACAGAGATCATGCGTTCGCTTCTTCCTCGGCTTCGTTGGGCACCAGCAAATTTCCCTCCTTCATGCACAGACCGACCAGTAGGAGCCCTGGTTTTTCCGACACCTGATTTGGAAAGACCAACAATCGTGTCTTCCCTCTGCCGGGCTTTCAATTCTCACCTTCAACACTCCTGTGGTTTTCGCGCAGTCCCGCCAGCACGCAAGTCTGCAGCAATCTGTTATTGAGCGCAAGTGAACTGTCAGTGGCACAGCCGCCAGTCGGCCCCGGCGGCCTGGGATCGTCATCGTCGGCTCACCAAAGCAGGTCCTCAAAGTCCAACAGACTATCAAGCTCGCAACGGTAGAACTGATTAGACCCACTTGCTCTTATCCCTGACGTTTTTATTCATGATCGTCACCTTACATTCAACTCAGATTCGTATTATTTGTATCAGACACCGTCAGATAGCGCAAGAAACAACAAGGATTTCATCTACTCTACAACTGATTCGTCAACCTCTACTAGCAAGATCCTGGACAACAGCCCACACTGCCTAGAGAGGGGCTCCGCCGTTAAGGCAACCAGTGGAAAATCAATCCTGTGGTCATGGGTAGTGAAGGCAGGCGCCACTGTTCACGTACCATTCATGACCTATGCGTCCTCAACCAAGGAGTAACGCCGCATCGCTGCCAACTCGCGGGGCAGATGTGTCTTTGCAAGGCTTACATCTCTCCTACCCCACTGGCGAGTGCTTAAGTGCGTAAGGATAATTTATAATGACCAGCGAGCGCTTATCTTACATCCTTTTCAAATGTTTGTCTGAGGTCTCGCCCACTGCCGCTCAATGCTGAAGACGATCTGATGTATGCTGGTTCATCGTCACCGACACCAACCAAACGCTATGTATATCTGTACCTCCACAACTCACTAGTGGCATTTTCCACGAGGTCACGACGCCCGCAATTCGGAATGTGTGAATCTTCACGTTGACAATGATACGATCCGAGGCACATGCGGTCGTAAACTGTGTTAAGGACTCACTCCTGTTTCGGAGATGGTATCGCCATGTCATAGTAGATATGTTAGATTTCCGTACGTTGGAATGCACCCACTACTAAGCGCCTTCGAAACTGTTGCGGATCTGTGAGCAGAAAGGGAGAAAAATCTAGTCGCATATGCGATCTTTGATCTGCCAGTCCAGGGATTCATGTCGGACGACAAAGAGCTGCACCATTTCACAAGGAATTGGAATTCCAGGCGGACAACTGTCACCGGAGCTCTTGTACTGAGGAAAAACCAGACCACCGGTTTCTGTGAGGGAGAGACTATGGTGGCGAGCCTCACGGGGCAAGAGGAGTAACTCGAAAGCAAGGGATATCTGATACCAGTATTACAACGTTGCAACCGATGGCGAATGCATCATGGGATTAGAATTGTGCTTCTCCCTCGCTTCGGAAGGACGTGGTCTTATTGAGTGCCGAATCAGCAGTGATATCAATGACAATCGCTTCGATGTGTTTGTCTCCATCGTTTGAACGCTCTAGACCCTCCGAATGCTTCTGCAGGTTCATGAAGTGGACAGTATTGATGCGTTCACCTGACCGGGTGCCTGAATTCTGGGATCGAAGGTATTGACGGGTGTTCAATGATGCTAAAAGCGAGTTGGCATACACTATTCAATAGTAAGATGAGGTGTTTTTCCGTCGCTTGCAAGGCACGAAAGACTGACGTCTTGGAATTATGAAGTCCAATCCCGTTAACCATGTACCCTGGGAGGTAACGGTCTAAAGGGAACGTGAGACCGACATAATGGTCGTGCAATACGTCATGCGCACAGCTAGGAACTCTATAAGGGCGACCAGCCTACGATGAAAAAGCCTGAATCAAGTCACAGTGCAAATGAAAGAAAAGACCGAACTCACAAACTCAGCAAACCCTGGTTAACAGCGTAGATGATGAGCGTGGTCAGGAGACGTTTCGATCTAAGTAGGGCTCATTAGGAATGAAGCATCAACACGAATAGAGGTCACCTTGGGAAGGCGGAACGAGAGCGACTGTCATACAAAAGTACGCAAAGCGAGACCGTAATCAGAACCTCAGCTAGTAGAAAGGTGGCCGAAAAGGGTAATCCGGAATAAAGCTAGGAATAACAAGCCGTGAGCCGGTGAGCCAACATGTCCGTTAACAGACCTACCGTAATTTGCGAAGCAGAGCTGAATGTGTTATCGGTGAACCTGTAGGCGGACGTCATCATTTCTGTGAAGATGGTAGGATACATTGAAGTACAGTAGGACAATCGTCTCTTCTTTTTGATTAGCATAGGTCTGTTGTGGTGGAATAATGCTACAAACCTATGCCAAACCCTATTGAAATACCGTTGGAAATGTCTCGTCGGCATAATAATAATAACTCACCGAACTGAGCTAACAACAACAATAGCTATTGTGGCCATATACTGGATAACATTTTTGCCGTTAAACAAATGTACTTACAATTGGGGCGGTCACCAGCCACCTCATCTGAGGGCGACAAACTGATTGCTGTCAACATCTCGAGAAGCACCTGGCAGGTTTGATGGGACCTACAGTAATAGATTTTATGTGCGAAGGAACTAACAGCTTTCGGTTGACGTTAACATCAATCCAAAAAGGTGGTCACCTACCATTGAACTACAATAACCACAACCAACTGCGGCACAGCTAAATCTTGTCATCGATGGTTTTGAGATGAAACAGACGTACTTCCATCACAAGCGATGCCTAAGTAGGGAAAACATCGAAAATCAGAGCTTCGTAAGTTGTAGAAAATCAGGTATGCGCACTGGGAATGACCTGCCATGTCTCATTAACAACGAAAAGGTTTGAATTTGAATTGGCAGGCATACGAACCAAATATCATACTCCAAGCTCATCAGGTCGCCATAATTGGTTATCTGCAGCGATTGAGCGCTATGGCTACAACGAGTGGACGCATCAGATTCACCAGGTAGTAATACAACATGTGACACACTAATTGCCCGTTAGCCATGCATTCACGTGGGCGCACCAGGCACTCACTGATTAACAGGTGTGAGGTATCAAGGATCCTGAATTCGCATGAGCTGACTTGAAGGTTACCCTGGATAGCCTAACTCACCATATGGCAGCAACGATGAACTTCATGATGGAGGAATCCTCAGAATAGTGCATGTAATACACATAGGTCTGTATAACCAGTAAGCAAACCACAGGCCTGAACACTCTGGATAAAGCGCCCCTGGAGAATCGTTATACCATATAACCTTTGATGTGAAACGGGGATATCAGAGGGGAGATGTGACGAAACCAACGAAAACAATACTTACATGGCGGAAACCAAACCCCCGACGAGCATAACACCTATTGCAAAGAAATTAGTGGAATGTTGGACTGTGTAAGCCATGAAATATCTTCACCAAACTCGCCCGGGATGCTCATGTTGTTTGGGTAACTTGTATATGGGGCCTCGTCGACGGACTCACTGGAAGGGTATGGATAGAGAAGCAAGCGTGGCGAAATCGTATCCACCCGATAGTGAAGAATTCTGGTCCTGTTATTTAAACACGAGGGACAAGGGCTGCAGTTCTGAGATTAGGACAACTTGCACCGCCCCGAGGTGGAGCGTGATAGTTTACTAACCCAGGTCAACGAAGCGTCCGCTTGATCGCTTTAAAGATGGTGACTCCAGCGGCCGCGGCCAACTCCGATAATCTCGCTGTTTCTGTAGCAACACTGCCTTGCCTAGACCATATATATGCTCCTTGACCAGTGGCTTCTCTATACTGTCCTCGAAGTCTGAGACACTGGTAGATGGGATACGAGCTTCAAGTAGTCACGGGGACCCAGGGTATGAACCACTGTTCATGCTTGCAAAGTCCGTGTGTCGCGGAACCCAGACGAAACCCGGGGTCCTGGTCCTAGGTGTTGATCGATTTTGGCGTTGGCCACGAGCGGGTCGCCGACGCCTTAGTAAAGTACACAGCGAGTCACTGTGGTGTGCTAAAGTTAAATATTGATGCTGGCCCATCTGGGCATATTGAAGTCGCGATAAGCCCACTATCTGACAGGAGGTTACTAACGCGCCGATGCTGGCCGCTACTTACGTTCGCTTCTTCCTCGGTCTCCCTTTTTGCTCAGCGTCAGCTCCTCTCTGCGAGTAACTTCAACGCTCCAGTGCTTCTCGAGATGCACGGTCCCGCCAGCCTGCGTGGGTAAGCATGGTGTGGATTACCAACTACATGGCAATCCCGCCAATCGGCTCCAGCGGCCTATCTGACAGGCTCATGGGTTGGAGCACTTCTGGCTCAAAGCCCAAATATGTTCAACCAGTGACATCCACACAGGTCCTAAGTATTCCTGACGCCAATATATATGAGCGAACTATTATGTATCGGACACCGTCGGACAGTACAAGAGGTGGCACGGATTTCATCTACTTTTTGGCTGGTCCGCCGGCCTCAAGTAGCGGTAGCCGTGGAGAGGAGTTCTGTGGTTGATACAACCAGAGAAACGTCCATCAGGTGATCATTGGCAACGAAGACAGGCGCCACCATTCACATACCCAGGGACCTACCGTGTTCGACGTGTCCAGAGCCAAGGAACAAAGCCGCATCGCTGCCAGCGATGTGGCTTTACAAGACCTTCGTCCACCTCTTACCTCTTATTCCACTTGTACGATTTGCGGCTGACCAGCGAGTACTCAGCGCTCGCCTTCCGCCTTCTACGTCTGGGTGCAAGGCGTTCCATGCTGTGAAAGCAGTGTTACTTCATAGGCAATTCCATACAGATAACTGCCACCGAGGAAGATAGTCGTCACGCGAGGCAAAAGGATTCAGGAGCGGCTTGCAGGTGGGGGATATGCATTTCATACCATCATTACACCGTTTTACGTAAGACAGCTAGAATTATACCTCTTCCTCTCTTCGAAACGCCGAAACCCTATCGAGTGCAGGATCGGCAATGATGTCGATAACAGCCATCTCGGACACGTTAAGCTGCCCTGTTTCATCCTTAGAACTTTCAGCGTCCCCTGACAGCTTTGTCGGGTTTGCGAAGTGGACAATACCGGTGCGTTGATCTGACACAGTACCTGGGTCCTGCGATCGAAGGTGTTTCCGGGAATTTAGTGATGCTAGAAGTGAGTTGGCATATACTATATCACTAGTAAGCCGGTGTATACTGTCCATGGCTTGTAGGGCGCGGAAGACTGACATTTTCCAATGACGAAGTCCAATCCAATTGACCATGGATCTTGGACTTCAATTGCCTGTGAAGGAAGTGTGAGAGCGACATAATCGTAGTGCAACATATCCGACATACGATCACGAGGTCTGCAATGGCGACTAGCCTGCACCGAAAAGCTTGAATCAAGTCATGGCCACCAACCAAAGATGGATGAAACTTACGAAGTCAGCAAACACCGGTTAACAGCGTAGACGACGAGGGTGTTCAGGAGGCGCTTGGTTCTAAAGCGGGGTTCGTTAGAAATGAACCACTGACACAGACTGGAGTCACCTTGGGAACCCAGAGCCAGAGCCATAGTCATATAACAGTACGCAGAGTGACCCTGTAATCAGAACTTCGGCTACTGCAATGGTGGCCCAAGCGGGGGTCACGTCGTAAAACTAGGAAGAACAAGTAAGCTGGTGCACTAATTTCTCTCTTAATGGAATTACCGTGATCTGTGTAAGGATGCTGGCCCCACGGTTGACGAACCTATGCACAGTGATCAGTATATCTGTGAGCATGGTTGGACAAGTCGAAGTACTCCAGAATAACTGTCTCTGCTTTTTGATTAGTATAGTGTTTGGAGGCAGAAAAAACGCACAACCCATGCCAAACCCTGTTGAGATACCATTATAAAAGGCTAGCTAATCCCAATAAATAAACACACCAAATTGAGCTAGTATGAATAGTGTCTGTTGCAACCCCATCACTGCATGATATGTTTGCCGTGACAAGCAGATGAACTCACAATTGGGGCAGTCACCAACCACCTCACTTGAGGGCGACAAACTGGAAGTCGATCAACGAGGTCTGGAGAGAAGGAGGTTTAACAGGACATACGGGAATATATTTGATGTGCGAAGAAGCTAGTAATGTTCGGTTTGTAAATGCCAAGCCAGAACAGATAACCACTTACCACTGAACTGCAGAAACCACAAATACCTGCAATACCACTGAGTGCTGTCATAAATGGTGTTGAGATGAAAGGAACACACGTTCACCAGAACTGATGCCTAGGGGGGGAAGCATTCATAATAGTGTCTGGTAGAAAATCGGGTACACATACAGGTAATGACCTGCTATATCTCATCAGTGAGAAGTAGTTTTCAAATGAAAAGGTAAACGAACCAGGAAATGAACTCTAAACTCGTCGGAACGCCATAATTGATTATCTACAGTGATTGAGTATGACAGTTACAAGAAGTAGACAAGTCAGTTTCACCAGGTAGTAATACAAGATGTGACACACTAATCTGCAGTTGATCATGAATTTACTGACAGCTGCTGAATACCCACCGAAGGAAGCATGCAGGGTATCGAGAATCCTGACTACATGTGAGCAGATTTGCCAGGTGTCCCAAAGCAGCCTAACTCACCATATGACAGCAACCAGATACTTCATGGTTAACCCATCCTCGTAGTGCATAAAATATGAATAGGTCTATGTAACTTGTAAGTAGAGCGCTGGACTGAACATTCCATTTACAACGTTCCTGGAGAGTTGTTATGCCATATAGCCTTGACATGCAATATGGACATCAAAGTGGGGGACGTGACGAGATTGAGGGAAGTCACACATACATAGCGGAGACCAAACCGCCGATGAGGGCAGAACCTATTGCGGATAGATCAGCAGACAAGACTGTATCTGGGTACGAAAAGTCTTCACCGAACCCGTACGGGATGCCCATGTCGCTTAGGTAGTTTGTACCAGGTGAACTCGTTGACGAACTCGCTGTCGAGTGTGGAAGGAAAAACAGGTGGGGAAGACGGGTTCTGGTAGTAAGGCAACCCTGCCCTGTTTTTAAAGGACGAACACTACATCATCACGATTCGGAAGTCTTGTATTCCCTGAGCAGCAGGAATGCAGATAACTGCAGTGCCAATGACTGGATCCGGTAACCTTGCCATCGCTGTGGTACAGCATTTCCTATGGTCTCTGGCCTGTGTGGAAAGTCCAACATGACGTCCTGGGAAAGCCTCAGAAGTAGTCAGTAAAATGTTAAACGTCAGGGGCCCATTTTCTTACAAACTGCCAGTAGCAGAGGCGCAAGCGACTGTAAAGTTTGTCAAACCTGGGCATATGGTTTGGGGACCCGGGGTGTTAATTTGATTTGGTCGGGTTGGCCTGTACATCAGGAAAATAACACTTTACTATTTTTGACTTTTTGTGACTAATGTGACTTTTTGGGAAGGAATCTACTATCATTACCCATGTCCTGCAGGCATAGCTGCACTTTTCTTGCTGATTTTGGTCTTGTTCAAACAACCTAATTCATAGCTTTCAGTAGATACCACATACATTCAAATTGATGGAGGTTCCAAAGAGATATTGTGATTTTTCTCTCAGACAGTGTGCATCACACCAATGACTCAATATCTCTGAGTTTTCAGATATTTTCTAGTCTTCTTGGCTTAGATATATTATCACTTAGTTGTCTCAATAGATTCTGTTCTCTTTTCATTCTTCAAAATGCTGTATATGGTCAAAAAAAAAGTACAGATAGTAAGTTCCTTCCCAAAAAGTCACAAATAGTCACAATAGTCACAAAAAAGTCAAAAATAGTAAAGTGTAGGATGACGCAAGCTCAGCTTGGGCTTATGGTCGTAACAGTTATACTGGCTCCAAACCCGTTTGTGAAATGGAAAGCCTGAAATGCAGCACTCCGGACATGTGACATAACAGCTCACCTCTGGTCCTATCCTTACTCCTTGATGTTCAGTGCTCGCCATCGGTTGCACCCAACGATACCGCCTGCAGCACGCAAAGGGTATCATGTGCCAGTAGACGCGGTTCTGATGGCGTTATACTGATGGGGTCACCGTTGCCGCACTTCTTTGTGTCACGTCACCTTGGGGTCTCTCGGTTTGTGGGTGTCTTCAGTCTTAATACCCTTCGCTCACTAGTTTCCCCGCTGTAAGTGCCTCTGGCGTTCCCCCAGCTCACCTACACGAGCTCGTTCACCTCTGTAATCGCTCCTGTGTTTACTTTCCTAGACGTGTCTGAAAAGCTTACCTCCGTCTTTAGCGGGTTCTGTGCACACTAGTTCCCCCCATCTTCCATTGTGGACTTGGATCGGTATCATAGGGCCGTTGCCAAAGGGTCAGTCGTTGTCAAAGGCTGCGCAGAGTTCCTCCCGATCCGTGTTACTGCCTCCCGGTGATGTGATAGACCTTTAAAGCTCATACAAGCAACCACGAGAAGCCGTCTTACTTCCAAACGTCACCCTGCTCCCCACACCTTTCTACAATCGCTCTGCTCTCGTCATTGTCAAACTAAGGTCTTACCCAGCTAGTCCTTCGAAGTACGTCGTATTCTTTATCTTTCACCCTATAGTTCTCCTTTATGGTCAATGCTCCCTCCTAGTTACTATGTCGTCTTCACCTTATGGATTTCTATACAACCCGAGTCTGCCCTCCGAAGAGACAATCGTTGCCCACTGCTTGAATCTCGGCTTCGTCTGCGGAACCACCATTGTCGATCCTTCTACTACGTCGGTCATTGCCTGGATCAAATATGGTCGCGACGTCACCGTCGCCGAGGCGCGCACGCAAGATTGGACCGCGAAGGCTCTCCGCGATACTGGTGCCTCAGATATACGAGCCCCTCGCGTATTCCATGCGTTTACGGCAGACTACCACGGGTGGCCAGTTGGCTACATCGCCATGGAGTACATCGAGGGTACAGATTGCGGCTCAAAGGACGTCGAACTAGTTGCGAAAGCTGTCCAGGCGTTGATCGGCCTCCAAGCACCACCAACCGCGACACTCGGACACATTGGCGGCGGTACAAGATCTATTGTGCACTCCTTCTTTCCCGAGTGGCTTCCCAATGCCAATTACAGGTCCGACCAGGATTTCTATGCTCATATTCGCAATGTAAGTGTTTGCCAACGTCTCAAGATGCTTTGGCGAACTCAGAGCTATGTTAGATCTTTAAAATGCTGCCCATCGATTTTCATGGCGATATATCTAGCCACGATCGATTCCTTTGTCCTTCCGATTTCAACTCGGGTAACTTCAGGAAGCGTACGATGGAGGATGGCCGGTTAGTAGTGGCGGTGTTGGATTTCGGTGCGACGTGCTTCATGCCGCTCCCCTTCATCGAGGTCGCACTGAAGAAGCCTTGGGACCGCTTTTCCCAGTTGGTTGTCAGGAAGATCATTTATCCTCACCCGTGGTCGGACGATGCAAGGTTTTTGCTCTGCGCCTCCGGTCTTCTTGTTCAGTACGGTTTCAAGCCAGTCGGTAAGCACGACTTTTCAATTTTGTTGCCACTCTCGGGCTGATTTTCATCGCTGTTCAGCACTCCCATCGGGCGTCAGTCCTAGATGAATGGCAGATAATGTGTTGGCGTACCCTGCGGCTTACCTTACACGGGTACCTCGGTGGGTGACGCTTTTTTCTGTTCTACGAGCCTTGGTTCAAGTTGCTGTCTCGGACTTCGATACGGGTGAATATGTAAATGGCTTTTCTATGAATGAATGTCGTGCATGTTTATAGCTACGTACCTTGGGGTCCTGATATTGATTTGCGAGAGATCAAAAGCCGGGTCCGTAGCAATGTCCGACAATTCCTCAATTCCCGTTGATCACGAAGCGGAATGGCTGAATAAGTGTTTAGACTTGAGCACGGAAAAGCTTTGGTCCCAGTTGAACCACTCGATCGCCGTCGGTGCTGTCGCCGTCACTGACATTCACGTCGTTGGAGACGACGGTGGAGGAAAACTTGGCGTCGGAGAGGTAGGCGTCCTGGGATGGACCGTTGAACACTACTAGACATTGTTCCTGTGGTTAGTTTCCTACTAGTAGACGTGTCTGAAAAGCTTACACGCTATAGTCCCTCCGATATTCCGTTGTCAAGTATATGAGCGGTCACCAAATAAACTCAAACAAACTCCGACAAGGGACTCTTCCCGGTCATATTCGGGCCAATGCTGCCCCCTCCGTCGTCGTTTGGAGGGCACATCACTCTCTGGTTAAATGCTCGTACACTGGGGCGGGAGTTCAACGTTCAACAGGGACGCAGTGTACCATGTCGAATCCAGGCCCCGCTCAACTGCAACTTGCGTAAATTTAGCAAATGTAATGATTCGAGCTAACTTTGTCTTTTTCGTTGCCCAAGATTTCCTCTTGCTGTTAGTTCGACCTTTTTCGCGCCCTGAAGTCGTCTCTTCCCTGCACAACAGCAAGGATCCTACCCTCCTTATCAGAAGTCCAAGTCTGTTGATACAATTCTCGTTCTCTTGCAGAATCCAGGAAGTTATTTGCAGCTTCTTTGTTCACTCCTTCCTCGGCTTCCCTCCGTGACGGAAGTTGTCTTCCTTCACGCACTGGCCGTAACGAGGACTTTACTTCTTCTAAGGAACGTAGCCTTTGATTGGCTCGGAACTTGTAGCAATCATTTGATTATCAAAGGAATCGTGTTCCCCGTGTCCCATCGGGTTTCTTTGCTTGTACCCTCAAAGCTCCCATACGCTGCCCGTAAGCGCTCGAGTACGTAATGGCAGTTTGCGATTAACCAGCATGCGTCCGGGTTCCGTCTTCACTGATCGCCTGGGCCTTGCCATCCACCGCTCCAATCTGAAGGCGATCTAAAGTATCTCGTCCATGTCCAGAGCGTTCATCGTGGCCAGTAGCAACCGAGTGTCGTATCTACACCCCACAATTCCCTCGTTCTGTGTTACACAAGAGTGTGGTATCATCTCAGGTATGGACCCCCTGATGTGAAAACCGATCGATTCTGTATGTATGGAACGAGCCGTCACATTCATATTCATATAGCGTTTACATGTCGGATGACCCATCGCGGCGCTACTTCACAGGGAATACAAGGCGGACAACCGCCATCGAAGCTCTTTCACCAAGAAAAACTACACCGGTAAGGCTTGTCGTAAATTATAAACCTGGGTGGCCTCATGGGACAAGAAAAGAAACTTGCGGGCAGGGGAGTTACATACTGGTGCTACACCGTTTAAAGCAAATGGCGGGAGCAGCAGGAACCAAAAACTAGAATTAATCACACCTTCCCTTATCTTTGCAAGGCTGTAGTCTTATCGAGTGCAGGATTGGCGGTAATATCGATAGTGGCCATCTCGCCGATGTCGGGTGTCCTTGGCCCATCCTTTGAACTCTCGACGTCCCCTGGAAGCTTCGGCGAGGGGTTCGCGAAGCGGGCAACACTGATGCGCAGGTCTTATACGGTAAGTGAAGCCTGGGTTCGAAGGTGTTCCGAAAGTTCAGTGACGCTGGGAGCGGGTTGGTGTGTGCTATTCTATGGTAAGTCAGGTTTTCTGTCTTCTGCGGCACGGAAGACCGATACTTTCTAATGACGAAGTCCATCCCTATCGTTTCTAATCCCTGGACCTTTATAGTCCGAAAGAAGTATGAAAGCGACGTAAACATGGTGTAACACGTCACACGCACGACGACGAAATCTCCAATGGCGACTAGTCTAACGAAAAGCCCGAATCAAGTCACAGTTGCAAAGGAAAGAAAGACCAAACTCACCCAGTCAGCAAGCGCTGGTTAACAGCATAGATATTAAGCATATTCGGGAGGCGCTTCATCCTAATGCAGCGCTGTGTGCCCTGAATATTTGAATTTGAATCGGCTTCATCGCGTCGCGGACTCGCAGGCCAAAATGCTGCTAACGTTGACATTTGGACTATCTTCCCCATCGCACTGCGCGTCCTTATTCTGCCTTGCAACGCCAAGGACACCGGCGAGAACGTAGACAGTCCCAGAAGACTCCGACGAACTCAATTTGCCGTATCCGCTGGCCCACCCAGGGCACCACGCTCCCGCCCCTCTGACGTCTTTCAGGGGACACGACGCAATCTGGTTTCAGCCCGTACACGCGGCCGGGAACTCGATAGGGACCAATTGTGTGTCGCCCCGATCCCGCTCAACTGCATGCTTGCAAACCGATCTCTTACACATCCATCCACCTGATTTGCTGAAGTCGGGAAACGATGACCCCTCTACGGCTGATGGCACTCTGGATGTGGTATCCGCGCCTCCATGACCTTACAGCAGTCCCCGTCGATATGTGGGGGTGGGTGACAATGGACTGTGTTAATCCTATATAGATACTGTCAGACGTTTTTATGTTAATACTGATCGATGCGAATGAGTTGCGGTCGTGATTGATATTCGGCTAGCTGTGCAACGACCGGTTTCCATGCTCCTATGGGTGCATCCGATATGTCTTCATCGTTCCCGGAACATGCGCTCTGCGATTCTGACCAACCCTCTGACGGCCTCAGCGGAGAGCGAGTCTGGCAAGAATTGGACCAGCTGCGGGGAGATGGGTGGGTTGTTGGACCTAAGGGAGGTAGAGGGCGCCAACTTCAACACCGGAGTGCAGCATCTGGCTAGGCTCTATGCAGCCCTGTATCGCAACTGATAACCTGTTGTTAACCTTACGAGGCAAGAGGAGCATTGTGTATGTAGATGGTATTTCGTACCAGTACTACACTGATTGACCTCGTGGCGAAAGAAAAAGGCAATGGCAGATACAGGATGAAACCACTAGTACCACAGCTCTGCTTCTCTTCACAATGTCGTAGTCTTATCAAGTGTAGCAACTACAGTGATATCCATAACAGTTGCTTCGCGTGCCTTGAAATGCCTGTCTCCATTCTTTGAATCCTTCACGTTTCCCGAAGGCTTCGGCAGGTTCGCAAGGCGGATAGTACTCATGCGTAGATCGGGCGCAATGCCTGAGCTTGAACCCAGGGATCGAAGATATTCCCGGGTGTTCAGCGATGCTAGAGCCGAGTTGGTGTATACTAAGGTTCAATAGTAAGATAGGGTGTTACGCATCGTGTGTAGTGCACGGAATACTGACACTTTCCAATGATGAAGGAGAATCCCATTGCCAATGCATCTTGGCGAAAAATGATCTGATGGAACTGTAAGAGCAACCTGGTCGTCTGGCGATAGAGATCACATCCACCATGACGAGCTCCACAATCTCAATTGACCTAGGACGAAAAGTCTGAATCAAGTTATGATTGCGAATGAAAGAGGGACTAGGCTCACAGCGTCAGCAAACACCGGTTCACAGCATAGATGATAAGCGCGTTCAGGAGGCGCCTCGTTCTGACCAGAATCCGCCAGGAATGAACCATCGACGCGGACTCAGGTTACCTTAGGGTGGCAAAGCGAGAGCTGTCATACAAAAGTATGCAAAGTGACACCGTAATCAGAACCTCAGCTGGTAGAACGGCACTCCCACCGGGTATTAGGGAGGAATTCTAGGAATGACCCATCAGTCGGTGCACCATTCTCTATTTACGGAACTACCCTAATCTGCGTAAGGGAACTGACGTCCTTATTGACGAACCTATACACGGATATCAGTAATTCAGTGAAAATGGTTGGACAGGTTGGGGTACATCAAAACAGTCGTCTCTGTTTCTTGGTTAGAATAGTGTTTCGTGGAAGAAAAGCACGAACCTACGCAAAACCCTGATGAAATATCGTCAAAATGCGTCACAAGCATGGTGGAGGGACTCACCGAAGTGAACTAGTACGAATAGCATCTATCACGGTCGTGTCACCGGATGATGTATTTGCTAAAGCAGATGTACTCACAATTGGGGCGGTCACAAACCACTTCACTTGGCGGCGACAGACTGAATGTCAATCAGCAAACACAAAGCCTGGACATTCTGGCTGAGTGTGACATACGGTAATGTATTTTATGTGCGAAGAAACTAGCAGCATTTGGTTGATGAGCGTAACCCACCAAAAAAATAGTCGCTTACCATTGAACTACGAAAACTGCGAGTGACTGCAACACACCTGAATTTTGGCATAAATGAACGTGAGGCGGAAGGGACTTACATCCATCAGAGCTAATGCCTAAGCAAGGAAATATTTGAATCAGTAGCTCGTAGAAAATAGGGTACGCGTACTGGGAGCGACCTGCCACATCTCATCAGTGGCAAGTAGTTGTGGAATGGGGAGGATGCGCACCAGACCAAATACTCCAAACTCGTCGGAACACCATAGTTGGTTATCTACAATGACTTAGCACAACAGTCACAACAAGTGGACGCATCAGTTTCACCAGGTAGTAGTACAAGTAGTGACATGCTAAATCACCCGTCAGCCATGCATTCAACTAGAAGTATCGAGTGCTCACTGAACAAGGCATGTAAGGTATCAAGAATCCTGCCCTCGTATGAGCAGATTTGACCAGTACCCCAAGGTGGTCTAACTCACCATAGGGCAGCAACCAGGAACTTCATGGTCGTGGCATCCCCGGAGTAGTGCATGTAATACATATATGTCTGTATAACTAGTCAGTGGAGCACTAGCTTGAACATTCCGTTTAGAACACCCCTGGAGTGTCGTTATGCCATACAACCTTGGCGCGTAACGTGGACATCAGGGGAGAGATGTGAAAAATCAAGCCGAACAATGCATACATAGCGGAGACCAACCCCCCGATGAGCGTAGAACCTATCGCGAACAAATGAGCAAATAAGACAGCGTTCGGCTATGACAGGTTTTTACCGAACACGCCGGAGATGTTCATACTGTTTGGGTACTTTGCACAAGGCGAATTCGTTGATGAACTTGCTGCAGGGGTGCTGAACTCGACGAAACGATCGAGCGTGGAGAAAGCGTACCAGTCCGGTAGTGAGACAGCCCCGCTTATTAAAGGTTGAAAGTTACCATCAGTATGAACAAGAGAACGTGCGTGGCCTCGAGCACCAGCATACTTCTCAAGGTAGACTAGATTGTCGAGGCGTCTGCTGTTTGATCTCGCCCCCAATGGCAACGGATATTCTTGTCATTGCTGTAGCACAGCCTATTCAGTCCTATATGGGCCTCGGTGGAGGGCACAACACATCGTCCCCGGAAAGTCTGAGACATAGCCAAAAAAAAAAAAGTTGGATGTGACGGTCTCATTTACCTACGAACTGCAAGCAGCGGACCTGAGGAAGGCGTTCGGAACGACTTCACAAGTCTAAAAAGCAGGATGTCGTGCGACCAAGAGGCAGCCATTTCATATCAGGAATAGCCTGTTTTGATTTGTAATATTGGGCATGTTGGCGTGTAAGATGATGCGGGGCCATCGCTGGCCACCATGGAAATAGAACTTAGGAATCATTTCATCACGGGCTACCCCCCGGCAACTTCTCGGCTCGCCCATCCGTTGCTAAGACGAATCTGCCGAATCGTGCGTCAGTCTGTCATGTCACGTGCATGAATTGGCGTGACCCGCCAATCATTAATCATTAATGGGTTCCCCGATTGGTATCCTGTCGTATCTGCTGGCAGATCGCGGCATCCTGCCAGTTCAGACACACCGTAAGCTACGCATTGTACCATTGCTCTTTCACCCACCTCCCTACCACCCAGGGTTCGGTCTCGTTTGCTAGTCTCACTTGTTGCCACACTAGGCAGTCGATTCTTGACCGCACTTCAATGAGAACCCTGCCCCTCCTCTCGGGAGTGAGTTCTTGTGTAAACCTCACATGCCCTCGTTCCAACGCGGGTTCCAGGAGGCCGCCTATAGCTAGCTCGTTAACTCTTACCTCGACTTTGTTCAGTGATGGGACTTGCCTCCACACACAGACGGCTCCAGTCCTCCAAGGTACGTCGCCCTTGATTGGTTTCGAGTTCGTCGAGACGTGGTGCCAACACTCGATGATAGAAAGAATTATGTTCATTCTGTTCCGTGTGGCTTCCCTGTCCGTGCCTTCAAGGCTCCAGCGTATCCAGAGGTGAAACTGACAAGGTCACGGGAATGTATTTGGTGCAATCCATACCAGCCCTGTCCCCAGAGCTTAAACCTAACCCCGAGTCTGACTATTATAACTGTCAGACTTCATCTGACGTTACAGAAAGTTACGTGGGTACCGTCCTCTGCACATCTGATTCACCAAACTCAATATGGGCGCCACCAAAGAGACATCTATCCGATCTGGGTAAACTCGCTCCCCTTGACAGTCCGCCTCTTTCGTTTTAGTGCTAGGGCAGGTAGGTGTTTATTTCACTGAGAGGCTTGTTCCCGATAGTGGCAATTACGAAAGTGCAAAAAAGTACATTTTGATTTTTGCATCCACTCTGAAAGATGGCCTTATCGGTCGTGGCAATTCCATGAGGCCACAGCGTTGCAATCCAAAATGTGGACAGGCACACACTTACGATCCAAAGCGCGCGCAATCGCAAATTGCATTGGAGCTCATTCCGTGACGTGCTATGAAAATTGATCCACCGTAGCCACGTTACCTGGCAAACGAAGGAAGGCACGGTTCAACCGTTGAGAGTGGACTTCACTGGTTCCCTTAAGTGTTGACCGACAAATAACTCTGCTATCCAGAGCCAGCTGTGGCGGAACGACGGGTAGTACGAGCCTCCATTGCCAGATAAACCTTACCCCCTTGACTTGGACAACCACCCGGAGTTGAATGTTGAGGGTTGGCAAAACGAGGATGGCATCCCAGTCGATCTCGACCGCTGACTAATGCCCAAAATGCCTCTCCACAACATTTTCAAATGAACAAACTATGTATCGTCCCGAGGAAGATGTAGTTGCCAATGACATGGTGGACCCTGTGCTGAAGAACAAGTCCACCTGCGCCGGATTGGCTTTAGATTAGGAATCGGGTAGTGCGGGTTGATGTGCTAACCCCCCTCCCCCTCGAACAGTGAATCTAGCGGTATGGCCGAAGTGCGCAAGGAATATGGTAGACCGTTGAGAAACCCAGTGGGGCATCCACACAGGAGAGCTGGCGGTAGTTAATCAGTGGATAGGACAGTGTGACGTAGGCAAAAATCATTCTCTACTAACTCCTTTCGCCATATTCACATATGGATCGGGCCATCACGTTCGTTCTACCGGCTGCCCTCACCGCCTCCAGCTTCTGTGACGGTTGGCTGGATCGGATTCCCTATGAAGTAGTGCAGCTATGTGCCACCCCACGAACGCTGTGCTAGCGGATACGCCGAGAGGGAATGAACGCTTTCTGTTGTGCCTTTGGTCTGCCTGATAGCATATCATAACACGACCAGACATCCATCCCCGAAAGCCGATCCAGGACAGCTCGAAAGGCACTTGGTGGCCATGCATGCGTATTCCCAACCATCAGGTCTACTCTCACGGAGCGATACCAGTTCCGCAAAAACGAGACCATCGGTGAGACTCAACCGTGAATTAAAATTCTATCGCAGCCCTACTGCGGCTTCGCAAAACAAGGCGTAGGATAACTTGTAGTAGTATTAAATTAGTTCATGTCATAGCGAAAAGAACCGAAGCGCGGACGGAACGCGGAACTAGAATTTCGGTTCTCCTTCGCTTCGCAATGCTGTCGCCTTACCAAGCGCTGATACCGATAAGGGCACGTCACCCGAATGCTGCGGCAGGTTCCCGAGGTGGATAGTATTGATGTGTTCAGCTGACTCGGTTCCTGAGTGCTGGGATCGGAGGTATTGCCGAGTGTTCAGTGATGCTAGAAGCGAGTTGGCATATACTATTCGGTGGTGAGTGGTGGGTTATGTCCATCGCACGTAAGGCAAAGAAGACTGACACTTTCCAATCATGAAGTCCAATCCCATTGTCCAATCATCCTGCTGATTAACATTCTGAAGAAAGTGTGAGAGCAACAATCACCTTGAAATAGGTCGTGCGTACCACAGTGAACTCTGCAATGGTGACCAGTCTACCACCAATATTTTGGATCGAGTCAGGACCATAAATGAAACTGAGGGGAAACTTACGATGTCAACAAACACCTGTTAACAGCATATATGATAAGTGTTTGGAAGAGACGCTTCGTTCTAGAGCAGGGTTAATTAGAGATAACCACGGATGTGGAATGGTGTTACCTTGGGAATGCAGAGCGAGAGCGACTGTCGTGGAAAAGTACGCAAAGTGATATCGTGATCAGTGCCTCAACGAGTGCGACGATGGCCAAAGCGGGTAACACGGCAGAAAACTAGGGACGACAAGTAAGCTGGTGCACCAACGTCTCTCTAAACGGAAGTACCCTAATCTGCGTAAGGATGTCAACATCACGATTGACGAACCTGTGCACAGAAATCAGTATTTCCGTAAAAATAGATGGGCAGGTTGGAGCACATCATAATGACCGCTTCTGCTTTTTGATGAGAATAAGTCTTCTGTGGTGGAAAAACAGCACAAACCCAAGGCAGGTCCTGTTGAAATATCGTTATCAACGCCTCGTAAAATGAGAAAAAAACTCACCCAAGTGAACCAGAACTAATAGTATCTATCGTGACCACATCACTGAATGATAACTTTTCCATGAGCATCAGCAAATATACTTACAATTGGGCCAGCCACCAACCACTTCTTTTGAGGACGACAAACTGGATGCCGATCACCAAACGTCTCGAAAAGTAGCTCAAGCGTGACGTACGGCAAGATATTGTGTGGGCAAAGAAGCTAGTGACATCTGATATATGAGCGTGAAGCCATAATAGATAGTTACCTACCATTGAACTATAGAAATCACGAGTACCTGGAACACAACTAAATCTTGTCATAAACAGTCTTGAGAGAAAGAAACGCACATTGATTAGAAGTGACGTCTAGGCGGAGAAAACATCGTAAGTCAGTCTCTCGTTGAAGATTCGGCTCACATACTGGGAATGTCCTGTATCATCTCATCAGTGGGGAGCAGTTGTGAGATGCAAAGGCATACGAACCAGACCATATACTCCAAACTCGTCAAAACGCCATAATTGGTTATCTGCAGCGATTGAGCATGACTCATGGCTATCGCAACGAGGAGACATAGCAGTTTCACCAGGTAGTAATATAATGCGTGACACACTAATCGACTATTAGCCATCCATTCACCTGTAAATACCAAGTACTCACTGCATGAGAGATGTAGCGTATCAAGAATCCTGTTTTCGGATGAGCAAATGTGACAGGTGCCCCAAAGCAGGATAACACACCATATGGCAGCAACAAGGAACTTCACGGTTGAAGCATCCCCAGAGTAGTGCATGAAATATATATAGGTCTGTATAAACCAGTAAGTGGAACCCTAGCCTAAACGTTCCCTTGAAAACGCCCCTGGAAAGTCGTCGTGCCATATAACCTTGATAAGGAACAAGGAAATCAGAGAAGAGATGTAACAAAATCATGGAAACCAATACATACATGGCAGAGACCAACCCCCCCATGAGAATAGAGCCTATTGAGAACAGATGAGCAGAAAAAAACGTGTTTGGCTATGAAGATCTTCACCGAATGCGCCCGGGACACCCATGTCGATTGCGTAACTTGTATAGTACGGGAAACTCGTCGATTAACCCGCCGAGGGGTGTGGACTGCCAGAAGCGATCGAGCGTGGAGAGGTCGTATCAATATGACGGTGGAGAAACCCAACCCTGTTTTTTAACGAGAGGGGCTTCATTTGTATGATGGGACAGTACGTGCTACCGAAGCATGTTCTTGATTTAGTATCCGATGATGCGGCCAACGCTGTGTCTCATTTAGGCTCTGCGTTTCTGTGGTGCTAGCAGCACCACTAGTGCTGCTGCTCCTGTGATCCGCTTGGAATTTCAGTATATCAGTGGGAAGAGATAACAATGACTTCCACTAACTGAAACATTTGTGTCAAACTCGGAAGCTGAAGCGAAATGACCGGTTGTGCCGTGCTCCTCCATAGTGAACATTGAACTTTAACGACCGGTAACAATAAGTCCATGATCAAATCCTGGGAACCTAAGAACATCACAGCCTTGGTTTGATCTTCCTTTGATGAAGTTCTTGACGACTTCCATGTTTCAAATACATTATCACCATCAGCGAGGCCAACTTCAATGAGTATTATGATGCGTCCAAATCGAGTGTCCATTCTAGCCTGAGTTGGAATCTCCTTCACCACACTGTGAGCGCCATCGCCGTGAACACCATTTCCCTCGACATCACCGTGTGCAGAGTCCTGGAAGTTCGTCCTTGCAACTTCGCATGTGGACCGTCTCTGCAGACTCTCCGGATCCGACTAACCCACTCAGTCGCATCTGGCAGTTTACCCGTGGCACCACGCTGTACCCCTCTGATATCTTTCGGACGATAGCACTCCGGTTTTAGCTCATACACCATGTCGCAAATTTATTTGGTCCATTGTCACGTGCCCCCATTGTAAGTAGCATGTAATGGACCACTTGCCATCATAATGGTCAGGTTTGGCTAGATTATAGCAAATACGTGATATTTTATCTAAGATATAGTGCAAATGTGTAAAATATTATGTACAAATACCCATTTTTGGCAATCTTTCAATGACACATAGGTGGCATTGGCATAGCTTATAACGGAAGTGTGAACAGCCACCCTTAACATGTATTATAAGGTTCTTATCACATGCCCAAGAAATTTGCGACACATCATGTAGATGGGACAAAAGTTCTGCACCATTTCTCCTGGGTCCCACTAACTATCTAATCAGAAGATACTCCATTATGTCCTCGCCATATCCTATCGTCCAATGGCATCTGGGTTACCAAAGAGCCTGACTTTCTTTGGAATTGCTTGTCCTGACTTGGTAGCATCCTGTCACTTCTACACCATGTGATGTGGGTGGTGAGTACTTGAGGTTTCCGTGTGACCACAACGCAGAAACCTAGAATATGAAAATCCGCACGCTTACAATCCCAGACTCATGCAGTCACAAATTGCATTGGGTTCCTGTTCCATGAGGGGCGAGTGTAGACCAACCCGTGTGAGAATTGGTCTACTCTAGTCTAGTAGGCTACCTTTTGTCATGGAGCTGATATCGTCTTATCACAGCAGATGTACATGTAGAGAATTCTAGTCACAGGTGTGGTCTTGGATAGGATTCTGATCAGATGACAGTTAGCTGCGCTACTTCATGGAGAATTCCAGATGGACAGTCACCACCGAGAGTCTTTCACTGAGGAAAACCAGACCAGCCTCATCAGGAAATTAACACTTTACTATTTTTGACCTTTTTGTGACTATTTGTGACTTTTTGGGAAGGAACCTACTATCTGTACTTTTTTTTGACCATATACAGCATTTTGAAGAATGAAAAGAGAACAGAATCTATTGAGACAACTAAGTGATGATATATCTAAGCCAAGAAGACTAGAAAATGTCTGAAAATTCAGAGATATTGAGCCATTGGTGCGATGCACACTGTCTGAGAGAAAAATCACAATATCTCTTTGGAACCTCCATCAATTTGAATGTATGTGGTATCTACTGAAAGCTATGAATTAGGTGGTTTGAACAAGACCAAAATCAGCAAGAAAAGTGCAGCCATGCCTGCAGGACATGGGTAATGATAGTGGATTCCTTCCCAAAAAGTCACATTAGTCACAAAAAGTCAAAAATAGTAAAGTGTTATTTTCCTGATGAGTACTGGCTTCTGCAAGCATGAAACTTACTATAGATCATAGCCTTGTCATAGCTTCATAGGGCAAGTGGAGCAACTTGCAGGTTAGGGATATTTCATACCAGAATTTTGCAGTGTTTTACAAACACAGCATGGAACTATGGGAATTATACCTCTCCTCCTTGCAGTGCTGCAGTCTCATCAAGCAGAGTCAGTGGTAGTATTGATAACAGCCATCTCAGGCCTGTCAAACTGCCTTCCTCCATCCTTAAAGCTCTTGACATCCCCAAGAAACTTGGGTGGATTCATGAAGTGGATAGCACTGATGCATAGATCTGACAGGGTACCTGCATCCCAGGATCAAAGGTACTCCTGGGAGTTCAGCAATGCTAGAAGCAAGTTGGCATATACTATTCAATAGTAAGATGGAGTGTGTTCTGTACATTTCTTGCAGGGCAAGGAAGACTGACATTTTCCAATGGTGAAGTCCAATCCCACTGCCCATGTATCTTGGTTAACAACAGTCTGAAGGAAGTATTAGAGTGACATAGCTGTGGTGCAATATGCCATACATATGGTGACAAGCTTGGCAAGGGTAACTAGTCTAATGAAAATCATGCATCAAGGTATGGTTACAAATGAAAGAGGGAGGGATCAGCTCACAAAGTCAGCAAACACTGGTTAACAGCATAGATGATGAGTGTGTTTAGGAGGCACTTCATTCTAAAGCAAGCTTCATTGGGAAAGAACCACCAAGGTTGGCAGGAGTCACCTTGGGAATACAGAGCAAGAGCTACCATCATAGAAAAGTATGCAGAGTGACACTGCAATCAAAACCTCAGCTATTGCAGCAGCAGCCATGGAAAGTGTTATGGCATAAACCTAGAAATGAAGAGTGAGCCAGTGGGCTAATTTCTCCCTTAACAGAACCACCCTAACCTGCAGGATGGTGTGCTTATGATTGATGAACCTATGCACTGATATCAGTATTACTGTGATGATGGTTGGATAGATTGGAGTACAAAAGAACAACAGCTTCTGTGTCTGATCAGAGTAGGTCAGTCATGGTGGAAGCAAGGTATGGACCTACACTGCACCCTATTAAATTATCATTATACTGTAAATGCCTCAAGAGGAACCAAAAATTCACCAAAATGAGCAACAATAAATAGCATCTGTCATGCTTGCATCACTGGATCATGGCTTTTCCATCACAAGAAAAACAGACTCACAATGGGGGTGGTTACTAACCACCTTATTTGAGGGCAACAAACTAGATTCCAATCAACAACATCTTGATAGTTGGGTTTATTAGCACCTACAGTAATATATTTGATGTGAAAAGAAGCTGGTAGCATTCAGTTTATGAGCACCAACTCACCATGAATACTCACTTACCATTGAACTACAAAAACCACAAGTCCCTCTAATACCATTAAATCTTGACACAGATGGTTTTAGGATGAAGGGAACATACATTCACCAGACTCAATGCCTCAACAGAGAAACATTCTAAAATAGTGCCTAGTAGAAAATTGGGTATGCATACTGAGAATGACCTGCAATATCTCATCAGGGGGAAGCTGCTTCATGTTACGCCTTGTTCAGGGACCTTTCCTTTTTTGACTTGTTGTGGTCACGTGTGTCACGTGCCTCATCACATCCCTCATAATTGTTGCCATTCTAGGGGCTCGCATGTTCCAAGGGTCTTTCAGATCTCCAGTTGTCAAGGTATTTCCAATACCTGTTGAGACTGCACCTCCTTTGTGATCTGGTATCCCACCACCCTCTCTGATGGACGACATGTTCCCTTCTTGTTCCAGTGACTCGTTTATAATGCCTGTATGTTATACTATAGCTCCAGTGTCAGGCTCCTCACTGTGCATTGATTGTGCAGTTGGCATAGCCTTCATTCCCCTGCCTACCCCTATCATGTGGCACCATATGACTCCCCCTTCTTTATTTATTTGACTGATTGTTTTGTTGACTACTGTGGATATGTGTTGTGACATGTCATGTCACAACTGGTATGGTACTCATACTTAGGGGTATATAAACCTATGTACTTTACCTTGTATCCTCAGTTTTTTGATAGGTTGCAACTCAGCTAACTTCCTTCTCTTTCATCCTTGATTCCTCCTCCATGTGATCTCAGAAGAACTCACCAGAAGGAGCAAACCTCTGCTGGACCTCAGAGATAACTGAGCCATAGGTGTTACGACACATTTGGCCCATAGACTCCCCCTTGTGCACTTCATGCCTATTCCATTTGAAGAAGTCACTGTGCTTGGGCATAACAAAATTGAAAAACTCTGTGCAGCTTTCAGGACTTGTCAACCTCTTTGCACAAAGTCTACTTGTCCCTGGTTACTGAACTTCAACAAACCAATCCACACCACACACAAGGCTCGTTGCTCTCCCTATGCATAAAGACTGACTTGCCTTCATCTTGCTTCTTCGAGTAGCAAGATCGAGAAGCATCCCTCTACCCTCAATCAAAGCCACTGCTCTACAGGCAGCCACTAGGCTTTAATAGATCACCTCCCTAGAGTCTGCGCTTGTGTCTCCCTACATGTAAAGCCACTCGTGCAACCACAACCCCCCATGCTGACAGGTCTCTTTCAAGAAATAATTCCTCCCTCAGCCTTCATTTGCACTATCCATAAAAGTGTCTAACCTGCAGAAGTTGAAACTGCCAGTCCCTCCTCATCCAAACCCACTCGGACTCAGACGAAATCCTCCCTTATCACCTATACCTTTAGGATGACTCGGTCCTTCAGTTACTGCAACAAATCCCTGGTTATCTTATTTATCCTGGTTTAGGGATTCAGAAGTTGTGCTTAGTTCAGAAGAAGAAGACAATCAGAAGTCTGAGACTTCTTTTGGATCAGTCCTCAAGGAAGAACAAGAAGCTCGCAATCAAGAAAATATGTCTATGACTATTGGTCATGGAGAGTTGGTTCCTGAAATGCCCCTGAGGACCATTTCAGAAGAGGAACTGAGACAGAGGTTGGAAGAACAAAGAGTTGCTATGGTGGAGGAGCTCCACCAGGCTATGCATGCAAGTACTAGCAACCCATTCCCAACAGGTATGCCTATGGACTTGGCCCTACGAGACTGGTATTGTTGAAACTTCAGAAAGGTAATTCCCCCAGAGGTCCCCATTAGTGGGTCCAGTAAGGGTAAGGCCCCAGCTGATGATGATGACTCGTATGGAAGCTGCCCACCCAATGGAGGTTGAGAGTTTAATGTTGGGCATCCTGGAGAATATGACAGAAGCCACAACAGGCTTCAGACCTGGATTATGCAGGTCAAAGGTTATTTGAACCTGAACAAGCATGTCTATAATTCAGAGTCCCTCAAGATTTTGTTCACACTCACATATATGACCAAAGGCACTGTGGTTTCATTCACTGAAAATTACCAGAATGAAAACAAGATGCTGGATGGTACAATCTACTATACCGACACCTTCCAAAGGTTCATCAAAAGGTTAAAGGCAACTTTTGAGTCTGGAGATCAGACTGCCCTTGCCATCCTACACCTGTCGGACATCCAACAAGGCAAATGTGAACTTGAAGCTTATATTGCCGAATTTACTGGGCTTGTTAATAAGGCTCAACTCAAGGAAGAGTTGTGTGAAGCAGGGATCTTCTTTGGAAAAGGATTGCAAAAGGAATATCACGATTGGGTTCTCAATTCTGGACACACCCCTTCCACAGTTATAGAGTGGATACAGTGTGTGGGAGAAGCTAGAACTGCGATCACTATGAAGCACATCCTGGAAGGGAAGGAATCTCAGTATGAAAGAAAGTTCATTCATTACCATGGAGGTTCCCAAGATCCTGATGCGATGGATGCTGACAAATGCAAATGGAACATTAGACGTTCTGGGTTGGAAATTAAGTGCTTCAACTGTGGAGCTGAAGGTCACATCAAATGTGATTGTAAAGTCAAGGTCAAAACTCAACTGTCCAATGTCCACATCATCCTCTTGGAGGATGGAACGAAGACTGCCTACATCAGAGATTGTGAAGCCAATGTGGAGGAAAAGAAGTTGATGGGTTTTTAAAGGGGACTGATGAACCTCCTGCATCAGTCAGTCCTGTTTCAATTTTGTCTGCTAAATGTACTTCTATAGATGATGAATCGAATATGCAAATTTGTTCTCCTCTTGGACTGGTCATGCTGCTGGACTACAAAGCAGGAATTTGGGCCTGTATTGACTCAGGTGCTGAAGTCTCCCTCATCTCAGAATGAATGGTCCAGAAACTCAGGATCCCAACTTACAGGGTCAAGAGCAAGTTCAAGACCACCTCGTTTACCGGAAAGGATGTAGAGTGGGTGACCCAAAAGGTAACCCTGAAAATGGAGATCAAGGAGTGCATTGTTCAGGTCAAGTGTTACATAGGGCCCCTCATTGGAAAAGAACATGTCCTTCTTGGGATGTCATTCCTCAAGGAGTTCAAACCAAGAATAAACTGGGAAACTGGCAAAATTATGTGCTGGGATGATGGGTATGAGTATCCTGAAGGATCTGACTATTTCATAAAACAGGTAGCATCTTCAGACACAGATAGTACAAAGGAATCTTCCGATCTGTCTCTGAAAGTAGGAAAACAGGGTTTGGGTGAAACCCCCAAAGTAACAATTAACAAAACCACTTTGTCCACAGAACTCAAGGCCACCTTGGCAGGCAGAAAAGAGGAAGTCAAGCTTCCTGGAATATATCAGGAGTTTGCCAAGGTGTTCGCAGAAGATGATATCCCACTTCCAGTGCATCGGCCAGGATTAGATCACAAGATTAGACTCCATGAAGACTTCAAACCAAAGAAAGCAGTGGTATATCCAATGTCTTCTGGCAAACTTAAAGTTTTAGATGAGTTCCTGGATGAAAACCTCAAATGCAAAAAAATTTGACCATCGACTTTGCCACAAGCAGCCCCAGTGTTTTTCGTTGCTAAGAAGGATGGAAAGAAAAGGCTTATTCAAGACTACCACTATCTTAACTCCTTCACAGTACCAGATGCACACCCACTTCCCAATGCCCAGGCTTTGTTTGACAAGTTGGTCAAATCCAAGTATTACACCAAGTTCAATATCCAGTGGGGTTTTACTAACCTACAGGTAAAGGAAGGAGATGAGTGGAAAGGAGCATTTATCACACCAAGAGGGCTTTTTGAGCCAACAGTAATGTTCTTTGGCCAGTGTAACTTGCCTCCCTCCTTCCAAAGGTATATGGACAAGACCTTTGAGTCACAACAAGGAAAACAAGTTGGATACATGGATGATGTGGCCATCCATGCCAAGACAAAGGAAGAACTTCAGACTCAAGTTCATGAGTTCCTACAAATATGCGCCAAAGAAGGTCTTCACCTCAAGATCAGCAAATGTGTTTTCGAGGCCAAGGAAATTGAATTCTTAGGGATGATAATTGGAAGGGGGTGTATGGAAACTTTGCCAATGAAGACCAATGCCATCAGTACCTGGGAAGCCCCTGACAATCTTACAGGACTTTGCAGATTCCTAGGATTCTGCAACTTCTATTGCAAATTCATTCCTTCCTTTTCCAGTGTTGCCAGACCCCTTCATGACCTTACAAAGAAAGGGGTTTCATACCAATGGACTCCAGAATGCGATGCTGCATTTGAAAAGTTAAAATCTTTGTTATGCTCCTCTCTGGTCCTCACTATCCCTGACTTCTCGAAGCCCTTCGCTCTCTTCATGGATGCTTTGAAGCTTGGAACTGGTGTGGTACTTGCCCAGAAAGGAGCCAACAATGAGTGGCATCCATGTTCCTACCTCTCTCAATCCCTCATTGGAGCCGAGCAGCATTACCAGGTCTATGACCTTGAAATGCTTGCTGTCATCCATGCTCTCAAGGCTTTCCATCCTTACCTTCTCTCCCCAGTCAAACCCACCATGGTCTTCACTGACCATAAAAACTTGGAATACTATCGCAAGCCTCAACAGCTCACCCTGTGCCAGGCCCACTGGGCTGCTACGATTCAGTTGTACCCCATTCGTTTTTCCTGGCAGGCTGGTCACCTGCAGGTTCCTGCTGACACTCTTTCATGTAAGAACACTTTGGAAGAGCCCACCCCCGTCACCACAGTCCTACCTGCAGACCTCTGGCTTTCGGAGGGGGTGGACACTCAAATCTGCCTTGTTTCACTCTCTTTTTCCATTACAAAATTACAAAAACAGTTAAAAATAAACTGCCTGTGCTGTGTTGGACATCTTTCCACTCAGATCCAATGTTCCCAACAAAACTCGAAGCCATATTCCTGCCCAACTGAGGACATGTCAAAGAGGAATTGGCTGCCTGTCACTCACCCTTTGAGGAAACCAGAAAAAGGAGCACAGGGAGTTTATGCTATATCCACAGACCTGTACAAACACATCAAGAATGACACACAAAAGGATTCATCAGGTCTGGAACCTAGGGATAATGTCACTCTTGCAGAAGATGGAACAAAACAATTTGGAACAACACGGTTGCACATTCCCCCCAAAGATCACCACCATTGTATGCACTTGTATCACGATCACAAGTCAGCCAGACACCCTGGACAGAAGGTGATGTTTGCAAAGATGTGAAAGGAAGTATGGTGGGAAGGTATGGGAAAAGATATATGAACTTATGTGGCAGGATGCCCCTCTTGTCAGACCACCAAGGTCATGACTCATCCTCCAACACTGCCTGTTGTCCCCCATGACATGCCCAAGACCATGTTTCCATTTCAACAAATATCCATGGATCTAATCATGGATCTCCCAGTCTCGGGAGAACAAAAATACGACTCAATTCTCACAGTTGTCAATCAGGGGCTGACAAAAGCCATGCTGTTTATTCCATGTCACAAAACAATAGACTCTGTTGGAGTCACCTGGCTGTTTCATCAGTTCATTTGCTCCAGGTATGGGGTACCAGAGTCAGTGATCTCTGATCGAGGACCGCAGTTCACATCCTCATTTATGAAAGAACTCTATAAGGCTATAGGAGTGACCCCTAAACTCTTGACAGGGTACCACCTGCAGACTAATGGAGAAAGCAAATGGGTTAACCAGGAGGTAGAAGGGTATCTTTGGTTATACTGCTCAGAAGCCCCTAACTTGTGGTCCACCAAACTACCCTCTGCCAAGTTTGCTCATAACTCCTGGGTCCATTCAGTTCATCAAATGACCCTGTTTTCCCTCCTGCTCAGGTATGACCCCTCACCTTACCCAGAAAAACACCTTACGAATGTTCCGTCGGTTGACAAGAGACTGGAATGACTTGCCTCAAGCTGAGATGTCACTATCCTCACACACAAGAAAGCACAGGACCTGATGTGTTTGCACTCAAAAGGGTCATATGTGCTGCCCAAGGTTGGAGACAAGGTCCTCCTGCATACTGGGCATCTTAGAATCAAAAACCAGTGTGACAAGATTGTGCCCTGACGTCTTGGCCCCTTCAAAGTAACTCAGATAGTCTCACCTGTCACCTTCCAGTTGGAACTTCCCCTGACCTGGAAGGTACACCTGGTGTTTCACACATCAAGAATATATCCTCACAGGGAAAATGACATGTATGGGCTGACACCACCTGCCCCCCTTCCAGAACTTGTGGATGATGAAATTGAATGGGAGGTCGAGTCAATAATCAATCACAAGGTGGATGGGCACAGAGGTAAATGAAGCTATTTGGTTAAATGGAAGGGCTTCCCCCATTCATCTAACACTTGGGAGCCCAAGGAACATATAAAAGACCATGCTTCGGAGGCCCTCTCTCAGTACAAGTTTGCCTGCCATCTTCGAAACTAATGGACTCTCCTTGCTCAGTCAACACCAAAAACGACTATGCTGACCTCCTTGCCACAGAATCCATTTACAATGCCACAAACGACAGGCTCATGCCCCCCATCACTGTATATGCACCAACCTCTCCCCCAATGTCCCCCTCCAGCTTTTATGTCTCCAGATATTCCTCCCTGCTCTTGCAGCCCTGCTTGTTATTGCCCCCTGTCCCCCGCAATTGTGGACCATGCCCACTCGAGGGGTTCTCGGTCAGGTGCATCCCTGCCCTGGAGGCCAGAGTCCCCACAAGTGGGGACAGTAACCAAAAGGGAAAGGGTAAAGCGCATGCTGACAATGACCCTGATATTGGAGCAGCCCCAAGAAACTCAGCCAATGCTCCCAAACCTTCTGACGTTTGCAGCACCTTCTCCACTTACTCCGATGGTGCCCACCGCACTGCCCTTGAACTCCTTGCAACTGCCACCCTTGCCCAGGATGATGAGCCAAGATTACCAGTCACAGCAAGTGACTACTTGGACATTGTTAGGGCACTTGACATCTTCCACAATGGGGACCACATTGACAGGTGCACACCAGAACAAGATATGTATTTTGGGTTGTTGTCTCAGATCTACAGAGTGACAGACATGATTAATTCCACTGTCTCCAAAATTTGTACATGCAAGCTCAATGGTATGGCCCCGTTGTCAGAAGTCATTATGATTAATATGCTAGAATGTGGTTCTGTGGAGCTGACCAAAGCAATCACCAGTGGTGCCTACCATCATTTATGTAACCAACAAATTGGGGAGTTCCTCACACCCCCTGCTTCTCGAATCCTTGATTGTATCTGTCCGAAGCAAGAGGAACCATTGGCTTCCTGGAAATCAAAAGAAGATATCATGGATCAGGAGAAGGAGAAGGAATGGCACACAGTCGAGCTGAGCTTCATCAACTCAGGAGAACTGTTTAAAGAGGTCGGTGCATGTTTGGGAACTGGGACTCACAACTCCACTTGGGAAGTCCTTTTGCAGGATGTGTTGTGGGCCAGGTTGCACAAGCAATATCACAATGCCATCCACTCCTCTGACCCTCTCCCTGTGACTCCCTTCATCCCTGTCCCTACAGACCAGCTGCACTTCTACCTCGGGGGACAGTCTCCCATCCCCATCAATCATGTCTTATATCAACATGCATGCTTCCAGTGCTGTTACCTGGGACATTGGTCTTGCCACAACAGACATGGCTCCCACTTTACTCTGGCCCTTGAGGAACTGCTGACTCCATTGCCATCATCACCCATTGCTTCTAGGACATGCTCCCGCATCTTTACTACTCGCCAACCCCTTTCCACTCACCCCACAAACACTTCCCACTTGTCCTCAAGGGTCTGAGGACCTTAGAGGGGGGGTGATGTTATGCCTCATTCAGGGGCCTTTCCTTTTTTGACTCGTCACAGTCATGTGTGTCATGTGCCTCATAATTGTCACCATTCTAGGGGCTCACATGCTCCAAGGGTCTTTCAGATCTCCAGTTGTCAAGGTATTTCCAATACCTGTCAAGACCACACCTCCTTTGTGATCCAGTATCCCACCACCCTCTCTGATGGATGACATGTTCCCTTCTTGTTCTGGTGACTCGTTTATGATGCCTGTATGTTGTACTATGGCTCTGGTGTCAGGCTCCTCACTGCACATTGATTGTGCAGTCAGCATAGCCTTCATTCCCCTGCCTACCCCTATCATGTGGCACCATATGACTCCCCCTTCTTTATTTATTTGACTGATTGTTCTGTTGACTACTGCAGATACATGTTGTGATGCATTGCATTGCAACTGGTACAGTACTCATACTTAGGGGTATATAAGCCTACGTACTTTACCTTGTATCCTCAGTTTTTTGATAGGTTGCAACTCAGCTAACTTCCTTCTCTTTTGTCCTCAATTCCTCCTCCATGTGATCTCAGAAGAACTCACCAGAAGGAGCAAACCTCTGCTGGACCTCAGAGATAACTGAGCCATAGGGGTTACAACATGTTTGGCCTGTAGACTCCCCCTTGCACACTTTGTGCCTATTCCATTTGAAGAAGTCACCATGCTCGGGCATAACACTTCAAGATGGAAAGGCATACAAACCAGACAATATACTCCCAGCTCATGGGAACACTGTAATTGGTTATCTGTAGTGATTGAGCATGGCAATTACAGGGAAGAAGAACATTAGTGGTGCTCAAGGTGGCTTTGGAAGTGCTCTGGAATTGCACCACTGCTGCTATAAAATTTGACTCCAATGTGCCAGGCCCTGTAGCACTGCTTGACTAGCAATACATGGTAGTTACTTATCCTGGAAGATACATGTCAAATAACATATCAAACTTGTATTAATGCATTGTACATGATCAATAAACATCTACCCATCATCCAAGAGCTACCAGATGCCCCAGAAATCTGTCTGCCAAGATCTGCTCAAACAGCTGGATGAGACTAGCCTTCATGTTGTGATAGCAAGGCTTGAAAATGCATGATGTGGAGTTGATGGTAGCAGCTCAGAATCTATGTCAATGTCACTGAGTTCAGGCTCCAGCTCCCCCACAACTCTCTTCTTCATCACTCTGCCATCACCAGTCACTCCGATCCTGTCAGATTTCAAATCCAGCACCTCCAATGACACAGACTCCACAGCTGAGCACAATGGGCATTATGCTTGGCTGCTAAACACAATCATGGCTCTCAGAGATGAAGTAGAGCATGTGTGTATCCTTGAGAGACCTGAGATGCCAATGATGCAGGCATCTCAGCTGTGCCTCCTTGAACATTTCATGGATCATTGGCCCCACCTGTTTCGAAAGTGCCTTCATGTAGACCCACCAATTTTTGATTGCATTCTGGATCAGATTAGTGGACATGCAATATTCCAAAGCAATTCCAAAAACCATCAGCTGGCAGTTGCAGTCCAGTTGGCAATCTTCCTTTTCCACACAGGGCATTATGGAAATGCAGCATTGCCTGAGGATGTAGTGCAGTGGGCCAGTGTTAGCATTGGCTCAGTTGTCAATTGTACAAACTGTGTGATGGTAGCTATACTGGATGAGCACAATAGATTCATCAATATTCCATCTGAAGACTTGCAGGAGATGGAAAGAGCATGGGTTTTCACTGAGTCATGCACCTGTTCAGCCTGGAGGAATGGCATGTTTGCCACTGATGGTTTGAGTATTCCCCTCTTTGAGAAACCACATATCTTTGGGGAAACATTCTATGATAGAAAATCTAGGTACTTGTTGAACTGCCAGGTGTGTACTCAATCACTGAGTGTGAACAGCAGAAGAAACTTACCAAGATAGCTTATTGTTTTGCTGCACAATCTTCTTGTCGTGGACTATGGACTTGGACATCCAGGAAGTGTCCATGATGTGTGGGCCTTCCAGGGGACTCACATTGCTTCAAACCATATGCAGTTGATTCCATGCGATCATTGGATGTGGGTGGACAGTGCATACCCATCAGAGATGTGGTGTGTTGTCCCCTTCAAAAAACCTAAAGGTGGGAGATTATCTCGAGATCAGAATGTGTATAACAAGTACCTTTCAAAGGTATGCACCTAGTTTTGCCACAGTACATGGGCTGACAGCTTTGGAAGATCTGCATACAAGTTGAACACACATTTGCCACCTTGAAAGGGTGCTTTCAAAGCCTCTGTGAAGTGTGCCTGAAAATCTGGACAGAGAAAGATATGAAAGTCACAATTTAGTGGGTGCTTTGTTGCATCATCCTACACAACATGGTCATCCAGTTTGAGGAGGAAATGGACAATACAATTGAGCATTCAACTGACTGGGTGGTCAATGAAGGAAGTGGCATTGATGATGGGGACAGAATTGCTGTGGTGGAGGCTGTGGAGACTATTGGTCAGTGATTTTGAGTGAAGCTATTGAATCAGTTGTTTCAACATCTTGGATGGGAATGAACCCATTAATGGTAGTTGTGGGAGACAGTGGTATTAGCAAGATGAAAAAATACATTCACCATATGTACATCTTGCAAGAGAATAGCAGAAACATGAATATGACATGAGTACATAGTGGGAACACACTGGAGATGGATACAGTGGGGAAGTGTGGGTAAAAACTTGGCCATGACAAGATAAACCTATGCAGTGGGAGGGGTTGCATCTGAATCAGCCTTCATGAGTTTCACAAGCTCGATTTTGAGGTGAAGTGTCTCTGCCTTGCTGTTGAAGGTGATCTCCTGGGCCTTCATCAGCTGGATGTCAAGTTTCTTCACCTCCAACTCCAATTCCATCTTAGTCACCATTTCTGCCTGCTCTTTCATCAGTTCCTCCTTCCTACAAAGATATTCCATCTTGATCATATAGTGTTTAGTCTTCCCAGAAGAAGAAGAAGCCACTAGCAACTCAGCTTTGTGACTCAAGTTGATGACCTGGTCTTGAAGCTGAGACTTGCCATGTTTAGTTAGTGTCAAACTTGGCTTTGTCAAACTTGTCTTCGATAATGAGTCCCAGAGGGACTGGCTAGGTTTTTGGGAGGAGCTACCAGAGGAGTCAGATGTTGTTGTAGAGGTGATACTTGCAGATGAAGGAGGAGGGCAAAGATATGGTGAAGACTGAGAGAAGGCAATTTGGCTATCTGATGAGGGTGTACAACCCCTTTGCAGGAGGGAGAACCTAGAGGGGAAATGAGTGTCACTTGGCATTGAAGGCCATTGTAACTAGCAATAACTTATCAGTAAAATTTCATTAATGTTGCTCTGAATGAATGTGAACATACCTCATCACCCTGCACAGATGCAGAGTCCATGTTGACATCAGGGTACTCATCACCACCAGTCTGCTCATCCCCAAACCCCAGCATTGCCTCATCAAACCCAGCTCCACCATCTTCTTTGCCCTCATTAGTGACTTCACCACCAGCTTGAGATGGCATGTCCTCCTTGGCTTCCTTGAGTTCCCCCACTGTCCCTCCCACACCCATGCAATCACCTGCAATCTCAGCCCCAGAACCTGAAATGTTCTTCATACCAAGTGTCTTGTTTTGGATAACTGCTAAGAAGCCCTCTGCATGGTTTTTGTTCAGCTTGGGGTTGAAAGGCTCAGGATCAAATGATGGGTTCCCCTGCCAAATGGAATGTAAGTTGTCATACCAAGGAAAACTGTTAAGAATGACATCTGTATGTACACATAAGCCCCTGCATTCTTGTACATCGGTCATGTAACATTCCATGAAGGTTGGCAAATTTTGGATGGCCAGGTATGATGCCTTCCCCTGACTGTTTGAATCATGCACAGCACTTTCAATAGCTCGCTTTCAGCCTAGCTGATCATTAGTGAATCCTGGGTTTATCAGATGATTGGAGACTCATGTATTGAGATGGTTGCCCACACTGACTTGAAACTTGGCAGCACTTGCTGTGTACATGTCCTTGTAGACACTGTCATCCTTGAAAACAGCTTGGGCAATCATCACTTGGACCTCCTTCTTGTTGTGGCCCACCGGTCTCTCAGTCAAAGTAGATGATAATGATGGGGGTAAGTCACCTGAGTTTTTGTTGCTGAAAAGAATCCTGCAGTTATCAGGATGGCTAAGAAGCCACTGGACAAGTATTTTGGTATGAGGAGTATCCCAATTGATGTTTTTCAGCTGGGTACTTTCCATTGAGGAGTCAGCTGCCAGCTGCTTGTTGGATGCTGGGCCCTTCCCTTTACTCCCACTCCCAGGTACTTGTGAGGATGATCCACCACCAGTAGTCACAGTTACAGAAGGCCTTCCTCAACAAGCTTGTCCACTTGATGAAGCCATGGGTTTTGATAAGAGTGACTGCGGGCAAGCAGACCATCAAGGGTGTCATTGATAGGGAGGCATACTTTTCAAACTCTGTCATGGCATTGCTCTTGAATTTGCCACTTCCAGAGCACTTCCAGAGTGCTTCCAAAGCCACCTTGAGCACCACTATTGGTGTCACCAGGTAGTACTGCAGCATGTGACACACTAATGGGTCCTTAGTAATGCATTCACTTGGAAGTATCAAGTACTCACTGAACAACACTTGTAAGGTATCAAGAATCCTGACTTTTCATGAAAAAAATTGATGGCCACCCCAGTGCAGCCCAACTCACCATATGGCAGCAACCAGGAACTTTATGGCCAAGGCATCCTCAGAGTAGTGCATATAATATGCATACATTTATATAACCAGTAAGTAGAGCACTAACCTAAAAATTCTGTCTGAAACTTCCCTGAAGAGTTGTCATGCCATATAACCTTGACAAGAAAAGGGCATCGGATGTTATGCCCGAGTGTGGTGACTTCTTCAAATGGAATAGGCACGAAGTGCACGAGGTGGGAGACTGTGGGCCGAACTTGTCGTAACCCCTATGGCTGAGTTATCGCGATAATCTGACAGAGGTTCTGTCTACTGGCAAGTCCCTAAGGTTGTTTGCACGGAGAGAGAACAGGGATAAAGCGAAGGGATGAAGCTCAGTTGCAAGCTATTGAAAAACTGCAGATACAGGATGAAGTACATGGGACTATATACCTCTAAGTACGAGTACCTTACCAGTCATGACAGATGCGTTGCAATGTGTATCCACAGTAATCAACAGACCTATCACTGAAATAAATATGAGTCAACTGGTGTCAAAGATGGGGATAGGGAGGCAACAAAGGCTATACTGGCTGGCACAATCAATGTGCAGTGAGGAGCCAGACACTGGATCTATAGTACAACATATTGGCAACATAAATGAGTCAGAGACGAGTCACTGGAACAAGAAGTGAACATGTCGTCCATCAGAGAGGGCAGTGAAATGCCAGATCACAGTGGCAATGCAGTCTCAACAGGTATTGGAAATACCTTGACAGCTGGAGACCTGAATGTTCCCTGGAGCATTCAAGCCCCTAGGATGGCGACAACTATGAGGGACGCGACAAGGCACGTGACACACATGACCGAGAGAAGTCAAAAAAGGAAAGACCCCTGATGGAAGCATAACATCACCCCCCCTCTAAGGTCCTCAGACCCTTGAGGACGGGCCTGGAGCCACATTGGCAGGACAGGAGGATAGGGGTCAGTGAGTAGTGTAGACACAGGAGCGAGTTCGACTAGTGATGGGCAATGGTGGCGATGGAGTCGATGGTTCTTCGAGGGCCAGAGTAAAATGGGAGCCACGTCCATTGCGGCATGACCAATGTCCCAGGTAACGGCACTGGTAGCATGCATGTTGATAAAGGATGTGGTCTGATGGGACAGGGGTCTGTCCTCCAAGATGGAACTGAAGTTGATCAGAAGGCATGGGGAGGAAGGGAGCTGCAGGGAGAGGGTCGGAGGTGTGGATGGCATTATGGTAGTGTTTATGGGACCCTGCCCATGACGCATCCTGCAGTAAAACCTCCCAAGCGGAATTATAAGTCCCTGTTCCAACCCGAGCACTGACCTCTTTAAACAGGTCACTACTGTCGGTGAATCACAACTCCACTGAATGCCAATACTTCTCTTTCTCCTGATCCAATACATCTTCTTTTTCTTTCAAAGCCGATGGTTCCTCTTGCTTCAGGATGATCTGATCAAGGATCCGAGCAGCGGGTGGCACTAAGAACTCCCCTATCTGTTGTTGACATAAGTGGTGATAAGCCCCACCAGTGATGGCCTCAGTAAGATCTGAGGAAGCTTTCTCCAGCATGTCAATCATGATGACTTTGGATAAAGGGGCAGTGCCACCCAATTTCTGGGTGCGGATCTTTGAGACAAGCCTGTTGATCACGTCTGACGCTCTGTAGATTTGAGACAACAACCCAAAATACTCAACCTGTTCTGGTGAGCACCCATTAATGTTGTCCCCATTGTGGAAGATGTCAAGCACCCTAACAATGTCCAAGTAATCACTTGCTGAGACTGGTAGTCACTGCTGGTCAAGCCAGGCAGTGGCAGTGGTTGTGAGGAGGTCAAGGGCTGTGTGTTGAGCACTGTCAGAATAGGTGGTAAAGGCGGTGCATAGGTGGGGAGATTTGGTAACATTGGTGTGACTGGAGGCAGCTGCTGGACTATCAGGGTCATCATCAGCTCGTGCCTTACCCTTTCCCTTGCGGTTACTGTCCTCACTGAGGGGGACTCTGGCCTTGGGGATTGGGATGTGCCTGACTGAGACCCCCTGGAGTGGACGCAGTCCTTGAGCCCTGGAGACAGGGGGTGATAGTGGTCGGGGTTGAGAGGTGGGCAAGGAGAGTCCGGAGACATGAAAGCCAGTGGGGGATGTTGGAGGTGAGGCTGGGGCATAGACAGCAACAGGGGGAACAAGCCCGTCATCGTAGGCATAGTAAAGGGATTCTGAGGGGATGGGGAGGTCGGCATAGTCATTCTCTGTGTTGACAGAATGAGGGGAATCCATTAATTTCGAAGGTGTCAAGTGAGTTTGTATTGATTGAGGGCTTCAGAGGCATGCTCATTTATGTGCTCTTCAGGTTCCCACGTATTGGATGAATGCAGGAACCCTTTCCACTTGATCAAATACCATCACTTTCCCCTGTGACTGTCAGTTTTATGGTTAAGGATAGATTCCACCTCCCACTCGATCTCATCATCCACTAGTTCAGGCAAAGGAGCTGCGGGCGCAGTTCCATAAGTTTCATTTTTGACAAAAGGAGAGATCCAGGAGGTGTGGAACACCAGATGTACCTTCCATGTCAGGGGAAGGTCCAATCAGAAAGCAACTGGGGACATCACCTGAGTCACTTTGAAAGGTCTGAGATGTCAGGGCACAATCTTGTTGCACTGGTTTTTGATATGAAGGTGTCCAGTATCCAGGAGAACTTGATCTCCTACCTTTGGTGCAACATAAGACCCTTTTGAGCGCAAACACATCAGGTCCTGTGCCTTTTTGTGTGCAAGTATAGCTACATCTCGACTTGAGGCCAACCTCTCCAGTCTCTCGTCCACAGAGGGTACAGCAGTAAGGTGGACCTCCAGATAAGGAGAGGGGTTGTATCCAAGGAGGAGTGAAAACGGAGTCATTTGGTGGATGGAATGCACTCGTGAATTGTGAGTGAACTCGGCAGAAGGAAGTTTAGCAGCCCACGAGTTAGGAAACTCAGAACAGTAAAGCCGCAGGTATCCTTCCACCTCCTGATTGACCTGTTCACTTTCTCCATTGGTCTGTGGGTGGTATCCTGACGAGAGCTTGGTTTTGACCCCTATCACCTTGTACAGTTCCTTGGTAAACGATGATGCGAACTGGGGTCCATGATCTGAGATAGCTGACTCCGGGATTCCATAACAGGAATAGATGAACTGATGGAACAGTTGGGCTAGTCCAATAGAGTCAATTGTTTTGTGGCATGGAACAAACAGGGCAGCTTTTGTAAGGCCCTGATTGACAACCATGAGAATAGAGTCATATCCTGCTTCTCCTGAGACGGGAAGATCTGTGACGAGATCCATTGATATTTGCTGGAATGGGAACGCGACTTTAGGGGCTTCATGCGGGGTAATAGGTGGCGTTTGTGGATGAGTTACCACCTTAGTGGTTTGACACTTTGGGCACCCTGCAATGTAAGCTTTGATGTCTTTTCCCATATCTTCCCACCAAACCTCTTTTCTCATTTTGGCAAACATCACTTTTTGTCCAGGGTGTCCGGAAGACTCATGATCATGGTAAGTTTTCATGCAATGTCATCGATGTTCAGGGGGAATGTAAAGATGCATGGTTCCGAAGCGTTTTGTTCCATCTTCTGCCATGGTGATGTTATCCTGAGCTTCCACCCCTGTAGAACCTTTTGACACATCGTTCTTGATGCATTCATACAGGTCAGCCAAGATTGCATAGACTCCTCTGGCTCCTTTGGCTATCTCCTCAGAAGGGCGAGCATCAGGCAGCCTATTCTCCTTTGACTTTTCCTCAGCTGGGTGAGAATACGGCTTGGAGTTCATTTTAGATCGTGCAGTGTGAGCGGGAAGACAACCAATCTGGCATAGATGGTTTATTTTTAGTTGTTTTTGTAACTTTGTTATAGAAAACGAGGGTGAAATGAGGCAAATTTGGGGATCCACCCCCTCTGAAAGCCAAAGGACTGGGGGGAGGACCGTGGCCACCAGGGCAGGTTCCACAGCTTCGTTTTTGTGTGAAAGAGTGTCAGCAGGCACTTGAAGGCAGCCAGCCTGCCAGGAAAAACGGATAGGGTATGACTGAACAGTCGCAGCCCATCAGGCTTGATGGGGAGTGAGCTGTTGAGGCTCACAGTAATATTCAAGATTCTTGTGGTCGGTGAAGACCACAGTCGGTTCAATGGGGGATATGAGATATGGGTGGAAAGCCTTGAGTGCACAGATGACAGCGAGCATTTCCAGGTCATACACCTGATAGTGCTGTCCCGTGCCGACGAGGGATTGGGAAAGATATGAACAGGGGTGCCACTCATTGTCAGCTCCTTTTTGTGCGAGTATGGTGCCAGTCCCGAGCCGTGAAGCATCCGTAAATAGTGCGAAGGGCTTTGAGAAATCCGGAATAGTGAGGACCGGAGCAGAGCATAACAAGGATTTTAACCTTTCGAATGCAGCACTGCGTTCGGAGGTCCATTGGTAAGGCACTCCTTTCTTCGTGAGGTCATGGAGTGGGCGAGTGATGCTTGAGAAGGATGGGATGATCTTGTGATAGAAGTTACAGAATCTGAGGAAGCGGTGAAGTCCTGTAAGATTGTCAGGGGCTTCCCAAGTTTTAATGGTGTCAGTCTTCATTGGTAAAGTCTCTATACGCCCTTTTCCTATGATCATTCCTAGGAATTCTATTTCTTCAGCCTCGAAAACACACTTGCTGATCTTGAGGCAAAGACCTTCTTTTTCACAGATTTTCAGGAACTCATGAACCCGAGTTCGAAGCTCCTCCTTTGTTTTTCCATGGATCACTATGTTGTCCATATAACCAACTTGTTTTCCTCATTGGGAATCAAAGGTTCAGTCCATATATCACTGGAAGGAAGGGGGTGAGTTACATTGTCTGAAGAACATTACCATAGGCTCAAACAATCCTCTGGGCATAATGAATGCCCCTTTCCACTCATCTCCTTCCTTGACTCGGAGGTTGGTAAACCCCCAACGAATATCAAATTTTGCATAATATTTTGATTCAACTAGCTTGTCAAACAAGGCTTGTGCGTTCAGCAATGGGTGTGCGTCCGGGATGGTAAACAAGTTTAAGTGTTGGTAATCTTGAATCAACCATTTCTTGCCATCCTTCTTAGTGATGAAAAACACTGGTGCAGCTTGAGGCAATGTTGAGGGTCGAATTTTTTTGCATTTTAAATTTTCTTCCAGGAACTCGTCTAACACCTTGAGTTCATCAGGGGACATTGGATATACGGCTGCCTTCTTAGGCTTGAAGTCTTCCCTCAACTGGATTTCATGGTCTAATCCAGGTCAATGGTTCGGCAGTGGAATATCTTCTTCTGAGAACACTCTTGCGAACTCTTGGTAATCTGCTGGAAGCTTTACTTCTTCCTTTCCAGCAGCCAGAGCGGCTTCAAGTTCTGTGGAGAGAGTGGTTTTGTTAACAGAAACTTTTTCTGACTCCTTACCTCTTCCATCCAACATTTTCAGATCCAGGGAAAGCTGTCCAACTATGGGTAAGTCTCCAGGTTTTGGTACATACCCATCATCCCAACAGGTGATCTTTCCTGTTTCCCAATTCATCCGAGGCTTGAATTCTTTGAGGAAAGGCATCCCAAGAAGCACATGCTCCTTTCCGACTAGTGGGCCAACATAACACTTGACTCATACAATGCACTCTTTGATTTCCATCTTCAGGGTTACCTTGCAGGTTACCCACTCAACATCTTTTCTGGTGAACGAAGTGGTCTTGAACTTGCTTTTAACCGGGTATGTTGGTATCCGGAGTTTTTGTACCATTTGTTCCAAGATGAGGGAAACTTCTGCACCCGAGTCGATACAGGCCCATATTCCTGCATTGAAGTCTGACAGAATGACCATTCCAAGAGGAGATTGGATTTGCATATTCAATTCATCATCTATAGAAGTACATTTAGCAGACAAAATGGAGACAGGACTAACTGATGCAGGAAGATCATTAGTCCCCTTTAAAAACCCAACAACTTCTTTTCTTCATCATTTGCAAGATGATCTCCAACATAAGCGGTTTTCGTCCCATCTTCTGAGAGGACCACGCAAACATTCGACAGTTGGGTTTTGACCTTGACCTTGCAGTCACACTTGATGTGACCTTCAGCTCCACAATTGAAGCATTTAATTTCCGAACCAGAATGTCTAACGTTCCGTTTGCATTTATCAACATCCATCACATCAGGATCTCAGGAATTCCCATGGTAATGAATGAACTTTCTTTCATACCGGGATTCCTTCCCTTCTAGGATATGTCTTGTCACAATAGCAGTTCGGGCTTCTCCCATGCACTGTATCCACTCTATGACTGTGGTAGGGGCATGTCCAGAATTGAGAACCCAGTCGTGATATTCTTTATTCAAGCCTTTCCTGAAGAAGATCCCTGCTTCATGTGATTCTTCCTTGAGTTGAGCCTTGTTAACAAGCCCCATAAACTCAGCTATGTAGGCTTCAAGTTCTCGTTTGCCTTGTGTGATGTTGGATAGGCATAAAATTGCCAAGGCTGTTTGATCACCAGATTCGAAGGTAGCTTTAAGATGTTCCACAAACCTCTGAAAGGTGTCTGTGTAATAGATGGTTCTGTCAAGAAGCTTGTTTTCATTCTGGTAATTTTCGGTGAAGGAAATGGCTGTGCCTTTCATCATATAGGTGAGGGTGAACGAAATCTTGAGTGACTCCATGTTATACACATGCTTGTTCAGGTTCAAGTAACCTTCAACCTGTGTAACCCAGGTCTGAAGCCCATTGTGGCTTCTGTTGTATTCTCCGGGACACTTGACATTAAACTCCCGACCTCCATTGGGTGGGCAGCATTCATATGTGTCATCATTATCAGTTGGGGCCTTACCCTTACTGGACCCACCAATGGGGACCTCTGGGGGAATTACCTTTCTGAAGCTTCTTGTGTACCAACTGCATAATCCTGCGTCTGTGGGCGTTCCTGTTGGAAATGGGTCACTGTTATGGTTTACCATGGCCTTCTGAAGCTCTTCAGCCATTGCGAGCCATTGTTCTTCCAACCTCTGCCTCATCTCCTCTTCTGTGATGGTCCTCGTAGGCATCTCAGGGGCTGATTCTCCGTGACCAAGAGTCATAGACATATTGGGTAACTTGCATGCTTCCTGTTCTTCTTTGAGGACTGATCTGAGAGAGGTATTGGACTTCTGATCGCCTTCTTCTTCCGAACTAAGCACGACTTCTGAATCCCTAAACCGGGATAAGTAAGACAAGCAGGGATTGGTGGATGTGACTGAGGGTCCTAGTCTTCCGAGTGGAATGGGCAGTAATGGTGGATTTCTACCAAGCCCAAGGGGTACTGGATGAGGAGGGACTGGAGGTCTCGACTTCTGAGGGTTAGACACTTTAACAAGAAGTGATAACAAAGGGTGAGGGAGGATTTATTTGCATGGGGAGGCACAGATCTGGACTCTAGGGAGGCAATCTATTAAAGCCTAATGGCTGCCTGTAGAGCAGTGTAACTGGTTAAGGGAGGAAGGATGCTTCTCAATTTTGTTATGCTTGTTACAGCAGTTAAGAAACAGGGTTTGAGAGCAGGTTAGTCTTTGCACTGAGGGAGACCAACGAGCCTTTACAACTTGTAGGTGGTTTGTTGAAGTTCAGTAACCAGGGACGAGTAGACTTTTCATGAAGAGGTTGACGAGTCCCAAAAGCTGTGTAGAGTTTTTTGATTTTGTTATGCCTGAGTGTGGTGACTTCTTCAAATGGAATAGGCACGAAGCACACGAGGTGGGAGACTGCAGGCCAAACTTGTCGTAACCCCTATGGCTGAGTTATCGTGATAATCCAACAGAGGTTCTGTCTACTGGCAAGTCCCTAAGGTTGTTCGCATGGAGAGAGAACAGGGATAAAGCGAAGGGATGAAGCTCAGTTGCAAGCTATTGAAAAACTGCAGATACAGGATGAAGTACATGGGACTATATACCTCTAAGTACAAGTACCTTACCAGTTGCAACAAATGCATCGTGATGCATATCCACAGTAATCAACAGACCTATCACTGAAATAAATATGAGTCAACTGGTGTCAAAGATGGGGATAGGGAGGCAATGAAGGCTATACCGGCTGGTGCAATCAATGCACAGCGAGGAGCCAGACACTGGATCTATAGTACAACATATTGGCAACATAAACAAGTCAGAGACGAGTCACCGGAACAAGAAGTGAACATGTCATCCATCAGAGAGGGCAGCGAAATGCCAGATCACAGTGGCAACACAGTCTTGACAGGTATTGGAAATACCTTGACAGCTGGAGACCCGAACGTTCCCTGGAGCATTTGAGCCCCTAGGATGGTGACAACTATGAGGGACGCAACAAGGCACATGACACATGTGACCAAGAGAAGTCAAAAAAGGAAAGACCCCTGACAGAAGCGTAACATCGGAGGGAGATGCAAAATGGTCAAGCAAAGCCATACATACATAGAGGAGAATAACCCCCCGATGAATGTAGAACCTATCATGAGCAAATGAACAAACATGATCACATTCGGCTACAAAATGGCCTCACTGAACCCACCTGGGATGTCCATGCTGGCCAGGTACTTATATGATGAACTTACTGCAGGGCATGGATAGAGAAGTGACTGAAGGTGGCAATGGCAGAATCAATGTAATAGTGGACCAACTCCGTTCTGTTTTTAATGGATGTAGGCTGCATTATTAAGTATGATTTGGAGAACTTGCATCACCTGAACAGCATTTACTTACATAGACTAGATCATGGAAACATCTGCTTGATCCATCAAAGATCATGGATATGTCAGGTTAGCGATCATCGGCCCACATCTGTAACATGCTACTTTTCGTTTGCTCTTCTTCCAGTTAAGTGCATAATTGGTGGAAGGGACAACTCACTGTTCTTGCAGAATCCACGATATAGACAGAAAAATATTGAATGACAGCTCATGTGTTGTAATATCTCCCACCTGCAAAGTTAGCATGCCAGGCTGAATGCATCAGTTAGTGAAAAAAAATGTGATGATGCTATGATGCACTAGTTCATTGTTTATTGCCTTGATGGCACCTCTCCACTTCACAATCTTGTCCACCTTTCCCAGCTTGCTGCTTTCTGTGATATCCTTGAAGTAAATTTGAAGGATGTGGTTGGCCACAGCATCGAGCTCAGGCAATTTCTTGAAGAGCTTGTGAGACAATGATGACAACATTTTTCTGATGACAAGATGATGGAGTAGTTTGATGGTGAGAGTGGTGATGGTGATTGGAGAGTGGAAGAGTCAGAGGTTAAAGATGGATGATGAGATACATGGATGTTGCATTTTTTATCCCACCTATGAATGATTCCCATGGCATGACAGCAATACCAGTACAAGTCAATAATCCTGAATGCATATATGAAGCAGAGGCTCAGATAAAAATATGATGCATTGTTCTGGAATAGCATTGCTGTTTGTTTTGCATGTTTCCCATCTGCTCCAATGGTGGAGCCTGGCTCACAGCTACATAGACCAGTGCCTGAGATTCCAACTAAATAGGCAAATTGTCCAATGTGAAACACAATTTATAGTGGGAAATTCAGATACTCTATAGTGCCAGAGGTTCCACTTTCTTCATTTCTTGTCTTCCTGGGCCCATCTTATATTGTGACAGGGGGATAACCCAATTATGGATAGGTCTGTCCATTTGTGGTGAGCTATCTATGATATGACAGATTGGCTCATCTTATGCAGTGCCAACAGTTTGTAATCCTGTGATGGATGGATTGGCCTGTCTTATGTTGTAACACTAGTTTTTGTTTTCCCTTATCTGCTGCCTGAGAATACCATGGATGGGCCCATCCTTATGTAGATCCCTTTGATCTCCCTTTCTGCTGCCTAAGAATACCATATGCAGACTCATCCTTATGTTGCAACAGGGGTGCATCTTGCTAGATGGGCCCATCCATTTGTTGTGATGATATAAATGATACTACTGAAGGGCCTGTCCTTATGTTGTGACACTATTAGATAATATTACTGACAGGCCCATCCATATGTTGTGACAATATAAACAATACTACTGAAGGGCCCATCCTTATGTTGTGATGCCATTAAACAGCATTAGTGATGGGCCCATCTTTATGTTTCAACAGGGTACATCTTACTGGGGCTGGGCCTGCCCATATGTTGTGACAATATAAATAATACTACTGAAGGGCCCATCCATATGTTGTGATGCTATACATGAGATTACTGACAGGCCCATCTTTATGTCTCATCAGAGGTACATCTTACTGTGGACAGGCCCATCCATATGTTGCATAATACTACTGATGGGCCTGACCTTATGTTGTGACTCTATTAAATGATACTAGTGATGGGCCTGTCTTTATGTTTCAACAGCAGTACATCTTACTGTTGACAGGCCTGTCTTTATGTTGCAACAGGGGTACAGCTTATTATGAATGGGCCTGGCTAGATGTTGCAACACCATAAATGATATTACTCCTGGGCCCATCCATATGTTGCCAGCTTTGTATTCTAATCATAGATGGGCCCATCCTTATGTTGTGACCCTCTCCACATTATGATAGGCAGGCCTGCCTTGATGTTGCAACAGGGGTGTAACCTACCAGGATGGGCCCATCCATGTCTTACAGCAACTCAGTATACTCAATTGGTCATGGGCCTGTCTAAATGTTTCAACATCCTTACCCACCATGGGCCCTCCCATATATTGTGGTAATACACTTACAGGCCTGTACATATGTTGCTCTCACTTTAGTCCCTCAGGCCTGTCCATGTGTATTGGCTAATCTATTTAGGTGGGCCCATCTCATGGTCTATATAAGTGTTGGTGTTTTGGCACACGGGCTGCCCATGTGTTGTGACTAAATGTGACTACACTATGTGCTGTTTAATGAACTTGCTTTCAAGTACAAGAAAACTATCTTGTACTGTGACAACATGGGTGCTTGCTTTATTGCAGAGAATCCAGTTCCAGATGGTTGATCCAAACATATTGACATCCAGTGGCACTATGTATGCAAATGCATACAAGACAACCTTTTCTCTATCAAATATGTGCCAACAGATCATCAAAAAGCTGATGGTCTTACCAAGTCACTAACATAGCAAGAGTTCAAGACAAATCACTCATTGATTGGTTTGGTTACCCTACCATTCCAGAGCAAGGGGGGATGTTGAACATTTTACATGTGGTAACATCCACTTATTCCACTTATACTGGCATGTCATATGACTGAACATGTCATTATTGCTAACAGTCATTCTATTACATTCCATGAGCATTCTTTTACTTAGTATAGCAGGAGAAAACCCCCTATGGTAGTTGTACTGTACTCAGCTGCACCTGGTCTGTGCACTGACATTCATGTATATATACTCCAGCACTGAGGTGCTATACCCTCAGTTCAAAATCCACACACATTTTGACTTCAGTCTCAACAGACTAAACTCACTACCAAACCTTCTTCAAGCCTATCACCCTTCTGCTAAAAGGCAAGTGTTCTGTCTTGCCTATCCCCATGATTAGTCCTCTGCACAATAGCAAGTCCACAAAGGTTGTTGGATGTCACAGCACATAATGTACCTACATTGTACTGTATGACAGGGCCAGCAGAGGCTGACAATTGGCCATGTCCCATGGGCCAGCAGAGGTCAAGCCCCACATTGAGTCATCCCCCTGCTGTATGGACCAGCCCAGCTTCTATTATCAAATAACACATGAGTAGGCCACAATCAAATTGTCCCTGTAGTACCTGGAGTAGCCTAGTGTGAGATGTCACCTATCCAGTGGCATGCTGCAGCATGTGTAAATCAGCACTGGAAGTTGGCACAAGACCTTGGCATGCTTCAGGATAGCTCAGCAGTGCAGCACCTTGTATTTGGAAGCAGTAGCATCTGACAGATATGGCATTCCACATCATGGCACATTGCAGCATGCAGCATAATTCATGGGGAAGTTGTGGCAATATGTACCATGGCACCTGGTGGCACCTGCTCTGGGAGTCTCTGGAGGGTCACAGCAGCTGGCAGATATTGCTCAGCACACACTGGCAATGTGGCAGCAGCTGGCAGCATGGGAATGGCAAACAGTGGTAAACACCTGACTGCCTTAGGATCCACATCAAGGTTTGATGTGTGGCATGGATGGTTCTGCATACAGCAGCACATGGTTAGATGCAGAAGAATAAACTGGCAGTTCTCAGCAGCCAATGGCATTGACCCAACATACCACAGCACACATCCAGCTTGAGTAGGATTCATGTCAGTGCATGGCATCCAGCACAGATAGTTCTGTATATGGCAGCACACAGCTAGGGTGCTATAGATATGGACATGAAGCATAGCATGAATTGTCAGTATACTGCATATCTTACCACCAGTATAAGATCATAACCTATACTTCATATGATCACCAAACAGTGGCTAGTAATATTACATTGATTTCATAGATTTCATTCAAACTGGGATTGTGCTGATCAAATACTGGACACCTGGGGCATTAAATAAGGACCAATACAATACAATACAGGGTGCCATGGGTGCATTACATGCCTGTGAGAGCCTGCCACACCAATGGAATGCGCATCCAATCACTTCAAGGGACTCCAAGCCAGTTGTGAATATTGTCCCACATGTAAAATGCTAGTGAGCAACAGTTGCCACTCACATCATTCACACCACACCACAAAAGCCAGCCAGAAAAGGCTACAACAGTGCCAGGCTGGTAATCAAATCAAAGACCAAGAGAGGGAATGTCAAGAATGCATTCAGAATAATTGCTGACACTAATGAGCATGTTATACCAGTCAGCACAGGATTGCAGGTCACAATGGAGGGGAGCTGACTGGTTAGCAATCATGGAGATGTTGGTGTAAACCATTGGCCAGTGTCAGAGGACTGCCAACATTTCAGGATCATTCATGGCAGACCACTCAGTCAGCTGCCACATGGCTTGGCAACTGGCATTGTACAAAGGAGGGTGTATAATTGAAAGTGTAGCAGAGAGCATTGCCAATGGTGTTTGGACAGCATGGATCCATTGCTGAGTGGCCAGAGCCACAAGGTCAGCAGATATGGAAGGCTGGTGTGCCAGTGTCTACAAAATTAGCAATGAGTATTTTGAGATGAAGCATGAGGATGACCCTCACAGCATGACCAAGTTGATACTGGGCTGGTGAAAGCTCTAAGCAGCCTGCTGGCAAATGGTGATCCACCAGAAAGTAATTGGGTGATGTTCGCCAGGAACCATGGGATATGCTTCAAGTCAACATATTGGAAAGTGTGGGAATAGCTCCCATCATCTGGTCCTTGATAGGGTTGTGAACTGAGGACAGTAGGATACATCACAATGCCTACCTGCATTGATTGTGACATTGCGCTGGGTAGATACCACAAAGCAATTGCATCCCCTTCACCCAGAATGATGGCAGGAACATCCAAATACCCACTCAGATATGGTGGGTGAGCAGAAAGGATGCAGGCCTCCCAGTTCAAATTGAAACCTGTTTCTCGAGGTGATAAGCTTTCCAACAGCCTGATTAATTCAATGCCAGAGGGAACTGCAATAAATGTTAGTGGGATGCACAGCAGCTCTCTTAAAATGGCATATGGGGATTATGATAGGCCTGGGCCAGTGTTGCCACCATTTGATTGAGCACAATACATGTCTGAATCTCAAGTTTGAGAGGTTGTGGCAGGACAGCAGCAGTGCAACGATGCATCTCATGGAGAACTCAGCAGCACATGTACTCCACAAGCTGGTCAGAAAGTAGATGGTTGGATGGGAATGTGCTGGTACCAGACATTTCTAATGTGATCAGGTTGGGGAAGTTAAGGGAATCCACTGGCAACAAGGAGGATATCATCCAGAGATGCAAGGAATACACACGGCATGGATCCCTCTGGCCGCAGCAATTGTGTGGCCAATGTCGCCAGCAATGGTAGTGACTAATGTGGTAACATTGAACTAAATGTGGCATAGAAGCTCTCTGCAGCAACAAGAACACAGCCTCATCAGCATTTTGGAATGTGGCCTGGCCAGAACACAACCTTGAACAACCATGAATGCCACTGAGGTATACATTACAGAAGATATTAGCCCCTTGCACACGTTCCAATTGGGTTGCACATTTCCAATACTGCTGGCAACATGAATCAAGGTCCAGATGACCAGCTGGTTTCACTAGTGGCATCTTTGAATGGGCAGTTTTCAAGCACCATGCCAGAGATGGTTCAATGGCACTGGCACATCATGGATCTCTGACTGTGAACCTGGTGGATAGCTTTATAGACTGCCAGCCTAAGAATGACATTGACATGATTGGGGCCACAGGGAGAAGAGTACACAAAAGATCCATTGATCAAGGGAATGCCCCTATTCATTTACTGGCATAGATTCTGATAAGGTAAAGCTACCAGCCCCAAAGTAAACTCATTATAGATGTTATGCCTGAGTGCAGTGACTTCTTCAAATGGAATAGGCATGAAGCATGCAAGGGGGAGTCTACAGGCCAAATGTGTCATAACCCCTATGGCTCAGTTATCTCTGAGGTCCGACAAAGGTTTGCTCTTCTGGTGATCTGCTAGGGTAGTCACATGGAGAGGGAACAAGGACAAAAGAGAAGGAAGTTAGCTGAGTTGCAAGCTATTGAAAAACTGAGGATACAAGGTAAAGTACATAGGTTTATATACCCCTAAGTATGAGTACCATAGCAGTCACAATGTGATGCATATCTGCAGTAATCAACAGGACAATCTGTCAAACAAATAAATCAAAAGGAGTCATATGGTGTCATATGATGGGGGTAGACAAGGGGACGAAGGCTATACTGGCTGCATGATCAACACGCAGCAAGGAGCCAGACACTGGAGCTATAGTACAACATCAGAGCAATAAACATGAGTCACATGGAGCATGAAGGAAACATGTTGTCCATCAGAGAGGGTGGTGGGATACTGGATCATGTGGGAGGTGTATGGTTGACAGGTATTGGGAATACCTCTACCATGGGTGATCTGAGGGATCCTTCTAACATACGAACCCCTAGGATGGCAATGACTATGAGGGATGTGACGAGGCACGTGATGCATGTGACCATGAGGAGTCAAAAAAGGCAAGACCCCTGATGCAGGCATAACAATAGATGGTTGATAATATGTACAGAGGCTGTATATTCATTCCTGCATGTTTGACACTGACTCCACCCATTCAACCTGTAAAGCAAGTTTAGATCAGGTAACAGCTTCCAGTGATGACATCTGCTCCTGTGAATGTAAGATTAACTTGGAAAGATATGATAACTCTTGATCAATATCCTTCAAGCCTTCTGTGCACATCATGTGTAGTGCAGCATGTTCAGCAGTGGGTGATGGATGTGAATTAATAAGCAGTGGTAGCAAGATGCTGCCATTCTGATACAACAGGTGAGTTGGAAGTGAGCAAAGGTGTGCTGCCACTTACCGATACTCCTGTGAAAAATTCTGCAGCTTCTGTAATTATGTTCCACAGAGGTCTCCTCTCATATCCCAATTCCACTTTGCTGCTGTTGTTCTGCCATCATGCATGGGACATGGTAGTGGCCAGTTTGACACAGCACTCCTTAATCCTAGTCAGGCAGGGATTCAAGCTTCTGATGAAAGCTAAAATGTTGTGGAGACTCTGATTGCCATCATTCAGGTACATTACCAGCCTGTCAGCTGTGAGTGGCACAATCAGGGTAATGGGATGGCAAGATGCTGTGCCCATCAGATGCTCCATTGTACCCTGTACCACTATCAACCATTGCACCACCACAGGAACAGTGGCTTACTGCTTCTGCCAGGAAATGTTGATACCAACTAGTGTGCTGGTATTCAGACCAATCTGGCTTCTTCATGGTGGTGACAAGGTGATGAAACCTTATTCTCAAGTACTGTACAGCCATGGAGAGTTCAGCCACAGTGAACATTGATGACATGACTTACCAGCATGAAAGATGAGATGTCATACTATATAAGCATTGGCCAACTTTCCCACAGCTTTGTGTGGTGGCATGCATCTGCCATTAAGGCAGCACTCATCAGCAAATGCTCAGCTCACATTCAACTACACCAACCAATATGTGATCCATAACCCTGGCATCATTTGGGAGATCCCAAAAATGATGTTGTTGCAGATAGCTAGTGGTCTCTAGATGGAAATGGTTCACAGAAGACATGCTAATCTGCCATATGTCTGGCATTGCCATGTGGCATAGCATGCCAGCCTGGCCTGTCTCTTTGCCAATGCAGCAGCCTTTCTGCCAGTCCAAAATCCTACCTTGTTTTCAAAGGAGTTTTTAGTCCACTCCTGCTCACATTTCAACAGCTGAACCTCCTCCTTCCATCTGTCCCACAGTGCCCTTGTCCAGAGCCAATTGACCCTGTAGACTAGAGAAAATGATAAGTAAATCTCAGATGCTGCTGCCATGTGATTGCTCCTCTCACATTCTGACATCCAATCATTAGTGGCCATGTCCCTTGGTACATCCATTGTCCAGATCCAAGGTAGGGTATCATCTCTGTGACCTCTGGCATTTGGGTCAGATAGTGCCATGCTGATAATTAGGTCAGAGTCATTCAACTCTTTGTATCACTCCAGGATATCTGGCCCAGCCCCTAACCTGCCCATTTGAATGCAGCACCAGCAGTACACAGTGGCATGACATTGCACTACTGCTTTGGCATTGGCCACCCTTCCCCAGGCATGTGTGGCCATGTGGTAATTACTTCCATGGTGAATGTCAGTTTGAAAGATGACTGCCTTCTCTGCAAGCACAAGCTGCAGTTCATGAAGACAATCATTGGCCTGTCCTTGCTGCAGTTGCAGCTCCATTATTGTCACATACCCCAGGCCAGATCATTCAAAATGATCTTTGCCAACATTGGATGGCAGCAGCAATGCAATGGTTTCTGGATCATGCAGGTTAGATGACCAGCATAGCTTGGCATCCTTGAATCTGTCCCCAAATAGTTTTTTGGCAGTGTCAAAAATGCCATGTATATGGGACTGGAGATGATCATGGCAACATGCAATGGTGAGATTTTGAGCTTCTGTCACTCTTGAGGTGATGTGCTGGCATGCCACTGTAAGCTGGGTTTGTGCTTCCTCTATCTTCAATGCCTTCACAATCCAGGTCACCATACCCTGCAAATGCCCTGGCTGGGGGATGGCCAGTAAATCTATCTTGACTGCCTTTGCAGAGGGAGCTTCAATACCACTCAGCACAAATCCTGTCCAGGTTAACCTTCATTACCTACCTTTCTGCAGCCTGACCTCATATATATCCATGGCCTGTGGCCTTGACAGCCAGTTTTTCAATGCCACTGCCACTTCTTCCCCCCATGATTGGCTGATTGCCAGTGGGACATTACCATTCAAATCAGTAAATCTGCCTTCAACCACTAAATAAGATTCCTCAGCAACCTTGAGTTTCCACTTGAGTCTCCTTGCTGTAGCCTGTTAGCCATGCAACCATGTCTGATACAAGTACTAGACTTATGCATTCTGACCATTTTCAGGAAATTGCTATCATTCATTTGGAAATCAAGTACCTCCTGCTGATGGGGAGTAGCCATGCCTCTAGCAGATGGGGAAATGATATTCAGGGAGGACCACAAGGTTTCCATGATCTCCCCATCCACCTGGCCAGCACCCACAATGAAATTGGGAGCATATTGTGCAAAGCATTCTGTGCAGTGGCCATGAACATGCCACAACCCAATGCCAGGGCAGATCTGCATGCCATCCAGCATGGATATATAGGCATTGGCATGTAGCTGTCATTCTAAACCTTTGCTATACTGGCAGTTAATATCATAGAAATGTATCACTTGCTGGCCAGGGACTGTGCCATGCCTGATGGCATGCACAAGCACATAGTCCATGTTAACCTGCCTGTGATGTCAATGTCAATATTGTCATACATTGTTGCAAGGTTATTCATACTGTTTGCCCTTCTGGAAGTCGACCATTGCATGTGGCACAAAACAGCCATGCCATGCACAGGCACATCCACCTATTCCTGTAGATGCAAGCTGCTGCTGGTTGGCATTTGCTTGATTAACTGCCCAATGATTGCTGCAATCCAAGATCTTGTAGTGTGATCAGTCCATCATGTAATACATTCCTACACATCACCCACCTCAACCACATTTTTAGTGCCACTCAAATATTCCTTGTATGGCTGTGATGTGACCATGTACCCCTTTCCATCCATCAACCAGGCTTTGCTGCCAGCATCCTTTGGATGCATATGCTCTGCCTTGAAATTCCCATCCATGACCAAGCTTCTTGCCAGTGTCCAACTGGATTACACATTGTATAAATGGCTAGCAGTGTTCATGTTATCACTCACTGGGAATAATCCATTTCATCTTCAGGAATGTTGATGCCAGGCTGAGGACATGCTGGACAGAATAACACTAATTCCCCAGGGCTGGCATCTTCTGCACTTGTGTGGGATCCCTGCCATTTCAGTAGTTTCAGGAGCCACCACATCCTAGCAACTCTCAGCAGTTCCCTGTACCTATCCTATCATCCAGCTAAGAGTTGTGTTGCAGTGATACAATTCAACAAATAGGACGCACTGGCACCAGGTGAGGAAAGGCATTGGAGGTTATGTGGTGGAGTTTGCTGTAGAAATTCATGGCTGAGGTACCACATTCCACATTGTCCTGAATGAAGTCATCAAGTACTTGGAAGGTAAATGCAGTCCTTGCAGCCTTTGTGGTAGCAGGAAACATTCCAGCCTGCATCAGCTGTATGTGTGAATCCTCTGCCCCAGGGCATCTACAATACCACACATTGCAGTAGTGTATTCCATTGGTGTGCATGACAATTAGACAGCTTCAGTTCTTTGGGGCCTGCAGATTTGGTGGACAACCATCTTGATCCACATCCTCCCAATCATCTTCCTCCTCAGCTGTGACTTCATCATTTGAACAACCACCAGCTGGGCAGTGCTTCCCACCATGCCCAACATGCAGTACCAAACCAGCCTGAATGGTAAATACAGGAACAACCATCATGATTCAGCTGCTTACCAGCTGCAGGGATGATTTCTCAAAGAATGTGCCATTCCATTGTTCCACCCTGTGGAATGGCCAGGGCTTGTGTTCTGCCCAGCAACACATGGTGCAGAAGACCAGCTGATGGGCACACTCAATGCACTGGAAGATTCCATCCACTCCACACAGGACACAATCCCTTGGCTCAGGTGGGGCCTCCATGTCCAACAGGATGGCTAGATAATGCCATTGGTGTGGCAACCACTGCTGCAGATAACTATTCTACAATTGTGTGACACTGTCATTGCAGGTTTGTGGGGCAATGCAGCATTCCACACACCTGACTTTTCTGAGGTTTAGAAGGTGTTGCAGGCAATACATCATTATTGGAAGGCAGTTGTTCACCCACATCATCCAACAGGCAGTCCAGGTGATCCAGGATAACAGAGCCAGGCTGCACAGGCAGCTGAGTTGCATGGCCTGGCACCCACTTTCTGGGTGCTACTTTTACCATCTTATCCCTATATCCTTGAGTGGTATTCACTCATTGCCAGGTCACCTGGGTCACTCTTGTAGCAGGTCCTGCTGGTGCAATCTTTGACTTCCCCATGGTGAATGTTGCAATGCAGAAGGGTTTTGATCTCAACAAATACATGCAGCCAACACATGCTAGCAAGGTCTGACCACCAACTATGGTAATACTGTCTTAGGATCTGGCACATGATTTCAGTGTTGGCACCTGCACATTGCCTAGAGATCAATGAAATGAGTGAGCACTTGCAAAAAGCCTTGTCCTACATCATGCCCATAGTGACTATACCATCCACAGTGTCTCAATGCACATTGCCCAATTACCAAAGATCTTGGATCCATGCAGTCTGAGAGGCACCACCTTTGCACATGGCTCAGGGATGGAAATCTCATGATTGACTAACAACCTTAGCCATCTTTGGAAACTGTCTGATCAACTGGCATGCAAGAATGGACTAGACATGGAAATGTAACCTTCATTGACATGGGAGAATGCCAGAGAAGTCTATTCTCTTCAACAGACATCATACTAGCTGTCCCCAGAAATTTGCACACAAGCACCTCCATCATCAATGGCATCCAGTGACTACAAAAGTGACTCTTTCTCCAACAACACTGAACCCTCCCCACCACAAAAGGGAACCAGTCTTCAGCCAGCTGAAATTGAGATTCTTGAGGCTGAGCTAGAGTCATGGAAAAATGCCAACTGAAACAAGAGGAGCTCCATCATGTTAACCCTCAGAAACAAGATAAAGAACCTTGATGCAAATGTGACACTGAAAATGCATGAATGGGTTTGGAAGAAGAAGGTGTGCTACACCTGCAATTGATTACCTGGCATGTCCTTACCATTTCCAGGCAATTCAGACTTGGTTGAACAACCATGGCTGGAGCTGTAGTCAATGGGCTCTTATCAAATATGGTGGCAGTTGGACACTGAGGAAGGTGGTCATGCACCATCAAAAGAAATCAATCAACAAAGTGTTGGAAGAAGCCAGTATCAAGCAGGGATCTACAGAAATGATCAAGTCTTATCAGAAGACCGTTGACACCATCATGAAGTCCCTTACTGCCAAGGAGATACAGGAGGCCAAGGCATTGACCAAAGAATGGAATGAGCAGCAGCCACCTCAGGATGTTCAGTCAGAGTACGTACCATTTAGCAATGCTGCCCATCACTCACAAGAAACAGAACTGCAGAGAAGAAAGGCCATAAATATGCTGAGGAATTTGCTAAGGAAATGTGGAAGCAGTGTGGTGCCAGGGTGGTAGTGATGGCAGCATGGGAAGATGCCAATGGAGAGGTGATAGTTGGAGCATGAGGAATTTGTTCTTTGTGCAGATGAGTACTGCCAGATTTTGACCAACTCATCCAGACATGATTTCAATGATGAATTGGGTAATGGCAAATTATTTGAGGAGTTGGATGAGTGCCAGGATAAATTTGTAAAGTATGCACAAATGGCATTTGGGAATGGTGGCACTGATGCCAAGTCACCAGACAAAGATGCTGCTCCACAGTCAAGGCAGAGAAAGAGCAATGGGAAACCTAAAACCATCCCGCTGAACAGTGAAAATGGCACACCATACATCCTGAACATATTGGACATGCAGGCACCAAAGTCGAAGGATATCATGCAGACATTTGTGACATTTCACTATCATATGTATAACAATAGGGGAAATACTGTTCATTGAAATGCATTACAGGGAAGGCCTGCAGGAATTCACAGGTGACTGTTCCATGGAGTGCAATAACAACCAACACTGCACTTTATATTGCACCACAGTTTCTGCCACCTGAGGTTCCCTTCAAAGAGCTGAGTTGACTTACCCAGGATGAGTTGACAGTGATCTTAGAATGGTAGCAAGAGAGAAAAAGTGGCATCCCAACAATATATTCAGCTTCAAGAAGTGGAGAGATGCTGGAGGGTCCCTCTGAATGCTGGTTGCAGAGGCCGACAGCAGTGGAGCAAGGATGTGTGCAAAGCAGGATTTGGATGGGAGACCAGAACACTCAGCAGGTGAAAGGATGATGGATAAAATGATGTGGGGTAGGAAGAAGCTGCAACAGCAAACAGGTATGAAGGAATGCAACTGGAACTTAAATGTGTGGTGATATTATCTAATGGGGAACAAAGTTGTAGGGTCTGATTCTGATGATGAATCCAATCTCTGTCAAATTCTACCAACATTGCTGTCAAACAGAAATGATGGTACAGGCACAAGCATGGTGGATGAAGATGCCACAGAGGCAGTACCATTGCCAGATTCCCAGCAGCAGATTGCTGGATGCCAAGTGGCTGAGGGTAACACCTGCCAGCCAATTGGTAAGCCAGTGGGATCACAACAGCTGAATATTGTTAACATTAATGGCTGACATGTTTCAGCCATTGGCAAGGAACCATCAAATGCCTTGTGGCAGGTTGAGGGCAGCATCACAAGCCCTGTGCAACCTGTGCCTGATGCCTGCTGCATTGATTTGCCTGATTCAGTCCACCTGGCAGATCCTTTGGCAGTGCCAACAACTATCAGGAGAGACCATAAACAGGAAGATTCAAAGTGCAAGTTGCCCATTCCATCAATGAGTCAGTACTTGTGCTGCAGTCACTGAATTGTGGATTCAATTTATCTCTCAATCCTAGTACCCATGCACCAGACCAGCATAGACAATGCGAGGGGTATGCAGCAATAAAAATGGGTGTGGAAGGCACCAAAGTGGCCTGATGATGATGTTCCTACTCCTAGTCCCTCCAAGAAATGTAAGTGATGTCAGCATTTGTATTTTACATGGCCATGGAATGTGATACTACATTTTGACAACCAATGGCTACATTGCAACAAATCCTCATCCAGTTCCAATTCATCCTTGCCATCCCAATCACTGGTCATCAAATCTTGTATATATTGCTGAGTCCTTTCCAGCTGTGCTCTCCTTGCAAGCAACAGGTGAAACCAGATGCTTGATTCCACCAATATATTGCTGTAGTGGTTGTGGGCCACAACAATTGGCCCATCAGTAGTGGTGTTAAGACAGGGCAGGTGCTCATCAGTTGGTCCTGCAAGAAGAACCACAAGCCACCATGCTTTTTCCACTGCTGGATGATTGATATATATGTGAGGGATATCATAAAACAACTTACATGTTGTAATTGGCCCTTCATCATGAAGTCCTTGTATACCCAAGTCACTGGAGAAACATTGCAGCGCTGAAAAGCAAGCTAATACACTTAATACTGGCAACAACAAGAGATGACATGGCACTGACCAGCAGCAGCATTGGTGGCCATAGGCTGGGGGGATGGTTGCCATGATATAGCTGGGATGGGCTGTGGCTTGGAGGCTGCTGTGCCATCTAACCACTCATCCATATATGCATGAACCACAGGAGATGGCACAGTTTGTGGAATTTGTGTGGATGCCAGCAATGATCTAGGTGGGGGTGAGACTGCCAGGGAAGATGTTGGTGAATCCCAGCTAGGCACAATGGTGGCCAAGGATGGCATGGAATGACTTGCTTGCCATGCCTCCCATTGTTGATCAGCAGCAGATGGCTGTGACTCTGGTGAAAGTGGTGGTGAGTCCCAAGATGGTGCAAGCATGCTGAGTGATGGCAGGGAAGGGCCAGCATTTGGCAGCATGGAGGACAATGGTAATCCTAGCTGATGGCCCAAAGCTGTGGCATTCGTGGCTGTGCCAAATGGTAGAAATTCTGGTTCATCTATGACCATATCTGTATTGTTGGCACCTGGCAATACCTGCAGTTTATTACATGGGGAGATGACTGGCAAAGGTTATTGATAGTTGTATCTTATAACAACTACTTACATCAAGTGTCTGGACTTCCTGGCCTCCACCTTACTGACCTTTGCTCCATGATATTCAGCAATCTGTAAAATGTTGATAAGTTGATCGCAATGTCAGATTTGGCTATTTGGGCTTGTTTGTCTACCAGCCAGTGTTGATGCCAGCACAATGGTTCATGAAAATATAAAATGTGGCTGCACTGCCAACAAAATTGTCAACTATCACTTGACTGCACCACTTTCACAATCCCAACACACTGAAGCATCCCAAACTGCCACTGCTGCCACTCCCTCTGTCACTCTCCCACATGAAATAGTCACTAATGCTGCAGACATAGTCATGGCAGAGCTTCTGACACTCCATGACCACAGGAACAAGCAATACTGGAAAAGAGCTGTGCACATCATTTGGGAACAGCTGGTTCATGGCATGCCAATCTATTTATCCTGCAATATTTACAACATTCCAGACCCATGTGTGCCCTTTGGTTGAAACTTTGACAAGATCAGAGATGCAAAGGATGCCAATGTCATGGACCATCCATGGTACCAGATTGGAAGGCCCATTGATAAGGGTAAAGGGCATGCAGTTCCATTAGACCCACTTCCGACACATGACAATGCTGCTGCTGCCACTGAGACTTTGGAAGAACCCCATGGCCAATCAACCAGTCAGGCTGCTCCTACTGGCACTCATCCTAGAAGTCGAAGGCCACAGAAGCATACAAGGTCAGTGGCAGCAAGTGATGCCAATGTTTCAACAGCAACTGCTGGAGCATCCACTTGGTTGCCACTCTTGCAACCCCTGCCACTGGCTATATGCCTGTTGCTGAAGAAGACTAATGCAATAGGTGCATGGAGAAAAATCTGCCATGTGTGGTTAAGCCAGGTTCTGTATATTGGCAGTGTAGCTGCCGGAAGTACAGGTGTAGTATCTTCACCAGAGTGAAGGCTGTGTGGTCACAGTCAAGGTGACCCTGCAGTCACACTGTAACTGAGGCACCTGATGGAGCAGTGGACTGTCCCCAAACCATTGCAGCCACCCATAACCCCAGCTGACACCATCCTCAAAGCCCTTCACCAGGGCCATCAGCTGCAATATCCTCAGAACCCACCACTCCTGTGCAGCAGACCTGGAAGTGGCAGGCATCCACTAGAAGTATGACACCTGCCACTGGCAAGACAACCACCTCAGCCACCCCAAGCTCCCACAGGCAAAGTAAGTCCTCCATTTCTTTCATTCTGCTATTCTTATTTGAGCCTAACATAGTTTTCAATGGAGTGGTCATCATCACTCCATCCTGGTGGCAGTCAGGTCAGCAGACATCAAGCCCAGCATCCCAGGGTGCAGCAACATCCCAAAGCCATCTCACTACCCCATCCCACCCAGTGACCCCCAATGCCACCCCAATGGAGCATATGGAAGAGGAGATTGCAGCATTGTGGCAGCAGCATATGGAGACAGCACATGATCTGCTAGATACCTGCCACAAGCTTGCCAATACCCAGCAGGCCCTTGCAGATACCCAGACCAAGTTTCAGATGCTTTGTGATGTTGCCAAGGCCTTACACCAGTGTCTGTACCCATTGCCACACTCCTCACCCAATGCACCTGGACCCTCCCACCCCTCCCCCATTGGCTTTGCAATTACAAGTCATCAAGCAGTCATTCCCACTGATGGTGCAAGGATACTTGACCTTGCACCCACTATGATGGTCCAGGAGGTTGCGATTGATACCAGCATCCTCCAGAACCTCCCAGGTGATATGCTTTTAGCCCCTTCTACTCTCCTGCTGCCCCCCCACCATTTTGCATACTCATCCACCCCTGGTGTAGGAGAAGCCTGGCCCCCTATCTATGTCTCTTTGGGGGCAGTTGCTGACCATGCCAGTGGGGACAATGCTGATGATGAGGATGCCACTAATTGGATAGATGTAGATTAACATGTCCATAGAATGTACTATTACCATTTCATTGTCGCTATTCCTGAGAATGATCATCCCTGCCTGCTTTTGCTTTACATGGTGCAGATATGGTCTCTCTGGTGTGTGCCATCCCATTTGAGTCTGGCCAGGTGACTGGCCTTGCAATTTATAAATCCACTGGTGCCACTAAGCTAGCAGCACCCTCAAATCATGCATGGTGCTTGCCACATATGTTCTGCACAATTGCAAGGGTTTAACCCTCTGACCCAGGTTGTGGCCATGCAATCATGGCCTATGCCACTGAATGCTGATGCTGCGAGTGAATAGTGCTTGACTTTGCCCATTCCTGTCTATGCCACTCAATGCTGGTGACACCTGACCCCTGCCACTACCATTCCTGTGTATGCCCCCTGATGCCATTGACACCCAACCCTGCTGGCACCTCACATCCATGCCACCAGCCCATTCCCAACTAAGCTGCCACTCATCACCATCTATGCTGCTCAATGCTGTCAACTTCCACCCCCTGCCAGTACCTCATATACATACTGCTACCCCATTCCTGCATATGCCACCCAATGCCATCAACCCCTGCCAGTACCTCATATCCATGCCACCACCCCATTCCTGTCTATGCCACATGATCCTGCCAGCTTCTGCTCCACACTAGTGATTACCACTCCCTGCTTGCTACTGCTGTGTCATGCCAGTGAGTTCTGCTGGCAATGCATGTTGTACTCTCCTCACTACCACACCCTGTCTCTATATGCAAAACTATGCTGATGCATACTAGTGTATGTGGCCATATGCTTTTGCATCTTCACTGGCTTACCACTTACCACACTGTCAGATGCAAGAAAATGCCACTTTTGCCTCAGTTATGCTTAGATGGTCCTTGCCACTGGTACTCACCACTCCAGTAGTCCACCCAGCATTTGGTGCAATGGCATATCATGTTTCCACCATGTGCTGGAAGTTGTTGCTGTGTGCTACTGTATGCCCCAGATGTACTGTGTTGTCATGTTGGGCTGCCCTATGTACACAATGCAGATCTAGTCTGGGCTATGCTATATATGTCCCTGTGACATGATGATATTCTATTTGAAGCCTCTCCATGTGACACCTAAAAGTATAATTGTAGCTGATTCTGGTGTCATGCATGACAATACAATTGTAGCTGATCCTGAATGACACATGACAACATAATCACAGCTGATCCCTATGTTATGGTGACAACTTGTAGGTTGGCTTGACCTCTGCTGGCCCATGTCACATAACCAATTGTCAACCTCCACTGGCCATGTCACACAGCCTAACTAGGTACATGGGCTCATCATGGGACCAAGAGGTAGCTATTTCATATTGATATATGTAGATTGCAGTCTTATCTGATTTTAGTGTTGGGTGTGTCACATGGCATGCAATGCAGCGCTGGCCATGAATGGAAAGCATTGGTGTCCCACTGACTCGGAAATGACCAGTGTACACCACCATTGCAGTAATCATATCAGCGCTCCGGCACCATTGCCTGCGACATGCACATGGCACGACCTGCCAAGTGGTTCCTCGTACATATCTGCCGGCTCAAACGTTCACCGGCTACCAAACATTTCTCGGATGGCGCACCTCGTATATACCGACTGATGTGACAGGGACGCAGTGTAGTATGTACCATGTCGTCCAGGTCCCGCTTCAACTACATGCTCGCTCACTCGCGCGAACTTATCTTGAGAACCTTACTTTCGCAATTAATGATACTTATGTCTGTGAGGAGGCTTAGCCCATGAGTAGTCTGTCCGAGCTTTCACCCACCATACCGCACCCTGTGATCTTGGATACTACTCATCTCCCGTTGCTCAGGATTCCCTCACGTTGCTAGTCTCGCTGTCTCGCCGGGTAGCTGTCGTCTCTTTCCCGAACTTCAGTGAGAATAGTCCGTTAATGTATAACTCCATGTGCCCTCGTCCTCATGCAGAATCAGGAGGTCGCTTATACTTACTGTGTTCGCTCCTTCCTCATCTTCACTTCTTCCCGCACAGACCGCGAAGGGGGCACCGGTTCATCTAAGGTACCTCCCTATCGATTGGCTTTGCGTTCCTCGGAACACTTTGACCACGTCAGCATTCAGTCAGTAGCTGCCTGTTACAAATGGTGACATGGATTCCCAGCTATCACAATCCTGCCGTTTAGCCCTGGTGGCCTGCGAAGATCACTGTCAGCTCACCGAAGTACCTCCGCCTCAAAGCCCAGAAAACCAACAACGTCGCGAGAATGCATTTGGTGTCATCTAACGGGCAGTGTCCCCAGAATCTACATTTATGATCACCCTCTTAGGCACATTCGACTCGGAATCTGTCAGACGTCATCGGACGCTACAGACAGCTACGTGGACTTCGTCCTCTCCACAGTTGATTCATCGAACTCAATGTAGACGCAGCCCAAGAGACATCCATCCGATCCGGGTAATCCCGCTCTCCTTGGCACCCAGTTTCCCTCATTTTAGTACTGGATGGGCTAGGGCTGGGGCAGGTGTGTTCACTTCACCGAGAGGCTTGTTCCTGACACAGCAACATCCTCGCGAAGCAAGAGGATCGGCTTGCAGATCAGAGGATATTTCATGACAGCATTAGTGTTTTATGTTGTGGCGAAAAAAGCCGCATGGCAGATGCAGCATGGAACCACTAGAATTACAGTTCCTCTCTTCACCCTATCAGGCACTGTATCTGCGTTGTTACCGATAACATCTCGGACACACAGAACGGTTTCATTCCATCTCTGCATCCCTTGAATGCTTCTGCAGGTTCGTGAGGCGGATAGCATTAAGGTGTTCAGTTGACTCGGTCCCTGAACCCCGAGATCGAAGATATTGCCGAGTGTTCAGTGATGCTAGAAGCGAGTTGGCATATACTACTTTCGGTGGTGAGTGGGGAGTTTTGTCCATCGCATGTAAAGCATAGAAGACTGACATTTTCCAATGATGAAGTCCAATCCCATTGTCCAATCGTCTTGCTGGTTAACATTCTGAAGAAAGTGTGAGAGCAACAATCATCTTGAAATAAGTCATGTATACCACAGTGAACTCTGCAATGGTGACTAGTCTACCACCAAAAAAGCCGGAATCGAGTCAGGGCCACAAATGAAACTGGTGTGAATCTTACAATGTCAACAAACACCTGTTAACAGCATATACAATAAGTGTTTGGAAGAGACGCTTTGTTCTAAAGGAGGGTAAGTTATGAATGGACCACTGACACCGGACTGGTGTCACCTTGGGAATGCGGAACGAGAGCCACTGTCGCAGAAAAGTACGCAGAGTGATACCGTGATCAGAGCCTCAACTAGTGCAACAATGGCCAAAGCAGGTAACACGGCGTAAAACTAGGAGTGACGGGTGAGCTGGTGCACCAACGACTCTCTTAACGAAAGTACTCTAATCTGTGTAAGGGTGTCAAACTTGAGATTGAGGAACCTATGCGCGGAAATCAGTATTTCTGTGAAAATAGATGGGCGAGTTGGAGTACATGAGAATAACTGTCTCTGCTTCGTCATAAGAACAAGTCCCCTGTAGCGGAAGACAGTACACACCCAAGGCAAACCCTGTTGAAAATTCGTCATGAATGCACCGCGAGCAGAAGAAAAAAAACTCACCAAAGTGAACCACAACTAATAGTATCTATCGCAACCATGTCACCGAACGACAGATTCACCATCATCAACGAATATACTCACAATTGGGGCAGTCACCAACCACTTCACTTGAGGACGACAAACTAAATGCCTATCAGCAATGTCCAGAGAAGCAGTTCTGGCGTGACGTACGGCAATATATTGTGTATGCAAAGAAGCTAGTGACATTCGGCGTATGAACATCAAGTCATAACAGACAGTTACTTACCATTGAACTATACAAACCACGAATACCTGCAGTACGACTAAACCTTGTCATAAACAGTTTTAAGATGGAGAAACGCACATTCACTAGAAGCGAGGCCTAGATGGCGAAAACATTATAAACCAGTGCCTTGTTGAGGTTTCGGCTTGCGTACTGGGAATGACCTGCATGATCTCATCAGTAGGAAGCAGCTATGAAATGGAAAGGAATACGAACCAGACCATATAATCCAAACTCGCCGTAATGCCGTAGTTAGTTATCTGCAGTGGTTGAGCATGATTGTCATAGCAATGTGTATGATGCATCAGTTTCACCAAGTAGTAATACAACATGTGACACACTGATCGACCGTTAGCCATCCATTCACCCGCAAAGACAAAGCGCTCACTGCATGAGAGATGTAGGGTATCAAGGATCCTGACTTCGGATGAGCAGATGTGGCAGGTACCGCAAGACAGCGTAACACACCATATGGCAGCAACAAGGAACTTCATGGCCGAGGCATCTTCAGAGTAGTGCATGAAGTACACATAGGTCTATATAACCAGTAAGTGGAGTGTAAGCCTGAACATCCATAGAAAACGCCCCTGGAGAGTCGTTATGCCATATAACCTTAACAATGAATAAGGAAATCAGGGAGGAGACTTGACAAAATCAAGGAAAGCAATACAAACATGGCAGAGATCAATCCTCCAATGAGAGTAGAACCTATCGCGAGTAAATGAGCGGATAAAACTGCAATTGGCTATGCAAATCTTCACCGAATGCGCCCGGGATGCCCATGTCGATTGGGTAACTTGTATATGGGAAACTCGTTGATGTACGCACTGCGAGGTACAGGTGGCGAAACAATCGCGAGCAGCGAGGGCGTGTTGGTCAGATAAGTAAGTAGTGGAGCAATTCGGTCCTTTTTTATGTAAAGAAAGGAGGCTGCATTCAGCATGGTACGGGGAACTTGCATGGTCCGGGTTACGCCCGTGACGCTTCTTCTTGGGCAGATTAAATCGCCAAAATCTGCTTAATTCACCAAAGACAGCGGAAACCCCAATAATATTGGCCGACTCCGACAATCCGCCCATTTCTGCAATAAGTAAGTACCACTGTTTTTATTTGGTCCCCGGGTCCCAGTGATGGGAAACACACCGAGAACGTGTCCGGGTTTCAGTTAGCCGGTGGAGGGGATAATGCATCATCCTTGGCATGTCCACGATGCGGGCGGGAAAATACTGAATGTCGACAACTCGTGATGCAATACCCCTCACCTACGAACTGCAAGTACGGAGAACGCACGTACAAAAGTCTGGAGTGACTTAGTTCGAGAAATTGGCAGTGGCGGTGAAGGGCACCTGCCAAACTGCGGCGGGCGCACGCACGTGACCGCAGAGGCCGGGAATCCGTGACGTCACGGGCCTCAGCCACCTCGGTGCCACTGCCGGTAGGCTTGGCATGCCGTCACGTGCCGTTGTTTGGGCACCCTGCCCCTCGTTTAGGTTCAGCTTATGTCAGTGTCACAGTGATCACATCTTGCGATCGAGGACTCCCGAAGCTTCCACAGGATCGAAAGCAGTTATGTATGGCAGTATAGGACTACTCTCGAATGGACGTGTGAGTTAGGTAGAACAAACACATAATGGTATTGTGTGCGCACGCGCACACTCAGGATATGATGGGTGGACGAATGATGCTTGCGATTAACGATGTTTGTGTTGTGCGTTGCATACATACGACAAGTAGGCTACTGCACATGTACGAGTATGCGACTAGTGACGTAGTACATCACGAGCTCGGGTGATGCTGGGGTGATAGTATCGACAAGTGAGTGATAGATGTATTAAGAGAAAGAAAACAAAAGAAGAAAAAAAGAACAGGATGGCAATGGTGGAATGACGACCTTGGTGTGATATGCATCAGTGCTGCTCACTGATGCCCGAAGAAGAATTGTTGCAGACTTCTTCACTTGTGAGGCGACGATGGCACTCCCCAGCTCCACAATACTGTTTGCGGGCAGCCAAGATCGCTTTGAGGAGTTTTGTGTGTCCTTGACCAATGGCACTTCCATAGACCTTGAGGAAGGTTTCCTCATCTCCCTGGAATCTGGGGACCGTGTCAGAGGGACTTGGGCGAGTGGTAGAAGTGTGACAAGCTGACTTACTCGTCAAGGAATTCCGTTGCAATGACACGTCGCTGAGAGTACTTCGTATTGAATTGATGGCCACTCTTCCCATTGTAGTAGTGATAAGGCCAGTCCTTGAGTGGAATGTGCAGGTCAAGCCATGGCTCCCCCTCCATCCAGTGGCGTACTATGCCCCTCCAAGAGTCCGACTTTGCAGTCCGTGTCCCATTGGGACGCAAAACGGGCACATCCGGGATGACAACTCCCAGAAGGGAGGTAGAGGCATGGGCCTTGGTCCTCTGGGGTCCAATCTGTGAAGGGAGGGACATCGAGAGCGAAAGATCTGATGGTTGGACAACTTGCGGCATCCTGAACTGTGTTTGAGTCGGTTGTAAATTGAGCGTAGGTAGGTATGGCTGGGCTGCTGGCATGGAAGTGGACTGGATTGCTGGGGGCAACAAAGCCATGGTCTGCGCAAGTGAACGCCGGTGGGCTGACCCATGCGGCTGGTCGGTTGGTGTGATGGAAGTCATAGAATGAACAAGACTCACCCGCTGTTGGCATGGAAGCGGACTGGATCACTGGGGGCAACGACGTTGTGGTCTGTGCAGGTGAATGTTGGTAGGCTGATTCATGTGGCTGGTCAGTTGGTGCGGTAGAAGTCACAGAATCAACGAGGCTCACCTGTTATTGGCATCGCTCGAGCGTTACTGCCAGTAGTGCCCTGGCACAGCACAGGTCCAGAAGGGGCTGAATATGCAGAGGCCAAGGTTAGGGCCTTTACAACCAGGTTGCTCATGTCGCTGAGCTGTTGGTGGATCTCCCTTACATCTACTGAAAGTGAGCACGAGGTTTCCTTCACTTCCTTCACAGTTGTGTGTAGCGCTGCCATGTCAGCTGTTATCGATGCATGCGCCATGTTGAGTGCCTCAGTGGATGCTGGCCGGACGAGTGCAGCTTCGCCTGCGAGTGAACAATCACCTTCACATGGGACTGGTTGCAGCGCTTCGCTGTGGTCGTTTTCGTAGCAATTCAACTCATTGAGGAGGTAGCGCATCAGTGTGTCGCGCTGCGTAGTCGTGTGGAGCGAAAGGTAAGGAGTCGGTTGACTTTACTACACACCCAGATAGGAAGGAGGACGAAGTACTCACATGCTCACCTTCAGCCCATCCCCCCCACCACCGGACCCATGCAAGGGTCCATCGCTGCCCCACTGGCGCAAACATGAAGCGGTATTGCGCTCCACCACGACGGTAGCAATGCATTGTGAACGTTCCGGGAATTCCGGACCCCACCACTGCCTCGTCGATCCATTTTTGGATTGTGTCATGGGAAAGTGGCTCACCCGGTTGCAGCACGCCATTTGTGCCAATTGCGGGGAAAAGGAAATCCTCTTCAGTCATCGGCCGGCTGAGATGGACAAGTTCGACCCATTTCATCCAGGACACGAGGCGCAGGAGGGTGTCACACGCCTTGCCCATATCCGGGCATGGATAAATCTTGTAGCGATTGCCTGGTAAGTACCAATGAATGGAGATCAGATAAAATGGGATATGCACAGATGGATATAAAGACAAACTTCGTAGGTCAGCTTCCCTCATCCCCTTATCTAACTTTCTCTGCCATCCCTTACGGTTTTTTAGGTGGATCTCGAAGTAAGCATTGTGCTCGCTAACGGTGAGGGAGAGTTCCTTGCCTCGAAGGTATTTCATGAACATGCCATCTATGACAGTCTTGTCAAGCTTGACATCCCCGCACTTTAGTTTCAGGAGCTCGTAGTTCCTGTCGTAAGCCGCGATTGAAAACGTTGTTGGTCAAACCGCCTGCCAGGACTTACCTCGTCCAAAGCATAAATGCGACAGCACTAAAGGCAAGGTGTTCGAGGTGCCATGTGACCGTTAGCTTCACTTTCCCGTTCAAGGACTCGCCCGATGGCAGTGCTTTGTAGCCTATCGTCGCAAGACGAATGTATTGGAGTGGGGCATCAAGTGGACAAAATGATTCTGACCAGGCGAGTATCTTATCCATGTATTCCTTCTTCATGGCACCTGAGTGCTTCCGTTCAGCTCCTTCGGAACTAACCTTGTGTCTGATAGATGCCACAACGTCGTCAACTTCTGCCGACAGGACCGGGTTGCCTTCCCATCGGTGATGGGCATCATTGTGATGCCACTTCCCGCGGAACGTTGCACCATCACTATGCCGAAGGTATTAGTCTATGAGCATCAAGGAAAACTGAGCAATCATGCCACGCACGCTTCGTCCCACAACATCTTGAATCCTGCTCGAACACTGTCAATGGTGCTTTGGCTGCTATTTTCTTGGAACCCTCTCCATGAAAGGTAAAGGGCTAATGCTTTATCTGAGCACCTATTTGGCATGCACTCAAATGTGTTCTTAAAATTTGGATCACTGTAGATTTCAGAGTCCTCTCCGGTGTGATTCGGAGTCGGTGGCATCCCCTCCTCTGGAAAATGGCTCTGCAGCCACAAGCGCGCTCGGTGGACATGTCCCGAGTATGCTGCTCTCGTCTTGGCTGCCCGAAGGTGAGTTTCTTTGCCAGCTTCTTTAATTCGGTGGGCGGTATGCAAGCTAGGTAGTTCTTTCGCGGTGGATACCCTTGCCCTCTTTTTGGGCTTGTCTGGGGACGACATGGCATGCTTGGTCCCAGATGCCTTCTGTCTGACCATCGCGACAGGATATTCAGTTACCGGTCATAAACTGATTGGACGCAGCAAGGTGGGAGTTGTGATGTCACAAGTCTAAGGTAGTTATTTGCAATACATGTACTATGAAGTGCAATGAATTCCGAGGACTAGTGTAAATATGGTGCAGCTATAGCTAGATATTTCTAGTTTTGTCCACAAAGTATCGCATTGGCGCCCAGGATTGCACTGAATACACAAGGCATTTGGTTGATTCACCTACATCCGCTAACGGTTTGTGTACTCACAGTTCACCTTGAAGCCGCATTAATGCACAGCGCCCACCGTCGCCCGCGTGATCAATGCATATGTTTCCTCAGTCCAACTATCGAACCAAGCCGTGTTAGCTGATGATCTCACCTCCAGCGGTGTCACGAGCACATCAAATTCCCTTCCTTCTGAGTGTGCTTCAGAAACCATAAATTCCTTCTCGTCCTCCCAAAATCTCCTTGGTACTGGCCTTCCTGCTACGGCGCATCAAATCCCCTCCTGTCCTCGCCAAACCTCATCACCGAGACTGGCACTGCAATCCTCGGTACTGGCCTACTTGCTACAGCACATCAAATCCCCCTCCTTCTGAGTGTGCTTCATAAATCGTAAATCCCCTCCCATCCTCACCAAACCTCATCATCGAGGCTGGCACTGTAATCCTCGGTACTGGTGTTCCTGCTATGGCCATCTCTCAAGAAGTCTATGTTGTGAATGAGGAAACTGTGGTCGCAGCAGGGACATTTGTCCTCCCTGCTTACATTGCTAAGGTATGTGGTTCTGTTAATACGCTGTTACATACACTCATAATCATGTGCCTAGCTTATCAGTGGGCCCGACTGTGACTAGGTCAATGGCCACATCAAACGTGTCAAGACCGCCTTGGAAAACTCGTGTGCCGAACATACTCGGGCTGTAAAAGACTGCATCAACTCTGTTAAACAGGGGACATCATGTCGCTATTGAGCATGTCAAGACCGCCTTGGAAAACTCACGTGCTGAACATACTCGGGCTGTAAAAGACCACATCAACTCTGTTAAACAGATGAGGGACGTCGTGTCGCTATCGAACGTGTCAAGACCGCTTTGGAAAACTCGCATGCCGAGCATACTCAAGGCTGTAAAAGACCACATCTGCTCTGTCAAACAGATAAAGGACGTCATGTCGCTGACGCAGGGGCTCTTTCCCGTTTCGAAGGTTGGGGCGTGGTCTTTTAGTATTTTAGATCTAACGTGATATGATGTATATAGGAAACTGCCTGGTTGGAGGCAGAAGCATTTATCCAGCATCAAAAGGTTGCACTGGCATCCGAGCTCAAGACCGTCCCAGACAGCTGGGTGTGCTACGAGCAACGGCTGAAGGAGAGCGAGCAGGTTGAGCTTGCAAAAACTATCATTGCAAGGATTACATCCGATCTCAGGGACGAGAAGATGCAGGAGGAGATATTGGCCAACGCTGTGGTGGAGCTTGAGTGTAAGTCGATCGCATTGCAAGTTCCTCACAGATTACCTCTGACGATGGACAATAACAGAACTCGTGAAAAGCAAAGCGATCTAGGGAGGTCATGGCTAGCTAGATTACTGATAGAAAATGTAGCACATCAACGCCCTTTTTTTTATCAGACTTATCTTGAGTATTGGTGTAGTCGTCCATGAAATCAGTTTTGCCACCCCATGACCCACTCGCCACAAATCTCGCTAGAAGGGTACAATAAATAAATCTGATCAAGGTACATGCATACCGCCGAGTGTAATGAATGAGGATTTGTGATACTAGTGAAAATACATGCAAGTTTAATTAGGTTTCGCCCTTAAAGTCAACCATGGCACCTCATCCATCGACAGTGTTGACGACCCATTCCAGAGCCAACATTTGTTTACCAAATGGCGGGTGACGCAAACCGCGAATATCTTCGTTTTCGATGATACATTGTATCACATGGGTAGGGCTAGAAGGTGGCCATCATGGAGATGTTGAGTTGTATGTGGGGGGGACAGAGGCTACACTTGCAATAGGCAGGAGCTGTGGAGAATATTTGGTTGAGCGGAGGGGGTGACACTGGTGACATGGGCGAGTATTTTGAAGACAGGAGTGACATTTGTGCAGGGGTTGCAGAGCCGTGAGTAATGTAACTATGCAAGCGAGATAAATTACTTACAAGCTGCAGTGAGGATAGCACGAGAAAGGGATGGTTGGCAAAGCAAATGAAAAGTTGTGCTGGGTGGATCTTGCGAAGTTAGTGACTGGTTTGCTGACGGACAAACGTGACTTACATCTAGGAGAGGCAGGACTAAAGGACGGACTAGTTAGTGAGTATCGCGTAGATATCGGACTGAAGGAAAGCGGTTGCGGACTGTACCGCAGTGACATCGGTGAGAGGGAAGGTGACATAGGTGAATACCGCGGACTGGTTGTGGGTGACGTTGGGGAGTATGTCAGTGATGTAGTCGCTCTGCTGCTGTTGTAGTTAGGGGACGTGGGGCTCAATGGATAGACTAGTTGGTGAATACTGCGGAGGTGTGGGACGGAGGAAGGCGATTGCGGACGTACCATTCGAGACGTCAATGAGAAGGAAGGTGGTGACATGGATGAATAAATACCACAGGCTGGTTGGTGAATTCGATCGAGGGCGGGTGACATTTGTCGGTGATGCAGCCGCTTTGCTGCGTTGTAGTTAGCAGACAAGGGGCCAAAAGGGTGGACTAGTTGGTAAATACCGCAGAGATGTGGGACCGAAGGAGGGCGACTGTGGACTGTACCATAGTGACATCAGTGAGAGGGAAAGTGACATAGGTGAATACCGTGGGTGTCATTGGGGCGGACTGAAACAATTCTAATATTGGCAAAATGTACGTGCTCCATTAAGAGGTGCCCCAGCTAAGACGATGTAAACATGGTTTTGGCTGATGTGGAAAGCTGAAAATTATTCACCAAATGGCGGGTGACACAAACACGAACATCGTCGTCTTTGACGATAGGGTATGTACATGCTCCATCAAGGGATACCCTGGCTAAGATGATGTGAACGCGATTTTTGGTTGGCATAGAGAGCTGAAAATTGCTGATCAAATGGCGGGTGATGCAAACACAAATGAAACTTCGTCATTGACGATAAGGTATGTAGGTGCTCCATCAAGGAGTACCCTGGCTAAGACAATGCGGACACGGTTTTGGGCTAGCAAGGAGAGCTGGAATTTACTTACTAAACGCAGGTGACATCGTCTTCGACGATAGGGTGGACCGTGTTCCATCGGGGAGTACCCCAGCTAAGATGACGTGGATATAGTTTTGGCTGATGCAGAAAGTCGAAAGTTGTTTACTGTGTTGCAAACGTGAACGCGAAGCAAATGCAAACGTGGACATCTTCAATGATAGGGTGCATACATGCTCCATTGGGAGCTAAGACAATGTGGACACAGTTTTGGCCAACGCGGAGAGCCGAAAGCTGTTAATCAAATGGCAGGTGGTGCGAACACAAACATCTTCATCTTCGACAATACAGGATACTGGCTAAGACGGGACAGATATCATGAGGCTTAATATCGATGGAGGAAGCCGAATGGTCTCACAGTGTACGCTTGCCTTTTACACTCTGCTGCCTGAAAAATTGAACAGTTATCCATAGGATGTTGTCTTCCTCCAAGCTCTCTTGCATATATCACATGTTAACCATAACAACCAGACTATAGTCATGAGCAAAGTTGAAGCCATCTCTACCCATGCATTGTAAGGGATGGATTGAAAAGTGCATGTAGCATGCCACTCACGAGCTGATACGATGCTACAAAAAGTGTGTAGTAAGCCTGACTAGCCCTCGTTCATGGGATCATCAATTCCAGCTTCGAGACACGATGTATCCTTAACGTCTGCATTCTCATCTGCAAACTCCACACAAGGCGATGGGGAAGATGGACAGACAGAGCCCAGTGCTAAGTCAGGCCTCGAGTATTCCAACACGACCGCCACAATCTCCATGTCATAGAAAGGATCACCATTGCTCTTCTCACCCGATGTTGCAAGGGGTTGGATTGGAACAGAGAGCTTGTATGTGGGTGAGGACAGCGACTCGTCGAAGTAGCCTGTGACTCGAAGATCACATCGCAGTCTCTCGCCGTCGACATTGCCTGGCAGCTGGGTATGGTGGATGATGATGCGGGGTGGATGTGTTTATAATCGCAGAACTTACCTGTAGAAGTGCACGTACAGTGGCACCAGCACGAGCATCCGCCAATCTGGACTGAATGACGTCCAGTGGCCAGTCAAGGTACTGCGAACAAAATTCTGCCAGGGACGTGAGATCAGGCTGGCGAGACGTCACAACAGGTAATAGGAGGGTGGCCGTTGTCCCGACCACGAGGTAAGAGGTAAAAGATACATTGCCAGGACAGTGGGGTCAGGGAACTCAATGCACTCCTCCACGATGATGCGGGCAAGTTCGTAGTGTCTACGTCCAAGGAACTGTCGAGGATCCGTTCTTAGCACCTCACAGACACTGTCACGCCACTTGGAAACGAAGCTCATGAACTCGGCAAACTGGAGTGCGGTGGCGGCTCGCAAGAGACTCCTTCCAAAGCCGTATTTTGCCAGCCTGACGGGCAACAGTCCATGCCTGCACCACTGATTACCTGTCTACGAATCAAATGAGACTGGATGGCACCTTGGTGCTAGGGATGGCATGTACCTCAGCAGTCCACACTGCTCATCAACAAAATCAGATAGAGGTCCCCCAATTCGAGACCTGACGATGTTTTCTATGTCTTTGGAGGAGTAAACTAGAACGTCTTCGTACCTGGTAGAGTAAGGGGTGCCACTGTCTCTAGAGTTGGTTGGTTGCACCAATATTTGAATGAACAACTCACCTGCGTATAATGCAGGTCGCGCCAAATAGTAGCGTGTTGTTGTACAGTGTCACCACAGCCTCGATTAGTCTGTAGGATTGAAGATTTGTGAGCTCCGTGTCTGCCTCTCCTGGGGCCTGATGAGTCGTGTTAGCACCTGTTGAGATATGACATAGCATACATAGCGAGCAACTTACCATGTGCCAGTTGAAGCCTGAATGCCAGTCAGTAATTCTTGAAAGCGCTGCACTGAGGAGGCACGTGGGAAGGTCGAACCTACGACGTCTTTTCCCCTCTTGAGTTGGGGACAGTCTGGCCCATCAAAGACGAAGTAAGGGTGAAGCAACATGCGAGAGATAGCAGGAAAGACTGACAAAAGATAATATCCACTTTCGTGCGATTGTCCTGTACCAGCTTGACACCATGAAAACACGTTGATTAGTGAATGCATCCATGCACTGGGTGATGTGTCATCTGCGACGGACGAAATAGACCATGGATGATAGTGCTGACCTAGCATTGAATCCTACAGTAAGCAATTGAACACCTCCGTCATCGCCGGATGGGTCAAACAGTTTCAGCAGCCAGCTGGCCGAGCAGTGTAAGGCCAGTGCTGCAGGTGCAAGGAGCTATGTATGGTCAGTATAACACGCTAACAAAACGGCAGAAGAGAGGAAATACTCACAGGCCATAATTCAGAGACCCTCATGTGTGGCAGACTCCGAGGACTAGTTAGGAGGATTGTCGACAGGGGGAGAACGAGACAAAGCCAGTTGACGTAGGCGTAGGCCGACGCCCAGCTGACAAATATGAGATTGGCCACCAGCCAGAGTGCCAGGACCATGGTGCGAGAATGGATGTACTCGATACAGGCAATCTATGTTTTGAAACTGTCAGTGGAGGTGCTGGTGGCTGATGAAAGAGCTCACCGAGGGATGGATCAAGTCAGATCTTGGGGGTGCGCTCCAGCGAGTGAGCGTGCTTGGCCAGGGAATTGAGCTCGATAGTGCTGTGAACTGTTGGATGTAAAACGCTGAAACGCTTGCTGGCAGGTACTCACCACAAACAGCCACTGATGTGGCAACAAAGAGTGGGAGATGTCGGGGGATGACTCGAACGGGCTTTGGAGGGAAGGGAAGGCTCCTGCCAGCCTACACAGAGCGGGGAGATGCGGTAACCCAAACCTGCCCTTACCACTTATGTCAGTGTGGTGTTGATGCCTCGAGGCGACAAACCGGTTCGAGCAGTAAAGTACTGGAAGTAATTATAAAGTGGTGTAAAGTCACTTTACAAGGGGAAATTGGCACGCACATTCGCAACTGGGCTGGCCAAATTGGCAGATGAGCCGGTAGAAAATGCAAACGCACCGATTGGGAAAGACCCTTGAGGTCGCCGTTGAGGTCCTGTGTGCCAGGCGCTGCGACGTGTAGCCATTACGGTATTATGGTAGCAGGGCAAGGGGTGTTGCACGCACGACTAATACACGGACACTCAGTATGCAGCACTCAGCGCTTCAAGTCTCTTCAGCTTCAGCACCCAAAGATGACATATGTATTGTACGACGAACACGGTGGAGCCAGCAGTCTGATTTGAACCAACTTGACAAACACGAATACACTGTACTATACAATGTATTAGACAGCTCTGAGCTCAGTATACTAGCCAAGAACAAGTTTAGCCGAAAACTATCGAGACACGTCGCCAAGTCCATTAATGAGTAATGACAGCTGTCAGCACAGCACAGTAGCACACAAAACTTCCCCCACACCGAACTCATGAGAATGCCCGAAGGCCAAATACTAGCTGCTGATCGCAGAAGTGATCGATTATTGATATAAATTTAACGATGGAGGTCCCGCATCTGCACCCCCTCCGAATCCAAATCACACAGTTATCATACACGATGGACGGGAGGTCCAGCTGTCCAGTCTCTTAAGCGATCAGCGTCGTGCGGGGATGTCCCACTCTCCGTGCGCGGACCCTGATGATAACGTGCCTGACACGTAAGTCCCCCACCACGTGTTGCTTCCGTGTCCCGAGCGCTCCCTAGCGCACCCTAGCGCACCTCCCACGCCACGATCGACGATGCCGGTGCCGTCACGAGGCGTCAGACACTCCGAACGGCCGTCCCCGCCGCCGAGGGCGAGCCGCTGTGGCTGGGAGGCCGATCCAAAATTTGCAGGTCCCACGCACCGCCACCTGCCAATTTTCTGGAATAAACTGACGTAACTTCACTAAGGCAAACAACAGCAAATTCCTCTGGACGAAGCGTGCCCTCGGACCGGGCAGCATCGGATCATTTTATGTCCTCGAGTTTTTCTATTGGCGTTACTCCAGCTTTTGCTTTGTAGAGAGGCCTTATAACGTCATGTATGTAAAGCTTCCAACTGTCATGGTGAAACATTGCTCACGCATTTTGCGTCTGATTTCCTTGTGTCGTGACGACTGAGACGATCATCAAGCGGTAAGTGCAATGACATGCTGTGGTTTCAACATTCTTGTGTCGAGACCAGAACCAGCTGTGGTCTTAAAATCGCTTTCACTGCGCTGTGGTCCAATTCCCCCATCATGCTTGTTCAGAGGTTCCGTGATAAGTTCCTTCCACTGCTGCATGACGTCGGGTGTGGCCTTCAATGTTGCCCCTTTCGAACGTACCTCGGATGGTACTTCGCACCCAGGTTACAGCTAGTGACGCGGTGTACCATGTCTCCCAGGTCAGCTACATGCTGGAATACCCACTCTTCGCTATCTGCCTTCGCAAAGTCGTTAAAATGGGTACTTCGGGAAGTGATAGCGGCCAGCAACCATGGGACCATATCCGTGCTGAAGGTAAGACGCACCGGTTTCTGATATGATTGTGCTTGAGCGGCCAATTAAAAACAGCAGTTGGAACGCAACCGAAGAGACGGCTATGTTTGCAATTGACCGACAAGCACAATCTGCTCGTTCTGAAATACAGAGGAGCGTGTGGTATCCAACACTGGATCCTATGGACCTGCTTTGTTCCCTTTGGATTTGTTCGTCCATCGGGGCATCCTGTCACTGCTAAGCCAAGCGATGTGCAGTCATTGTATAGAGTGAGTTTGCAAAGCTTTGTTATAGATTCATCCCTTTAGGTAGTGGCTGGCTAAGGGAATATATGACATCCTGTGTCACTAGTCCGCACGTTTGATGGCCTCCATATCGACAATTGCGACCTACTCCTTCGCACGTTGGTACTACGATATTAGACACGGCCCCCAAGATGAACCTGAACCCCATGTGCGTGCCGAGCTATTTGCTGGAAGTAAGGACATGGTCATTTCTGCCCAAGCTGGGCATGAACGGTCTCATCGGGGAGTCTGGGAATATGTGGGATGTTCAGGTGTTCTTGAGGATTATGCATCGATTTAGGCTGGGCAAATTAATCGGTACGCCGGCATACTTTCATAGACGTTGAGGCGAGCTCATGTTTGCGTGGTTGCGATCCGTGGAGAATGCGTCCATGGCTAGCACCCGCTTTCAAGCAACGCGGGAGGGAGGTATCGAATGTTCTGCTGTCAATTGACCTACGGCTCCTGTAGCTAAGACTCTGGAACTAGCACTAGCTCGCACCCGAGCAAAATTCATCTATATTTTCACTGCCGACATTCGTTCGCATGTAATACCCCAAGACCCAGGATTACCCGCTGCGGGGGTCTTTTTGCTAGACTGATGGAGAGTTGCCGTTCGAAGGACGGACTAACACGTCTCCCATCCCTACTGCTCGTTTGGTCCTTCCTGCCCGGCAGTATCATGATATTTGAAACATTGGAGCGATTGGACCTCGAGCTGGGAAAGCTTTGCAAGTCGAATGCTGAGTCCGCCTTAGCATTTGGCAGGCCTTGACCCACTGGTTTTGAATGTGATCCTACATCACACAGACAGAAAAGAAGGACGCGACCGACGGGTAAACAAGTGTTTATGGCATACCTGGCCCAGTCCAACTAACGTGTTATGATTTGGAAGGGTAGATGCATCCTCTGAGGCATATCACAGGGCATACTGATCTAGGGCATCGTCTGTGTGATAATATCAGACGGCAGCTAGCTCAGTAAGTCTAACATTTTTCTGCCGTGAGCTCGTGCATTTGGTGCTGATGTCCTTACCTCCTAGCCAAATGGACCGCGAAGTTCAGTTCCCTAATCTCGCGGCCCCTAACCCCTCACCCTGCTGTAGTTGAACAGTGCGAATTGTCTTTGCCGGGTGGAACTTCCTACTATAAAATAGAAAAATACAGCCCCATGGTAGCCTCACGGGGCAAGACATAGGAGCACCTTGCAGGTAGGAGATATTTCATACTACTGCGCAAACCTCGTGGCGAAAACAAAGAAACAAAAAACTGAACGGAGGACTCAGTATGGTATTGTTAGAATTACGTTTTTCCCTCTCTTCACGACGCCGGTAGTTTTTCAACTACAGTTTGGCAGTGACAGAGTCACCTCCCGCACGTCAAGATGCCCTTATCCATCGTTTTCACTCACTCCGTCCTCCGAAAGTTTCGGGAGGCTCGTGAAGTGAACAGCATTCTTGCGTAGATCTAACGCGGCGCCTGAAGCCTTGGATCGAAGGTACTCCCGAGTAATTAGTGATGCTAGGAGTGAGTTAGTATGCACTACTCAACGGTAAGACGCGTGTTCAGTGACATATGTTACGTGCAAGGTATGGAAAACTCACACTTTCCAATGATGAAGTCCAATCCCATCGTCCATGCATCGTGGTGATCAACGTTCTCAAGGAAGTGTGAGACCGACACAGTCGTCAGCACGCAATAGGTTATACCTACCACAATGAGCTCGGCAATGGCGACTAGTCTGCAATGAAAAAGCTTCAATCAAGTCACACTTCTAAATGATAGGAGGTTGAAACTTAAAATGTCAGCAGACATCGGTTAACCGCATAGATGATAAGCGTGTTCAGGAGGCGCTTCGTTCTAAGTGGGCTGGTTAGTAATCAATCATCGATGTGGACTGGAGTCACCTTGGGAATGCAGAACGAGAGCCGTCATAGAAGAGTATACAGAGTGACGCCGTAATCAGAACTTCAGATAGAACTCCGGAGGCCCCACAGGGTATCGCGGCGTGGAACTAGGAATAACGACATATGAGCCAGTGCACCGACATCTATGTTAACAAACATACCCTGATTTGGGTAAGGTTGTTACTGTTGTTATCGATGATCCTATGTATGAAAGGTCAATTTCCAGTATTTTTGTGCAGAGGGCTGGACAGGTTGCCACACATCAGAATAACCGCCTCTGCTTCTCAATTAGAATAGGCCTCTCGTGATGGAAAAGAAAAGGACAAACCCATGCCAAAGCCTGTTGAAATATCTTTATAGATGCCTCTCAAGCTCAATAAAAACCCACCGAAGTGAACTAGCACTGCCGGGATCTGTTGCAACCCTGTCACTGCACGGCATTTTTCTGTCACAAGCGAATGGACTCAAGATTGGAACGACCACCAACCGTTTCGCTTGACGACGGCAAACTGTAAACTAGTCAATGAAAGAATCTCAAGGTGCGAGTCGAATGTGACATACGGCAATATATTACATGTGCGAAGAAACTAGTCCCATTCTCTTTATGAGTGTCGACCGACGAAAGAGCGCCACTTACAAATGAACCACACAAGTCACAAATAACTGAAATAGAAATACAGTTAAATCTTATCGTGAGAGCTTGAGATGAAAGGAACGTACATTCACCAGAAGTGATGCCTAAGTGGAAAAACATTTTAGATTGGGATCCTGTAAAAGTTGGGGTGGGCATACTGGGAATGACCTGCCGTATCTCAGTGGAATGCAGCCATGAAATGGACGCCATACGAACCACACAATATACTCCAAAGTCGTTGGAACGCCGTAATTGATTATCTGCAGTGCCAGTCAAGCCCGATAATCGCAAGGACTAGACATATCAGTTTCACCAAGTAGTGATACAACATATGAGACACTAATCGGCTGTTAACCACGCATGCACTTGAATGCGACAAATACTTGCTGAAAGAGACATGTAGGGTGTCGAGAACCCTGACATCACGTGAGCGGATTTGAAGGCGCCCGAAAGTCGCTCAACTCACCATAAGGTAGCAACCAAGAATTTCATGGCCGAAACATCCTCAGAGTAGTGCATGTAATACACATAAGTCTATATAACTTGTAAGCAGAGCACTAGCCTGGGGATTCCGTTGAAAACCCCCTGGAGAGTCATCGTGCCATATAACCTTGATACGTAACAAGGATATCAGCGCGCGAGACATGACAGAATAAAGCAAGCTATACCTACATAGCAGAGACCGAACCACAGACGAGGGTAGAGCCTATCACGAACAAATGAGCAAGAAAAACCATGTTTGGCTAAGACAGATCTTCACCGAACCCGCCCGGGATGCCCATGTCGTTTCGGTAACTTGTATTTGGCGGACTCGTTGACAAATAAGTAGTGGGGTGTGGGCTCGAGGAAATGATCGAGGGTGGAGAGGAGTATCAGGCTGAAAATGGAGCAAACTGCGCTGTTTTTAAAGGACGGAGCCTGGCTGCATTAAGTATGATCTGGATAGCTTGCAACGCCTAAGCAGCATTTCTTCATAGGTAGACTAAATCGTCGAAATGTCCACCTGATCCACCAGAGATGATGGACACCCCACTGACAATGATCGAATCCGACAATTGGTCCATTTCTGTAGTAGCGCCGCATTTCGTATGGTCGTCAGGATTTCAGGTAATTCATTGTTTGCGAAGAGTCCACGAAATGGGGAAAAAAAATACCGAGTGTCAACGGCTCATGTATTATGATATCTCTTACCTATGAACTGCAAGCCGCAGGAGTGTGAACTACCGTATGAGTCTGCGAAGTTTGCCGGCTTTTCGGTGGTTCTGATCGTGATTCCACATCGCTCCATAACCAAATCCTCGTTGTACAATAAATAGGCTGTATTGGGCAAGGTCTGAGGTCTCAAATCGTTGATCCGATCTGTTATTGGAACGGTCATTGATTCACTAGTGGCTCTGCTGTTAAGTAGCTCAGGTACAAACATACCTTGTCAGGATGCGCCGTATATGATGTGTACACAAAGGTTAGTACAGACGACGACCTGTCGAGCGCCCAGCGCCAAGGGAACTCGAACTACCTGAGTGACAACGACAACTCTCTCCCCCCCGCAACGATTGGTTTTGCTTTTCAATACATACCCCTGGTTGCTAGTGAAACGCAAAACGTGCAGAATAATCATTGCCAGTACCTAGGATAGTTAGGTATCCCTCAATTCCTCTGTTTTGCAGTGGTCTTGCAGCGTTACTCAAAGCGACACCCACCTGTCACGATGAAACGTTGATCGATTCTATATAAAAGTATCGGACAACCGCTGTTCGTGCTAAAACAAAACAATCTTCGGTGTGAAGCATCAGTCTTGTACTGGATCGTGGCTATGTATGCGCATTTCGGTTGTTGCATGATGACTGTGCAGCGAACTAAGGGGATGGAAGTTTGCGCTTGCTTGGGATATGAGGCCCGCAATGGGTGGTGAATGCAGCATCCATGTGTCGATGCCAAACGCAAAACCGAGAGGCTGTATCATATTCCTATATAACACATTCCCAGTACATCACGGAGGTCATCGCCAGCCAAGATAAGGAGAATGGCGTGAAATTCACCTGTTAGACCGCAAATTGTAGCGCGTTGGTAGCTTTACGAGGCGAAAGAGGCATCTTGCATGTGGGTGATATATCCAATATCCAGTGATACCTGGAAACATCGATCTTGTGCAAATAAAATGTACCGAATGGCGAATTCAGGATGAATCTACTGGAATCACACTTCTCCCTCTCTTCGTAATTCCGGGGCAGTCTCGTCGCATGCTGGAATGGTAGCAATATCGATAACAGCCGTTTCGTGCACACAGAAACGCCTTTCTCCATTCGTTGAACTCTGTACATCCCCCGAAAGATGTGGCCGATTTGCGAAGTTGATGGTACTGATGCTTATATCAGTCATAGTTCCTAAGACCTGGGATCGAAGATATTGCCGGGTATTCAGCGACGCTAGAAGGGAGTTGGCGAAAACTATTCAATAGTAAGCAGGGGTAGTATGTCCACCGCTTACGAGGCACAGAAGACTGACGCTTTCCAATAATGAAGTCCAATCCTGTAGCCCATGCCTCCTGGTGATTAATGCTCTGGGGAAAAATTGAGAGTGACATCAGTGCGATACGCCATACGCACCGTGACGAGTTCTGCAATGGTGACTAGTCTACAATGAAAAACCTGAATCAAGTCACGGTCGGAAACGAAAGAGGGATTAAGTTTACAAAGTCAGCAAACACCGGTTAACAGCATAGATGATAAGCGAGTTCAAGAGACGCTTCGTTCTAAGCGGAGTCCATTAGGCGTGAACCACTGATGTAGACTGGAGTCACCTTGGGGATGAGGAGTGTGAGCTAGTCACATACAAAAGCACGCAGAGTGACACCATAATCAAACCCTCAGAGAGCACGACGAGGGTCCCAAAGGGCATTACAGCGGAAGACTAGGAGTAACGGCTCGCGAGCCGGTACACCAATATCTCTGTTAACAAAACGACCTTAATCTGCGTAACAATGCGGGTCTCGTTCTTGGTGAGCCTATAAGGAAAGATTAGTATGCCAATGGAGATGGCTGGACTGATAGGAGTGCATCGAAACAATCATTGCTGCCAGCTGATTAGAGTAGGTCTCACGCGGGGGAAGAACACAAACCCATTTCAAACCCTGTTGAATGTTGTTAGAAACGGCTCGTGAGCGCAACGAAAAAAAAACTCACCAAAGTGAACCAGTATTGATAGTATCTATCATGACAATATCACTAGACAATCCCTCTACCATTACAAAGGAATGTACTCACAATTGGGGCAGTCACCAACCACTTCACTTGAAGGCGACAAACTGGATGCCAATCAAGAAAATCTCCACACGGGTTGAAGTAACATACGGTAATATATTTTATGTGCGAAGAAGCTAGTTATATTCGGTTTATGAGCATTAACTACAGAAGCGAGCCACTTACGATTGAACAACAGTAATCAAAAGTAACTGGAATGCGGTCAAACCCTATCATAAAGGCGTGCAAGATGAAAGAAACGCACATTTACCAGAACCGATGCCTAAGTAGGGAGAACATTCAAAATCAGCGCCTTGTAGAAAATTGGGGTATGCATACTGGGAGTGACCTGCCACATATGATTAGTGGGATGCAGTTTTGAAATGGACTGCATACGAACCACACAATATACTCTAAACTCGTCAGAGTACAATAATTGAGCATGTCGGTTACAAGGAGTAGATGCGTCAGTTTCACCAGATAGTAATACAACATATGACACACTAATCAGCAGTTAGTCACATATCCGCTTGGATGCACTAAGTACTCACTGAACGAAGCATGTATGGTATCAAGTATCCTGGCATCACGTGAGCAGATTGAGCGGGTGTCCCAGCATAGTCCGACTCACCATATGGCAGCAGCCAAAAACTTTATGGTCGAGGCATCCTCAGAACAGTGTGTGTAGTACACATAACTCTACATGACCTGTAAGTGGAGCGGTAGCCTGAACATTCTGTTGAAAGCGCACCTGGAAAGTTGTTATTCCATATAACCTTGACATGGCATAAGAACATCAGAGGGGAGGCGTCACAAAATCAAGCGAAGTAGTTCATACATAGTAGAGACCAAACCCCCGATGAGGGTGGCACCTATCGCGAACGAATTAACAGACAAGCAGGTGCTTGGCTACGACAGGTCTTCACCAAACCCGCCCGGGAGGACCATGTTGTTTGGATAACTTGTATAAGGCGAACTTCCTGCGAAGTATGGAGTCGAGGGACCAGTTGAGCGTGGAGAGGGCGTATTCATCTGAAAACGCGACAACCAAGTCTGACATTTTAAAGGGCGAAGGATCTGTGAAGCCCATATCCATCTATCCGGACATGGACATTGTCCTCATATTGATCCCGCCCGAACATTGAGCACTATGGCTGACGCCGATGCGGTACCATGTTCGATGGAATCATGGGCACAGGTAGTTGGTACAGCATATCGTCGAAGCTGGTCACCTGACCGCGATATCGGAAAGAGTCGGAATGAATGGTCCCTTGTGGCCAAAATCCTCGCATGACTGGAATCGCCTTCGACGATCGCGTCGAGGTCCGAAACGTCGTCGCCGGGCTATCGTCGTCACTTGCTCCGCTATCGCCCTGCCCGGCCTCATTCGTCCTAGCAACTCCCAAGAAAACCGATGCACCCAAGAACGCTCGTAGGAGAGTTCAGCAGAAATGCGGTGCACTCTTGTTTCAGATCCCCCTCAATTACAATTACGGTAAATGCCCAGACACGATAGACAGAAGAACATAATCTTGTGCCCATGAGCGGGCAACCAGGGAACCACATACTCACCGCGTGGACAACCGTTACCGAGGTTCTTATCGGGACCACTCGATTCATGTGACGATGAAATTCACCGTAAATTACATACCCTTCTGTAGCTTCACGACGCAAGATGAGTGTCGTGCACGTAGGTGATACATATATCCAGTGATGATACCTGGGACATGATGACGAATATAAAGATGGAACTACTCGAATCACACCTCCCCCTCTCTTCACAAGGTTGTAGGCTTATCACGGACCGGAACAGCACCAATATTGATAACGGCCGCATTGCGAACCTCGAAATGCCGTTCTTCATCCTTTGAACTCCGTGTATCCTCCGAAAGCTGCTGTAGGTTTGCGAAATGGACAGCATCGACGCGTACGTCTGTCTCGGTACCTGAACCCTGACCCTGGGATCGAAGGTGTTCCCGGGTGTTCAGCGATGCTAGGAGCGAGTTCGCGTATACTAATCAATAGTAAGAAGGGGAATTCTGTGCACGGCATTCAGAAGACCGACGTTTGCCAATGATGAAGTCTAATCCCATTACCCAGGCAGAATAGTTGCTAGCGTCCTGAAGGAAGTGTGAGAGCGTTACAGTTGTCTTGCAACAGGTCACACGCACTACGGAGACCTCTGCAATGGCGACTAGTCTACGACGAAAAGTCAAGCCACAAGTTACAAAGAAAAGAGGGATCAAACTTACAGGGTCAACAAACACCGGTTGACAGCATATATGATAAGCGTGTCCAACATGCGCTTCGTTCTAGGCAGAGCTCGTTAGGTAGGAGCGAACCGCCGACACCAATTGGAGTTACCTTGGGATTGCGGAGCGGGAGCCACTTTCATACAAAAGTATGCAGAGTGCCGCCGTAATCAAAACCTCAGCCAGTACGACGGTGGACACAGCAGGCGTCGCGGAATAAAACTAGGAATGATTACCCGTGAGGCTCTGCACCAATATATCTGTTAACGAAACTACCCTAGCCTGCGAGAGGGAGCTGGTCTCATTATTGATGAGCCTAAAAGCGGAGATTAGTATTTCTGTCAAGATAGTTGAACAAATCGGAGTACATTAAAATAACTGTCGCTGCATCTTGATTAGAATATATGTCTCGGGGTGGAAGAAAAGTACAAACCCATGCCAAACCCTGTCAAAATATCGTTGGAAACACCTCGTGAACGTAATTCCTTAAAAAAACTCACCGAGGTGAGCTATCACTAATAATATCTATCGCGATCCCGTCACTGGATGATACCTCGTCCTTACGAATAAATGTACTCACAATTGGGGCGGTTACCAACCATCTCACTTGACGGCGGCAAACTAAATGTTGATCAACAAAATATCGACAAGCAGGCTAATTGCGACATACGGTAATATATTTTATGTGCGAAGAATCTAGCAACATCGCCACATTCGGTTTATGAGCATCAATCTATAAACGAGTGTCACTTACAGTTGAGCTATAGTGATTACGAGTAACTGGAATACGGTTAAAATGTTATTATAAGGGCTAGTGAGATGAAAGGAACCCACATTCGCAATGAGTGACGCCTAATCAGAGACAACAGTCGAATCGGCGCCATGTAGAAGTTAGATGTGCGTACCGGGAATGACCTGCCATGTCACATCAGCAGGACATGACTTCGAAATGGAAGGCAAACGAACCAAATAACAAACTCCAAACTCAACGGATTGCCGTAATTGGTTATCTGCAGCAGTTGAGCACGAGGGCCACGAGGAAGAAACGCATCAGTCTCACCAGGTAGTAATACAAGATGTGACACACTAAACGCCCGTTAGTTAAGCATTCATATGGACGCACCAAATACTCACTGAATGCGACATGTAACGAATCAAGAACGCTGACTTGGCATGAGCGGATTTGAGACCTGCCGCAAGATAGCCCTAACTCACCATACTGCCGCAACAATAAACTTTATGATCGAGGAATCCGCAGTGTCGTGCATATAATACACATAGGTCTATATAACCAGTAAGCAGATCATGAGTCTGAATATTCTGTATAGAGCGCACCTGGAGAGTCGTTATGCCATATAACCTTTGACATGACACGGAGACATCAGAGGGGAGAGGTAACAGAATCTAGCAAAGTAATACATACATGGCGGAGATCAAACCCCCGACGAGGGTAGCACCTGTGTCGTGAACAAATGAGTAGGTAAGACGGCACTCGACTAGGAAACGTCTTCACCGAACCCGCCCGGGATGCCCATGTCGTCTGGATACGTTGGATACGGGCACTCGTCGACGGACTCGCTGCAGGTTAGTTGTGTACGGAGAGGCGATCAAGGATAACGGGGGAGTATCGAGGTGGCAATGGAGGAGTCCGGTCCATTTTTAAAAGGCGAAGGCAGCGCTAATATGATCGGGAAAACCTGCATCGCCTCAAGCAACGCGTTTCACGAGGTGGACTAAACCGTTAAAGCATCATACATGATGATCCCATCTGGGAACCCACTAACTCCCTAGCACTGCCTTTCCTATGGGCGCCCTTGGCCTCGAGGTACCTTCAGAAAAGATATGGCGTTCTATTATCTCTTACTTACAACTACCGGCTAAGTCAGTGAACTCCGTATGTCCTAGGACTAAGCTGTTGGGCAAGGTTTGCGGTCCAAACATGTTAATCTGATTTGGCGATGGGCGGGTCAGTCGTGTAAGATGATGCAGGCACAACTGCGCATAGAAATGATGTTGATGCCAAATCCATCCATGAACTGGACTCTGAGAGGGATTATATGAATAGTCCCTCACCTCCATGATCGAGAGGGAAGGATTGTTTTCTGTCGAGTCTTCAGTCAGAGTGAGGGAGACCAGCACTTCAAGTTGTCATCAATGGCAATATCAACATTGGCAACATGCATTGTGTATCACCAATGGGCTGCACCTTAGGAGAGCTCCCACATGATGGACAAGTTGATAACTCTCCCCTGTTTTCCCAATGCATAACCTGCAAAAAGGGAGATATCTCATCAATTTTGTGGTGCAATGTACAATCATATCCACCTATCCAAACATTGACCCCACTTCAATGCTAGGTTTCTGACCATCTGTCAAGTCTGGGCCTACTCTGACCAACTCCAATGCTAGACAAGGTCTGGGGAGAGGTGTGGAAGCAAGTCCAACAGAAAGAACTGAACTCTGACTGGCAGAGTGTTGGCAGGAATGAAGTCCACTGATATAAAGGCAGGGCAGAGTGAGGGCATTGGGTTTAGCTTGTGTGCTACCCCCTTGCATGATCTCAGCCCTTGTATTTCAGAGGGAGAGTACAGATGGACAGTTGGAGGTAACTCCAACAGGCAGAAGACAGAGACAGAGGGAGTAAGAACTAAGTCAATATTTGTACTGAGGAACAACAGAGTATGATACATGCTTTTTTATACTGCTATGGAGGTACAGTAACCAGAATTGGAACTGACATATGGAGACCCAGAAATTTTCAAGTAAAACTTCCTAGATGATGAATGAAGGGTAGACAGAGGACATACAAATGGGTAACATAGAACATCCAGAAAAGGAAACAGTCCAGGCACTGGACCATGTGGTGTGTGCACTGTGGAGTACCTGACTGCATGCTGTCAGGGAGGAGTCCAAAGGTAGTCACATGACCCCTCAGAGAATGGTCCATTCAGTCCAGTAGGAGAGCAACACAAGTCCAACAGCTGTCAGAGCAGAGATGGTTTGTAACTGACAGAAGTTGGGCAGAGTTGGTGTGGAGTGAGTGAATGACTGGCAGAAGAGGGTATGGAGTGAGTAAGGACTTAGAGTGAATGCATGGTGTCACACACCAAAGGTGTTTGGTGAGGTGGACATGGATACAGCTGATGAATGGAAATGAAAACCATAGCCCTCATGCAAAGAAGGACAGCCAGAAATGTTGGCAGTCATCCCTCACACAAGAATGAGTCATCAGTGCCAAAGAAAAAGAAAGGGAGTGAGTTAAGTGCTGGTTAAAATTCTTAAGTGCCTGTGTACAGCATTCCAGTTTTTGACATATCTCTGCTGTTTCTGCAGATACTGAGACCATTCCCACACTCACTTGTAGTGCTCAGCCACATGATCCTACCTTCCAAAATTGGAAAGGATTTGCACACTCCACACATTTCTACAGCACTCCCTCCAAAAGATGCTCATTTTGCTAATTCTTCTGATATGGCCACCTCCACATCAATGACTTTGCTTGTCCCCTTTGCTAGGGACCATGGCTACATATATCTACCAGGAGTTCCTACCAGCTTCCATCCTGAAGCATCCTGGTACATCCCACCCTTGTCTGTGCCCTCTCAGCCCATCCAGCTTGGACAGTGTGTTCTTTTAGTCAGTATGACCTCTAGGAGGATGTTCTTTGGTTGCCTCAGGTCTGTCATTCACTTGGAAAGGTCTTATGTGGTCATTTCAGTCTCCAGTCCAAGAAGCATATGGATCCTTCCTCCCTGCTCCCTGCAATGGCTTCATACCAGTCTTGTCCATCATTCTTCCAAGATTGCAACAGCTACAGTATGATACAGCAGAAGACACTCCCCATTCATCCTCTCTTCCAACAGAACCTCATTCACAAAGTTTTTATTTGCTTCACTGAGAGGATGGTTTGGGGGGGAAAGTTGTGATCCCCTATGCTCCTGTCACCCCACAGACCCCCAAAGCTTGACCCCTGTTGACATCTGACTCACCCTGTCCACTTTTGGATGTACTATATTGGCATCAGATCAGTGCTGCCTCTCTGTCATCCCACCTTGGCCTAGAAGCAATCTCTTTGGGATGTGACATGCACAGCCTCCCCCTAATGTGATTCCAGTGTGCTTTCCCAGTTCCTGACATTACTTGACTCATACTTTGATGTTTTGACTGTCTTTGACTCACCTATTGCCAATACCTACCAATCTTTTGACTTTGCTTACTGATCCTTCACCTTTTTGGCTTGCTTATCCTTACCAATGCTTACCAATGCTTTCCAAGACAATTACCCATCACTTACCTTCCTTACTCATCAGTTACCAATCACTTACCAAGTGTTTGCACCTTGTTTTCCATGGGCAACACCCCTGTACTGTATGTAAATCACTGTACTTAGATAGCAAAAAAAAGAAGAAGATGTCAGAGAGCCCCTCTTGCTTGCATTTTATCATCACTCAGTAATTCATTCAGCAGCTTTGATAGTTGAGACTTTATTAAGGGTCCAACTATCATCTACTTCACTTATCCTTGTCTATCATCAATATACTTTGCTCCAAGCCCTCCCTGAGCTCAGTGCAGCTTAGGACATTGAATTAAATTGCCATCCATCCTTCTGTAGGCTGACAGCAGTCTACCCTATCGCTTTCTATCACATTCTTGCTCCCTCTTCATCAGCAGCACCCCCAACCCTCAGCACTCATCTTTGAGTGTTGTAGCTTGCAAAAACCTACCCAAATCAAAGGTTCTACCATCTAGGTACTGCATAGGCACACCACCACTCACTCTTTTTGACTTTTGTGTTGGTTTTGGTTGGTTTTCACCACTGAACCACGCTTTGACTCACAATGGTTATGACAGTGCCCCCCCCTTAGGGCCACATGTACAGGACAGGATCAACACAAATTGAGCATTTGAAATTATTTTAGTGCCTTGAGGAGAATGGCTTTAGCCACAGCAGAGCTTCATCAGAGTTCAAAGTACCACTTAAAAAACACATGTCAGGATACTGAACCTTTGTCCTTTCCTCCCATCATCATGCCTTCCCAGTGCCAGAGCAAAACCCCCCAACCAACCCCTGGTCATGTCTGTGACTATTCCCAAGTTGCAGATGAAGAGCTGGTCGTCCTGACTGATGACTCCACTGACACTGAGTGAGAGAAGTCTGTGGAGAAGGCGTGCTGATGAGAGGAGGCCAAGTGAAGGGAGAAAGAGTGCAAGGCCAAGTGTGGGGAGGCCAAGAGGCAGAAGGTGGAAGAGGAGAGACTGGAGGCAGAGCAGAGGAAGAGAGCAGAGGAGGAAGAGGAAGCTCAAAGGAAGAAGGCAGCAGAGGAGGAGGCAGAAATACAGAGGCAGAGGGCCCAGGCTTGGCAGGACAAGGCTGTGCAGAGGTGAGTGATGGAGTACCATGAGTCAGGCAGAGCTGACTTGCAGCTTCATTTTTCTTAGACTATGTGGCACAGTGTATGACAGTAACACTGCCCAGAGGGTCCCTGGGACCTCTGTGGTGGTCACCATGACCAGGTGGCCCCCCTGTACTTGCTGTGTAGTGAGTCTGACAGTGGGGTAGTGCAAGCCAGGACAAGGCAAGACCAGGGCCTGTGTGCCCTGCCACAAGAAAAAAAAGGTGTGTAGTTGGACAAGGGAGGATGTGGTGGCAGGACCATCATGGAAGAGAGTGGGGACAGGGAGTTCCTGAGGAGAGGAGAAGAAGAGACCATGAGGGAAGGGGAAGAAGAGAGTGATGGAGATGGAAGAGGTAGACAATGAGTGGGAGGTGGGCAGAGAGGAAGATGACCCAGCAACCCTGCTTGAGGGTCCCTCAGGTGCAGGAGTCCACACATGGTGGGCAGAGTGGGAGTGGGAGCAACAGTTGCAGGCCATGGAGAAGCAGGCTGAAGCACATGAGGCTGCTGCTCTGGCCTTTGAAAGGATGGCAGATGCAGTGGAGTGGATGGCAGCAGCTGCAGAGTGGACAGCTGACGAGTGGGCACTGTACTGCACCTGGGCAGAGTGGGCAGAGATGAGGAGGAGGGAGGATGCACAAGAGGCCAGGATGGCTGAGCTCAAGCACACAGGCAGTGGTTGGAAGAGGCCTCTGTCAGAGGTGGCAGAGAGGCAGTGTGAGGAAGTGGACAAAGGTGTGGAGGGGGATAATGAGGAAGAGGAAGAAGTCAGGGGAGAGCCAGAAGGCAGAGAAGGACAGGAGGGTGGTGGAGAGCAAGCAATAGAAGAGTAGAGTAGATTCTTTTTTTTTTTTTTCTCTTTTGTTTTTTGTTTGTATATTTTGTACTACTACACAATAGACTTGTGACATCGCTTGTGATTCTGAGAAGTGAAACAGATAAGTGGAGAAAATTCTAAAGTACTTAAGGTAGTTTGATAAGGGGCAGAGTTGGCCTGCAGAGGAAGGTTACGTGGGTGGAGTACTATGGTGGAGGTTGATATGGGCCAGGTTTGTGCAGATAGCATTTGTGGAAAGCAGAGACTATGTTGGAAGCATGGTCCAGCTCAGTTGCAAGCAACCAAGAGGTTTCTTTGTTGGTGTTCTCATAACCAGCCCAGCAGACTAGATACAAGAGTTGACAGTGGTGGCAATGGCAGTCCATTCTTAGAGTCAAGTATCTCTGACACTTCATACTCAAGGTCACCATTGACACCTACTGGCAGAGGCAGAGGTTGTTGTCAACTTGGGAAAGGGTTAGCCACTGTGGCTTCCAGTTGTGAGACATGGAAGACTGGATGTATGGAGCACATAGAGTCAGGGAGCTTAAGGTGATGGAGTGCATACCTGGCCTGGCCAAGATGGTGAATGGGCCTAAGTACTTTTCAGAGAGTTTTTCTGAAGGACAAGTGGAGCAGAAGTACTTGGCTTTGACATAGGCCTGTTCTCTGACCTTGAACTCAGGCAGAGGTATGTGTTTGGCATCTGCTGGACCCTGGTAGTGCTGCTGAGTGGTGGACATTTCAGAGCAGAGGAAGTCATGAAGGGTGGGGAGCTCAATGACATAGTTGTGAGCCCTTGGAGAGGTGAAGTTCTGGTCAGGGACCACAGACAGGTTTGGATGATATCCCTTGTTAGTGATGAAGGGAGAAACTCCAGTTGTCACACTTGGTGCATTATTGAAAATGAACTCTGCTAGAGGTAACAGCTCAGCCCAATTGTCTTGTTGGTAGTTACAGTAGACATGAAGGTATTGCTCAAGGGTCTGGTTCATTCACTTGGTCTGGCCATCACCTTCTGGGTGGTAACCCAAAGTGAAGTGAAGATGCATATCCAGGGCCTTTCCTAGAGAGTGGAAGAAGTGTGAGACAAACTCAGGACCTCTGTCAGAGGTGACATTAGCTGGTACTCCATGCTTGGAGAAGACATGGGTGAGGAAGAGCTTAGTGAGTTCAGCAGAGGTGATGGAGTTGTGGGTAGGGATGAACACTGCTTGTTTTGAGAGGCAGTCCACTACCACAAGGATGGTGGAGTAGCCATCAGAGTTGGGGAGGTGTTTGATGAAGTCCATGGAGATGGAGTTCCAAGGTCTCTCTGGGATGGGGAGTTGCTTCAGTAGACCATAGGGGTGGTGCCATGGAGTTTTGTTCTGTCCACAGGCAGTGCAGGACCTGATGTATTCTTTCATGTCAGAGTGGAGGTTAGGCCACACATAGTCCCTGTGGATGAGTTCTAGGGTGCAGTTTTGCCTGAAATGGCCTGCTAGAGGATGGTCATGCTTGAACCAAAGCACTCAAAGGTGGAGGTCATCAATGTCAGGGACAAAGATGTGACTGTCAAGGCAGAGTAGACTGTTGGAGTCCAGGGACCACCAAGGCTTAGTTGGAGTTGGAAGGTGGCTGGCGGAGACAGGGTCAGATGGTAGGGCAGAGATGATGTCAGAATGCAAGCATTCAACATCAAAGACCATGGCAGCATGGAGTACAGGTGCCATGAGGGTGGTGGTACAGAGGGACAATGTGAGTTTCTCCTGTGTAAACATTGGGTGGAGATTGTGAGGATTTACCTGCACATAGTCCCTATCTCCCCCTTTTGGGTAGATGTCCCAATGGTGTGTAAGTGTGTTGGGTTTGGCTCCCAGGTGGCCAGGTTGGAAGTGGATGGAAAGGTTAAACTGTGAAAGGTACTCCAACCAGTGGGCCTGTTGACAAGTGAGGACCTTAGAGGTGGAGAAATACTCAAGGTTTTTGTGGTCTGTCACCACATCAACAGGTAAGGCAGAACCTTCTAGGTAATGCCACCAATGGCAGAAGGCTTCAAAGATAGCCAACAGCTCCTTGTCATGGGTATCATAGTTGAGTTCTGGTGCAGTCATGGTGCAGGAGTAGAAAGCAACTGGGCAGAGTTCACCATCGGAGCAGGTGGCCAACAAAATGCCAGCAATGGCATAGTCAGAGGCCTCAGTTTCAACTGTGAGTGGAGCATCAGGAACCCAGTGTGTGAGGACAGGAGCAGAGCTGAAGGCATCCTTCAGGTGGAGGAAGGTGGAGTGACACTCAGAAAAGTTCCAAGGAGCACCCTTTCATGTGAGGTGAGTGAGTGGAATGATGATGTCAGAGTAGATATTAATGAATTGTCTGTAGAAGTTTGCAAAGCCAAGGAAAGATTGGATGTCTCGCACCTTCTGCGGCTCAGGCCAGTTGCAGACTGCCTGAACCTTCTCAGCAGACATGGTGAGACCAGAGGGAGAAAGAACATAACTGAGGTACTCGATGGAGTTGGAGTGAAACTCACACTTCTCCTGCTTGGCATAAAGACCATGCTTTCAAAGGTGGCAGAGTACTTCTTTTACATGTTCATGGTGCAGCTCCACATCCTGCAAGTAAATTAGGATGTCATTGAGGTATGCCATGATGCAGACATCGAGCATGTCTGCAAAGATGCTATTAACAAATCACTGGAAAGCACAGGTGCATTAGTCAGACTGAATGGCATTACCTGCCACTCATAAGAACCATAACGAGTGTGGAAAGCCATTTTCCATTCATCTCCATCTGCAATGCAGACTAGATGATAGGCATGGTGGAGGTCAATCTTGGTGTAGACTTTAGTGCAGCTTGGGGAGTTGAGTAGGTTGGAGATGAGCAGCAGCAAATAGTGGTCTTTCTTCATGATTTTATTGAGTCCTCAATAGTCTATGCAGAGGCAGAGTGAACTGTCCCTCTTCTTTATGAAGAGGACAGGGGCACCATGAGCAGAGGTGGACTGCTTGATGAAACCATAGCCAAGGTGCTCATCAATGAAGGTGTGGAGAGCTTCAAGCTCTGGTGGAGACAGAGTAGATTGTGCCAATGGGCAGAGAAGCTCCTTCCTCAGGGTCAATCTTGAGATTGAATGAGCAGTGTGGTGAAAGTTCAGTAGCCTTGTCTTTACTAAAGATGTCAGCAAACTCATGATACTCAGGAGGGACTGAGGAGAGGTCAGGAGGTGGAGAAGAAGCAGAGGATGCACGAAGCTTCCCATCATCAGTGGAGAGCTGTAAGTGAAACTGTCTAGAGCCAGGGAGAGCACAGGCTCTGACATATGCCATAGCATTGATGAGTGAGATGAGCAGAGTGGAGCACAGCAAGTCTGTCAGAGGTGCAGATGGAACTGCAGACAGAGTGGGGGGTGTCAGATCTGGAGCAGAGGTCGCAGTGGAAGGTGATGAAGGTGCCTGGGGTGTTGGCATTCCCTGTAACAATGGTTTGAATGATATACTGCCCAGTACCCAGTCAATTGATGGATTGAAGCAGGTGAGCCAGTTGTGTCCTAACACCAGTGAACAAGAAGAATCCAATGGAGTCACATAAAATGAAACAGAGTTGACATTGCTGGAAGGAAAGCAGAGGGAAAGATCTACCTCTTGGGAAATGACAGCATTTGTGCTACCATCAAACAAGCAGAGCAGAAGTGGCAGAGAAATGGAGGAAACAGGAATAGCATATTTTTTTATTATGGACAGGTCTACAAAACAATGAGAAGAGCCAGAATTGATCAACACAGAAAAGGTATCAACAGAGTAATCAAGAAGAGTTACAGACAGAAGTAATGAATTGGGACTAGAGAGAGTGGATGAGTTGAGTCAGATGTCTGGTTGCACACAGTTGGGATCAACACTTCCTCCAGGCTGTGCAAGCTCCCTGGAGGAGCAGACTAATTTTTTGGCTCTGCCTTCTCCACAAGCAGAGGAGGCAGAGTTCCAGCTGTGGCCACATGTGCTTTGGCTGTGTGAGAGGTAGACTTGGGACAGTCCTTAGCAGAGTGGCCAGCCTCACCACAGAAGAGGCAGAGGTTGTTCTTCATCCTACACTGGCATTCAGTGGAGGTGAGTTTGCCATCCTTGCCCAGAAGTTGGGCAATATTGGACTTGGACATGTCAGAATTGGGCAGATCTTTTTGTTTGCCCTTACCCTTGGCATTGGACTTCAGAGTGGAGGTGGAGGATGATGATTTAGACTTGTTGTCAGAGCTGGAAGGCTGCGATATGTCAGTGGTAGACTTGGTGGTGTGCAAGATCTCTGCTTTATGCTCCCAGTAGCATGCATCAACAGTCTGAGCAAGTTCATGGAGCTGTGCAAGGGTAGAAGGTTTTCCTATGTGAGTGATCTCATCCTTGATGCAGTCTGGAAGTCTGCTATAAAAGTGGTGGCAGAGTGTGCTGACACCATAGTCTTTGACCTGTGAAGCCCAGCAATTGAACTCCACAACATATTTGGTAATTCAAGAACCATCTTTCATAGTGAGGTTTTCAAGTTGTTGGATGGCATCTGCTATGGCATCATGCAGACCAAAATTAGTTGTGAGCTCTTGTAAGAACTCATGATAGTCATCCATCCAGAGTGGGTGGTCATAATTGTCAGGGTTTAGTAGGTCTGGCTCAAACCAAGCCAGAGCCATACTCTTAAGATAAGACTGAGTGAAGGTAACCTTCACTCTGTCAGAGTGGAATGTGTGGGGGTGGTCTTGGAAGTTCAGCTTGCATTGTACAAGGAACTTGTGGAGTTTCTTAGGGTTGGAGCCATCGAAAGTGTCAGGCTCATGGACTTTGGTTTTCAGAGTGGAGTCCCCAGTGCACAAACTAGACCATGCAAGTGCATGGACAGCTCTAGCAAGGGCTATGAGGGGATCCTCTGGTGGCTCAGCCAGGTCTTCAGGGATATCCCCATCACTGCTGCCCCCACCATTGGGATCACCATCAGGGTCATCAGGGTCAGGGTTGGGTCCATCATCTCAGTTATGAGGAGACAGAGTATGGAAAGTGGTTGGGTGGAGGTCAGAGCAACCAGCTTGTGAAGCACTTTTGCCTTCAGCACAAGAGCGGTGTTGAGCAGAGAATGATTGGAACTGTTCAACAATGGAAAGGAGTCAATGCAGATTAGCTAGTGCAACAGCAAGGTTCTCAGTGACCTCTCTCTGGGATTGAGCTTGAGTCCTCATAATGGTGTAAGTTTTTTGGAAGACAGAAAATGAGATCATACAAGTGTGAGTATGAATATACTGTCAATTCCAGGCCTACTCTGCCCAACTTTGACACTGGATGAGGTCTGGGGAGAGGTTTGGAAGCAAGTCTGACAGAAAGAACTGAACTCCAACTGGTGAAGTGTTGGCAGGAACACAGTCTGCCAAGATAAAGGCAGAGCAGAGTGAGGGCATTGGGTTTAGCTTGTGTGCTACCCCCTTGCACAATCTCAGCCCTCATATTTCAGAGGGAGAGTACAGATGGACAGACAGAGGTAACTCCAACAGACACACAACAGAGACAGAGGGAGTAGGAACTAAGTTGATATTTGTACTGAGGAATGGCAGAGTATGATACATGCTTTTTCATACTACTATGGAGGTACAGTAACTGGAATCAGAACTGACATATGGAGACCCAGAAATTTTCAAGTGAAACTTCCTAGATGATGAATGAAGGGCAGATGGAGGACATATGAACAGGTAACATAGAACATCCAGAAAAGGAAACAGTCCAGGCACTGGACCATGCAGTGCACACACTGCAGAGTACCTGACTGCACACTGTCAGGGAGGAGTCCAAAGGTAGTCACATGACCCCTCAGAGAAGAGTCTGTTTGGTCTGGTAGGAGAGCAACACAAGTCCAACAGCTGTCAGAGCAGAGATGGTTCATAACCAACAGAAGTTGGGTGGAGTTAGTGCAGAGTGAGTGAATGACTGGTGGAAGAGGGTATGGAGTGAGTAAGGACTTGGAGTGAACACATGGTTATGACATGATGTAGTTATTTACATTTACAAGTGGTTCTACAAGTGATTCTATCAAGTGAGTGCATGTCCAAGTTTATGTAAGAGATTAGTACTGTGAGGGTGGGGTGGTAGATGACATAACTGTTGTTTATGAGTGATTGTTTTGATGCTCAGAGAATGATGTATGAGCAATCTTCAATGATGTGGAGGATGAGGGGCATACATAATGAGGTGGAGCCATAGATCTGTCCTCCAAGCATCCAGATGGCATCAATGATTCCTAAACAGTAGAATGTTGCTGAGGGGTTTGTGCTGTGATGAGGAACTGTGGTGAAGTCAAAGTGACAACCAGCCCCAATTGTTCAGAGATCTGATTTGGGTTCAGCATGTGAAAGGTGGGGTGGTCAGTTTCTTTGCAGGAGATTAACCAGAAGCTGTGGAATTTGTAATTTAGAAGTGCTTGGATGTGACTGGAGGAGAAGGTGCATTGATGGAGGCTCAATGTATTGATCATAGCACAGTGATGCAGGGTGAGGTGATATGTGCATTATAGGGAGTTGGTGGAGAAGAAGTTCATGATGGTGGTGGAATAGAATTGGAAGATGGGAGATAGGGCTAATGTGGTTCTGGAGACAATGAGGTTGATTGGTGATTGACCATTTCTGAAGGTGGTGACAGTGAAAATGGTGGAAGGGGAGTAGTTCTGGACATTAAGTTTTCCATTTTAGATGATGTTGTAATGATGTTTGTGTGGAAGATTATAGAGTTGCATGTGGCTGTGATGAGGAATGTATATGTTGAGGTCAGACAATGGCCAATCACAGGCATTGGTGGGAATGACTTACCTGGTGCAGCTGATCTGGACACCACTGCACCATGCACAAAGAATGCCAGTGAGATGTTGGGGAAGAAAGATGTGCAGATGACATCAAGCTGATGCCTTAAGTACCATCTGACATGTTTAGCATTAGTGGTCAATGTGGCAGTGAATGTCATAAGATCCCTCATGTCACAATGCTTGAGGATGAGCTGCAGGAGGTTGGTGTTGGCAAAGAGGGGTAATTCTGTGGTTTGTGGGGTGGGTGATGCCATTGGAGCAGAGATTAGAGATCACACTGTTGTATTTAACTTTTACATTTTATAGTGAATGAAGTCAGGTTCTGTCATATCCATGACCCTTGGACTCAATTCCAGTCCAGTCTGGACCCCTAGCCCCTATCTCTGGTCAAGCCCAGTCCTAGTCCAGCCTAGAAAACCCAACTCTGGCCTGAATAACTCAAGCCTGGTCTTTTACCCCTATCTCCAGTCCATTCTGGCCTCCTGGCCTTGCACTGCTCCACCCTGGTCCTCCCAGGTCCATGTCCAGGTCACCCAGACATAACTCCGGTCTGTTTTCCTTTGTTTGTACTATATTTAGCCTAGTCTCCTTTTGTCTGACTCTGCTTACTGTACAAATCCTGTGTCTGACCCCAGTTATGCCAGTCACCTGGACTTTGACTATTAGCCTCAGCACAGCCCCTATGGCTGTCCACACTCTTGCTAATCATCTTGCTAATAGCTTATTCACAAGTCTGGCTTCATGTTCATTATCCCAGACTGGTCTCATGTATTTAACCCCTGTACATGCTTCATAGCACTCCAGTCAGAATATCAATTTAGTATTACCCTCAACCCTGTACTACTCTCTGAGTCTACTCTATAGCTAAGGCCAAGCCTTAAACTATCCCTGGCCCCTGTCCTGGACCTCTCCCTGGCTTGCATAAGGGTACAGCACATAAGCTGAGACCAAGGGAGGTAGATCCAACTCTGGACTAGCTTCCCCTTGTGTGCACTCCAAGACTGGTCTTATTCCCATGCTACTGGTCTTATTCCTGTGCTCCTGGTCTTAAGTCTGGTCCTCTGGACTTGGCCCCTGTCTCCTGGCCTTGACTTTGGTCAGCTGGGCTTAGCCCCTGTCACCTGGTCCTGAAGCCTGGTCACCTGAGGGTAAACCTGTACTTAACAGATTCTAGGTGTACAACAGGGACAGGGGATGGGCTGGATTGCATGCAAGTAGAAGCAAACATTGGAAATAGAAGGATCTGTTGACAATGTTTTTGCTCAAGTACAGATTTGATCAGGGGGGAGAGGGGGCACAATCTATGATGCAATCTATTGTATGTGCTACATATTTCAAGTGTGTGAGGAGGGGATGTGGATAAAGGAGAAGATTGTCTAAGAATGATGAAGTGAGAGTGTGTGATCACTGCTGGTGGCGTCTGAATAGCTCCAACTACAGCCCCTGGGACCTCAACCATCCTAGATTCTTGTTCCCAGACAGAGAACTTTCTTCCACAAGCAGACATGGATGGTAGAACAGATGTTTGACTACCTCCAAGTGAAGGATTCACAATGTCAGCCAAAAGCACTGAGGAGACAGAGTTTGTCTGAGAGATGACAACTGAACTTGCAGCAGGAGAATCTTGGGTTGCTTCTGGCATGAGACATGAAGCAGAGGCAGGGTTGGGGTCAAAGCTTGGGTTGGGAGCAGGCATGTGGGGAGGGGGTGTTGGCAGCTGAGGGCTGTTCAATTGTGCTAAGATGTCAGACTCCCATGTAGGAGCTACAGAGGCATTATTGGATGAATCCAGTGCAGCATTAGCAGAGGCACAATGAGGGGTACTCCACATGCCTTGATTGATGAATTCCATCACTTCCAATGACCACTCTCATTTTGATGGGTCACTTAGTGGTTTGATGAAGTACTTGAAGTCATCCTGATACTTGAGTCTGCTTTCTTCCCCAATGGTAGTAAGCTCATGGTTGCTCAATAGTAAGCACTGCCCCTGTTATACCAAGGCTGAGTCTGACCTAGAAAACTCAACTCCAGCCCTAAGTAACCCAACTCTGGCCTAGATAACTCAAGTCTGGTGTTTTACCCTTATCTCTGTCCACCCTGGTCCTCCCAGGTCCATGTCCAGGTCACCCAGACATAACTCTGGTCTGTTCTTCTATGCTTGTGCTATATTTAGTCTAGCCCTTTTGTCTGACCTTTGCCTACTGTACAAAACCTGTGTCTGACTCTGATTATGCCAGTCACCTGGACTTTGACTATTGGTCTCAGTACAGCTTCTGTGGCTGTCCTCTCTTGCTAACCACCTTGCTAGTACATAGCTTATTAACAAGTCCAGCTCTATGTTCATTACCCCAGTCCAGCCTTGTGTATTTAACCCCTGTACATACTTCGTAGCACCTCAGTCAGAATATCAACTAAGTATCACCCTCAAGTCCATACTACACTCTGAGTCTATTCAATAGCTAAGGCTGAGCCTTAAGCTATCCCCAGCCCCTGTCCTGGTCCTCTCCCCAGCTTGCATAAGGGTACAGCAAATAAACATATGCTGAGACCAAAGGAGGTGAATCCAACCCCAGACCAGCTTCCTTCTGTGCACATTCCAAGACCAGTGTGGGGCATGACTTCTGCAAAGCATGCAACTAGAGGAAAGCTGAAGGGGAAGTTCCCTAGGATCATCCCAAGGGGGCTGAGTGGAAGGAGAAGATTACTCTAGAAGGGATGGGGTATACATGTGAGGATCACAGAATTTAATTCTGAAGGATTGTTGATGCGTGAGCAACAGTGAGTTGGGTATACAGAATTCTAAGAGGCAGTTATGCAATGAGAAGAGTGTAGCTGAGATGAGGGAGACACATGGAAGGATGCAATAGGCTGGAAAATGCAGGGGGCATGGAGAAAACTGAAGACATTGTAGATGCTGTAGACTCAATAGATGCTTTTAGACTCTGGGGACTCTTGAACTTGTGAAACACACACAGATAGTGACTCCAAAAGTGGGTGATTATTTTCCCATCACTATGGCAGAATTATATAGTACATGGGATGTAGGTACAAGTCAGAGTAAAGTGGGGTGGAAAAGCTAAAAGACCAGAAAATAAAGGAAAGGATGACAGATGTTAGCAAAGTACAGATGCACATGAAATAGACCAGTGAGTGGTAGATGAGAGTAAAAGGAACAATGGCAAGGGGGGTATCTTCCAACAGAACAAGGGCACATGTACAGGTGAGAGGTGGAGTTGGTGTTAAGTCCAGTTCATCACCAGTCCAAAGCCAGTCCAGAGTCTGGTCAGGGGTCAGAGGAGACTGGGTCAGACAATGTCACACACCAAAGGTGTTTGGTGAGGTGGACATGGATACAGCTGATGAATGGAGATGAAGACCATAGCCCTCATGTGAAGAAGGACAGCCAGACATGTCAGCAGTCATCCCTTTCACAAGAACAAGTGGTCAATGCCAAAGAAAAAGGAAGCAAGTTAAGTGCCAGTACAAATTCTTAAGCACCTGTTGTCACACACCAAAGGTGTTTGGTGAGGTGGACATGGATGCAACTGATGAATGGAGATGAAGACCATAGCCCTCATGTGAAGAAGGACAGCCAGAAATGTTGGCAGTCATCCCTCACACAAGAACAAGTCATCAGTTCCAAAGAAAAAGGAAGGAAGCAAGTTAAGCACTGATAAAAATTCTTAAGTGCCTGTGTATGGCATTCTGGTTTTCAACATATCTCCACCAATTCTGCAGATACCAACATCATTCCCACACTCACTTGTAGTGCTCAGCCACATGATCCTACCTTCCAAAATTGGAAAGGATTTGCACACTCCACACATTTCTACAGCACTCCCTCCAAAAGATGCTCATTTTGCTAATTCTTCTGATATGGCCACCTCCACATCAATGACTTTGCTTGTCCCCTTTGCTAGGGACCATGGTTACATATATCTACCAGGAGTTCCTACCAGCTTCCATCCTGAAGCATCCTGGTACATCCCATCCTCATCTGCCCCCTCTCAGCCCATCCAGCTTGGACAGCACATTCCTTTTGTCAGTATGACCTCTAGGAGGACATTCTTTGGTTGCCTCAAGTCTGTCATTCACTTGGAAAGGTCTTATGTGGTCATTTCAGTCTCTCCAGTCCAAGAAGCATATGGATCCTTCCTCCCTGCTCCCTGCAACATCTTCATACCAGTCTCATCCATCATTCTTCCAAAATTTCAACAGCTACAGTATAATCTACTGTTCTCCACTCTCCCTGATCATGTCCATGATGAGTATGATGCACATCTTGCCTCCTTATTGCAAGATACAGCAGAAGATGCTCCCCCTTCATCCTCTCTTCCAACAGAGCCTCATTCATGAAGTTTTTATTTGCTTCACTGAGAGGACAGTTAGGGGGGCAAAGTTGTGGTCCCCTATGCTCCTGTCACCCCACAGGCCCCCAAAGCTTGACCCCTGTTGACATCTGACTCACCCTGTCTGCTTTTGGATGTACTATATCAGCATCAGATCAGTGCTGCCTCTCTGTCATCCCACTTTGGCCCAGAAGTGATCTCTTTGAGATGTGACATGCACAGCCTCCCCCTAATATGATTCCAGTGTGCTTTCCCAGTTTCTGACATTACTTGACTGATTCTTTGCCATTCTGACTGTCCTTGACTCACCTATTGCCAATACTTACCAATCTTTTGACCTTGCTTACTGATTCTTTGCTTTTTGGCTTTCTTATCCTCACCAATGCTCACCAATGCTTTCTAAGATGATTACCTATTGCTTACATTCCTTACTCATCAGTTACCAATCACTTACCAAGCATTTTCACCTTGTTTTCCACAGGCAACACCCCTGTACTGTACATATATAAATCACTGTACTCAGATAGCTGAATAAGAAGAAGACATCAGAGAGCCCCTCTTGCTCACATTGTATCATCACTCAGTAAATCATTCATCAGCTTTGATAGTTGAGACTTTATTAAGGGTCTAACTATCCTCTACTTCACTTATCATCATCTATCATCAATATACTTCACTCCAAGTCCTCCCTGAGCTCAGTGCAGCTTAGGACATTGAATTAAGTCATCATCCATCCTTCTATAGGCTGACAGCAGTCTACCCCATCACAATTTCTCACATTCCTGCTCCTTCTTCATCAGGAGAACCCCCACCCCTCAGCACTCATCTTTGAGTGTTGTAGCTTGCAAAGAACCCACCCAAAGAAAAGGTTCTACCATCTAGGTGCCACATAGGCTCACCACCACTTGCTTTCATTGTCTGTTGTGTTGGTTTTGGTTGGTTTGCACCAGCTTTCCACACTTTGACTCACACCAGTGAGTCAAAGTGTGGTTCAGTGGTGGAAACCAACCAAAACCAACACCAAAGACAAATAATGTGCAAGTGGTGGTGTGCCTCCACAGAACCTGGAGTGCAGAAAAATCTAAGTGGGGGGGATTTCAGTGGCAGGTGCTCCTAGCACAAGTCATTGTTGAGTTACACTGGCACAGATGAGCAAGTGATGACTAGACAGGGGATGCTGAATGGATTGAAGGTATTCAGCCAAAAGGACTCCTAGCACAAGTCATCATCCAGTTATGCAGGAGTGAGAGGATCACTAAGCAAGACTGCTGACTAAGTGTGAATAACACTTCAGATAAAAGATGGAGGCAGATAGACCCCTTCATGGAGCCTCAACTACCAAGTATGATGAATGGTGACAGATAGACTCTTCCAAATGAGCCTCAACTGTTGACAATGAGTTATGCACTGAACTGACTGCTTGAGTGACTGCTGATTCACTTGGGTTGTAGCTAAGTACATGGGGGTTTATATACTGTGGGGGGAGTGCAGCCTATGACAAACAAGGCACAAATGTTTGGTAAGTAATGAGTAAGGACTGTAAGCAGTGAGTAATCACAATGAATAAGCAAGAAATGAAAAGTAAGCAAGCAAAGAGGATTGTTAAGTATTGGCAATGAATGAGTCAAGGACAGTCAAAATATCACAGAATGAGTCAAATAATGTCAGAATCTCAGTAGACCCTACGTAGTCCATTTAGTCACAACACATGGGCAGCCTGTGCACCAAAACACCAACACTTATATAGACCCTGAGATGGGCCCACCTAAATAGATTAGCCAGTACACATGGAAAGGCCTGAGGGACTAAAGTGAGAGCAACATATGTATGGGCCCATAAGTGCATTACCACAACATATGGGAGGGCCTGTGGTGGGTAAGGATGTTGAAACATTTAGGCAGGCCTGTGACCAATTAAGAATACTGAGCTGCTGTAAGACATGGATGGGCCCATCCTGGTAGGTTACACCCCTGTCACAACATCAAGGCAGGCCCACCTATCATAACATGGAGATGGTCACAACATAAGGACAGGCCTGGGAGGAATATCATTTATGGTGTTGCAACATATAAACAGGCCCATTCATAATAAGCCATACCCCTTTCACAACATAAAGACAGGCCTGTCACTAATATCATTTAATAGAGTCACAACATAAAGATGGGCCTGCCAGTAATCTCATGTATAGCATCACAACATATGGATGGGCCCTTCAGTAGTATTATTTATATTGTCACAACATATGGGCAGGCCTGGCCCCAGTAAGATGTACCCTGTCAAAGCATAAAGACAGGCCTGTCACTAGTATCATTGAATAGAGTCACAACATATGGATGGGCCTGTCCACAGTAAGATGTATCTCTGACAAAACATAAAGATGGGCCCATCAGTAATCTCTTGTATAGCATCACAACATATGGATGGGCCCTTCAGTAGTATTATCTATATTATCACAACATATGGGTGGGCCCAGCCCCAGCAAGATGTACCCTGTTGAAACATAAAGATGGGCCTGTCACTAATGGATGTGGTATCCCTGGCACCCACTGAACAGTGGCTTTCAATGGACACCATGCTGGCATGAATTGGAGATGATTTGAGTGACCCAGATCTTGCAAGCTGCACTCTGGATGTATTTGGTGTTAATCAGACTATTTCCAGCCATCTGCCCATCCATATTGAGTGGATGCAGTATCCTTGACAGCCACTCAACAGTGGCTTTCCATGGACACCATTCAGGCATAAATCAGAGCTGATTTGAGTGACCCAGATCTTGCAGGTTCCACCCTGGATATATGTGGTATTAATCAGACTATTGCCAATCATCCACCCATTTGTATTGAGTGGATGTGGTATAACAAAAACAGTGTTTGCATTTTTGATATATTTGACATGGGCACTTGAAAAAGGAACTAGCTTTGAGGATGGTCCTGTACCTACAACATATCAACAGCTCATTATGTGGGGCAGACACCTTGAGGTGTTGTGCCATGATCTCTTCCTGCTTGTATTTAGGGGTTTCATCATGTTCTAGGCTGTTTGCTGCTATTCTGACTATCTAGGCAGCACTGTAATACTGATTGGCAGTCACCACAACATTCCCAAGCTCATCCCTTCAGGGGAGAGCACTGGGGAACTGAAGCAATCCTCCAGAGAGCATGGGAAAAGGTGCAAAAAATTGTGGAGACTTTCAAAACATATCAAAAACATGAAATTGCACACCCCACACAATGTGTGGTATCCAATGGATAGTAGTACTGAGATTGTGTTCATAGGTTAGGACCTCCTTGGACTATATTAGACCCACTTGAGTGTAACACAACTCAGAACTTCAGACTGGGTGTTAGTCTCCTACACCTTGAGTAGTCAAATGTATCCATTGAATGACAGGTCCTAGTGTATCAATTTTCGCATTTTTGGGTTTTAATGAGTGATGAATATAATATGTTGCATGTATGTATATCCCATTACCAAGGGAAACCCAGTACTACTATCCATTGGATACCACACATTGTGTGGGGTGTGCAATTTCATGTTTTTGATATGTTTTGAAAGTCTCCACAATTTTTTGCACCTTTTCCCATGCTCTCTGGAGGATTGCTTCAGTTCCCCAGTGCTCTCCCCTGAAGGGATGAGCTTGGGAATGTTGTGGTGACTGCCAATCAGTATTACAGTGCTGCCTAGATAGTCAGAATAGCAGCAAACAGCCTAGAACATGATGAAACCCCTAAATACAAGCAGGAAGAGATCATGGCACAACACCTCAAGGTGTCTGCCCCACATAATGAGCTGTTGATATGTTGTAGGTACAGGACCATCCTCAAAGCTAGTTCCTTTTTCAAGTGCCCATGTCAAATATATCAAAAATGCAAACACTGTTTTTGTTATACCACATCCACTCAATACAAATGGGTGGATGATTGGCAATAGTCTGATTAATACCACATATATCCAGGGTGGAACCTGCAAGATCTGGGTCACTCAAATCAGCTCTGATTTATGCCTGAATGGTGTCCATGGAAAGCCACTGTTGAGTGGCTGTCAAGGATACTGCATCCACTCAATATGGATGGGCAGATGGCTGGAAATAGTCTGATTAACACCAAATACATCCAGAGTGCAGCTTGCAAGATCTGGGTCACTCAAATCATCTCCAATTCATGCCAGCATGGTGTCCATTGAAAGCCACTGTTCAGTGGGTGCCAGGGATACCACATCCATTAGTGACAGGCCCATCTTTATGTTTCAACAGGGTACATCTTGCTGGGGCTGGGCCCACCCATATGTTGTGATAATATAGATAATACTACTGAAGGGCCCATCCATATGTTGTGATGCTATACAAGAGATTACTGATGGGCCCATCTTTATGTTTTGTCAGAGATACATCTTACTGTGGACAGGCCCATCCATATGTTGTGACTCTATTCAATGATACTAGTGACAGGCCTGTCTTTATGCTTTGACAGGGTACATCTTACTGGGGCCAGGCCTGCCCATATGTTGTGACAATATAAATAATACTACTGAAGGGCCCATCCATATGTTGTGATGCTATACATGAGATTACTGGCAGGCCCATCTTTATGTTGTGACTCTATTAAATGATATTAGTGACAGGCCTGTCTTTATGTTGTGAAAGGGGTATGGCTTATTATGAATGGGCCTGTTTATATGTTGCAACACCATAAATGATATTCCTCCCAGGCCTGTCCTTATGTTGTGACCATCTCCATGTTATGATAGGTGGGCCTGCCTTGATGTTGTGACAGGGGTGTAACCTACCAGGATGGGCCCATCCATGTCTTACAGCAGCTCAGTATTCTTAATTGGTCACAGGCCTGCCTAAATGTTTCAACATCCTTACCCACCACAGGCCCTCCCATATGTTGTGGTAATGCACTTATGGGCCCATACATATGTTGCTCTCACTTTAGTCCCTCAGGCCTTTCCATGTGTACTGGCTAATCTATTTAGGTGGGCCCATCTCAGGGTCTATATAAGTGTTGGTGTTTTGGTGCACAGGCTGCCCATGTGTTGTGACTAACTGTGACTACACTATGTGCTCAGTAAGTGCACTGATATCACATTAGGGGGTGGTGATGCAAGTCAGATCTTGGTGGAAACATCTCTAGATGCAAAGATGGCATGACAGATGGGCAGTGTTTCCAGATAGGGAAGTATTAATTCCAGAATTGAAGGGCATGAGTCAGGCATCAAAGGGCTAGGGAATTGGGGGTCTGTGGGGCAATGGGAGCATAAGTGATCATGTCTCCCACCCTTTCATTCTCTCAGTGAAGTTAACAAAAGCTTCATGAACAGGGCTCTGATGGAGGAGGAGGAGAAGGGGGACATCTTCTGCTGAATCCTGCAGTAAAAAGGCAAGATGTATGTCATACTCATCATGGATGCAATCAGGGAGGCTGGAGAACAGTAGATTATACTGCAGCTGTCACAATGTGGGGAGAATGATGGATGAGACTGGAATAAAGATGGTGCAGGGAGCAGGGAGGAACAATCCATATGCTTCATCAAGAGGGGAGACTGAAATAACCACATAAGACCTTTCTAACCATGTGACAGAACTAAGGCAACCAAAGAATGTCCCTCTGGAAGTCATACTGACAAGGAGAACACACTGCTGCATGGGATGGGATGGGGCTGACAACAACAGGATGAACCAGGCAGCTTCAGGACAGAAGCTGGTGGGAATGCCTGGCAGATATACATAGCCACTGTCTCTGGCAAATGAGACAAGTGAGATGATCAATGAAGAGGTGGCCATTTCTGATGGACTTAGCAAAATGAGCATCTGATGGATGGAGTGCTGTAGAAATGCATAGGGTATGAGGATCCTCTCCAAATTTGGAAGGCAGGATGGCATGGCTGGGCACCTTAAGCAAGTGTGAGAATGGAGTCAATATCTTTGGAAATGGTGGAGATATGATGAAAACTGGAATGCCATACATGGGCACTAAAAACTTTTAATGTGCACTTAACTCACTTCCTCTTGCACTGATGACTCTTCTTGTGCAACAGATGACTGCATACATCCAGCAGTCTTTCTATGCATGAGGCTGTTAGTCTTCATCTGCATTCATGGCATGGGCATTGCATGCAACTCATCAATGAGTTAGGCAGAGTCAGCTGTAACCATGTCCACAACACATTTGGTGTGTGACACTGCCACAATTTTTGTGCCCACACTGTTGAACTTGATGAAGCAGGCACACAAGGAATTTTCAAGATCAATCTCCTTGAAGCAATGCTAATGGCAAAGTCTGTGTGGAATGCCATCTCACAAGACACTATCGAGCACTGTTGGGACCACACAGAAATTCAGCTGTGAGTTCATTGTTACCTGTGAATGAGATCTGCAAAGTTGCTCACTCTCACACCAATGCTAGAGAAAGCCCAAATATGCAGGCCACATCAAGTTCACATCTAGCTCATGCTGATTCCACCAGGTGGCAAATTATTTGTGAATTTGCAACAACAGAAATGAACTTGCCTGATGCAGAAGCTTGTTTGGAAGCTTGCCTTGGGGATTCCTATGTTGACAAGATTGGTGTCCAGCTCTCATGGCAGCTATGGATGCTGAAGGAGATGTTGCTACAGATGTGAAGGCCATCAAACCACTCACTGATGCTGCTGCTCATCATACAGGCCTCAAAATCCACATCCCTGCACTCACAAAACCACCCACTGGCCAGTTATCTAATGCCAAGACAACCCTAATGACATCTGTTAGGCATCTCCAGCAATGGAATCATGTATTTGAGCCATCCACACTCAAGGAGCTGGTGGACCCTGCTGAAGAATGAGAGATGAGCAGTACTGACACTGTGTTATGCCTTGGACAGGGGTCCTTCCTTTTTTGTCTTGTTATGGTCATGTGTATCTCCAGTGGCCATAGTATTTCCAGTGCCTTCTGATGCTGTGCACTTGTAGGTGATCTGGTGTTCCCCCCCATCTCTGATGAATGATCAATTTCATACTTTGCTTGTGACTTGTATTTATTACTCTGATTGTTTCCTTCTTGCTCTGGTGTCAGGCTCCTCACTGCACATTGATGGCACAGCCAGTATAGCCTTCATGTCCTTGTCTACCCCCATCTCTGACACTGTATTTTCTATTTCATTGTTTACTACTGTGGATACTTACCACCTGGATGGCATGACTGGTAGGATACTCTTGTCCTGAGGTATTTATACAGCTGTACTGTACCATGTATCCTCAGTTTTTCAATAGCTTACAACTCAGCTAATTACTTCAATTTTGTCCTTGTTCCTTCTCCATTGCAATCCCACAAGACCTTGCCAGTAGAAGAAACCTCTGTTGGACTTCATCAATAACTGAACCATAAGGGTTACAACAAGTTCAGCCTGTAGACTCCCCTCACACCATTCATGACTAGTCCATTTGACAAAGTCACTTGGCTCAGGCATAACAAAATCAAAAAAACTCTTGTGGTCTTCAAGGCTTGTTGTCTCCCTATGTGTAAAGACTGACTCACCTTTGTTCTTCCACCATGCAAGCAAACATGGAAGAACACCCCTTGTTTTACAATCAAATCCACCAATCTACAGGCAGCCTCTAGGCTTTAATAGATCACCTCCTCAGATCACTCAAACTTTGCTGATAAGTTTTCTTTGGAAAATAATTCCTCCCTCAGCCTTCATTGTCACCATCCATTAAAATGTCTACCCCCCAGAAGCAGAAACCACTAATTCCCCCTAGACCACCCACAAGTAAAGGACTCAGGATAAGTCCCCCCTTACCTCCTTTTGGTTGATGAGGACCTTCAGTCACTGCCACCAATCCCTGTTTATCTTATCTGACCTGGTTTAGGGAGTCAGAGGTCATGCTTAGTTCAGAAGAAGAAGACAATCAGAAGTCTGAGACTTCTTTCAGATCAGTCCTCAAAGAAGAACAAGAAGCCAGTATGTCTATGACACAAGGTCATGGAGAGTCTGTTCTGGAAATGCCCCCTTGTCAATACTCCAAGGCAGAGGTAGAACAGAGGTTAGAGGAAGCCAGGGCATGTGTGGTGAAGGAGTTCTACTGGTCAATTATTGCTAATGACCCTTTTCCTTGAGGAATGCCTACTGACAAGGTTTTACAAGAATGGTATGCTACCAACTTCAGAAAGGTTGTACCTCCAGAACTCCCCCACTGGTGGGAGTAGTAAGGGAAATACCCATGAAGAAGATGACAACAATGACTATTCTCCTTGACCTCCCAATGGAGGCCAGGAATTTAATGTCAGGCATCCTGGAGAATTTGATGGAAGCCACAACAGGCTTCAGACTTGGCTCACCCAAGTGGAAGGCTATCTAGCCTTGAACCAACACATCTACAATACAGAAGCCCTCAAGATTTCCTTTGCATTAACCTATATGACAAAGGGAGCAGTAGTGTCTTTCACAGAAAATTACCAAAATGAACACAAGCTAGCCAACAGGACTATCCACTACTTTGACAGCTTCCAGCACTTTGTGGAATGTCTCAAAGCTACTTTTGAGTCTGGTGATCAAACCATGCTTGCCATCCTTTGTTTATCAGACATCAAGCAGGAAAAGAGAGAGTTGGAGACATATATCATGGAGTTTACTGGCCTTGTCAATAAAGCCCAGTTAAAAGAAGAATCTTGTGAAGCCAGAATATTCTTCAGCAAAGGACTGTCAAAAGAATACCACAACTGGATACTGAATTCAGGACAAACACCTATTATGGTGATTGAGTGGATTCAGGCCACAGGAGAAGCAAGGACAGCCTTGGCAATGAAGCACATCTTGGAAGGGAAAGAATTGCAATACAGGCAAAGGTTCATTTCCTATCACAGCAACAACTGAGATCCTAACATGATGGACATCAACAAACATAAACAACAAGTTCATCAATCTGGTTCAGAAATTAAATGTTACAACTGCCAAGAAGTCACTCATGTTAAGCATGACTGTAAGAAGAAGCAACTTTCCAATGTTTGGATAGTGGTTGTGGGAGACAGTACCAAGACCACCTACATAGGCAACTGGGAAGCTAGTGATGAGGAAAAGAAGTTGCTGAGTTTTTAAAGAGGACTGCTGAATTACATGCTACAGTGAGTCCTGTTTCTGTGTTGTCAGCTAAATGTACTTCTACAGATGATGAATCCTCTATGTGAATCCATTCTCCACTTGTATTGGTTATTTTGCCTGAATACAATGCAGGTATATGGGCATGCATCAACTCCAGTGCCAAAGTATCTTTGATCTTGGAATGAATGGTCCAGAAGTTAGGAATCAAGACCTACAGGGTGGACCAGAAGTTCAAGATGGTGTCCATTACTGGACAGGATGAGGAATGGGTAACTCACAAAGTCACCCTTAGGATGGAGATCAAGAATTGGCTGGTTTGAGTACAATGCTATGTTGGTCCCCTCATGGGGAAGGAACATGTTCTTCTCAGAATACCCTTTCTCAAGGAATTCAAGCCATGTATGAACTGGGAAACTGGAAAAATTACATGTTGGGATGATGGGATGAACTTTCAGTAGAAATTGCAGAACCTGAGGAACTGACAAGCCTGGTAAGATTGTCAGGGGCTTCCCAAGCAGAGATGGTGTTGGTTTTTGTTGACAAAGTCTCCATATGCCCTCTTCTGATGATCAATCTGAGGAATTCCACCTCTTTGGCCTTGAAGCAGCATTTACTGATCTTGAGGTGAAGTTCTTCCTTTTCACATATCTCCAAAAACTCCTACACTTGCTCTCTTAACTCCTGTAGTGTTTTCCCATGGACTACAACATCATCCATATACCCTACCTGTTTTCTGCATTGAGATTCAAAGGTTTTATCTGTGTACCATTGAAAAGAGGGAGGTGAGTTACACTGGCCAAAGAACATTACCATAGGCTCAAAAAGCCCTCTTGGCATTACAAATGCTCCTTTCCATTCATCCCCTTCCTTTACACAAAGGTTGGTAAAACCCCAGTGAATATCAAACTTGGCATAATATTTTGATTCAACCAACTTGTCAAACAATGCCTGTGTTTTCAGCAAACAGGTGTGCATCTTGGACCTTTCAAGGTGACTCAGGTCATATTGCCAGTTGCCTTCCAGTTGGAACTCCCACCCACCTGGAAGGTACATCCAGTGTTCCACATGTCCCACATCTTCCCATTTACTGAAAATGACACTTATGGGACTGCACCCACAGCTCCTTTACCCAAGTTAGTGGATGATGAAATTGAATGGGAGGTTGAGTCAATAATCAATCATAAAACTAATGGTCATTGAGGACAGTGCAAGTACCTGGTCAAATGGAAAGGCTTCCCCCATTCATCAAATACATGGGAACCTGAAGAACATATAAAGGACCATGCCTCAGAAGTGCTGGACCAGTACAAACTCACTTGACACCTCAGAAATTAAATGGACTCCCCTTGATCCATCAACACTGAAAATGACTATGCCAACCTCCCCTGTGAATCCCTCTATGACCCTGCAAAGGACTGGCCTGAGCTACTCATGCCCCCCATTGCTGTCTATACATCATCCCCCCCCCTGACCCCCAACACCTGTCTTCCTGAGTCAGACACCTCATCCCTCATCTCACAGTTTCATGTACCCTTGCCCCCTGTCACCCACCCTCTATGACCATGTCCACACCAGGGCTTCTTGATCTGCCAAGTACCAGTCCCAAAGCCCAGAGGCTCCCCTGGTGGAGTCAGTAAGCCAGAGGGAAAGGGAAAGGATAAAGAAAAGCCTGACCATGATGCCAGTAAAGGAGGAACCTCAGGCTGTTCCACCAATGCTGCCAGGACTCCTGACCTTCACACCACCTATACAACCTACTCTGACAGGGCCCACTACACAGCCCTTGACCTCCTTGCAACAGTTGCCACTGCCAGGGATGACAAGCTGCAACTACCAATTGCAGCAAGTGACTACCTGGATGTTGTTAGGGCACTTGATGTCTTCCACAAAGGGGACAACATTGATGGGTGCTCACCAGAACAAGTTAAGTATTTTTGGTTGCTGTCTGAAATCTACAGAGCATCAGACATAATCAGATGATGCATCTCAAAAATATGCACCCAAAAGCTTGCCAGGACTGCCCCTTTGTCAGAGGTAATCATGATCAACATGCTCAAATGAGGATACTTAGAGGTTTTAGAAGCCATCACCAGAGGAGCCTATCACCACCTTCTTAATCAACAGCTCAGAGAGTTCCTCACACCCCCTGCTTCTTGACTTCTTGATCACATTAAACCCAAGGAAGAAACTGTCATTGTCATGGATCAGGAAGAGGAAAAGAAGAAGGAAGTGGAATGGGTGGCACTGATAGAGTATGCCAATAACAGAACCTTATTTAAACAGGTTGGTCTTAGGATTGGGATGGGAACTTACAATTCTGCTTGGGAGGTGCTGTTACAAGATATGTCATGGGCCAGAAGTCACAAGAACTATTTCAATGCTGTCCACACCACTGACCCTCTTCCTGCAACTCCCTTCATCCCCATCCCTGCTAATCAAATTTGGTTCTATCTCAGAGGACAGTCCCCTGTGCCAGAGGGACATCCACTCCACCCCCATGCTTGCTTTCAATGCCACTACCTGGGGCATTGGTCCTGCCATAACAGGCATGGCTCCAAGTATACTCTGTCCCTTGAGGAACTGCCATCTCCATTGCCACTGTCACCCATCACCTCTCACACCCACTCCCACATTTGCACTACTCACCAACCCCTTTCCTCCACCACTAACACTCATGCCTCATCCTCAAGGGTCTGAGGACCTTAGTGGGGGGGTGATGTTACACCTTGGACAGGGGTCCTTCCTATTTTGTCTTGTTATGGACATGTGTGTCATGTGCCTTGTTGCATCCCTTTTACTCATCATCCATCTGGGAGTGCTTATGCTACAAGGACACCTCAGATCTCCAGTGGCCATAGTATTTCCAGTGCCTTCTGATGCTGTTCACTTGTAGGTTATCCAGTGTTCCCCCCCCCATCTCTGATGAATGATCAATTTCATACTTTGCTTGTGACTTGTATTTATTACTCTGATTGTTTCCTTCTTGCTCTGGTGTCAGGCTCCTCACTGCACATTGATGGCACAGCCAGTATAGCCTTCATGTCCTTGTCTACCCCCATCTCTGACACTGTATGACTCTTTTCTATTTCATTGTTTACTACTGTGGATACTTACCACCTGGATGGCATGACCAGTAGGGTACTCTTGTCCTGAGGTATTTATACAGCTATACCATACCATGTATCCTCAGTTTTTCAATAGCTTACAACTCAGCTAATTACTTCAATTTTGTCCTTGTTCCTTCTCCATTGCAATCCCACAAGACCTTGCCAGTAGAAGAAACCTCTGTTGGACTTCATCAATAACTGAGCCATAGGGGTTACAACAAGTTTGGCCTGTAGACTCCCCTCACACCATTTGTGACTAGTCCATTTGACAAAATCACTCAGCTTGGGCATAACACACTGGGGACTTAACTGATAAGGCAATTTCAGATTCTGTTCATCAGGAATTGGCTGCTGTGTGTGGGGACATGATTGAGGTGGATTCAGACAGTGAAGGGGAGGAAGATTCAGACCCCACCATGACTTGCAAGAGCATTCTGGTGCTCTGTGAAGAGCTCAAGAGTGTATGTATGGTATTTGGGGATGCTGGATCATCACTTGACTTATCAAGGCAACTTCACATATTCTGAGCACACCTTCAGTGGGAAACATTTCTTTATGCTAAGCAAACCTCCCTCAATACATACAATTTCACTGGATGAAATTGTAGCTCATACTGCAACCTACTCTTAGTGTATGGGTCATGAAATTGAACTGTCACATAAGTCACACTTTGGGTGACTTTTCATATTGTATTTTGCTGATGCTGTATAAGGCTCAATGTGGTCCCATCAGTATACATTATGAGTGAATCAACTGTATTTTGACTATTCTGAACTTAGTCTGTATTGGGAATGACCAGAAATAGCTGTAATAGTTGAAATAGAAAAATAATTACATAAAAAGCACTAATAGTATTTGGTCAATACAGTTGAAGTTCTCATAGTGCATAATGTCAGGAAGGCTATTTTTATGATGCATTATTAGAAATATGCAACTCAAAAATGGTGTGACAGGTGTGACTAGTGTGACCTCCCTCTCCTATGAAATCCAGGCCACTGATCCAGTGTTGTCTGCTGCAGACTTCCCTGCTCCTGCCACTGCAACCCAATCCTGAACTGTCAAAGATGTCAAGAGAGGTCCAATGATGTCTCTCCAGTCCCATGGCTAATGCAAATTTGCTCCGTTTGTTCACAAAGGTGAACCATCTCTCCAAGCCCCATTTCATCCCTGGCAATGTCTTCATCTTCATCTGACTCAACCTCCATAATCTCCCCCCTGTTTGACAGCCATCTCATGGTTTACCTGTTCCACAATCTCATCATCTCCACCCTCAAAATTGTAGGCTGATTCCCCACTCTCCTGCTCTTCAACAGGATTCAGCATTTCTTCCAAGGTCAGTGCTGAGCCAATGATTCATTTGCACTGCTTAAGGTCCTCAACAGCTTTTGTCACATCTTGTTCAGCTTTGGAGAGCTGTGGAAGGGTGGGCTGGGTTATAACAGCAGAGGTTTGAGTCTGTATGAGTGAGTTTTTTATTTGTGTGATTTGGCAACCAAAGATTTGTTTTGTTACTTTGTCTAGTCCTTCAAGGGCTTTTGTAGTGTCACCTTCAGCATCCATAACAATTTTCAGGATTGGAGTCCACTCATTGTGTTTGTAGTGGTTTCCAAGGACCACCTGAAGACTCACCTCTGCTTCTGGCAAGTGCATTTCAGATGTTCCCCTCAAGTCCCAGGGTTGTTCATTGGCTCTGCAGGGGTCACTGCAGAAACGAGATTTTAGCAGGGGGTATAATCAGATTCTCCAAATGTAGATAATCTGACCTTGATTTTTTTTTGTAAGATATAGCCATTAGTCTGAGTAAAGTCCGACTCAACAATTTTTGAGTAAGATATCCAAATAATCTGATGTAGGCAAGATCCAAATATAGGCAATACACCAATAGCCTGACCTCTCACATGTGCATTTCCCCACCCTGACTATGCTCGACTCCATCAGCCATAGTCCAACTATAATACCATCGGAAGAGTGGCTCTTGCCACCCTTGCGCCCCTCAGAAAAAATAATGGACTTTGTGAAAATTTTCCTTGGTCTCCAAGTTCAGTGGCTTGCTGTGTACATCATGAACCAACCCAAGGTATGTGGTACTCGAGTCCTCCAGCCTATGCACTCACCTCCAAAAGTTCCATATTGATGCTAACCAGGTGGGTCCAACCTCACAAGCTGATGAAATCAAGTTTGTTGGTCCCCTGACAGTCATCAAATGTAGACCACATGTCCTTCAACTTCATGTCCCAACCAGTGTCCAAAATGTTATGCTCTCTTTTGAGCCAAACTCCCAAGGCCCTGTGGTACATGTGGCTAATTACCATTCACATGTCTTCCACTCATGGCCATACACCAGACCATAGACATCTCCCTAATGATGATGTCACCAGAACTTGGCAATGATATCTTTCATGCAACTCAAGCATGCATTGTCGACTTTGGTGCTAATGTTGGTACTGGTGGGGTTAAGTTGGAGTCTGCAGATGCCCATGTTTCAGCTGTCTCAGTAAGTCATTGCACAATTTATTTCCTTGCTGATGGTGTTACATAGGATCCTCTACTTGTGAATGTCAAGCCACTTCCTGCCATGCAAGGATCATTCAGATGTATTCCAGACCACCTCCTGCCTGCTGACAAAGGCCAGACAAATGCTGAGGGTGGTACTGCCCTGCCTATCTCCCCTTGCATTCCTGTCATTCATGAGAGTGAAACTGAGCCTGAAAGTATGGAGGAGACCCCAACTGCAGCTGTCAAGGTAGGCCATGACTCGTGAACCATTCTTCTTCTCAATATTGACCTCTTTCTAGAAAACTACATTGGAAATACCAGTCTTGTCTCTTCCTGCACAGGTTTCTGGCCCCTCCATTAGGTGTACTTTTACCCCAGACAGTTTTGCTGGATCAGAGACATTTGATACTGTGAGTACACAACTGTTGTGTGTAAGTAAACTTCACCATTTGTGTTGTCACATACTCATCATTATTCAGGAAAGATGGGCCCAAATTCAAGAGGGACTTATTGCTGGGCAGGAAAATAATAAAAGATGTTGCATGCCCACATTCTCTGAAGCTAGTACCCCCACCCCTCCCACTAAACACTTCCACAAGTAGTACTTGTCTTTTTTGGAACTAATATAATGTTCACATGATCATTAACATTGTGCACGTCCTCCTGCTACCTCCTCAAGGCCTCATGCTCTATTCACTAAGAACACACCTCCGATGGGGTTCCAGCAATGCAACTGCAAGTCTTTCAGTGTCACACACCAAAGGTGTTTGGTGAGGTGGACATGGATACAGCTGATGGATGGAGATGAAGACCATAGCCCTCATGCAAAGAAGGACAGCCAGGAATGTCAGCAGTCATCCCTTGCACAAGAACAAGTCATCAGTGCCAGAGAAAAAGAAAGGGAGTGAGTTAAGCGCTGGCTAAAATTCTTAAGCACCTGTGTACAGCATTCTGGTTTTCGACATATCTCCACCATTTCTGCAGACACAGAGACCATTCCCACACTCGCTTGTAGTGCTCAGCCATGTGATCTTACCTTCCAAAATTGGAAAGGATTTGCACACTCCACATGTTTCTACAGCACTCCCTCCAAAAGATGCTCATTTCACTAAATTCTTCTGATATGGCTGCCTCTACATCAATCATTTTGCTTGTCCCCTTTGCTAGGGACCATGGTTACATATATCTACCAGGAGTTCCTACCAGCTTCCATCCTGAAGCATCCTGGTACATCCCACCCTTGTCTGTGCCCTCTCAGCCCATCCAGCTTGGACAGCATGTTCTTTTTGTTAGTATGACCTCTAGGAGGACATTCTTTGGTTGCCTCAGGTCTGTCATTCACTTGGAAAGGTCTTATGTGGTCATTTCAGTCTCTCCAGTCCAAGAAGCATATGGATCCTCCCTGCTCCCTGCAATGTCTTCATACCAGTCTCATCCATCATTCTTCCAAGATTGTGACAGCTACAGTATAATCTACTGTTCTCCACTCTCCCTGATTGCATCCATGATGAGTATGATGCACATCTTGCCTCCTTGTTGCAAGATACAGCAGAAGACACTCCCCCTTCATCCTCTCTTCCAACAGAGCCTTGTTCATGAAGTTTTTATTTGCTTCACTGAGAGGATGGTTTGGGGGGGAAAGTTGTGATCCCCTATGCTCCTGTCACCCCACAGACCCCCAATGCTTGACCCTTGTTGACATCTGACTCACCCTGTCCACTTTTGGATGTACTATATTGGCATCAGATCAGCACTGCCTCTCTGTCATGCCACCTTGGCCTAGAAGCAATCTCTTTGAGATGTGACATGCACAGCCTCCCCCTAATGTGATTCCAGTGCACTTTCCCAGTTCTTGACATTACTTGACTCATACTTTGACATTCTGACTGTCTTTGACTCACCTGTTTCCAATACTTACCAATCCTTTGACTTTGCTTACTGATTCTTTGCTTTTTGGCTTGCTAATCCTTACCAATGCTTACCAATGCTTTCCAAGATGATTACCCATCACTTACATTCCTTACTCATCAGTTACCAATCACTTACCAAGTGTTTGCACCTTGTTTTCCAAGGGCAACACCTCTGTACTGTATATAAATCACTGTACTTAGATAGCAAAAAAAGAAGATGTCAGAGAGCCCCTCTTGCTCACATTTTATCATCACTCAGTAATTCATTCAGCAGCTTTGATAGTTAAGACTTTATTAAGGGTCTAACTATTGTCTACTTCACTTATCCTTGTCTATCCTCAATATACTTTGCTCCAAGCCCTCCCTGAGCTCAGTGCAGCTTAGGACAACGAATTAAGTCATCATCCATCCTTCTGTAGGCTGACAGCAGTCTACCCTATTGCATTCTCTTGCATTCCTGCTTCTTCTTTATCAGGAGCACCCCCAACCCTCAGCACTCACCCTTGAGTGTTGTAGCTCACAAAAAACCACCCAAATCAAAGGTTCTACCATCTAGGTACTGCATAGGCACACCACCACTCACTCTTTTTGTCTTTTGTGTTGGTTTTGGTTGGTTTTCACCACTGAACCACACTTTGACTCACAGCAGGCAATTTTTTTGCATGGCTGGGGGTGCTGGGCAGGCATTTTGGAAGCATGCATTGTACTAGGCACCCATCAAATATAATCTGATCTGGTTATCCTGAAAAACATGACTGAAGGCAGGAGGATCAATTGCATTTATACAATTTAACTTGGTGTACATAGCTCATAGTCACATTGGAATCTGATCTGATTATTGTCACAAAGGTGAAAATCACCATGGTGATAGGCATGCAAATCCAACCAGATTATGCTCCAAAACAAGAACACTTTGGCACCATATTCAGACATATTATTAGGAGTAGCTACCCTCAGGATATACAATGGTTATTGTCATTAACCCAACTATCTCTGGACCTGATTAAAAACCCATCTCTGCAGTGAGTGTGAATTGTGTTCCAAGTGGTGTCTGGCTGGATTCTGGTGTCTCCAGCAATTTGCAATGGTGGATGGTGTGATGGCTCTCCATGCTGCAGTAACCATGTGCATTGCTTCAAGTAAGTCAATTTTGTAGATCTCATGGTTTCCTGCTTCATTGAGTTCAACTGCACACTGACAGAAAGCTTTCCAATAGAGGGCTTTTGTTGTCTGAATGATTCCAGCATTGCATGGCTGGACATAATGCTCCATGTTTGATAATCAATGTAGTGTCCAGAGAAGTTGTCAATGAGCATACAGATGTATCTGTTCCGAGACCATATTTTGAGATCCAATGATTTAAGCCATCTATAGAGTAGAATCTCAGCAACATCTCATTCATGTAAGTGATGTTTGTACTCCTGAAATATGACCATTGTCATCCATGCTTTTTTATTGTTGTGGTAGTCAAAACCAAGAGCCTTCAGTGTGTGTTCCTTGAAGCACTGGGGCTTTGCAGACCTCCCAATAAAGAGTAGGGGAAGCTTTTCACTTCTGCCTGCATTTCAGGCAAGTCCAATTGTGATGTGAAACTTGTCTTTCTTCTTTCCACTCATCTGTTGGGTGGTGAGTCCATGGTCAGGTGGTGCACTAGTGATATCATCTGTCAGATTTTGACCTTTTGAGTGATGGAAGGACATTACAGGGGGAAAAGGCTTGTCTTGTCAAAGTTAAAGATGTCCTTTGGTGTGTAATTTGCTAGAATGGCTTTGAGACATGTTCTCTCAGCCTCAACAGCAGTAAGGTTGACAGATCCAGCCTCACCATGCTGTTGAAACTCTTTTATGCCACAGGACCTTGGACCTCCAATCAACATCCATGGTGTAAGGGTCTTGGTACAGGGTTTTTGGAGATGAATGGGACTTTGATCCATGAGAAGTTTGTTCTTGCTTCCAAAGATAGGAGTGGTCCTGGTAGGTCACTCCTCCTGAGAAGACTTTGAGATTAGTCATCACTGCATGCACTGCCATCACTTGGCAGATCCAGTCTTTAACAGTGTCTGGCTTGGGGCCAGCCATGAGGATCCACTTATTGATTTCTTCATTAAGGCCTTTCCCAAAAAAGACTGCAGCAGTCAAGTCTTCAGTAGATATTTGGGCTTTGTTGAGGCAGTTGCAGAAGTCAGTGACATACTTGTCAAGTGAATGGTCTCCCTGGTGAATGGCAGAGTGATAGATCAGTGCAGTAGACCTAGCATCCCCTACTTGGAAGGTTTCTTTGAGTTTTGCAACAAACCTGTCCCAGCCATTGACAATTTTGAAATCTCCAAGTGCAGTGGTGTTTTCATTGACATAGACTTCTGCAAAGGCACAGGCCAAGCCACTCCCCATATAGAAGAGGGCAAACACAATCTTGGATTGATCCTCATAGTAGATGTGTTCATTTGTGGCAAGGTAGAGTTTGATGCTGCTTAACCAGGTGGAAAAGTCCTGGTGCACTCCAGTATATGAGAAGGGTTTGTTAAGGCTGATTTCTTTCAGTCCCCCTCCCTTAGAGTCATGTTCCTTTCCTTTCTCCTTGGAACCTCAGGAGGGGCCCTTAGGCCTAACCACATCTCTACCAGAAAGGGACTCATAGAATTTGGTGGCCATTTCAGGGGTTACCCTACTTTGTCCACTAAAGGGGTCCTGGATGTTTAATCCAGAGGCATGTTGTGCAAGTTCCTCTGCCATTGGGTTGGTAGAAGCTGGTAGATACTTGTCAGTGGATGAAGAGGATGAGGGGTCTCTGGTCCAGCTGTCCCTTGTGGTTGTGTTTCAATATCTGATCCAATAGGCTTCAGGTTTTGATAAGTTGTAAAGTCAATTGGTGAGGTTGATTCTGCCACTTGCCCCAGTTGAGGCCTTACTGGTGGGTCTTCAAGACCTATACAAGGGTTTGGAGTTTGCACCAAAGGGTGACAAATAAGTGGCCTCACTTGGAGGACTTCCTTTCCTTTATGAGATGGTACAGGAGGTTTGAATGAAGAGGCTGCTGATGGAGGCCTCTTACTTCCTTCTTCTTGGTGTGAAGACATATTGATGAAGAGGAAGGTTAGTGCCAAAGTTTAGGGGCTAGCTCACCAATGCTTAACACCAGTGGTTCCTGTGGTAGTGGCAGGTAGTGCTCATTCTACAGGCTATTTTGCCTAGCAAGGATTCTAGAGCATAGGTATCCAAAAAGTATTCTGGTCTTTGATGTGGCCAGGTGATTCAAAATCTTCTGTTACACCAATGACTCATATTGCATCATGAATCAAGTGCAGATGCACAGGCATGTGACTGCATGAGAGGTGATGCATAATTTAACTTCACTAGCAACAGAACACTAGTCTTGGCCAACCAAAGTCATACTGTTGAGTCCTCATGGGTACAACAAGCAGAGCTAAGGGTGGTTGCAAAGTAGATTTCAAATGGGGTCACAGTACAGTACAGGCAGGTTTATATGCATCTACAGAGTACTGAATAACAAACATTCGAAAATGTTTAAATGTACACCCAAGTTCCCATTAAGGTGTCATCAAGTCATAGCAAGTCACTGCACAGCAGGACTATATGTACAACTGAGTCTGCAGAGTGGAGGGAACTGGGGGTGAATGCATGATGAAAGGAGGGGCAACCACATATATGACATACAGGGGCAAACAGGTACTGGGGGTACTTGTGTCACATGACCACATGGATCAGGGCCACCTGTGGATCATGGAAGGAAGGGCAAATGGACATAGTCTGGCTATAGTACAATGTGGGGTGCACAGGGGTAAGACATAAAGGGAAATGTACAGAACACAGGCTCGACTGCATAGGCAGTGGTCTGTGGGCAGCAGGACATCATCACTTGAAAGTATGACAAGCACAAAGTGTACCATACAGTGTCTAAAAAGGGAAATGTGAGCACAGCATAACAACAAGCTAATACTCTTGAAGTGCCATGCAACTATTGAGCATGTCAAGGCTCAGCTCTCACAGGAGTACAAGATAAAAGATCTGGGGGAGGCATGTTGGATTTTAGGAATGGAGATACTTTGTGACTGTGATAAAGGTATCATACAGCTCTCACAGAAAAGATATGTTGAGAGTATTCTCAAGCACTCTGGGATGAGCAAGGGGTGAGCTGTCACAACCCCCATTGAGCCTAACCTCAAGCTCGAAAAATTAGAAATTCCAGAGGCCAACATCAAGTCATGCCAGGGTGCTCTCAGAGCCCTTATGTATGTGATGCTAGCAATGAGGCCTGACCTCACCTTTACTGTAGGCATGTTGGGCTGTCATGCTGCATGCCCTGGGCATGAACACACTACTGCACTAAAGTGTGTCTTTTGCTATCTGCAACACACCCCCAATGTCCATCTTACCTATAAGCAAGACTCAAATGCACATGCAATTGGGTATGTAGATGCAGATTGGGCAGCAGATATCAATGACCACCACTCCATTACTGGCTATACTTTCATCCTTTCAGGTGGAGCTGTTAGCTGGTCATCAAAAAAGCAATCATCTGTTGCTCTGTCAAGTTCAGAAGCTGAGTACATGGCTGCATGCACTGCCACAAAGGAAGCTATCTGGATTCATACCCTAGTCCTCAAACTTGAGACTGTGTCATCACATGAACCCACTCTCCTCCTCATCAACAATCAATCTGCTATCTCACTAGCTGGAAATGCAATGTTCCATGACTGCACAAGACATATTGCAATTCATCATCACTTCATATGAGAGAAGGTGGATTCTGGAGAAGTAGTCATCAACTATGTGTCTACTAATGACCAGGTGGCCAACATACTGACTAAGGGCTTATCTAGGGAGAAGCACATTCATTTCTCCAAAGTTATGGGTATTATTTTCTTTTAATTCCTTCTTGACTATACTTGTTGAAGGGGTGTGTTGGAGTTTATCACCTTTACCTTAGTTGTGGTTCACTGAGCACAGCATTGCATAATCCAAAAGTGGACACTTAGCAGTTTATTTTTCCTTACTGCACCTCAGCTTCAACCAACTTGAAGTCTGGGTATATTCCTCTCTATAGACTTGACAATCCTGCAGCTCATCATCCTCCAAAAATATGCTCATTTGAAGTTTGCAAACCAGCCATCCCCCTTCAACTGCTCATCTTTGGGTATGTTGAATTTTTCTTTGAACTTTGCTCACTTTGTTACAAGCATGGCACCTGTGATGTGTTCTCCTTTTTCTTCCATATGCTTCACCCAAAGGAAAAGGGAACAGTCTATGGTAGGGCATGTCACAACATGAACCTGCTTGGATGATAGTGCATTTGGATAATCATGAGTGTGTGCCTCAAGCTTCTGGCAGTCTTGGAGCTTTCAAGAGAGAGTTGACCGATCAAAAATGAGAGCTCTGTTGGGAAGGGTCTTAAAATGCTGAATGATGTCATCCTGTGAAATACTGGGATGGTCATCAATGTATGAGAACACAGTCAACCAGTCATGGAGGGTGAGGTTGACATGCTTGGCTGGTTGAGTACTGCAAGCTGATGTCTTTGGGAGATTTTTTTCTTGAATGCTTTTTGGTTGACAAGGCTTGTAGGGAGCATGATGTGTCTGGGGCTTGCACTTGCACTCCAGAGAGTTCATTTGGTCAGCAGGCATCAAGGACACAGGTGTGCTTGAGATAGTCAGACATTTTCATATAAAATTTTCTTCATGAACTAGTGCAACTTTGTTTTTGGTGCCCTGACTCAGACAGTACTTAGGCTGCCACATCAGGAAAATAGCACTTTACTATTTTTGACTTTTTGTGACTAATGTGACTTTTTGGGAAGGAATCTACTATCATTACCCATGTCCTGCAGGCATGGCTGCACTGTTCTTGCTGATTTTGGTCTTGTTCAAACCACCTACTTCATAGCCTTCAGTAGATACACATATATTCAAATTGATGGAGGTTCCAAAGAGATATTGTGATTTTTCTCTCAGACAGTGTGCATCATGTTGGAGTTTATCACTTTTACCTTAGTTGTGGTTCACCGAGCACAGCATTATGTAATCCAAAAGCGGACACTTGGCAGTTTATTTTTTTCCTTACTGCACCTCAGCTTCAACCAACTTGAAGTCTGAGTATATTCCTCTCTATAGACTTGACAATCCTGCAGCTCATCATCCTCCAAAACATCACACCAATGGCTCAATATCTCTGAATTTTCAGACATTTTCTAGTCTTCTTGGCTTAGATATATCATCACTTAGTTGTCTCAATAGATTCTGTTCTCTTTTCATTCTTCAAAATGCTGTATATGGTCAAAAAAAAAGTACAGATAGTAGGTTCCTTCCCAAATAGTCACAAATAATCACAATAGTCACAAAAAAGTCAAAAAAAAGTCACAAAAAGGTCAAAAATAGTAATGTGTTAATTTCCTGATGCAAAAGCTGTCAGACATTCAGCCAATATGTGCTCTCTGACATGTCAATAATGCATAATCCAGCCAAAATTAGTATGCATTATTCCTGGACACTGTTAGGCCCAGGTCGGTAAACTCTTTGTCAGGGTCAATCATGCCAGGCTGACCTCCAGTCATGTGTCAGGGGTGGGAACTCTGGGGTTAACTCAATTTGCAATAGGGATTTTGTCAATGCACATTGTGTCTAGCAGACTATGTGGAGGCACATGGGAGACTGTGCACATCTCATGGACAGTGGCATGCACTGCTTGTATATTGACATTATTGGAGTCAGTGACAGTTCTGCAATCTCTTACAAGTTCCTGTGGCAAGAATATGCATTTGAGTGTGTTACTGTGTATGATGATTTTTGTGCTGGGTCAGCAGACCTTGAAGGCTCCATGCTGGTATGTTGTGCAGACTCTGTTTGCAAGCTTGTTGAACAGTATCTGTATTTGACATTGAAGCAACTTAGAGCTATTGCCAGTCATCACAATTTGGTTCTACATAGTAACTTGCTTTGAGTGATGTGTGTTGATGTGCTACACAATCATCATTGTATGGTTTCCTGTCCTTCACTGGTGTACATGTTCCACTGGAGAGGGCATGTTTGTGGCTCTTTGTCATTACATGCCCCACCTATCCTCCACATTATAAATGACTGCTTATATGCCACCCTCTCCTGCCCCATAATCCATTAACTGATGCCTTTGAACTATGACACTATGACACTGCATCTGTAACTTTAAACAAACAAAAATAAAACACCTGATTGCATGACTTTTGCAGTACTGCTCCTGCACAACTTTTTATACTACCCCTGCATAATTTTTAACACAGCCACTTTGCACCACTTTGCACTAGCTAGGAGGGCAGATAAAATAGATAAATGTAGGCAGGACATGAACACAGTTTGTTGGCACCCTCCCCAGTCATCCTGCCCAATCCACAAGGCCATGATGCCCCACAGGGCCTGCTTGAACACTCGACCCCCTCCCCCACCCCTCCCACCTGGTGGCAGCAAATTCCCATGGCATTGCCACCTGCAAATTCATGTGACCACACTCTGCACCACAAGTCATCACTGGCCTAGCAAATTTGGGCCTGTTTCTTGGCAAAATACCCATTATTACATGGGTTATGTACAGTAGCTGTGGGCACAGCCACCTGCAAACTTTCTGCTCATTACTGCAAAAGTCACACAATCAGCTGTTTTATTTTTGTTTGTTTAATAGGGGAGCTCAGAGTTGTTGCTTTTCGTGCTTGCATTCACTTTCACTTTCGCTGTTCATCATGTGACCCTACTTAGCACAAGTAAATAATTTTTAATACTGGTTAGGAAATTTGATGGGTTAGGGTTATCACTGCATGCCCTCAGACACTTGCCTGCTCCTCCCTCAATGGCCAAGAAGCCCAAAGTGACCTTGCCACCCATTGCATGGGATGCCAATGACCACACACTTGTTTGGCAACTAATATCAGAGATCACAAAGCCTCAAAATCTAAAGGTTTTGTGTGGTAAGTCCAAGCACAAGGTAAGTGACCCACTAGCCATAGCCTACTGCATTGCTAACACAGAATTGTATGTAGAACACTTCAGGTGAGACAAAAGCCAGCATTTTTTGGCACACTGGCTCTGTCCTGCTGCCTGAGCTGTACAGCATGGATGCTGCAGCCACCAGGGATCAGATTAAACACAAATATCAAGGGTATGTCAAGCTTAGGTTACTAGATGGGACTAATCTCTCTTGTAGGCTCATGAAACTGTACAAGCAGCATGTGAAGAGGCTTGCTATCACTGGGGAGGGCATTGGCACTGATGCTGAGGATGGTATGGATGTAGAGACCTGTACATACTTCATCAAGGCTACTAGGCCAAATGAGGGCACTCCTATGGAAGCAAGAAACATCTGGGGTAAGTACTTTCACATGTGCCCTTGTCAAGCTAAATCATTATCATTCTAGATGATATTATCTCCCAGTTCCCTTTCTTCCCTGATCTCCATTGCATCTGGGCTATGAAACCTAACAAAAATCCCATTGCAGTCACTATGGGTGTTGGGCCCTCCAGAAAGAGGGCACTGATCAGGTGACCTCTTGCAGCTAATGATGAGACAGCTGAGCATGATGATGATCTTGGGTTGACTGACTCTCAGTGCCAGGAGATCTGGACTTTGCAGGATGCACTGGATGTGGCCCAATGATCTGCTGTCCAGAAGGAGAACCTTGCACCCCCCCTCTTCTCAGTCACAGCCTACCCCTGTTACCCCTCTGCATGCCATGCCATGGCCATTGTCAATATCACAGGAGAGTGTTCTCAAGGCCAAGGAATGCATTCAGAAGGTGATGAAGACACACACCATTGAGGATACTCTGATGGACATTCACAAGTAAGCTTTACCCTTAGCTTTGGTCATATTTCTCATGCACACTCCAGGTCAAATACTGATGCCATCAATGCTTGTATTCAGGAGGAGCTGATCATCAAAAAGTGCCAGCTGTTTTTTGGAGGAGTTCAGAGCAGGTGTGTGGGATTGGGAGGAGTATTGAGAGGAGTTGAGGAAGTTGGAGGGTGGTGAACATCCTGGAAAGCAAGCTCAACAGTACTCTCCTGACTGGAACTTGGATTTCTGACCTTTGCCACTCTTTGTCACTTATAGTAGTCATTCCTTTGCTTGCATACTTAATTGATCTCTTTGGGTTAATGTGGTTTACATATTCTGAAAGGCAAATAATTCCTCCACTAGCTTTTTGCATTTGGCCTCACCCTCAGGATTAACCCTCTCTGGAAACTCCTCATGTGGTCCTCTGTCCTCCTCCTCTTCCCTTCCATGTTGTGAGGCAAAATATGCACCATGTCTTCCACCCTCCACTTCAATCACCAGATTGTGCAAGATAATGCAAACAGAGATCCATTGGCAGGCAGCAATGTGTTGTGAATTAGAGTTGATATTCAACCAAAGACCATAAAGGCATTGAAATTGACCTTTCAATGCACCCATACAATGTTCAGAGCAAACCTGAATATTGGCAACAGCATAGTCAAATGCAGCATTCTCTGGAAGTAATGCTGCTGGCTTTTTGTGGACAGGAATGGTCTGTGGAGAGATACCATAGGCTGAGTCAGCCCATGCAAACTCCTCTCCATGAAAAAACCAATCTGGGTATTTGGCTGCTCCTGTATGCTCAAATGCCCAAGCATCATGAGCTGATCCTGTCATGCCATGTGAATAATCCACAATTCAAAGGTTTGAAGGGAGGTTTCCAATCTATGATATGGTTAGGCCTATCTCACATAAGAAAATGTCTCTTACCTGGACATTGAGTCCATAGTTTGACTTATGAGTAAAGTAAAACTTGCCATTCAGAGCTGGCTTGGCATACAGAGGGACAATGGTACCATCATACATCACCCATCCTTCACACTATGTGCTCTTGAACCCAAGATGCTCATCAACCCAACACTTCTCCTGCTCCTTTTCAGCAGCAGTGGGGAGGCATACAAAGGCATCATGGTTGGCATTGATGGCATGAAAGCACTGCTGTGTATACAGTTCCACTGCACCTTCAGAGCAACCAGCAAAGCATGCAATGTCCTCTAGTGATGCACCATTGCCATATTGACCCAATCAATATAATGTCACCCCCAACTGGACCTCAACAGCCTCCCGAGCATTACCAGAATCATTGGAGAAGACTGGATGATCCTCAATGAGTGATAAAATGACCTGGAACACTTCAGGAGAGACATGTAGCATGTTGACAAAGTGGTGGTGATCAGATGTGGATTGTGCATACTCCCAGGCAAGATGCAGGCTACCAGACTTGTGCACAGGAGAACAGCCTTGCAGATATCAAGTCTGTTGAATAGCCAGAATGCAGCTAACATCAAGATTGAGCTCTTGTGCTAGGCCTTCAAGGGTCTCTGGAGGGTGGGATACAGCATGGAGGACCATAAGCAAGATATATGCAGCAAGATCTCTGATCTACTACGATAAAATGTATTATGTAATAATAATAATATGTTGTTAACATTTCTGCTAAGTCTTTTCTGTGCTGATCACATGACCAACAGTGAAAGTGAAAGCAAGTGCAAGCATGCATAGTAACAACTCTGCATCAGGAAATTAACACATTACTATTTTTGACCTTTTTGTGACTCTTTTTGACTTTTTTGTGACTATTGTGACTATTTGTGACTTTTTGGGAAGGAACCTACTATCTGCACTTTTTTTTTTGACCATATACAGCATTTTGAAGAATGAAAAGAGAACAGAATCTATTGAGACAACTAAGTGATGATATATCTAAGCCAAGAAGACTAGAAAATGTCTGAAAATTCAGAGATATTGAGCCATTGATGTGATGCACACTGTCTGAGAGAAAAATCACAATATCTCTTTGGAACCTCCATCAACTTGAATGTATGTGGTATCTACTGAAAGCTATGAATTAGGTGGTTTGAACAAGACCAAAATCAGCAAGAAAAATGCAGCCATGCCTGCAGGACATGGGTAATGATAGTAGATTCCTTCCCAAAAAGTCACATTAGTCACAAAAAGTCAAAAATAGTAAAGTGTTATTTTCCTGATGTGAGCTCCCCTAATGTTATAGATACAGTGTCATATCAAACAGATATGACATCTACCACCCAACATAAAACCTACAGAGACAAGTAGTCATGTGTTGCCTTTGTAAACAGCATCACCTCATAAAACAAACAGTTGCATAAACTTCCCTTCCACCCCACTTAAACATTTCCCTAGTGTAGCATCTGCATTTTAATAATAATGTGAATCACATGCAGAAGTGCCCTGCATCCAGGAGTGACCGGAGGGCTATTGTATGCAATATGCAATTTTCCTTCTAATGAACATGGGAAGTGGTCCAAACAGATGCACAATGAGAATTATGCACCAGGAAATCATGCACTATGAGAACTTCAACTGTATCCTGATGCTACAGTGCTGCTACATGGGTGGGTGTGAAACCTTGTGGAAAACCAGATCTCTTAATGTGATGAAGACATGCCCAGTCTTGAAATGAGGGCAGACATTCATCATCAGTAGACCACTCTGTGAGCTGGTAGTCCTAGGGAATCTGTCCAGTGCTGGACAGCTCTGGACAGCTCTGGCCAGCAAAAATGATTTACTGATGGACAGTGCATACAGAGACACTAGGGTCCTGCCAGGAGGGTAGGATGGGTTGAGATCTGCCCAGTGAATGCCCGAACACGATAGACGGAGGACACATAATCTTGTACTCATCAACGAGAAACCAGGGAACCACATAGTCACCAGGTGGACAACCGTCACCGAGGCTCTCACCAGGACCACTCGATTCATGTGACGATGAAACTCACCGTAAATTACATACCCTTCTGTAGCTTCACAACGCAAGATGAGTGTCGGGCACGCAGGTGATACATATATCCAGTGATGATACCTGGAACATGATGGCGAATACAAAGATGGAAATACTCGAATCACACCTCCCCCTCTCTTCACAGGGTTGTAGGCTTATCGCGGACCGGAACAGCACCAATATTGATAACGGCCGCATCGCGAACCTCGAAATGCCGTTCTCCATCCTTTGAACTCCGTGTAGCCTCCGAAAGCTGTTGTAGGTTTGCGAAATGGACAGCATCGATGCGTACATCTGTCTCGGTACCTGGACCCTGACCCTGGGATCGAAGATGTTCCCGGGTGTTCAGCGATGCTAGGAGCGAGTTCGCGTATACTATTCAATAGTAAGAAGGGGAGTTCTGTGCATGGCATCCAGAAGACTGACGTTTTCCAATGATGAAGTCTAATCCCATTACCCAAGCAGCATGGTTACTAGCGTCCTGAAGGAGGTATGAGAGCGCTACAGTTGTGTTGGGACAGCTCATACGCACCAGGGAGACCTCTGCAATGGCGACTGGTCTACGACAAAAATTCAAGACACAAGTTACAAAGAAAAGCGGGGTCCAACTTACAAGGTCATCAAACACCGGTTGACAGCATATATAGTAAGCGTGTCCAACATGCGTTTCGTGCTAGGCAGGGTTCATTAGATAGGAGCGAACCGCCGACACTGATTAGAATTACCTTGGGAATGCGGAGCGGGAGCCACTTTCATACAAAAGTATGCAGAGTGACGTCGTAATCAAAACCTCAGCCAGTACGACGGTGGACACAGCAGGCGTCGCGGAATATAACTAGAAATGACCCACGTGAGGCTCTGCACCAATATATCTGTTGATGAAACTACCCTAGTCTGCGAGAGGGAGATAGCCGTGTTATTGATGAGCCTATAAGCGGATATTAGTATTTCTGTCAAGATGGTTGAACAAATTGGAGTACGTTAAAATAACTGTCGCTGCATCTTGATTAGAATAGATGTCTCGGGATGGAAGAAAAGTACAAACCCATGCCAAACCCTGTTAACATATCGTTGGAAATACATCGTGAACGTATTTTAATTAACAACTCACCGAGGTGAGCTATCACTAACAATATCTATTTCGATCCCGTCACTGGATGATATCTCGTCCTTACGAGTAAATGTACTCACAATCGGGGCGGTTACCAACCACCTCACTCGATAGCGGCAAACTGAATGCCGATCAACAAAGTATCGACAAGCAGGCCAAATGCAACATACGGTAATATATTTTATGTGCGAAGAATCTAGCGACATCGCCACGTTAGGTTTATGAGCATCAATCTGCAAGTGAGTGTCACTTACAACTGAGCTATAGTGACCAGAAGTAACTGGAATAAGGTTAAAATGATTTTATAAGGGCTAGTGAGATGAAAGGAACCCACATTCGCAAGGAGTGACGCCTAATCAGAGACAACAGTCGAATCGGTGCCATGTAAAGTTGGATGTGCGTACCGGGAATGACCTGCCATGTCACATTAGCAGGAAGTGACTTCGAAATGGAAGGCAAACGAACCAAATAACAAACTCCAAACTCAACGAATTGCCGTAATTAGTTATCTGCAGCAGTTGAGCACGAGGACCACGAGGAAGAATCGTATCAGTCTCACCAGGTAGTAATACAAGATGTGACACACTAAACGCCCGTTAGCTAAGCATTCGCGTGGACGCACCAGATACTCACCGAATGCGACATGTAGCGAATCAAGAATCCTGACTTGGCATAAGCGGATTTGAGACCTGCCGCAAGGTAGCCTAACTCACCATACTGCAGCAACAATGAACTTTATGATCAAGGAATCCGCAGTGTCTTGCATATAATACACATAGGTCTATATAACCAGTAAGTAGACCATAAGCCTACGCATTCTGTATAGAGTGCACCTGGAGAGTTGTTATTCCATATAACCTTTGACATGACACGGGAACATCAGGGAGGAGATATGACAAAATCTAGCGAAATAATACATACATGGCGGAGATCAAACCCCCGACGAGGGCAGCACCTATGTCGTGAACAAATGAGTAGGCAAGACGGCACTCGACTATGAAACGTCTTCACCGAACCCGCCTGGGATACCCATGTCGTCTGGATACGTTGGATACGGGCACTCGTCGACGGACTCGTTGCTGATTAGTTGCGTATGAAGAAGCGATCAAGGATGACGGGGCATACACCGAGGGAGTCCGGTCCATTTTTAAACAACGAAGGCAGCACCAATATGATCGGGAGAACCTGCATTGCCTCAAGCAACACGTTTCACGAGGTGGACTAAACCGTTAAAACATCATACATGATGATCCCGTCTGGGAACCCCCACTAACTCCCTAGCACTACCTTTCCTATGGGCACCTTTGGCCTCGAGGTAACTTCAGAAAAGATATGGCATTCTATTATCTCTTACTTACGACTACCGGCCAAGTCAGCAAACCCCATATGTCGTGGGACTAAGCGGAGGTTGTTGGGCAAGGCTTGCGGTCTAACCGTGTTGATCTGATTTGGCGATGGGCGGGTCAGTTGTGTAAGATGATGCAAGCATAACTGCGCATAGAAATGATGTTGACGCCAATCCGTCCATGAACTGGACTCTGAGAGGGACTATATGAATAGTACCTCATCTCCATGATCGAGAGGGAAGGATTATCGTCTGTCGAGTCTTCGGTCGGAGTAGGGGAGATCGGCGCTCGCCATCAACAGCGATATCAACATCAGCAACACGCACTGCGTATCGCCAATGGGCTGCACCTCAGGAGAGCCCCCACAGGGCGGCGCGATGGACAAGTTGATAACTCTCCCCTCACATAACCCCGCAAAAAGGGAGATATCTCATCGATTTTGCGATGCGACGTAAAAGCATATCCACCTATCCGAACATTGACCTTACTTCAACGCTAGGTGTCCGACCGTCAAAGAACATGCACCTAGTACTCCCGATGACAGGACCTAACTAGGTTAGGCCCCATGACGTGTCGTTATTCATAAATGGGCTTGTTTACACTATTTTCCCAACACCAGCAATAAATGCTGCCCTAAATACTCGCCAGTACTTAGTTCGATTAGACCGACTTAATATCACTTGGATGACTTGGGTAGGCACGATAACACTGAAACCGTCTTATTGGACTTGAATACCTGGCGTGATCTTAGACAAAGTTGCCCAAGCAGGTCTTTTTCACTTAGTGACTTGGCATAAATGGCCTAGTAAAATTAAGATGGCTGTAGTTTTGCTGATGCAGGACCACTCGTTTCATGTGACGATGAAACTCACCGTAAATTACATACCCTTCTGAAGCTTCACAACTCAAGATAGGTGGCGGGCACGCAGGTGATACATATATCCAGTGATGATACCTAGGACGTGATGGCGAATACAAAGATGGAAATACTCGAATCACACCTCCCCCTCTCTTCACAAGGCTGTAGGCTTATCGCGGACCGGAACAGCACCAATATTGATAACGGCCGCATCGCGAACCTCGGAATGCCGTTCTCCATCCTTTGAACTCTGTGTATCCTCCGAAAGCTGCTGTAGGTTTGCGAAATGGACAGCATCGATGCGTACATCTGTCTCGGTACCTGGACCCTGACCCTGGGATCGAAGATGTTCCCGGGTGTTCAGCGATGCTAGGAGAGAGTTCGCGTATACTATTCAACAGTAAGGAGAATTCTGTGCATGGCATCCGAAGACTGACGTTTTCCGATGATGAAGTCAAATCCTATTACCCAAGCAGTATAGTTACTAACGTCCTGAAGGAAGTGTCAGCGCGTTACAGTTGTCTTGCAACAGGCCACACGCACCACGGATACCTCTGCAATGGCGACTACTCTACGACGAAAACTGAAGTCACAAGTTACAAAGCAAAGAGGCATCAAACTTACAAGGTCAACAAACACCGGTTGACAGCATATATGATAAGCGTGTCCAACATGCGCTTCGTTCTAGGCAGGGTTCATTAGATAGGAGCGAACCGCCGACACCGATTTGTAGTTACCTTGGGAATGCGGAGCGGGAGCCACTTTCATACAAAAGTATGCAGAGTGACGCCGTAATCAAAACCTCAGCCAGTACAACGGTGGCCGCGGCAGGCGTCGCGGAATAAAACTAGGAATGATTACACGTGAGCCTCTGCACCAATATATCTGTTAACGAAACTACCCTAGCCTGCGAGACGGAGCTGGTCTCGTTATTGATGAGCCTACAAGGGGATATTAGTGTTTCTGTCGAGATGGTTGAACAGACTGGAGTACGTTAAAATAACTATCGCTGCATCTTGATTAGAATAGATGTCTCGGGATGGAAGAAAAGTACAAACCCATGCCAAACCCTGTTAAAACATCGTTGGAAATCCCTCGTGAACCTAATTCCTTAAAAAAACTCACCGAGGTGAGCTATCACTAATAATATCTATCGCTATCTCGTCACTGGATGATACCTCGTCCTTACGAGTAAATGTACTCACAATTGGGGCGGTCACCAACCACCTCACTCGACGGCGGCAAACTGAATGCCGATCAACAAAGTATCGACAAGCAGTCTAAATGCGACTTACGGTAATATATTTTATGTGCGAAGAATCTAGCGACATCGTCACATTCTGTTTATGAGCATCAATCTGCAAGTGAGAGTCACTTACAATTGAACTATAGTAATGACAGATAACTGGAATATGGTTAAAGTGTTATTATAAGGGCTAGTGATATGAAAGGAACGCACGTTCCCGAGAAGTGACGCCTGATTAGAGACAACAGTCAAATCAGTGCCTTGTAGAAGTTAGATGTGCGTACCGGGAACGACCTGCCATGTCACATTAGCAGCAAGTAACTCTGAAATGGAAGGCAAACGAACCAGACAACAAATTCCAAACTCGACGGAATACCGTAATTGGTTATCTGCAGAAGTTGAGCGCGAGGGCCACAAGGAGATGCATCGGTCTCACCAGGTAGTAATACAAGGCGTGACACACTAGTCGCCCGTTAGTTAAGCATTCACGTGGACGCACCAAAACTTACTGAAGGCGACATGTAGCGAATCAAGAATCCTGACTTCGCATGAGCGGGTTTGAGACCTGTCGCAAGGTAGCCTAACTCACCATACTGCAGCAACAATGAATTTTATGATCGAGGAATCCGCAGAGTCGTGCATATAATACACATATGTCTATATAACCAGTAAGCAGATCATGAGTCTGAATATTCTGTATAGAGCGCACCTGGAGAGTCGTTATGCCATATAACCTTTGACATGACACGGGAACATCAGAGGGGAGACGTGACAAATCTAGCAAAGCAATACATACATGGCGGAGATCAAACCCCCAATGAAGGTAGCACCTGTGTCGTGGACAAATGAGTAGGCAAGACGGCACTCGACTATGAAACGTCTTCACCGAACCCGGCCGGAATGCCCATGTCGTTTGGATATGTTGGATACGGGCACTCGTCGACGGACCCGCTGTTGGTTGGTTGCGTATGAAGAAGCGATCAAGGATGACGGGGGCGTATCGAGGGAGTCCGGTCCATTTTTAAACAACGAAGGCAGCCCTAATATGATCGAGAGAACCGCATTGCCTCCAGAAATGCGTTTCACGAGGTGGACTAAACCGTTAAAACATCATACATGATGATCCCATCTGAGAACCCCCACTAACTCCCTAGCACTGCTTCTCCTACGGGCACTTTTGGCCTTGAAGTACCTTCAGAAAAGATATGGCATTCTATTATCTCTTACTTACGACTACCGGCCAAGTCAGCAAACTCCATATGTCGTGGGACTAGAAGGAGCTGTTGGGCAAGGCTTGCGATCCAAATGTATTAATCTGATTTGGCGATGGGCGGGTCAGTTGCGTGAGATGATGCAGGCACGAGTGCACGTAGAAATGATGTTGACGCCAAATCCGTCCATGAACTGGACTCTGAGAGAGATTACATGAATAGTACCTCACCACCACAGTCGAGAGGGTACGATTGTCTTCTGGAGAACTCCCACACGATGGACAAGTTGATATCTCTCCCCAGTTTTTCAGACCACAACGCGATGCGATGTAAACTTATCCGGACATTAATGGCCCCGCTTCAACGCTAGGTGACCGATGGCAGTACCATCAAAGAACATCCCCTCGGAGAGTGGCAGGATCACGTGGTTGTCACCTGACCGTGACAAGCCAAATAATATTTTTACGCGTTGTTGATTGAAACATCGAGGATGTCTCTCAAACGACCGTTCGTGGCCAGTCCTGAATTCGAATCTCCTGGGTCACGTCGTGGCCCGAAACGACGCCAGCTGTCCTCCCCACTTCCCCCGTCGTCGCCCTGCGCGTCGTCCTCTGTCCTTGCAACTCCAAGAACTCTTCCGCGCCCATGGACCATCCCCGCAGACTCTCCAACCAACCCATTTGGTCGTATCCGCCGGTTCACCCATGGCACCACGCTGCCCCCTCCGACGTCTTTCGGACGCCACATCTCACTCCGGTTTCAGCTTGTACACCCTCGTGCAGACGGGCGGGAGTTCAACAGGGACGGGGTGTACCGTATCGTTCAGGTTCCGCTCAACTACACGCTTTCCCATCTGCGCAAACTCATCGCTTACATCTTCGATCCTGCCACGGATGACGAGATAGTCGCGCCATATAACCTCCGTCGCGTCTCGAACAGATTGACCGCTATCCTGTCATCGAGCAAGGATAAAGGGAAAGCCAGAGAATTATTTCCTGTGTCGCCAGAACCTGTCGGGCACCTTTTTGAAGTGCAAAAAGTGGCAATAGTGGGACAGCATGGTGTGATCAAGAGTGGGCACACTTGGGCAAAATCATCCACGGCGCGTGACCCGTACCATTATCCTGGGAACGACTCACAAGGTTCTGTCTTTCTCGACGACGAAAGCGACGACTGGCGTTGGGTGGCCGAAGAAGACCTCGAGCTCACTAAAGCCTGGCCAAAGGGATGCGACCTGTCCAAGGCCATTATATATGTAAGACCATACTCGCGGATATGTTGAATGTCACTTATAATGTCACCCCAGCATCACGACGTACACACCCAGATTCACATCTCCGCAAACACGAAGAAGGTTCCACATAGGAAAGGAAAGGGCAACAAGCCATTCTTATTCGAGGCCTACGGCTCAGTTTCGCTTTCCAATCCCGAAGAGACTCTTCGTCCGGGTGCTGTCGAAACAACCCGGTGGAATAGAATCGGAGCTTATGACCGTTTCTTGAAAGCTGAGGCAGAGAAAGACTGGTCAGCAAGGGCATTGGATGGAGACTTCGACGAGGACGAGGATGAGTATGCGGAAGGAGAGACCGATCCTAACATGGTACGTGTTGTTCGTCTCCTCCCTTGCCTGTTGCGCTCATGGAGGTGTCACAAACTAGTCCTCTGCGACGCTGCCTTCGTTCGGTTTGTCATCTTCGCCCTTCCTCCCTTCCGAATCATCAAATCCAGTTACACCGTTTCCTGCCGAGCCGTCGCTACGACGGCGGGTCGACTACGAGCGTCGCCGTCTCGTGAAGTTGACCAAGGAGGGCCTGAAAGATACCTCGGGTGATGAAGAAGACGAGGTAGATGAACTCGTGTACGATAACAACGACCCAGCAAAGGAAGAAAAACCGGGTGACTGGGATCCATTCTTGGACGGAGAGGAAATTTGTTGATGGGATGAATGTTTGGCTACCAATAAGCACGTTTACATTTTTACACTACAGGAGCACTGGAAGAACATATTAGACATACCTTTTGTATAACTTACGGGAGTAGAGCCACCGAGGGGAGAGGAGTTAGCCGTGCATGGACAATCACAACTGCTTCGTTCTAGGGTAACAGTTAAGCCCTGAGCATCACTAAAAATGACAACCGGCTAGTAGGAGTGCATCACAGGTCGGCTAGGAATACACGAAATGTTTACTTCTCCAATCAATAACTCGACCAAAAGCGATCGGGGAACAGTTTCGCTGTTGTGCCGTCAGGGACTTCAATCGGTGTTTCTCGTGTTGAAGTATATCCAGCATCCCCTCGATGATGCATATGTTAGAGTACTCATACTGGTACCATTTGAACCTGGGCCACGAATAGAATTCGATCGACAGCGGGAATGGAGATGACCTGGCCAAATATTCCCGATAAACCGTCACGGGGATTTTAGAGGATACATAGATGGTGGCCCAGTACTCTGGGGTCGAGAGAGCGACATTCCGCCAAGCCCTGCAAACGCTTGAAATAACCTGCTGAGATAGTAGGGCACTGTTGGGCGCTGGCGACTGAATGGCATGGAGAAAGATCAGAGCTAGAATCTCGTTTGGAAGGCGTGCGACGGGGGAGAGTTGGGGTGGTGGTGGTCTCTGGCGATGTGGTAGAGACGACTGTACGGCAGCGAGACGTTCGAGGAGAGCTTGGTGGTGGACGTCGCGTTCACTATCAATAGTCCATAGAGGATAGGGTATGTCTCGTGAATGCTTCCCGATCCGTTTTCGTCTGACCTGGATAACGCACCCGGGTCAAACGCATGGCCCCGGCTTCGGAGGGTAGACGGTGCTGACATACCTGAACGGAGGAGACCTGTTCTTTCGCACTTTCGTGCTCGTCGATGGACTGAAACTACGGACACGCTTTCATCGACACCAACCATCTGTAAGGATGAACTCGAGCTCCGAACGTCGTCTGAGACTACTCACGACTTGGAAAGTAAAGGATGATCGAAACTACTAGTAATTCGACTTTACCGCTGGAGCAAGCAGTCGATTTATTTATCCCAGTTTCCAATCGCCACCTCGAGTCATGCTGAGCATTGAAACACTGAACCTCGGGGTGGCTTGATGCCAATCAGCATGACTAGGCACCAGTTCCTAGATTACTGACAGAGTCACCCGTTGAAGACCCTCGGCTCCGCACGCCAGCCATGATGGAGCAGCTGTTCGACGTCACGCCTCGCTATGATGTGGGTGTCCAGTGGATGAAATCGTCGTGGCTACCACTTTAGGGTTGGTTACTACTCTGATGACCGTGTCGTTCCTACTACTCGGCTGCACTGGCTGTGCGTCGTTGCGGGGTCAAAAGATCATCCAAACTTGCACGGTTTCTGATCGGGTTTGACCGCGCCAATATCGTTGCCAGCGAGCCAGTCTAGTGCGCTACTTAGTAGTCTCCCCTAGGCAAACCAAAAATTTGACGGGAGCTCTCCACTAAACTACCTCGACGACCATGACTGGTAGTAGTGGCAGCGACACGCCGGGTCAACTTCCTCGAGACGTCTACGACGCAGTCTTGCCACCGTGGAGATCAGCCATTCGCAGTGTCATTCTCAAGGCTGTCGAGATTGAAAGCCCTTTCCTCGCACGAATGCAGGTCAGAAAGTTTCCTTTCCCTCCAATAACAATTACCCCGACGTACTGACATCGTAGTACTGCTGCAGAATCGTCTCAGGAATCCGTGGCTAGACGTCTATTTCCTCTACACATCCTCTCTGGGGACACATACTTTCTTCATGATTGCACTGCCCATCCTATTTTTCTTCGGCTATCATGAGCTTGGACGGGGGCGAGTCGCACATAGCACTATTCCGTTCCTGCCCAGCTGACCTTCGTTTCTGCCCCAGTCTCATACTCGTGCTCGCGTCCGGCGTTTATCTTTCTTCGTTCTTCAAAGATCTCGTATGTGCTCCTCGCCCGTTTTCTCCTCCCGTGACCAGATTAAGTGAGTGTGTCCTTCCTGGCATGGCGTTTGTCCATGCCATTTATTGCCGCATTCTGACTTCGTCCAGCCATCGGCACGCACCATCTCGAGTATGGTTTTCCTTCGACGCACTCGACCAACAGTGTATCCATGGCACTCTTCATATTCGGACATATCCACCGCGCATATACTGAGCATTCAGCAATCTCTGACCTCGTTTACAGTGGTTCATGTGTTGTTCTGGTCGCATACGTCATCAGTATAGTCTTCGGAAGGCTATACATGGGTATGCACTCCGCTACAGACTGCGTCGTGGGCGTGGCCCTTGGTGCGGGAATATGGGGTGCATATGTCATGGTGTGCGATACGATAGAACGTCTGCTATCCAGCAGCTCGTGGACCGGTAAAGGGGGTCTCAATAACGATTTGACCACTGAAGAACTTCTTTCCTTTTGCAGTGCCTTGCACAGTCGTCCCCGTATGTTTGCTGTTGGTTCACTTCCACCCACAGCCGGTGGATGACTGTCCATGCTTCGAGGATGCCATCGCTTTCATCTCTGTCATACTCGGCGCGTTCGTCGCGCGGTGGCATGCCGTCTACGCTGGCATAGACGATCGGCTATTGCAGACCGTCATGCCAGGCGGTTACGGAGACGAATGGACGCTCAGAGAAACGCTGCACTGGTGCTTCATTGCATGTCTCAAAGTGAACGTTGGTACGCACCTCTTCATATATCCCTCGTCGCTCAGCTGACCCCCCCCTCCAAAAAAAAAAAGGTATCATTGTCATCTTCGTATGGCGACTACTTGCCAAGTCCGTGTTGCATCTCGTCCTGCCTCCACTTTTCCGTGCCCTCGCTCACCGCTTCGACCTTCCCAATCGTCGATTTTATACGCCTGCTACCGACTACGCCCATGTACCCGTCGAGAATGGCCTCCGTCCCATTCCCAGTGTGATAGACTTGCCTAGTGCCTTGGAAGTGAGCGGTGTATACGCCGAAGACGCAAGGGACGGCATAAAGAGAAGGGGACGTGGTGCAACTACGAAACAAGACCTCCTTGGGAAGGAGCTCCCCGCCTACCAAGGGAAAGAGCTCGAAAACGGAAAGGGTACCACTCATCTGGGTGCAGAAGTGAAACATTATGACGCAGATGGTACGTACACGCTTACCGTTCTTTCCTTTCCCATGCAGCAGATATAGAGGAACTCACGGATTTTTTACAGTACTCACGAAAGTCGTGGTGTATGCCGGGATTGCGATTTTCGGCGTTGAGGTCATGCCTGTACTGTTTTCCTTGATGGGATGGGGCATCAAACCGTGGTGAAATGTGGTTGACACCCACGGACAGCCCTTGTATGTTTTTAACGTTCAGAATGACGATTGTAATGGCGAAGCAACCCTAATTCGATAATACTATCATGCGACAGGTACATACACGACAAATTTTTCTCGGGCCTGGTCTCCGGAGAGTTAATGGGGGGAGATCTTGGTTACTAGCTAATAGTGTAAGGAATCGATTATTGGGCGGATCTAAGGTGAGTACAAAAAGGGCGCGACTCATCCTTCCTACGATACACCTTACCGTGTACGGTGTTTGGATGGCTGAGTACATGGGACTTTCGGGAAGTATAGATACACAATAATAGCAGCAACAATAAGAGTAGTCCACCCGTGGAATAAGAGAGAAGAGAGCATGAAAGTATCAGCTCAAATGAGATAAACATCCTGGTGACTGAGCAAGTGGCCATGACGGTGACGATGAGCCTGATAACGTTCTTGTTGGTACAGGAGATAGCTCTATTTCTTCATCGGAGAGCACGCTACGCTTTTGTGGCAAGACAGACAAATACGTTTCCTCACTGAAGTTTGAGTAGGCCTGGGAACCCAAGTGTCCACCATCGGAACCAGTGGTGCGGTTGGTCGTCGGACACCGCGACTCGGAATTCGCACTCATTCCAAATTCGATGGTTGTGAGGCAGCCAGACGCGCTTTTGTCGCACGTTCCCATGTCGCGACCGCCATGTCTGAGTCGATAAATGAAGGTCACGATGACAAGGAGGTTGCAGACTATGAGAGAGACAGCAGACTACTCGAAATCATCAATAAAAGTAGTCGTGACAATGGCGTCGATGGTTGGTAGTGAGAATACCACTTACCTCGACATCTGCAGTTACCCCTCCAATGAAAGTAGGTGGGATAATATATGTTGTGTGAATGACACTGATAATACTCGTGAGGATACTCGATGAGAACACCGCTATAATCATGGTCCGCTGATTTGAAGGAACGCGGAGCCGCCACAGTAATCGTAATGGAAGACAAACGAGGATGATATCGGACAGCGAGTCCGCTAAGCACGATGGGTCCATAAGCCCGAGCATAGACGACGATGAGGAGACGTACTTATGACCTCTGATATCGCGACCCACTCAGGAATGGGACATTGAATGAAGGCCACGTTATACCATGATCTGTCAATGGCACAGGGAATCGTCTTCGCGAGCATAATGTATAGCCACATGCCAACGAAAAAGGCGGCAGCGGCAAGCGCTGCTGTGCGACTGCAGCTTGGTGGAGCGATGCGAATGAAGGATGACACAATCGAAAGACGAGCGAACCATATAGAACAGGTATAAAATAGCACGTCCACCCACCATGAAATGACATGGGTCGTTCGCGATTGAGCAGCGATTCCTGATGGAAAGGCGATGTTAGGGGGATTGAAGACAGTGATAGGTGACTGGACCAAACCAAGCGTGTTAGTCTGGATGTATGGATTGTCGAGAGGTGAGGCGAGCATCCAGGTAGCGACCAAGCATACGAAGGTGCAGCAGCATGACAGGGCAGCCCAAAAATCGTCCCACCATAGTCTCCGTATGTAATACCGAAAGCCAAGTCGGAATGTGGTCAAGCAGATGGCGAAAACATGGAAGACAGTTATGAGAACTGGCCGACAACTGGTGTCAGTTGGGTGCCCCCCGAGGCTCAGGCCTGGCACGCACTTAGACAAATAGACACTGTCTGTGGACTTGGGTATACAGGGTTTGACATGGTATACTTTCTTTTTTTTACCAGTCTACGTGGAGAAGGTTCCTGAGTGGGGACGGACAGAAGAAAAAGGACTATGGTGCATTATCAGCGTTCGCTGACCGATGACCCAACCCACGGATGGTTAGGAGGACGTGCCGAGAGTGTCTTTATGTCACCGTGTGATGCCAAAGCCACGTTACCCTGGCTGATCCGTTCTGCCTGCCCGTGGGAAGACTGGCAATTCCCAAAGCCAATCCAGCCTTGGCGAGCATATTAGAAAATAAAAATTGTACACTCAAAGTGGCACATACATATGAGATGAGGTGATGCTGATGGCCGACAGACGGGAGTATTAGCCATCAGATTGCTCAGCAGGCGGTGTCAGTCAATACACAGCTCGTACGAGTGCGCGATACAGGCAGCGCATGACGCTCTCGGACCCTGATTACCCTGACGGCCAGCAGGACACACTACCCACTCGTGCCGCTCCCCTGATTTGAACTTTATCGATCAATCAGCGAAGAGGACATTCGTGAGCGAAACAAGAGCAACGAGGCAGAATTGTAGTTACTGTGACTCTGATGACATTAGTTGGACGTGTTTTGATAATGACATGTCCAAGTACGGGTGAGGCGCTCCACTGCCGTCGACGACATACCGTCCACCATCGTCACTAGTGCCGATCTTCATGTCAGGCTCACAATCGCTGCAAGCTTCCATCCATGCCCCCAAGGCTGGGTCGGATCGCACGCCAGCCAATCTGAGGCCTCCGTCGCTCAATCAGCTCGCTGCCCGCATCTCCCCCACACCCTCCACCCCGTCCTCTTCTCCTGCCCGCCCACGTCTCGCCGCCTCCCTCTTGCGCACTGGTTCTCAGTCGTCCCTATCGACGAACACTACTAATGATTCCATCGCTGTCAACGCGCCATCCACCCGTTCAGGGTCTCCTGCAATGACTAGCACATCCTCCGCAACACCCAAGTCCACCACGATATCTATCCCAGAGGATGTTCCCCTTGAAACAGATCCGCTCACAGAGGATAAGCTCGAGCAGCTGAATCAGGAAACAGCCCAAAATACCAAGGCAGAGAAGAGGATCAAGGGGTACAAGAACGTTCCTTCCCTCAACGACATCACCGCACGTTTGGCAAAGACAAGGACGCTCAGCGTCGACGGGACGGCATGTCCTCCTGAGCCGAGGATGATCGAGGATCCGAAAACACCGGGGGCTGTAATGAAGGCACCGGAACATCCTCTTCAGTACCCATGGTACGTGCTCATCCCGTTGACTCATCCGTCACGTAATTAGCGTGCAACGTGGATGCTATGTAGGACCATCTATCATGATACCAAACCTACCAAGGTCCCCTTTACTCCTGCCGTTCCCAGAACCGGGGGCGAAGATGCGGCGCTTTTCTCTGCAGCTCCTGAGTCGGGGGATTACGAGGCTGGTCTTACTATCGTCGGAGAATTTGATACGGTGGAATCGTTCTGTCGCTATCTCAATTGGCTCAAACCTCCCTCCAAGCTCGAGCGCAACTCCAACTACCACATTTTCAAGTCTGGTATCAAGCCTATGTGGGAAGACCCCGCAAATGCAAATGGCGGGAAATGGGTTTTGACTATGAAAAATAATCCAGCACTGCTGGACAGGTGTTGGTCATGGCTTGCGATGGCCCTTATTGGCCAGGAGGTGGAAGAGGGTGACGATATATGCGGAGCGGTCGTGAGCCTTCGGAGCAAGGTCGACCGCATCCAGGTCTGGACCCGGAGTAAAGACGATGTAGAACGTCTAAATGGGATCGGAAAGAAGCTTGTCAAGTTGCTTGAGGTTTCTGAGGCAGACGGCATTGGTCTTGAATTCCAGGTTTGAAAATTTCATATCCGCGGAGCATTGCATCTTACCAGTGCCCCCTTTGACGCAGTACAATACAGACGATCGACCACCGCCCAACAAATTCATCTCGATCCAGGGGCTCCCATCTACAGCATTCCGTTCTACATTTGCTGCTGGCAGTACTAGGGGTCCTTCGAACACGGGCGAGTCTGTAACGCCCCTCAGCGGTGGAGCTTTCGGCTCCTTCGGCATGGGCGGTATTGGAACTTGGAGAGGTAGTAAGAAGGCCTGATAAAAACTATTTGCCCGGAACCGCACCGAAGGATAGGAACCAACCAACCGATTTGCTGTGTGATATCACACACACGTACCCTGTACCCATGTACAATTCCACACCGTAGCTGATGAATGACCATTGCTTTGGTTGCCCACGGTACCAGCACTACATATGCATAGGGGTAATTTGGTGATAAGGACGCCAGCAACGTGAGATGCATAAGTTATCATGACCTAGTTACCGAGGAAAGAGTTGCTGCGATGTTGCTGAGCTATCTCGGTTTCGCACGAGATCGGTTGCAGTCACGCCAATGGCCAATGTAAAACTGAGCCAACAAGTCGGCGGCATGGGTTTTCCGCTTCGCTGCATATGTACATACCGATTGCAATTTTACGCTTGCCCAGGGAAGCACCACGGGACTGGCGTAACTCAAAACCCGACAAAAACAACCGTCCAGACTTCTGACGTGGCAATCAGGGCAGGGCATGACATGACTTGTCTGATGCTCTCAGAGCGACGTCTGATATTGTTCTCGTGTGGGGTTCGCACAGCAGCACTTTTGCGGGGAAGTTCTTGGTGGAGGTACATAAAAACGGAACAACGGAGGAGTGTGCCCTCCGGAACGAGAGCTGAAATGTTGAGAATCTTTTCTGGAATCCGCAAGTCCTAAACATAGTCTCGTGCCTGCATTACCCCAAGGAGTACTTGTGCCTGCGGAAACTCCTTTCATGGCATGACCCAACCCTTACCTACCACGTCATTTCTGCTATCCGAAGGTGTCCGAGTCCGTCCTGCGAGAATATGGCGCCGATGATATGCCTCGAGGTACCTTTCTATTCCCGGAGCTGAAGCCACGTCAACATCGGCCTTAGCTCGAGAGGCTCCCGTCACTGAGATCAGAAGACAGGGTGTGTGCCGTGCTCATCTGACTAGTACATACCAAGACGTTGTGGACGTGATATCGGGGACTATTATTCGATGTTGGTCAAGGAGCTTCTGAAGACACATTCACCTTGCCTTTAGAGCAGGTATAACAGTGCGAACGCCCACCATGAAAATGAACTTCCTCTTTCCCTTCCATCTGAAGTATCCGTGTAATGTAGTATAATGGTACAGACGGATTGAGGTCACCAATTTTAGGGCCCACGTTAGTCGACCCCCAACCAGGGGGTCGTTTGTCTGACACTTGCTCCGTTCCCTCTCGTCGCGTCGAGCCAGGATGTCAACGGGCATTATTTCTCGCCTTCACGAATGGCCTCGATATTGCTTGCCAAAGGCTCGCAAAATCGCGCTGGATGTCATCAAAGCCAATCCACCGCTGTCGACCCAAGACATATTTCGACTGGTCAATGGTAACACTGCAGCACAACCTTCGTCGTCGCAGGTGACAGCTACGGGTACTAGACCCCCGCACCCTTTCACGAAGTGTCGGGGCGTGAAGCCACCTTGTGCGGGGAGCCAAATACGCTCTGTCAGGCAAGGCTTCCCTTCGATTTTCTGTTTCTCGTGTGACTAAAGTTCATTTTACAGGTACTTGAAGAAAATAGTTCTCCCTAGTTTGGCGAGTGACAAGGAGATAGAGAAGTTTCATACTAAAGTCGAAACCAAACATTCTCGGACCGCCGACGTTTGGCTATGGAGGGCCAAAGATCGCAAGAAATCCGCGCAGCCTCAACAACAAGCTGCCACGGGAAATAAAGTAGAAGCTCTACCTGCTGAGATAGCTGACCTCCCACCAGCAGCGGTGGGCGTCGGAGAGGACTGGAGTCACCTGAACAGACGTCGTCAGCGCGCGCGAGAGAGGAAGGTCGAGAGAGATTTGAAGTGGATGAGGACTCTGCAGAATGCCAAAAGAGAGGCAGTACAAGAATTCCTAGCGGAAAAGGTTCCATCTGTGTCGTTGGGGATGCCATCATCAAGGTCATCTAGATAAACATACTAATATATACTCCTTGCAATGGCGACTAGAACTGATCACATCATTGATGCTGTATCGACCCTCCCACGAGGGGTTGCGGGTATGAGGTCCTGTCCCCTCCACGGAGTTGCTGCTGCTTTGTGTTTCTCGTCTTTACCCTGTACATACCGCATACCACAATTCACAATGGGTCCTCCACGCCGTGCCCGCTCGAACTCATCTGTGTCGAACCACAACGCTCCCAACAGCCGCTCAAGACAGCCTCCGGACCCGCCCCAACCCGATCCACCTCAATCTCACCAACATCTGGGTATGTCCCCGGCCTCCCGGTACAATGCCAACTTGAAAGTCGTCCGCCGAAGGGACCCCTCCATTGTATCTATATTTGATCAATTTAGTCATGTCTGTGTGTATCATCATAACGGGGACAAGTGGGAGAAGCAGGGGTACGAAGGGAGCATGTTTTTGTATGAACGGTATGTGCTCCCTTGGCATGAATGTTTCCATGTTCTCAACCATGCATACAGCGATACTTATCCGCCATACGGGTTCTATATCATGAACCGTGTTGGCATGGACGACTACAACCAACGATTATACCCTGAGGACGGTGTCGGCGCTCATGGAAACTACCTCATGTTGCGTCATTACCCTGACTTCACTGCTCGCAGAATAACAGATGCGCGGGAAAAACTCCCTCCGTCTGCGCAAGACGGACCCGCAATGAAGTTTGCGTCAGGGTTTGCATTAACCGACCTGGAAAAGCTTCATGATGAGGACAAAGGTCGATCCCAGACGGTCGGTTTGTGGTGTTTGGCGACCGACACTCGAGAGAGCATGACGGAGGTTATGCTCAGGTGAGTGGCTGCAGAATATTAAGGCATCGGATTGCAGGTTAATTATGGTTTGGCCCCACAGATTGCACAGTTATATCAAGAAAAACCTACCTTATCCGGACGAGTACAGGTATGGCCCTGACCGTCCGCCCCCTCCGAATTTCCGCTCACTATCTAGAGCGAGTGGTAAGTTTACTTGTCCCCTTTCAACTTCCTCGGATTCAATAGTCGCAGAACGGGCACATACGCGCTCGGCGTCCAGTGCGTCCAACGCAAGCAGTATTCATAGCATCTCGGAGTCAGGAGAAGATGACGTTCGAGGTGGTCAATCAACCGTCACCCCAGCCTCTGCCCGCAGCGTCTCTGAACTCGACAAACTCTTCGCTAAGCTTGGGGGCAGCGTGTCCACCAACGGCCTCTCCCAGTCTCAACCCTTTCCTCAGGTCCAAGTCCCGAATTACGGGGCTTCAGAGACCACAGCCGCAAGTCTCCTTGCAAATGTGCGCGATCCTTCGCGTACAGTTGTATCCCCTGGGCCCTCTACCACCGCAGTGCCCACACGTGGACTTGAACTCTTGAACACCATTTTCGCATCTGCCACTCCTCCCCCTTATCGTGCCCCATCTCGAGACGAAAACTCCCACTCCTCTGATTTTGCTGCGTCCTCTACGTCGCACAACGTCGTTGCTAATGCTCATACTCCCACTGCGTACTCTCAAGATCACCATATCCTCTCCCCCAAACCCACCACCTCTGCACTTCCACAAGTACTTAATCAGGAAGTCATTTCCACCCTCCTTGGCCTACCACCTTCACGCGCTTCATCCGTCCGGTACGAAGGGGATAACGAAGCGAGCGATGACGGTGCATCTGAACCCGGTTCCTTGTCTTTCAGTGTTCCGCAGCTCGCCGTGCCCCCTGACCACGTCGAATGGTCCACCAAACAGCGTGTCCTAGGGGATGTCACACCTCGTGCTTCTTTACGCGGATTTGATTCAGACATAGATCAAGTTACCAACATTCTCACCGCTGCAGCGTATACTAGCCAACATCAACAACAACGTGCTCAGCCATCGCACACATCCTCGAGTCCTCACCTGCAGGTCCCAGCTACGAAGCCGGCGGTACAACCGCCCGCGATCAATGATGTTTCTTCAACTGCACATTCTACACATGGAAATGTTCTTGGCAGTAACGACGTTACAAACACTAAGAGTGCCTCCTCCACCAACCCCCCGAGAGTTCGCCCTCTCATCCCCTTTGAGACAGACTCAGATCTCTGGCCTTACCCTCGTGCACCACTTGTCGAGACAGACTCGGACATAGTTGAGCTTGACTTTGCGGACACCAGTGCGTTGAGTGACCCGAATGCGTTCGAAAAACGTTGCAAGAGCAAGAAACAGAAGAAGAGCAAGAAGGATAAACAGAAGGAGAGGGAGGAAATTGAGAATAGCTGGGACGTGCCTGCTCCTGTGCCCATCGCCTCCCCATCAGCAGTGTCCTGTAATCCGCCGGCTCCTGTTAACGGAAACGCGAAATATCCCCGCCAGCCCCGCGAGATCCAGGAGAAACCAGTAGTGGCGAAGTCATCTACCCCTGCTATTCCGGCGACACCAGCGACCTCTGGGGCGACTAACTCTACCAATGCCGATGTAGATGGCGTGCGCACTGCACTTCTGTCCACACTCTCTACTTCCCAACATGCCAATCGCCTGAAGAATTTGTCAAGGAAGGATTTTGTGAGCGAAGTACTGTCCCTGATCTATGTACGTGTCTCCCTCGTCGTCTTTAAGAGTTACTCAATCACCTTCTCACGTAGCACAACAACCAATTCGTCGACGATTTGTGGCAACACTATACTTCCCATGATTAGGTCGAGTCGGTCATTGCCGGACAGCTATACGCAGTTGGTTCCTTTGATGCTTCTATACGGTTCATTCCAGGAGAATTGCTACATATATATGTATGTCAAGGATATCTGCGCTCGCTTGGTCCACACCCTTATGCAATGTACTGGCTGCTTCGTACTCTTGATATGTAGAGGAGTGTCGCGCTGAGCAGTGTTGCTGCAAGCGTACGCAGGTATTCCTGTGGCATGTCTGTGGTGTATAGTTGCTCCGTTCATTGCCGAACGGGAAGCGGATAATATGTATGATATATGAATAAGTGTGAAAGAATAGGCTGGGATAAAAGTGAGGAATAGTATTGTGAACCACATGACAGTGAACACTGACCGTACAGCGGCAATATTCACCGTGCCCTGCAAACCACTTCTCCGGGAATGCCCAACAGCAACGCCTCCTTAGCCTCCAGCCACTCATGTTCCTTCTTCTTCGTCCGAACCACCGCAATCTCTCCCATTCCCAAAGGTTTTATCGTCTGCGCTCTCCGACCACTACATATCCTTCTTATTTCGCCAAGGTCCATGAAGACGCGCCGGCTAGGCATGCTAATGAGGCTCATATGTGAGAGAACAGGTCTGTCGTCACGGTATTTGAGTTCTGCCCATATCCGCCGCTGTGCTTCGCCGACGCGTTCGAAATCGGATGGTGAAGGGGCTGAGATGGTCCCACGAGTGATGTTACTGAGAAAACCGGCACGAAATAGGATGGAAAGGATTCCGAGATTCTGCGTGGAATGGTCGACGGCTACGAAGCGGTGTCGCGCGCGGAACGCATTTGGGAGACGCGCGCAGAGGTCGTAGGGGAGCGGCATCAGAGACTCGTCGACTTGCAGAGGAAAAGAAAAGTTTGGCTAAACCCGTTGCTTATGTAAGCGACCGCCCCGATCACTTCCAGCGCCCAGGGGGAGCCCGTGAAATGGTATCTGCGAGCTCACACTTTGATCGGAAATGAGTTTCAAACATGGCATTGCCGATTTTCGGTTCTGTCCTGACTCGGAACGAGAAGTGTCAGTAACTAGGCGTGTACTCCGTCCGCAAAAGACACGGGCAACCCATGACAATACCGAAGCCGGGGTATCCCAGTCCCTCTCTGAGATACCCGAATGCCTCGATGACGACATCCCTGCGTCAACGAGAAAGCGTAAAAGAAAACCGGAAGATAATAAAACACAAGAGGGTGACTCGATAGCAGCGGTATCCCCAAAGCCCAGGCGCACGAACAAGAAACCAAAGCGAGGGTATGCGGATCCGGAGGTATACGCTCATCTCCATCTCCTTCAAGATTATCTACAAGAAAATCTCGACGGTACGTATGACGATTTCTTAGAAAGAACGTATAACACGACATCTTGTTTTCTCATTCCCAGTCGTTTTTTGTGGTATAAAGTGGGCCACTACCTTGTTATCTGTGTCTTTTCGATGCTGAAGTGGGTAGCCCGGGTTACATGTCTGCCGAGACAGGTCATCATTTCGCAAATCCGACGAACCACTTCTGGCGCTGCTTGTATCATTCAGGTGATTCCTACTTCCGGCGTCGTCCACTCAGAACGTAGACAATGCGACTGACTATATAATTTGCCATCAGGATTGACCTCGACCTTGTTGCCTCCATCCGAGGACTATTCATTGCCTGAAAGGTACAATCTTGGTCTGGTATTTATGCCCCTCCACCGTAATTTTTCCTTTCTGTCGCTCACGAACATGGTATCGCAGACCAATATTGTGGATAGGCCGTCTGCAGAGGTATCTGCTGCACCCGGTAGAGCTCTGCATATATACTTGATGACCTATTTGCTTAGGCAGCGGAGCTCTCGATGTCAGAAATGAAGGCTGCAATTCCAGTCTTCCTTAGAAAGATCTCCCGCTACAGGCCGCGTTTCGTCTGTTTCGTGGGGATGAGGATATGGACAGTAATCAGGAAAGCCCTGGGTCAATTGCAGCTATCTTCCGGTTCGTGTTCCTCCGAATCCCAAGGTGGGGGAGATAGGGAACGCAAGGCCAGAAAAAATGGAAAGGGCAGCGGGAACGGAAGTAAACAAGAAAAGGACCGCTTGGGGTTGCAGCCGTACAAGCTCGTCTATCCAGCCGAGGCCGGTAAGCCTTTGCCCGTTTTTCAGAATTACCAGTGCTCTCACGTGCGTTCAGGGAGGCTGGCAAGTGAGACATTCTTTTTCGTGGTCCCCAGCACCTCTGGGAGAGTCGTGAAATACCAAGTGAGTAAGGTTTGTTCTGTCTAGACCCTGCGACTCATATCTGAACTCCAGTTCTCCGATAAAATCAGCTATTTTTCTGAGCTACACGAGTTACTTCGGAAGTCACCGTCTGCGATTGGCGCCCAAAATATGCTGCCAATATCAGTAGAGACGCTTGGACAAGATATGTGAACTCGAATTATTCCTATCAATCTGCGGTATTCAAGTTGGAACATCTAAACATCTATCTAGCATGGTTGTTGTACTAAGCATCGTAACGATCCACCAGATGGTTCACCTATGTGGCAGAGATGTTTTGTTGAGTCCTTTTCTGTTATCTATCCTACTGCCATTAGGTGCGGACGAAGACAGTGTAGGAGATCACGCCTGAACCAGTTCCTCGCGACACCAAGTGTGACGGCCAGTCCTTGCCTACATATGTATTGTGGGCCGTCCTTTATGTCGATGCTGATCGACGCGAACGACACGTCGCGAATTGGATAGAAAGTGCGCATTCTAGCGCCAGAGAGAATTACACCTCTCCCTCTCTTCGCAACACCATAGTCTTTCCGTGTGCCGGGTTGATGGTAACCTCGATGACAGGCCCTTCGTGTATGCCAAATAGCCTTGCGCTATCCCCCGTAGTCTCTTCATGCTCAGGAAGCCTCGGCGGATTCGCGAAGCGCACAGTACTGATGCGTAGATCTGACAGGGTACCGGAAACCTGGGATCGAAGGTATTGTCGAGTGTTCAGTGATGCTAGAAGTGAGTTGGGATATACTATTCAATAGTCAGCTGGAGTGTTATGTCCATTGCGCGCAAAGCATGGAAGACTGACACCCTTGAGCAACGAGGTCTAATGCCATTATCCATGCATCTTGGTGCTCGAAGGCCTGAAGGAGGCGTGAGAGTGACATAGTCATCTCGCAGTATGGCACACGCACCACGGCGAGCTCTCCAATGGCGACTAGTCTACGATGAAAAGCCTGAATCAGGCCACAGCTACAAACAGAGGAGAGATGGAACTTACAATGTCAGCACACACCGGTTAACAGCGTAGATGATAAGTGTATTCAAGAGGCGCTTTGTGCTAAAGCAGACGTCATTAGAAATGAACCACTGAAGTGGACCGGAGTTACCTTGGAAATGCAGAGTCAGAGCGACTGCTGTAGAAGAGTACACAAAGTGACACGGTAATCAGGACCTCAGTTAGTACGATGATGGCAAAAGCCGGGGTTAGAACGTAAAGCTAGGAAGAAGTCAGCCGATGCACCAATTTCTCTCCTAATGGAATTACCGAGATCTGTGTAAGGGCGCTGGTCTTGTGAATGACGAACCTATACACAAGGATCAGCATTTCTGTGAGCATAGTTGGACAAGTCAAGTACTCCAGAACAACTGCCGCTGCCTCTTGGTTAGAATAGACCTCTCGCGACAAAAAAAGACAAACCCATGCCAAACCCTGTTGAAATACCATTATAAATGCTTCCTAAACTCAATAAAGAACGTACCAATCTGACCCAGTATTAATAGCATCTGTCACAGCTCCGTCATTGCATGATATGATTGCCACGACAATGTACTCACAACTGGGGCGGTCACCCACCACTTCACGTGAGGGCGACAAACTGGACGCTGTCAGAAAAGTCCCGAGAGGCAGGTTAATACGACCTACGGTAATATATTTGATGGACGAAGAAGCTGGTAGCATCTAGCTTAAAAACGTCAAGCCATAATAGACAGTAACTTACCATTGTACTACAGCAACCACAAGTACCTGTAATACTGCTAAATCTTGTCATAGACAGTTTTGAGATGAGGGGAACGCACATGCACCAGAACCGATGCCTAGGTGTTCATGTCAGCGGCGGCTCCCGGGTAAAAATTTGGGTATGCATACTTGAAATGACCTGCCACATCTCATCAATGGCAAGCAATCTCAATTAAGACAGAGAAGTATACGAACCAAACAATATATCCCAAACTCGCCGGAATGCCGTAGTTAGTTATCTGCCGAATTTGAGAATGACAACTACGAGGACCAAGTGGGATGGTTTCACCAAATAGTAATACAACATATGACACACTGATCGACCGTTAGCCATGCGTTCACTTGCACACCAAGTACGTACTGAACAAAACATGTAGGGTATCAAGAATCCTGACTTCACATGAGCAGATCTGACTGGCGTCCCAAGTTGGCGTAACTCACCATATGGCAGCAACCAGGAGCTTTGTGGCCGAGGCGTCCTCGGGGTATTGCATGTAATACACGTAAGTCTATATAGTCAGTGAGTCGGGCACTAGGCTGAACATTAGGTTTAAAACGTACCTGGAGAGTTGCTATGCCATATAACCTTGACAGGAAGTAAGGTGATGAGAGGAGGATATGTGAGGAGGTCAAGCAAAGCCACACATACATGGCGGAGACCAAACCTCCGATGAGGGCAGAACCTATGCAAATACATGAGCGGTCAAGATTGTGGCCAGCTACTCTTGCATTGAAGGTCTTCACCGAACCCGCCTGGAATGCCCATGTCGTTTGGGTGTCCTAAATAAGGGAAACTTGTTGATGAATTCGTTGCGAAATGTGGTGATCGAGGAGTGATTACTGAAGCGCTGATAAGGGAGCAGTCCTGCCCTATCTTTATGCGAAGGCCGCATTACATAGTATGATCCGAGCACTTGGACCGTCCTCGTGCAGCTTTGAAAGATCTTGAAACACTAGATGTAATCTTGTGATTGGGTGGGGCGCAGCTTAGTGTGTAAGATGACAGAAATAGTACAAGTCTTACAAACAATGAACTCCAAACCTGTCCACGAACAGGAAATCGTTGGATGCCGGCCTCTGAACATTGGGAGGTAGCGAGTGGTTGGGGAAATGTCAATTCAAGTATTCGTTCGTGGTGTTGTAACTTGGCAAGTGCTCACCATCCTATGCCACATTATACCCATGACAAGCACTCACACTGACAACAACCTATCAAGCACACTTTAACTAAAGCTCCAACCTTTGAAAATTATTCAACCGCCAAATACAACTTTCCCCCAGCTCCGCAACAGGTTTTCTTTTCACACACTGCATCCCGGTTGCTAGCGATAACGCAAAGCGGGGACACAAGAGGGGAGGCATGCGTTGAGCACTGGGGCCGCATCACTGCTAGTAAGACAGTTCGATGCGGATATTGGTTTTTCGTTTGATCTCCGTTCGACGTGAGACGATCAGGTGGTGAGCGTAGTGACTTCCACTGGTTGCAACACTAACCTCCTATTTTGAAACCTAGAGCTGATGCGCTGAAGCGGGAAGGAAACAAAAGACTAAGGTCGGTATTCCTTTGGCGAGGGACTCCCTTACGTCAAATGCGATGATCAGCAAGGCCAACGCCAGTGACGACAGCTCTCAGAATGCGTCCAGAGTGACTACTTGTGGCCAGTCCTGAATTCGAATGGGCTTCATCACATCATCCAGAACGCCGTTGGACTCTCCTCGCTCCCACTGCCATTGCCCTGCGCGTCCTTAATTCAACACCAGAGACAACTAGCTGACTGTCGGATCAAACCAATTGGTCGTATCTATGGTACCATGCTGTCATCCTCTGATGTCTTTCGGACGACAGATCACGCTCCAGTTATAACTAGTACTCATGGACGGGAGCTCGAAGGTCCCGCTGAGCTTTGTGGTGGCTAATCGGCTCACTTACGCAAACCAGTTTTTACACCTTCTGTGTCCACCTATTCCATTTGCTACGGTCCTCAGGCGACATAGGTACCTCGGGAAATGAAGCATGTGGCATTCAGCGGACAACCATGATCTCTCTACCTTGCGAGCCCTACGGATGTAGAGACTGCACCTTAATTTTGTGGCATCAGAGTAGTCCTTTGATATGGTGAGGTGATAATGGACTGTGTCAATCCTATATTTTATTGATATTGATCCATGCGAATGACACGCCGTCATGGATAGATTGGAGAGCGCCGATTTCAGGGATGGAGTATACACAGCATTAGGTTACACTAGGGAGGTTGTACCGTAAACAATGACCCTCCGTGAGCCTTACTGCGAGGCAAGAGGAGTATCATGCATGCACGTGATGTTCTCTTTCTTCTGAAAGTTTCGGCAGCTTCACCAAGTGGACAGCATTAATGCGTTCGTTTGGCCCAGAACCCAAAACCCGAGATTGCAGGTATTGTCGGGTATTCAACGATGCTAGAAGCGAGTTCGTGTATACTAACCAATAGTGAGATGGAGTGTTCTCAGTGCTCGCAAGGCACGGATGACTGACATTTTCCAATGATGAAGTCCAATCCCATTGCCAATGTATCTCGATGATCAATGCTCTGTAGGTAGGCAGTGTGAGAGGGTAACATAGTCATCTTGCAACGGGTAGTACACACCATGGTAAGCTCTACAATGGTGACTAGTCTACCACGAAAAGGTAGAACCAAGTTACAGTTACAAACGAAGGAGGGATCAAACTTACAAAGTCAGCAAACCCCGGTTAATAGCATAAATGATAAGCGTGTTCAAAAGACGCTTCGTTCTAACACAAGGTTTTCTTAAGGAGTGACCACTGACACGCCGGACCGGACTCACCCTGAAAATGCAGAGCGAGAACCACTGTCACGCAAAAGTATGCAGAGTGACACCGTAATCAGACTCTCAGAAAGTATGAGGGTCGCCGCCAAGGGTATTACAATGGAAAACTAAAGAATAGAAACTCGTGAGCTGGTACACCGATTTCTCTGTCAGATGAATTACCCTAATCTGTGTGACATTGATCGTGTCATCGATGAACCTAATCACAGATCAATATTCCGGAGGAAACGGTTAAACGGATAGGAGTACATCATAACCACCATTCCTATTTGTTGATTAGAATAGGTCTGACATGGTGAAAGGAACAGGACAAACCCATGCCAAACCCTTTGAAAATCATATCATTGGGAATACTTCATTGGTGATGGAATGAATAAAACTCACCGAAGTGAACCAGTACTAATAGTAGCTATCGCAACCATGTCACTGGACGATATCTGCCATCACAAGTAATGTGTACACTCACAATTGGGGCTGTCACCAACCACTTCACTTGAGGGCGACAAACTGAATAACAATCAACAAAGTCTTGACAGGTAGCTGAATGCGACATACGGTAATATATTTTATGTGCGAAGAAGCTAGTAGCATTCGCTCTACTATAAGCACCGGCGTGGAATGGTTAGTCACTTACCATTGAACTATGGAAACCACAAGCAACTGTAATGCTACTTAACCTTGTTAAATGATTCTAGAAATGAAAGAAACGCACATTCACCAGAACTACCACCTAAGCGGAGAAAACATTCTAAATCAGCGATTGGTAGTAAATTGGATAGGCATGGTAGTACCGGTGATGACCTGCCATTTCCCATCAGTAGGTGGAAGCTTTAAAATGGAAATCATACAAACCAGATAATATACTCCAAACTCGTCGGAACCCCATAATTGATTATCTGCAGTGATTGAGTACAACAGTTACGGGAAGTAGACGTGTCTGCTTCACCAGGTAGTAATACAACATATGACACACTAATCAACCATTAGCCATCCATTCACTTGAACATACCAAATACCCACTGAACGAGACGTGTAGGGTATCAAGAGTCCTGGCCTCTCATGAGCAGATTGTACGGGTGCCCCAGGGTGCAGTTAACTCACCATATGGCAGCGACCAGGAACTTCACGGTCGAGGTATCCTCAGAGTAGTACATGAAATACACATAAGTCTTTATAACCTAGTAAGTAGAGCACGAGCCTAAACATTCCATCCAAAACTCCCCTGGAGAGTCGTTATGCCATATAACCTTGACATGGAACAAGGACGTCAGACTCAGAGGGAAAACGTGATAAAACCACGCAAGCAACACACTACACACATGGCAGAGACCAAACCCCCAATGAGAGTAGATCCTATTACGAACAAATGAGCACACAAGACCACACTTGGCTATGTCGTGAAGGAACTCACCAAACCCGCCGGGGATACCCATTTCGTTTGGGTAGTTTGTATAAGGGGAGCTCGTCAATAAACTCACTGTGGACTGTGGATAGTGAAGTGATGGGGCGTAGCGAGAGCCTTCTGATCAATCCCGTATTTCTTTAAACGACGACGATGACGGCTGCATTAATATGATCAGGGGAACCCGCATTGCCTCGAGCAGTGCATTTCACGAGGTAGACACGGATGACGGAAGCTCGATTAACTCCCCAGCACTGCCTTTCCTGAGCACCGACACCTTCGGCCTCACGATGGACTTGCCGTCATCAGAAAAAAACCGAGACATGGATGGCAAACGAAACATACTATACCGACAACTCGTTGTTTGAGCCGTCGTCCAAATCTGCAAGTTCTGTAGGCCATGAGACCAAGAGCAAGCTACATAATTCCGATGTTGGACAAGCAGTTACAGGGTGCTGGATCTGAATCGTGTCGGGGAGGGTGACTGTGAGACGCAAGTCCAAATGGGCATTAAAAAGTGATGGCTTGGCATCACTCTGGCCATAGAGAGGTGATAGAATTTACGAAACGTCAACTCAACCAAGTTCACCCCTGGGTCGAAACTCATCCATGGTGTTCCAGCCTTCCAGGCAATATTGTCAGAGCCCGTTTGCAAATAGAAGGCTGGTAGCCAGACCTGAAGGTAGTGATCTGAGCATGCTACAATTGAAGGCAATCGTCCCATCTTTTCTCCCGCCCTCAAGTGGGGGATACCCTGTGGTGGTGGAGCGCATCAGTGACCGTTGTGGCATTCTCCTCACAGGTGAGGTTTTTGCTGCAGGGTCAAAGGCAGTACAACTCCCACTGCTGTCGGAGTACATACCCTGACCAGAATGAACATGCAATAAGAGATGCTTGCGAAACACCTCCAATTATCATCGTCATCACCCCGGCACACACGTCGATTGACCCTCCACGACAACCAATAACTCATGGCACCATGCTATCTCCTCCAATGTTTTCATGGTGCTCTGATTTTAGCCTGAACACCCTCGTGCAGACGGGTGGCCGTTCATATTCAGCACGGCACTATCTACCAGTGCAACAGCCTTACTCTATCTTCGGTTGTCTTGGGTTTCGCTCCCGTCCCTCCACCGGCCACTCATTTATAGGGTTCAAAAGTAGGAAGATGGCTCCTTGTAGCGACAGAGTAGCATTTGGAATACAGGTACATATGCTAGTAACATGTCCTCCTTCTGACGTGCCTCGCACTCGTCTTTCGTCGCCATCGAAATAGCATAGACGACGGAGTTGATGCCAGAACAATCGCTGGGGACGAGTCCATGGCAGTTTTCCCACCGTGCGCGAATGTATTGGGCTTCTTTCTGGTAATTGCCCTTTGCATCTCTACATCTGCCCTTGCGTAGCCGTTTGACCGCATCTTGTACACAGCCCTCCCCGCCATGGTGAGTGCATGTTTCACGGTCCGCTTGTCTATTGTGCAGGCAGTGCCGACAACGATGAATACTGCCATCACCAGCTCGCTTCTAGCATCACTGAACACCCGGGAATACCTTCGATCCCAAGGTGGAATTACCATGTCCAGTCTACGCACGCATGAGTGCTATCCACTTTGCAAACTTGCCGAAGCTTCCGGGGGACGTCGAGAGTTCTAGGGATGGAGCAAGGTCGTTTGGCGTGCTCGAGATGGCTGTTATGATATGACCACCGATCCTACGCTTGATAAAACTACGACATTGCGAAGAGAGGCAGAGTTGTAATTAGAAGGTAAGTTCTAGTAGTTCCATGCAGTATCCGTAATTCGATCTTTTCCCCACAACATGACACAGTGTAGCAATGAAATATCCCGAACCTGGAAGCTGCTTCTCTTGTCCTGTGGCTCTGACAATCTATGGTAAGCCTCACCCACACAGAAGTAGCAGCCAGTGGTCTAGTTTTCCTCTGTGAATGAGCTTCGGAGGCGGCCATCCACATAAGATGCCCTGTGAAGTGGCGCCGCTATCTGTCATTCGATCTCAAGATCGCATAGGTGGCTAGAAGACTGTGCACTGTGCAACATTATTTTTGAGAGGCAGGACGGGAGAACCGAAGTGGAGCCAAAGACTGTTGGGTCGTACTTCTCCATGGAAAGCTCCGACAACTGCCACTCATGGCAGTTCCATGGAATCTCAGTATCAGCAGAACATCGAAGGAACGGTTGATGTTCCTTTGATAACAAAATTTCACGATTCAAATGCATCAACAAGGCCAGTTGAACTTCTCTCAAAATACGTCCAATACGTCCAAACTCATGACGGTTCGTAGCCAGTCGTGATGTTGAGCCGTTCTCATGATTGCGCCGTGGTCTAGGTTGCCGCCAACTATCCCCCTCGCTGCCGTCGTCATCGCCCTGCTCGTTCTCAGTCGTCCTTGCAACTCCGAGGACCCCTGCGCACGCTTGGACCGTCCTGGCCAGCACCCCAACCCATTCGATCGCATTTGCTGGTTCATCCATGGCTGAATGCTGCCCGCCTCCGCTCTCTTTTGGACAATACGTTACGCCCTGGTTTCAGCTACTATACACGGATTGGAGTTCAACGTTCAACAGGGATGCAGTGCACCCAGAACGTGTTGTCTAGGTCCCGTTCGACTACGTGATGGCTCACACACCCAAACTAATTTCTTACATCCAGCTCTTCGATTTGGCAAAGTCCTCCGGTGATAGCGGGTACTTTGGGAAATGACACGCACAACTAACAGGAGAACCATGGTCTCTCTACGTTACAAAGGGTTCGAGATGTAAGGGCCGCACTGTGGCGTGTGCCCTCACAGCAATAGCAGTCCTTTGATACACGAGGCACCATTCCTGTGGATGTCATGGAGCGCCCTGGTATCAAAAACACTAGTCAACACCGTATTGGAAATTAGTTCCCTTTGCAAGCCTCAACACTTGGAAGACAAGAAATCTAAACTCGAATCATTCCTGCCAGTCCGCAGTATTCAAGTTGGAACACTAAACACCTATCTAACGTGATTGTTACACCACGTATCGTAATGATCTACTGGATGGTTCATCTGGCAGACGTGTCTTGTTGTGTCCTTCGCTGTATGTAATCTAATCTACCTACCATCATGTGGCTGCCGTGCAAGTGGAGACCAAGACAGTTTAGGGGAGCAGGCCTGAGCCAGCTCCTAGTGTGAACACAGTCAAAACTTGACTACATATGTACATATCAGTGTTTGGTCGATGCGAATGACGTCCCGCCCGTCGCGAATAGGGAGAGTGGTACACCATGAAGTTGGAATCTAGGAAACGGTATACAGGGGGTTATTATCCCTTATTAGCCTCACTCCATGTAGGGAAGAGTTCAATACACTAGTGGAGACAAAAAAAGGCAGACACAGCGTGGAACTGTTAGAATCACGCCTCTCCCTCTCTTCGCAATACCGTAGTCTTATCGGGTGCCGGGTCGATGTTAATATCAATGGCAGATCCTTCGTGTATGCCAGATAGCCTTGCTCTATCCTGTGAACTCTCTTCATGCCCCGGAAGCTTCGGCAGGTTCGCAAAGCGCATAGTATTGGTGTGTAGATCTGACAGGGTACCTGAAACCTGGAGTTGAAGGTATTGCCGAGTGTTCAGTGATGTTAGAAGTGAATTGGGATACACTATGCAGAGGTGAGCCGAAGTGTTATGCTCATTGCGTACAGAGCATGGAAGACTGACACCCCTGAACAATGAAGTCCAATGCCATTATCCATGCGTCTTGGTGCTCAACGGCCTGGAGGAAGTGTCAGAGTGACATAATCATCTTGCAGTATGGCATACATACAACGGCGAGCTCTCCAACGGCGACTAGTCTACGACGAAAAGCTTGAATCAGGCCACAGCTACAAACAGAAGAGAGACGGAACTTACAATATCAGCACACACCGGTTAACAGCGTAGATGATAAGTGTATTCAGGAGACGCTTTGTGCTAAAGCAGGCGTCATTAGAAATGGACCACTGAGCCGGACCGGAGTTACCTTGGAAATGCAGAGTCAGAGCGACTGCTGTAGAAGAGTACACAAAGTGACACGGTAATCAGGACCTCAATTAGTACGATGATGGCAAAAGCCGGGGTTAGAACGTAAAACTAGGAAGAACCAGTCAGCCGATGCACCAATTTCTCTCTTAATGGAACTACCGAGATCTGCGTAAGGACACTGGTCTTGTGAATGACAAACCTATACACAGGGGTTAACATTTCTGTGAGCATGGTTGGACAAGGGAAGCACTCCAGAACAGCCGCCGCTGCCTCTTGATTAGAATAGGCCTCTCGTGACCGGAAAAAAAAAGGACAAACCTATGCCAAACCCTGTTGAAATATCATTATACATGCTTTCTAAACTCATTAAAGAACGCACCAATCTGACCCAGTATTAATAGCATCTGTCACAATCCTGTTATTGCATGATATGTTTGCCATGGCAAGTAAATGTACTCACAATTGGGGCGGTCACCCACCACTTCACTTGAGGGCGACAGACTAGGTGCCGTCAGACAAGTCCCAAGAGCCGGTTTTAACACGACCTACGGTAATATATTTGATGGACGAAGAAGCTGGTAGCACCTAGTTTATGAACGTCAAGCCATAAGAGACAGTAACTTACCATTGTACTACAGCAACCATAAATACCTGCAGTACTGCTAAATCTTGTCATAAATAGTTTTGAGATGAATGGAACGCACGTGCACCAGAACAGATGCCTAAGCGTTCAAATCAGTGGCGGCTCCTGAGTAAAAGTTTGGGTATGCATACTTGGAATGACCTGCCACATCTCATCAATGGCAAGCAATTTCAATTGAGATAGAATGGTATGCGAACCAAACGATATGCCCCAAACTCTCCGGAATACCGTAGTTGGTTATCTGCCGTGATTGAGAACGGTAGCTACGAGGATTAGACGGGACGGTTTCACCAAATAGTAATACAACATATGACACACTGATCGGCTGTTAGCCATGCGTTCGCTTGTACACCGAGTACTTACTAAATGAAGTATGTAGGGTATCAAGGATCCTGACTTCACATGAGCAGATTTGACCGGCGTCCCAAGTTGGCCTAACTCACCATATGGCAGCAACCAAGAGCTTTGTGGCCGAGGCATCCTCAGGGTATTGCATGTAATACACATAAGTCTATACAACCAATAAGTCGGGCAACTGAACATTAGGTTTAAAACGTGCCTGGAGAATTGCTATGCCATATAACCTTGACAGGAAGTAAGGTAATGAGAGGAGGATATGTGACGAGGTCAAGCAAAGCCATACGTACATGACGGAGATCAACACCCCGACGAGGACAGAACCTGTATTGCAAATACATGAGCGGTCAAGACTGTAGTTAGCTACTTATGAATTGAAGGTCTTCACCGAACCCGCCCGGAATGCCCATGTCGTTTAGTATAAGGGGGACTTGCCAATGAATTCACAGTGGGCCGTGAATGGAGAGCGTGGCGAGGGCCTATCAATCCGTCAACAGAGAAATCCGATTCTATGATTTAAACGACGAAGGCTGCATTAATATAGTCAGGAAAAACCGCGTTACCCCGAGCAGTGCATTTTACGAGGTAGACTAAACCGTGAAAGAACGTTCTCGATGTCAACTCCAAACGTTCCATCCGCAGCTCTATTACATAATAGATAAGATAGACTTCTTGCTGCTGCGGTATAATGTACCTACTTAGAGGTGAGACTGAGCATACACTTAACGCAGCCTTCGCCAGTCGGGCCTGACTCGGAACGGGACGACTAGTGTCAGTGATCATCATGGCTTGGTGTGTGCCTCCGTTCGCAGATGTCGCAGGGAACTCATAACAATACCGAAGCCGAAATATCCCAGTCCCTCAAGGTATCCGAATGCACCAACAACGATACCCCCGCGTCAAGGACAAGGTGTAAAGGAAGACGGGAAGATAGCGAGACACACCAAAAGCCTGGCGACACAGCAGTGGTAAAATTCGTAAGAGCCAAGTGTCCAAACAAGGGATCAAAGCGAGGGTACGTATATCCGGAGGTATCCGCTCATCTCCATTACTCCTTCAAGACGAATCTCGGTGCCGTGCGCATGTAGCATGACATGTTGCCTTCTCTTCCTCCTCTTGCCTGGGCATCCCACTCGTTCTTTGTGGAATAAAGTAGGCCAATACCCTGTTACTTGTGTCTTTTCGATGCTGAAGTGGACAGCACGGGTTACATGTTCGCCGAGATATCAGCTTGCAAATCCGACGAACCACTTCTGGCGTTGCTTGTATCAATGAGGTGATTCCTGCCCCCCCCCCCCCCCCATAAAAAATGCGATTAATTATACCATTCGCCGTCGGGATTGACCTCGACCTTATTGCCATCCGAGGACTACCAAAGGTACAATCTTGGTCTGGTACTTGTCCGCCTTCAGCGTATTTTCCCCTCCATCACTCACAAACAATGGCGCAGAGTAATATTGTGGACAGGGTGCCTGCAGAGGTATCTGCTACACCCGGCAGAGTTCTGCAGACTTGATCATTTCTTTGCCTGGGCAGCGGGGTCTCCGTATCAGAAATGAAAGTCGTGGTTCTAGCTTTCCTTAGAAATATTTCTTGCTACAGGCCGTCTTTCGTCTGTTTCGTGGGTGTGGGGATATGGATAGTCATCCGGAAAGCCCTGCGTCAGCTGCAGGTGGGGACGAAGGTAACGACTTGAGTAATCAGGCCCAACTCGGGGCTAGTTCCTCGCAACGCAAAATGTAACGCTCAGTCCTTGCCTACACATGTATTGTGGTACGTTTTTTTGTCGGTATTAATCAATGTAAATGACATACCGTCGTGAATGGAGTAGAAAGTGCACATTTCAGCACCAGAACCAAGTTGCGGAGTCTGGGCGGCGGTGTACCGGAAATTGTTATCTTCGCATATCGTAGCTGTACGAGCTGGAGAGGGAAAGGTGTGGGATTGGTAGCTGTATGATACGTATGGGCAGGAGTGGGCGAAGGCGCGAAGTGCCTTCCGGCCGTGATGAGAGGGTGATCTGAGACGAGCGTCAGCTGTGGATCCCGGGTTTTAGGAGGGCCTTGTCCGACGCGATGGGCTGACGCTCGGATCCCCAACAGATAGGAGGACAATGGCGTTTACTCATGATACATGTTTGTGGGCTCAGCGGACTGGTGGCATGGCGATGCGTACAAAATCGGTAGCCATTTCTGTAGGCATGGCTTGTATGTATGGTGTGAGGATTTGGTTGTGTTTCCGTAGATAGAGTTGAAATGCGTCGCTTGCCCACCTCCCTTTGACTTTCATAACTTCGAAGGGAACTCCTCGGAGTAGATATTCCAGCATGGCTCCTATCCTCAGTCCGTGTCCGTGTACGTGGTTGTGCCCCGCTGCTTTGGCTAGTTTCTTCATTCGTGAGATGAAAGTGTGGCGGGCTAGCGGTCGATGTTCGCCTCCCTTTTTGTACGCGAATAAGTGACCATTCTCGGGTGGACTGTTGATTAGTAGGTGCCAGGTGAACGCTGCATGGGGGTTGGATGGGCCTGATTGTTTCGCCCAGTTCACCTCTTCTCCCCGGGGGTTAGATTTTGTACTCGACAGTAGGAACACTGTTGTGCTGAGGCCATTTTGGTCGATGTCTTCGCATACTCCTTTGGGGGTGATGTGGAGTGCTGGGTCGAAGGAGTCGAGGCATTTGACAGTGAACTCTCCTACTCTGGCAGCTGCATAGAATATGGTGGTTAGGCAGGTGAAGACTGCTATGTCCATGGGGTCCTTGCTCTGTAGCTGCCTGTGAAAATCACATATCATCTGTACTGTGATTGGTCTCCAGAGGTTCTGATTGGAAGAGGAGGGGGCTATCTTGGTTGCACCTTTTAACATTGTCACTATCTGGTCCTTGTGTATGATCCAGGGCAGACCATTGAGAGTGTGCCAGGCATGCACACTGTAGATGTAGCCATGTATCATCTTGCCTGAGTAGGAGCCAGCTAGGGATGATATGAAGGTGGAGATCAAAATAGTGTCTGCAGGGGCTCTTTCCTCCTCTGGGATGTCCAGGCTATCGCAGAAAACATGGTATACTAGGAGCCCAGCCCCATACAATGCTCTGGTGCTCTCGTTCCATCCCCTGAGGGTGACATCTCAAACCCTATCCCAGAAGTCTGGTGGGATGTTCAGAGACTGTGCAATGCTGGGATGCAGTTGCCATTGCTCTAATCTGCCTTTTGCTGGGCATAATGGCTGCAGTTCAGATGGTTTTGGCATCAGGTTTGTCAGGTAGGGGAGAATGATGGTAGGTTTCTGTGAAGAGTGTGATTGCTGGGCAGCTGGTGTTGTGATGGTGTTAAGGAAATTTATGTTGGACTGTGAAACTGCTGGAGTGTGGGTCATCAAAATTGAATATGAGGTGTGCGATGGGGTCTGGGATTGGGATGGGGGGGAGAGCAAATTCAGAGGGGGGATAGATGCCCTGAGAAGGTTTGTCTGCTGGGTTGTCTTCACTTGGGACATAGTCTGCGAAAATTCTGCACAGGGGAGAGGTGAGTAGAGTGTGGATCCTTCAAAAGGTTTCATTTGTGGGCCTGTTGTTGCTTCATCCTTTCTTCCAAGCCTTGATGACTCCCTCATTGTCCCCAAAGACATGTAGAGGTTTGGGGGAGGGACAGATGTTGAGGAGGTAACATACAAGGAATTCGAAAGCCATGCTCTCTGCCCAACCAATGTCCCTCTTGTCTCCCTTCCAGTTTGCATGCAACTTCCAGGCTCTCCATCTTTCCCTGATGATGATTGCCAGACTGACACTGGAGCTGGCATCTGAAAATGCACAGAGGTCTATTGCTGACAGGTGGATGGGGATGGGGATGGGGAGAGATTGTTGTAGGGTGTTTTTCCACCAGCATAGTTCATTTTGTAAACCTCAAGGTGGAGTGCAGGGCATGAATGGTTTTTCACTGAAAATGGTAAGCATAGCTTGTAGGGATGTTAGGTAAGCACTTCCCCCTGGGATTACTAGCACTGCATGGGCAAGTCTCCTGTGGAGTTTCTGTACCTCTTCTAGGTTATGTGCTTTCTTTTTCAGCCATTCATCTATAGATGTAGTGTATTTCTCTCTTTTGTTTGCTGTGAGACCTACTGTTTTTTCATCTAGGTTCCATAGGAAACCCATGAATGTTTGTGACTGGGAAAATGGGGTGTCCTTGGAGGGTTCCCAGGGTATTCTGAGTTGATCCACTACCACATCAATGTGTTTGAAGGAGTAGGTGTAAGCATCATTGTGCAAGGCAAATTCATTGGTGTCCTCAAAGGTTTTTAGGGGATGGAGGCAATCTTCTGTGAGTTCTTCATGGTCTCCGTTGGCTAGTGTTGCACCTTTGTACCATAGCCATCCATTGTCTATCTTTGTTCCTCCATTTTGTGAGATTGTTTTGGCTTTCTGGGCCCTGATGAGGTTGTATTCAAGTACTTGGGATCTGGGTAAGCATATGAAGAAATGGTCATCTACCCATGCTATTATGGGGCCAATTCCCTCAGCTCACATGATATCTAAACTTGCATCCCTGAGTCCCCCATAGACTCCTGCTGATGGTCCATACCCAAAACACAGTGCTGTATCAACAGCAAAGGTCAGTGGTGTTTCTGAGAGGTGCACTACCAGACCTGGCCACTGGGATGGGTGGATGGGTATTGTCCTATAGGCTTCTGCTACATCTCTTGTTGCTCCTTGGCATCCTGGGGGGAGTGACACTATTAAAGCACATATTGTGAGGAACATTCCCCACATGCATGGGAATAAAGAAGAATCAACACAAGAGTCGATCGAAGCAGTGACACCATGTCTAGGTACAATAGGGTAAGATAGGTTTTGTATTAGTCAATACTTTCCTGGTTTTCCAGGTTTTGGTATGATACTAAGGATGGAGGATTGGAAGGGTCCTATGTACTGTTCGAGGAGGTGGGGAGGGAAAGGGCCTAGATAGCGACTCCATGCAAACTCTCTGTTGACTATCTCCTGGAAAGCATGATGGTGTTGGGCTATAGATGGGCTGTTTGGGGGGGTGTATGTTCAGGGTATGTTAGGTATGTGGACATGGAAGCCATAGGTGAGTTGGTAGATTAGGGATGGGTATTTAGAAGTGAGATGGTGATGCACAAGTAGTCTCTCCCAGGCTTGAGGGTGGTATGGGGTTAGGGTGACTCCTCTCTGTCTTGATTCAAGTGGGTTGGCAGTGGGGACAGTCCTGAGCTCTGTGCTTTGAGTCTCCACAGCCCAAACACTCATGGCAGTGCAATTTGCTTGTGCAGCCACAGGGGTGTTGGAAATCCCAGCAGAGGATGCAGCTGCTCTTGTTGACAAGGTGGCCTTGATGGTCCCATGTGCAATAGGCTGGGGTTTGTTATGCCTGAGTGTGGTGACTTCTTCAAATGGAATAGGCACGAAGCATGCGAGGTGGGAGTCTACAGGCTGAACTTGTTGTAACCCCTATGGCTGAGTTATTGCGATAATCTGACAGAGGTTCTGTCTGCTGGCGAGTCCCTAAGGTTGTTTGCGCAGTGTGAGTCAAAGTGAGGTTCAGTGGTGAAAACCAACCAAAACCAACACAAAAGACAATGAAAGTGAGTGGTGGTGTGCCTATGCAGTACCTAGATGGTAGAACCTGTTCTTTGGGAGGGTTTTTGCGAGCTACAACACTCAAAGATGAGTGCTGAGGGTTGGGGGTGCTCCTGACGAAGAGGGAGCAAGAATGTGATAGAAAGCGATAGGGTAGACTGCTGTCAGCCTACAGAAGGATGGATGGAGACTTAATTCGATGTCCTAAGCTGTACTGAGCTCAGGGAGGGCTTGGAACGAAGTATATGGATGATAGATGATGATAAGCAAAGTAGATGATAGCTAGGCCCTTAATAAAGGCTCAACTATCAAAGCTGATGAATGATTTACTGAGAGATGATAAATTGCGAGCAAGAGGGGCTCTCTGATGTCTTCTTTTTTTTGCTACCTAAGTACAGTGACTTATATACAGTACAGGGGCATTGCCTATGGAAAACAAGGTGCAAACACTTGGTAAGTGATTGGTAACTGATGAGTAAGGAATGTAAGCGATGGGTAATCGTCTTGGAAAGCATTGGTAAGCATTGGTAAGGATAAGTAAGCCAAAAAGTGAAGAATCAGTAAGCAAAGTCAAAAGATTGGTAAGTATTGGCAATAGGTGAGTCAAAGACAGTCAGAATGTCACAGTATGAGTCAAGCAATGTCAGGAACTGGGAAAGTGCACTGGAATCACATTAGGGGGAGGCCATGCATGTCACATCTCGAAGAGATCACTTCTAGGCCAAAGTGGGATGACAGAGAGGCAGTGCTGATCTGATGCTGATATAGTACATCCAAAAGCAGACAGGGTGAGTCAGATGTCAACAGGGGTCAAGCTTTGGGGGTCTGTGGGGTGACAGGAGCATAGGGGATTGCAACTTTCCCCCCCAAACCATCCTCTCAGTGAAGCAAATAAAAACTTCATGAACGAGGCTCTGTTGGAAGAGAGGATGAAGGGGGAGTGTCTTCTGCTGTATCTTGCAACAAGGAGGCAAGATGTGCATCATACTCATCATGGATGTGATCAGGGAGAGTGGAGAACAGTAGATTATACTGTAGCTGTTGCAATTTTGGAAGAATGATGGATGAGACTGGTATGAAGACGTTGCAGGGGGCAGGGAGGAAGGATCCATATGCTTCTTGGACTGGAGAGACTGAAACGACCACATAAGACCTTTCCAAGCGAATGACAGACCTGAGGCGACCAAAGAACGTCCTCCTGGAGGTCATACTGACAAAAAGAACATGCTGTCCAAGCTGGATGGACTGAGAGGGGGCAGATGAGGGTGGGATGTACCAGGATGCTTCAGGACAGAAGCTGGTAGGAACCCCTGGTAGATATATGTAGCCATGGTCCCTAGCAAAGGGGACAAGCGAAATGACTGATGTGGAGGCAGCCATATCAGAAGAATTAGCAAAATGAGCGTCTTTTGGAGGGAGTGCTGTAGAAACATGTGGAGTGTGCAAATCCTTTCCAATCTTGGAAGGTAGGATCGCGTGGCTGAGCACTACAAGCGAGTGTGGGAATGGTTTCGGTGTCTGCAGAATTGGTGGAGATATGTCAAAAACCAGAATGCTGTACACAGGTGCTTAAGAATTTTATTGGCGCTTAACTTGCCTCCTCCTTTTTCTTTGGCACTGACAACTTGTTCTTGTGTGAGGGATGACTGCCGACATTGCTGGCTGTCCTTCTTTGCATGAGGGCTATGGTCTTCACCTCCATTCATCAGCTACATCCATGTCCACCTCACCAAACACCTTTGGTGTGTGACAGCACATACCATGGGCTTGGTCATTTGGAAACAGCGACTCCATTGCTGTAAGCAGGGGCCAACTGATGTTTTTAAACTGGCACATAGCATTCCCAGGTTGGCCCTGTTGATGGATGTTATCGATGTCAAGCAATGGACCCAAGATGATGGACACATACCACTAACCAGTCCTTGAAGTTGCTTTCCTCACTCTCAGAGATAATATTTGCCCCATTTTCATTATCCCAATGCTTTCCAGAATGACCTTGCCATAAGTTGATATCCCTCAGTATGGATTTGAGCTGTACCAATAATGATCGATGAGGCTACACAGGCGCTGGGGAGGGAACAGGATACTCACATTACTGAGCTTCCCTCTGCACATATCAGAGGTCTTCATTGCACCTTTTTGTTTTGGGAATTTCTTGTTTATGTGGGCAGCAGCTGCACTCCAAGTGGCAGACTTGAACGACCCATCACCCATCTTGCCAGCAATTTTCTTGTTGACAAGGAAAGCAACAAGGGCCTCTTTCTCTTCCTCAGTCCAGTTGGCTCAATCCTTATCAGAGGGCATATCTTCAGTCACTAGCTCAAGGCAAGACTCACTGACGAGCATCACTAGTGCTGCAATAATCAGTAGGAGGGGTTCCAGGGGTTCACTATCCATCATCGTTGGAGCAGTTCAAAATACAAACTCCGCAGCATGGCAGAGCGGTGGCTTGCCAGGATCACAAACAAAGTAAAATACCAAAGCTGGCAAGCAACTGTGTAGCGAGACTACACGAACATACTGTATGGACTCTAAAATACATTGCCATGGGTCCCGTTGTGTAAACTTGCCTCTTGAGCTTTCTTGTTCAGCATTCAGTTTGTGGTCCTCAAGTGAAGTAGTTGGTGACCGCCCCAATTGTGAGTATGTTTGCCTCAGATGACAAAAATACCGTCAAGTGACATGATCTGATGGATGCTATTAGATCTATCTCGACTGGGGGAGGTCTTTACTGTGCTCATGAAACATTTTTCATGAAATTCAGCAGTGCTTGGCACCAGTTTGTGCTTTTCTTTGACCACAAGAAACTTATTCTTATTCTAACCAACAAGCAGGGACAGTTGTGGCAGGGTACTCCAATATGCCCTACCATGTCCACAGGAATGCTGACCTCTGCATAGGTCCATCAATAACATTGAAATAATTTTGTCAACAAGCACTTTGGTCACCAGTTCGCATCATTACTCCTAGCTATATGATGTGGTACCCACCATGACTGCCCTCGTACTAGCTGGGGCCCTGATTGCAGTGTCATTCTGCATACTTTGTTATGATGTTGGTTCTCACTCTGTTATCCAAAGGTGACTCCAGTCTGCATCTGTGGTTCATTCCTAATGAATCCTGCTTGGAGCGAAGCATCTTGTGAACACACTTATTATGTATGCTGCTATCTGGCCTTTGCTCACTTTGTAAGCATCATCCCTCATTGGCTGGTAACTGTTATGCCCAAGCGCGGTGACTTCTTCAAATGGAATAGGCACGAAGTGCGCGAGGTGGGAGTCTATGGGCAGAACTTATCGTAACCCCTATGGCTGAGTTATTGCAAAGATCCGGCAGAGGTCTTGTCTGCTGGCGAGTCCCTAAGGTTGTTCGCATGGAGAGAAGACGAGGATTGAAGCAAAGTAATTAGCTCAGTTGCAAGCTATCGAAAAACTGAGGATACAGGGTATGGTACGTAGGATTATATACTCCTAGACAAGAGTACCCTACCAGTCATGAGCGACATGTCACAACGCATATCCGCAGTAGTCAACGAACTAATCTTTGAAATAAATATGAGTCAACTGGTGTCAGAGATGGGGGTAAGGATGGAAACGAAGGCTATACCGGCTGCGCAATCAATGCGCAGCGAGGAGCCAGACACCGGAGCTATAGTACAACATATAGGTAACAAAGGCGAGTCAGAAAGAGTCACCGGAGCATGAAGGAAGCATATCATCAATCAGGAGGGCAGGGAACATTGCGGATCACAGGTGATGAGTCTCGACAGGTATTGGAAATACCTGGACAGCAGGAGATCCGAGATGTCCCTGTAACATACGCACTCCTAACACGACGACGAGTAACAGCGACGCGACGAGGCACGTGATGCACGTGACCGCGAGAAGTTGAAAAAGGAAAGACATCCAACGCAAGCGTAACATCACCCCCCCCCTAAGGTCCTCAGACCCTTGAGGATGACGTGGTAGGCGCGTTGCCGAGGCAGGCAGCCAGGGGTCGGCGAGTAGTATAGACGCGGGAACGCGTTCGACTGGCGACGGGCGACGATGGCGATGGAGATGGCAGCTCCTCGAGGGCCGGAGTATAGCAGGAGCCACGTCCGTTGCGACAAGACCAATGTCCCAGGTAACGACATTGGTAGCAGGTGTGTTGATAAAGGGGATGGTCAGGGGGGACGGGAGACTGTCCTCCCAAGTAGAAACAAAGTTGATCCGAAGGGACGGGGACAAAGGGAGTCGCAGGGAGAGGGTCAGCAGCGTGGACAGCATTGAAGTAGTTCTTGTGTATTCCTGCCCATGACGCATCCTGCAAGAGAACCTCCCACGAGGAGTTATGAGTCCCTGTTCCCAATCGCGCACCAACCTCTTTAAACAGTTCCCCTGAGTCAACATAGCCTAATTCTATCGCATGCCATTCCTTCTCCTTCTCCTGATCTGTTCTGTCTTCTTTGTTCTCAGCTTTCCCCGAGATAGCCTCCTTTGGGATGATCCGATCGAGAACTCGAGAAGCCAGGGGTGCAAGGAACTCGTTAACCTGCTGCTGACGTAAGTGATGATAGGCCCCTCCCGTAATGGCTTCGGTAATTTCAGAAGATGCCTTTTCAAGCATCTCGATCATGATTACTTCCGACAGGGGCGCGGCTCCAGTAAGTTTCTGGGTGCGTATTTTGGAAATCAGACCATTGATCACGTCTGATGCTCTGTAGATTTCAGACAGCATCCCAAAATACTTAACTTGTTCTGGTGTGCACCCATTAAGGTTGTCCCCATTGTGGAAGATGTCAAGTGCCCTAACAATGTCCAGGTATTCAGCCGCTGGGACTGGTAGTCTTTGCTCGTCAGCCCTGGAAGCGGTGGCAACGGCGGCAAGGACATCGAGGGCCGCCCAATCACTTCGGTCTGTGTAGGTGGTGAAGGCGCTGCGTAGGTGGGGAGATTCGGGAGCATTGGAGCATGCGGACAGGGCGGGTCCACTATCGGAGTCATTGTCAACTCGCACCTTACCCTTTCCCTTCCGGCTACTGTCCTCACTGAGGGGGACTCTGACCTTTGGGGCGGGAGCGCGTCTGATCGTGAAGCCCTGTAGTGGGCGCGGTCCGAGAGAGCAGGTGACAGCGGGCGATACCAGATGGGGCTGGGACACGGGCGAGGAGAACCCTGAGACATAAAAGCCGGCAGGGGATGTCAGGGGAGAGGTTGGGGCATAGATGGCGATGGGGGGAACGAGCCCGTCGTCGTCGGAGTAACAAAAGGATTCTGCGGGAGCGAGGAGGTCGGTGTAGTCATTCTCGGTGTTTACAGATCGTGGGGAGTCCATTTAATTTCTGAGGTGGCCTGCTAGTTTGTATTGGTTGAGCACTTCTTGAGCGTGCTCTTTTAAGTGTTCTTCGGGTTCCCATGTATTTGACGAATGAGGGAAACCCTTCCACTTTACCAAATATTTTCGTTTTCCATGACACCCGTCCATCTTGTGATTTAGTACTGACTCGACTTCCCACTCCACTTCATCATCCACTAACTCAGGCAGCGGTGCTGTGGGCGCAGCACCATATACCTCGTTTTTGATATATGGGAAGATCCGTGAACCATGGAAGACCGGGTGTACCTTCCACATCGGGGGAAGATCGAGTCAGAAGGCAACCGGCGAGACAACCTGAGTCACCTTGAAAGGCCCGAGACGTCGGGGCGCAATTTTATCGCATTGGTTTTTGATGTGCAGGTGAGTCGTATCCAGGAGAACCTGATCTCCAACCTTCAGCGCAACATAAATCCCTTTTGAGTGCAATTTCATTACTTCCTGTGCTCTCTTATGAGCAAGAATCGCGACGTCTCGACTTGAGGCTAGGTGTTCCAATCATTCCTCAACCGCGGGCGCCGGAGTGATCCTTACTTCAGGATAAGGAGAGGGGTCGTACCCCAGGAGCAGGGAAAAGGGGGTCTGCTGGTGTACAGAATGTATTTGGGAATTATGGGCAAATTCCGCGGAGGGTAACTTGGATACCCAAGAGTTCGGGAACTCGGAACAGTACATCTGCAGGTATCCTTCTACTTCCTGATTTATGTGTTCACTTTCTCCGTTCGTCTGCGGGTGGTAGGCGGTGGAGAGCTTTTGTTTAACCCCTATTACCTTGTAGAACTCCTTTGTGAACGAGGAAGCGAATTGTGGCCCACGATCTGAGATTACAGACTCCAGGGTCCCAAATCGGGAATAGATGAATTTGTGAAACAAGGTTGCGATCCCAATGGAGTCGATTGTTTTGTGACACAGGATAAACAAGGCAGCTTTGGTAAGCCCTTGATCGACAACCGTGAGAATTGAGTCGAACTTCTCTTCTCCCGAGACAGGCAGATCCGTTATCAGATCCATTGAGATCTGTTGGAAGGGGAAGGGGGATGAAGGGGTGTCATGCGGGGTAACCAGGGGTTTTGGCAGGTGAGTAACCACTTTGGTGGTTTGGCACACTGGGCATCCCGCAATGTATGCCTTGATATCGTTTGTCATTCCTTCCCACCACACCTCTTTTCTCATCTTGGTGTTCATAGCTTTTTGACCTGGGTGCCCTGCGGACTCATGATCGTGATAGGACCTCATGCAGTGTTGTCGATGACCTGGCGGGATATACAACCGGGTCGTTCCAAATCGTTTCGTTCCATCCGCAGCTACAGTGATGTTTGACTGCAGTTCGGCTTCCTTAGTAACTTCCGAGGCGTCCTTCCTGATCCGGTCATACAGTTCGGCTGACACGGCATATACACCTCTTGCTCCTTTGATGGCTTCCTCACTTGGGCGAGTAAGAGATTGTCGATTCCCCTTTTGTGATTCCTCAGATGGGCGGGAATAAGGTTTTGTCTGTTTTTGTGACTGTGCGAGCCTTGCCAGAACACGTCCTACACAGCACAGGCAGTTGATTTTTAGTTGATTTTGCATTTTTGTGAGTGAAAAGAGGGGTGATACGAGGCAAATTTGTGTGTCCACCCCCTTCGAAAGCCAAAGGTCCAGTGGAAGGACCGTGGCGACCAGGGCAGGTTCAGCAGATTCACTCTTGCGAGAAAGAGTATCAGCAGGGACCTGTAGGTGGCCAGCCTGCCACAAGAACTGAATGGGGAAAGATTGAACCATGGCAGCCCAACACGCTTGGCGAGGGGTGAGCTGCTGGGGTTCGCGATAATATTCAAGGTTCTTGTGATCGGTAAAGATTACTGTCGGCTCAACCGGAGAAAGAAGATAGGGGCAGAAGGCTTTGAGGGCCCTTATTACGGCCAACATTTCCAAGTCATAGACTTGGTAGCGTTGTTCAGCCCCAACCAGAGACTGGGAAAGATAAGAACAAGGGTGCCATTCGCCGTCACTGCCTTTTTGCGCAAGTACGGCCCCTGTACCAAGTTTTGAGGCGTTGGTAAAGAGAGCGAAAGGCTTAGCGAAATCTGGAATAGTGAGGACCGGAGCCAAGCATAACAAAGACTTGAGACGCTCGAAGGCACTATTTCTTTCCTCCGTCCAGGTGTAGGAAGTTCCTTTCTTGGTCAAATTGTGTAGCGGGCGAGCGACGCTTGAAAACGAAGGGATGAACTTTCGGTAGAAATTACAGAACCCGAGGAAACGACGGAGGCCTGTTAGATTGTCGGGGGCCTCCCAAGTACTAATTGCGTCGGTTTTCGTTGGCAAAGTCTCCAGACGCCCTTTTCCTATAATCATTCCGAGGAATTTGATTTCTTCCGCTTCGAAGACACATTTGTTAATTTTCAAGCGGAGACCTTCCCTTTGACAGATTTTCAGGAACTCCCGAACACAGGTCCAAAGTTCTTCTTTCATTTTGGCATGTATCGCCACATCATCCATATACCCCACTTGCTTGCCTCGTTGGGATTCAAAGGTGCAATCCATATATCTCTGGAAGGACGGGGGTGAGTTGCACTGCCCGAAGAACATTACCGTAGGTTCAAATAACCCTCGGGGGGTTATAAACGCTCCCTTCCACTCGTCACCTTCTTTAACTCTGAGGTTGGTGAAACCCCAATGGATATCGAACTTTGCATAGTATTTGGATTCCACCAGCTCGTCGAATAAAGCCTGCATGTTAGGTAACGGGTGAGCATCCGGAATGGTAAAAGAATTAAGGTAGCGGTAGTCTTGAATTAACCGCTTTTTCCCATCTTTCTTTGCCACAAAGAATACTGGCACTGCTTGCGGCGACATGCTAGGCCGAATCTTCTTGCATGCAAGGTTTTCTTCCAGGAATTCATCCAATATTTTGAGTTCATCGGGAGACATTGGGTAAACGGCCGCCTTCTTTGGTTTGAACTCGTCGCGAAGACAAATTTCATGATCCAAGCCCGGCCTATGTGCGGGCAGCGGTATGTCTTCTTCCGAAAAGATTTGGGCGAACTCCTCGTACTCCTTTGGAAGGAGCACTTCCTCTTTTGTTGTGGACAGGGCGGCTTTGAGTTCTGTGGATAGTGTTGTCTTGTTAACTTTACTTACTGGCGGTTCCTTTACCAAACCGTCCTTGTTAAACTTCACTGCACATCCTTCATAATAGGGAACCTGACTGTAGATATAAATGTCAGTTTCTCGAGTCGGTACGAACCCGTCATCCCAGCAAGAGATTTTGTTGTTTTCCCAGTCCATCCTAGGTTTGTAAAGCCTCAGGAAGGGCATTCCCAGAAGGATATGTTCTTTGCCGACTAGGGGTCCAACATAGCACTTGATCCTGATGACGCAGTTCTTGATAATAACTCATAGAGAGACCTTTCGAGTTATCCATTCAACATCCTTCCCCATAAATGAAGTGGTTTTGAAGTGGTTCTTGACGTGATAGGTCGGGATTTTTAACTTTTGAACGATTCGCTCCAAGATGAGCGAGACCTCTGCACCCGAGTCGATGCAGACCATTACTCCTGCCTTGTAGTCCGGTAGCCATACCCTTCCTAGTGGGGAACCGACTCTCATTTTCGATTCATCATCTACGGTAGTAGTACAGATAGCGGACAACATTGAAACGGGACCCACGTGAGGAGTTTCCGCGGTCCCATTTAAAAATTTACCCCATGAGCCTTCATCTCGTCATTCATTGCCAGACGATCTCCCATATAGGCGGTCTTCAAACTGTCGGCAGAAATGACGATCCAGACACCGGGCAAGGCTTTGGGTTTCTGGGACTTACAGTCACGTTTGAAATGCCCCTTTTCTCCACATTCGAAGCAGGTGACGTCAGGGTTTGATCGGCGTACGTTTTGCCTTCTTTTGTCAATGTCCATCGCATCGGGATCTCGGGAATTTCCGCGATAGTGAATAAACTTTCGCTCGTACCAGGACTCCTTTCCTTCAAGGATATGCTTCATCGCGATCGCAGTTCTTGCTTCTCCCGCGCACTGGATCCACTCGATTACTGTGGAAGGCGTGCACCCTGAATTGAGAACCCATTCACGATACTCCTTGTTGAGTCCCTTCCCAAAGAAGATCCCAGCTTCTCGTGACTCTTCCTTTAGTTGGGCCTTGTTAACCAACCCTGTAAACTCGGCAATATACGCCTCAAGTTCTCTTCTTCCTTGCGAGATGTCGGAGAGCCGTAAAATTGCAAGCGCTGTCTGATTGCTGGATTCGAACGTGGCTTTAAGTCATTCTATGAACCTCTGGAAGGTATCGGAATACCAGATGGTGCCGTCTAAAAGCCTGTTCTCATTTTGATAATTTTCGGCAAACGACATGGCAGCTCCCTTTGTCATATACGTGAGGGTGAAAGAGATCTTGAGCGATTCCGTGTTGTACACATGTTTGTTAAGGTTAAGATAACCTTCCACTTGGGTAATCCAAGTCTGAAGCCCATTGTGGCTTCCATCATATTCTCCGGGACGCCCGACATTAAACTCCCTTCCTCCATTGGGTGGGCGGACATCATACGAGTCATCGCCATCGTCGGCCAAGGCTTTACCCTTACTGGACCCACCAACGGGGCCCTCTGGGGGAATCACCTTTCCGAAATTTCTGGTGTACCATGCTCGTAGAGCCAAGTCCGTAGGCGTTCCTGTTGGGAAGGGATCACTCGACTGACCTTGACCAGCAATCTTGTGCCAGTCCTCTGCCAAAGAGTGCATCTGTCTTTCCAACCTTTCCTTCAGCTCCGCTTCGGAGTATACCTTCGGCAGCATCTCAGGGGCTGAATCTCCGTGACCAATTGTCATGGACATAATGGGTAATTCGCGTGCTTCTTGTTCTTCCTTGAGGACTGATCCGAGAGAAGTGTCGGACTTCCGATCATCTTCTTCTTCTGAACTAAGCGCGACTTCCGATTCCCTAAAACGGGACAAATAAGATAACCTAGGGTTGCTTGCGGTTTTTGATGGCCCAAGCCTTCCTGGTATTGGCGGTAAAGGCGGGTTCCTTCCTAGTCCTAACAGGGTAGTTCTCGGAGGGACAGGAGGTCTCGACTTTGAAGGGTTTGACACTTTGACGAATAGTGACAACGAAGGCTGAGGGAGGATTTATTTCTCGAAAGAAACCTGTCAGCATAGAGGGGTTGTAAGGGCACGAGTGATTTTACGCATAGGGAATCACGAGCGCAGACTCTAGGGAGGCGATCTATTAAAGCCTAGTGGCTGCCTGTAGAGCGGTGGATTTGATTTAGCGTGGAGGGGTGCTTCTCAATTTTGTTACCGATTTTGTTGCGGCCGAGTTGAGAAGCGAGAGGCGAGGCGAGTTAGTCTTTACACGTAGGGAGACCAACGAGCCTTTGTTTGATAAGGGTTTGGTTTGTTGAAGTTCAGTAACCAAGGATGAGTAGACTTTCGCCAAGAGGTCAACGAGTCCGAAAAGCTGCGTGGAGTTTTTCGATTTTGTTATGCCCGAGCGCAGTGACTTCTTCAAATGGAATAGGCACGAAGCGCGCGAGGTGGGAGTCTACGGGCCAAACTTATCGTAACCCCTATGGCTGAGTTATTGCAAAGATCCGGCAGAGGTCTTGTCTGCTGGCAAGTCCCTAAGGTTGTTCGTGCAGAGAGAAGACGAGGATTGAAGCAAAGTAATTAGCTCAGTTGCAAGCTATCGAAAAACTGAGGATACAGGGTATGGTACGTAGGATTATATACTCCTAGACAAGAGTACCCTACCAGTCACGAGCGACGTGTCACAACGCATATCCGCAGTAGTCAACAAACTAATCTTTGAAATAAATATGAGTCAACTGGTGTCAGAGATGGGGGTAAGGATGGAAACGAAGGCTATACCGGCTGCGCAATCAATGCGCAGCGAGGAGCCAGACACCGGAGCTATAGTACAACATATAGGTAACAAAGGCAAGTCAGAAAGAGTCACCGGAGCATGAAGGAAGCATATCATCAATCAGGAGGGCGGGGAACGTTGCGGATCACAGGTGATGAGTCTCGACAGGTATTGGAAATACCTGGACAGCAGGAGATCCGAGATGTCCCTGTAACATACGCACTCCTAACACGACGACGAGTAACAGCGACGCGACGAGGCATGTGATGCACATGACCGCGAGAAGTCGAAAAAGGAAAGACGTCCGACGCAAGCGTAACAGTAACCCTGACTTGATTCAGGCTTTTCATTGTGGGATAGTCACCATCACAAGCCTTGTCATTGTGTGTATGACTTGTTACATTACATTATGTCGCTCTCACACTTTCTTCAAGCCCTTGACAACTAAACTACATGGACAATGGGATTGAACCTCATGATCAAAGAGTGCCAGTGTTCCATGGCCTGCAAGTGTTGAAAAGAACACTCCATCTCACCATTGAGTAGAATATTCCAACTCGCTTCTAGCATCACTGAACTCCTGGGAACACCTTTGAGCCCTGGCTTCAGGGACCCTGTCAGATCTATGCATCAGTACCATCTACTCTGCAAACCTACTGAAGGTTCTGGGGCATGCAGAGAGTTCAAAGGATAGAGTAGGACTATTTGGCATATGCAAAGGGCCTCTTATCAATATTACCGTCGATCCAACACTCGATAAGACTATGGTGTTGCGAAGTGAGAGAGCCTAATAGTTCCATGTCATGTCTGTCATTATTATTTTCTCCACAAGATAAATTTGTATATTGCTAGTATGGACTGGTGAGACCAATAAAGGATAGAGATTCTAGTACATAGGAGGTATGACAAGTAATAGAATATTGTCTTCACATGAGTGGTTGCATAGCCACATGCCTCTTTTTTCCTTCCTTCCATTGTCGTCAGAACCCAGCCCACAGTGTGGGCTTCTCATCGTTCAGTTTTTCATTCTTTCTCATCACTCCTTTAGTTTTCTTTTAACTAATACACCCCTTTTCACCATTTTCTGAGGATCACCCCAATCTCACCCCAGATTGCAGGCAATCATAGGCAGCCAGAGCTGCAACCATGGATGCCCAGCAACCCCAACAGCTGCAATGCCCTGACTTCACCCTACCAGCCTTCCAGGGTGTAGTTGAACTTGTAATGGCTGGGGCAGAACTGTCCCAGGAGGAAGCCATTGAAGCCCTGGAACAGTGCTGGATCCAGGACAACCCACAAGGCAATCACCAACAAGGGGACCAACCATGCCAGGAAGCAGAACACAGACCCCCCACCCCCCTCCAGTACAACCACCACCTGTTGACCCTGAATGTCTTCCCCAATAACCCCCTGAAACCAACCCCCCTGTCTTTGATGCAGATGCAATAGTATCCTCCAACCTACTGACATGACCAGCTGAGTATGCCCTCAAAAAAATTGAAGCTTTCAAATTTGTCCATATGTGGTACTTCATGAGGGAGGGGCTATGAGAGGCAGTGCAGTCAGTCAGGTGACTGGAGGAGAATGATACTCTAGATATTACCCAGGCCAGCAAAGGAAATGTAATGCTATGGACTGCAAACTCCCTTACTGCCTCCAAGAATGCAAAGCCAGACCATGTACTAACCTTTGCTGAGTATATGTATGCCAAAAACCACTTCCTGACCTGTATTGAGAATGCAGGATGGGGCAACCAGCTGGTCGATGCATTCAATTGGTTTTTCCACAGGATAGACAACCACCAACTTCGAGACTGAGGAGATTGCAGGGAATGAACTCTGCTGCACTATGCATCCAAGGTTCGACAAGACTGGCATGACAAGGTGGCACAAAACCAAGCATACAACATCAGAGTTATCAACAAAGACCTTTTAGCAGACATAGGACATGACCTAGACACAAGGGATGTGCAATTGGGGCTTGATCAGGTCAGTCTCCCCCCAGTTTTCCTAGATGGAAGAACACCAAACTGACAACCCATCCCCTTCTCCCCTGTCAACCCCCCATGTACTCCCACCTGCACCTGGCACCCCTCTTCCCATTGCTGCTGCACATTGTGCCCCACCCACCCTGCTGCTGCCAAATTAACAGCCCCTCCCCCCCCTTTCTGCTTCTCCCCATCACACTGGACAAACCTTTTAACAAACTGCTGTTGCTGCCCATGCACCAAAATACTTATACAATATTTATACAAAATTTTAAATTCAAAAAAAAAAAAACCTGCACAATAGCTTCAGCACAGCCACTTCACCCAGCCTGAAATGACAGAGAGAGATCATCAGCCCTACCACTTCCAGAGGTGCAAGCCCTCCTGCTCCCCCTCCCCCAGATATAATCAGGGCCAGAAGACAAGGCAGCGCTATCAGAGATCTAGATCCCACCACCCCAGGTCATGGTTACCATGCAGATGCTCCAAATCCCCACAATGAAGCCCCAGCAGAGAGAGGAGGGGCCATTGTGACTTTCACCCCAGAACCTACATCATATGCCCAAAGTGCCTGGGATGACATGAGGACTGACCTTTCTGCAACAAGCCCATGCAATGGGACAAATCAACCCTGTTATGCTCCTGCCAGGGGCTCTTCCCTTTTTGTCTTTTCGCGGTCATGTGCGTCACATGCCTGGTTGCATCGCTAATAATTGTCACCATCCTAGGGGCTTGAATGCTCCAGGGAACGTTTGGATCTCCTGCTGTCAAGGTATTTCCAATACCTGTCGAGACCATGTTGCCGCTGTGATCCAGTATTCCACCTCCCTCTCTGATGGACGACTCGTTATGTTCCTTGTTTTATGACTCGTTTCTGACTCGTTTATGTTGCTCACATGCTGTACTATAGTTCCAGTGTCAGGCTCCTTGCTGCGCATTGATTGTGCCAGCCAGTATAGCCTTCGTTGCCTCCCTACCCCCATCCATGACACCTGTATGACTCCTTTCTATTTCATTGATGACTCTGTTGACTGCTGTGGATACGTGTCGTGACTGCTACAGTGCTCGTACTTAGAGGTATATAATCCTATGTACTTCGTCCTGTATCTGCAGTTTTTCGATAGCTTGCAACTGAGCTTCATCCCTTTGCCTTATCCTTGTTCTCTCTCCACTGTCACACACCAAAGGTGTTTGGTGAGGTGGACATGGATGTAGCTGATGAATGGAGGTGAAGACCATAGCCCTCATGCAAAGAAGGACAGCCAGCAATGTTGGCAGTCATCCCTCACACAAGAACAAGTTGTCAGTGCCAAAGAAAAAGGAGGAGGCAAGTTAAGCACCAATAAAATTCTTAAGCGCCCATGTACAGCATTCCAGTTTTCGACATATCTCCACCAATTCTGCAGACACCAAAACCATTCCCACACTCGCTTGTAGTGCTCAGCCACGCAATCCTACCTTCCAAGATTGGAAAGGATTTGCGCACTCCACATGTTTCTACAGCACTCCCTCCAAAAGACACTCATTTCACTAATTCTTCTAATATGGCTGCCTCCACATCAGTCATTTCACTTGTCCCCTTTGCTAGGGACCATGGCTACATATATCTACCAGGGGTTCCTATCAGCTTCCATCCTGAAGCATCCTGGTACATCCCACCCTCATCTGCCCCCTCTCAGTCCATCCAGCTTGGACAGCATGTTCTTTTTGTCAGTATGACCTCCAGGAGGATGTTCTTTGGTTGCCTCAGGTCTGTCATTCACTTGGAAAGGTCTTATGTGGTCGTTTCAGTCTCTCCAGTCCAAGAAGCATATGGATCCTTCCTCCCTGCCCCCTGCAACGTCTTCATACCAGTCTCATCCGTCATTCTTCCAAAATTGCAACAGCTACAGTATAATCTACTGTTCTCCACTCTCCCTGATCACATCCATGATGAGTATGATGCACATCTTGCCTCCTTGTTGCAAGATACAGCAGAAGACGCTCCCCCTTCATCCTCTCTTCCAACAGAGCCTCGTTCATGAAGTTTTTATTTGCTTCACTGAGAGGATGGTTTGGGGGGGAAAGTTGCAATCCCCTATGCTCCTGTCACCCCACAGACCCCCAAAGCTTGACCCCTGTTGACATCTGACTCACCCTGTCCGCTTTTGGATGTACTATATCAGCATCAGATCAGCACTGCCTCTCTGTCATCCCACTTTGGCCTAGAAGTGATCTCTTCGAGATGTGACATGTACGGCCTCCCCCTAATGTGATTCCAGTGCACTTTCCCAGTTCCTGACATTGCTTGACTCATACTGTGACATTCTGACTGTCTTTGACTCACCTATTGCCAATACTTACCAATCTTTTGACTTTGCTTACTGATTCTTCACTTTTTGGCTTACTTATCCTTACCAATGCTTACCAATGCTTTCCAAGATGATTACCCATCACTTACATTCCTTACTCATCAGTTACCAATCACTTACCAAGTGTTTGCACCTTGTTTTCCATAGGCAATGCCCCTGTACTGTATATAAGTCACTGTACTTAGGTAGCAAAAAAAAGAAGACATCAGAGAGCCCCTCTTGCTCGCAATTTATCATCTCTCAGTAAATCATTCATCAGCTTCGATAGTTGAGACTTTATTAAGGGTCTAGCTATCATCTACTTCGCTTATCATCATCTATCATCCATATACTTCGTTCCAAGCCCTCCCTGAGCTCAGTACAGCTTAGGACATCGAATTAAGTCACCATCCATCCTTCTGTAGGCTGACAGCAGTCTACCCTATCGCTTTCTATCACATTCTTGCTCCCTCTTCATCAGGAGCACCCCCAACCCTCAGCACTCATCTTTGAGTGTTGTAGCTCGCAAAAACCCTCCCAAAGAACAGGTTCTACCATCTAGGTACCACATAGGCACACCACCACTCACTTTCATTGTCTTTTGTGTTGGTTTTGGTTGGTTTTCACCACTGAACCTCACTTTGACTCACACTGCGCAAACAACCTTAGGGACTCGCCAGCAGACAGAACCTCTGTCAGATTATTGCAATAACTCAGCCATAGGGGTTACAACAAGTTCGGCCTGTAGACTCCCACCTCGCGCGCTTCATGCCTATTCCATTTGAAGAAGTCACCACACTCGGGCATAACAAACCCCAGCCTATTGCACATGGGACCATCAAGGCCACCTTGTCAACAAGAGCAGCTGCATCCTCTGCTGGGATTTCCAACACCCCTGTGGCTGCACAAGCAAATTGCACTGCCACGAGTGTTTGGGCTGTGGAGACTCAAAGCACAGAGCTCAGGACTGTCCCCACTGCCAACCCACTTGAATCAAGACAGAGAGGAGTCACCCTAACTCCATACCACCCTCAAGCCTGGGAGAGACTACTTGTGCATCACCATCTCACTTCTAAATACCCATCCCTAATCTACCAACTCACCTATGGCTTCCATGTCCACATACCTAACATACCCTGAACATACACCCCCCCAAACAGCCCATCTATAGCCCAACACCATCATGCTTTCCAGGAGATAGTCAACAGAGAGTTTGCATGGAGTCGCTATCTAGGCCCTTTCCCTCCCCACCTCCTCGAACAGTACATAGGACCCTTCCAATCCTCCATCCTTAGTATCATACCAAAACCTGGAAAACCAGGAAAGTATTGACTAATACAAAACCTATCTTACCCTATTGTACCTAGACATGGTGTCACTGCTTCGATCGACTCTTGTGTTGATTCTTCTTTATTCCCATGCATGTTGGGAATGTTCCTCACAATATGTGCTTTAATAGTGTCGCTCCCCCCAGGATGCCAAGGAGCAACAAGAGATGTAGCAGAAGCCTATAGGACAATACCCATCTACCCATCCCAGTGGCCAGGTCTGGTAGTGCACCTCTCAGAAACACCACTGACCTTTGCTGTTGATACAGCACTGTGTTTTGGGTATGGACCATCAGCAGGAGTCTATGGGGGACTCAGGGATGCAAGTTTGGATATCATGTGAGCTGAGGGAATTGGCCCCATAATAGCATGGGTAGATGACCATTTCTTCATATGCTTACCCAGATCCCAAGTACTTGAATACAACCTCATCAGGGCCCAGAAAGCCAAAACAATCTCACAAAATGGAGGAACAAAGATAGACAATGGATGGCTATGGTACAAAGGTGCAACACTAGCCAATGGAGACCATGAAGAACTCACAGAAGATTGCCTCCATCCCCTAAAAACCTTTGAGGACACCAATGAATTTGCCTTGCACAATGATGCTTACACCTACTCCTTCAAACATATTGATGTGGTAGTGGATCAACTCAGAATACCCTGGGAACCCTCCAAGGACACCCCATTTTCCCAGTCACCAACATTCATGGGTTTCCTATGGAACCTAGATGAAAAAACAGTAGGTCTCACAGCAAACAAAAGAGAGAAATACACTACATCTATAGATGAATGGCTGAAAAAGAAAGCACATAACCTAGAAGAGGTACAGAAACTCCACAGGAGACTTGCCCATGCAGTGCTAGTAATCCCAGGGGGAAGTGCTTACCTAACATCCCTACAAGCTATGCTTACCATTTTCAGTGAAAAACCATTCATGCCCTGCACTCCACCTTGAGGTTTACAAAATGAACTATGCTGGTGGAAAAACACCCTACAACAATCTCTCCCCATCCCCATCCCCATCCACCTGTCAGCAATAGACCTCTGTGCATTTTCAGATGCCAGCTCCAGCGTCAGTCTGGCAATCATCATCAGGGAAAGATGGAGAGCCTGGAAGTTGCATGCAAACTGGAAGGGAGACAAGAGGGACATTGGTTGGGCAGAGAGCATGGCTTTCGAATTCCTTGTATGTTACCTCCTCAACATCTGTCCCTCCCCCAAACCTCTACATGTCTTTGGGGACAATGAGGGAGTCATCAAGGCTTGGAAGAAAGGATGAAGCAACAACAGGCCCACAAATGAAACCTTTTGAAGGATCCACACTCTACTCACCTCTCCCCTGTGCAGAATTTTCACAGACTACATCCCAAGTGAAGACAACCCAGCAGACAAACCTTCTCAGGGCATCTATCCCCCCTCTGAATTTGCTCTCCCCCCCATCCCAATCCCAGACCCCATTGCACACCTCATATTCAATTTTGATGACCCACGCTCCAGCAGTTTCACAGTCCAACATAAATTTCCTTAACACCATCACAACACCAGCTGCCCAGCAATCACACTCTTCACAGAAACCTACCATCATTCTCCCCTACCTGACAAACCTGATGCCAAAACCATCTGAACTGCAGCCATTATGCCCAGCAAAAGGCAGATTAGAGCAATGGCAACTGCATCCCAGCATCGCACAGTCTCTGAACATCCCACCAGACTTCTGGGATAGGGTTTGAGATGTCACCCTCAGGGGATGGAATGAGAGCACCAGAGCATTGTATGGGGCTGGGCTCCTAGTATACCATGTTTTCTGTGATAGCCTGGACATCCCAGAGGAGGAAAGAGCCCCTGCAGACACTATTTTGATCTCCACCTTCATATCATCCCTAGCTGGCTCCTACTCAGGCAAGATGATACATGGCTACATCTACAGTGTGCATGCCTGGCACACTCTCAATGGTCTGCCCTGGATCATACACAAGGACCAGATAGTGACAATGTTAAAAGGTGCAACCAAGATAGCCCCCTCCTCTTCCAAACAGAACCTCTGGAGACCAATCACAGTACAGATGATATGTGATGTTCACAGGCAGCTACAGAGCAAGGACCCCATGGACATAGCAGTCTTCACCTGCCTAACCACCATATTCTATGCAGCTGCCAGAGTAGGAGAGTTCACTGTCAAATGCCTCGACTCCTTCGACCCAGCACTCCACATCACCCCCAAAGGAGTATGCGAAGACATCGACCAAAACAGCCTCAGCACAACAGTGTTCCTACTGTCGAGTACAAAATCTAACCCCCGGGGAGAAGAGGTGAACTGGGCGAAACAATCAGGCCCATCCAACCCCCACGCAGCATTCACCTGGCACCTACTAATCAACAGTCCACCCGAGAATGGTCACTTATTCGCGTACAAAAAGGGAGGCGAACATCGACTGCTAGCCCACCACACTTTCATCTCACGAATGAAGAAACTAGCCAAAGCAGCGGGGCACGACCACGTACACAGACATGGACTGAGGATAGGAGCCATGCTGGAATATCTACTCCGAGGAGTTCCCTTCGAAGTTATGAAAGTCAAAGGGAGGTGGGCGAGTGACGCATTTCAACTCTATCTACGGAAACACAACCAAATCCTCGCACCATACATACAAGCCATGCCTACAGAAATGGCTACCGATTTTGTACGCATCGCCATGCCACCAGTCCGCTGAGCCCACAAACATGTATCGTGAGTAAACGCCATTGTCCTCCTATCTGTTGGGGATCCGAGCGTCAGCCCATCGCGTCGGACAAGGCCCTCCTAAAACCCGGGATCCGCAGCTGACGCTCGTCTCAGATCACCCTCTCATCACGGCTGGAAGGCACTTCGCGCCTTCGCCCACTCCTGCCCATACGTATCATACAGCTACCAATCCCACACCTTTCCCTCTCCAGCTCGTACAGCTACGATACGCGAAGATAACAATTTCCGGTACACCGCCGCCCAGATTCCGCAACTTGGTTCTGGTGCTGAAATGTGCACTTTCTACTCCATTCACGACGGTATGTCATTTACATTGATTAATACCGACAAAAAAACGTACCACAATACATGTGTAGGCAAGGACTGAGCGTTACATTTTGCGTTGCGAGGAACTAGCCCCGAGTTGGGCCTGATTACTCAAGTCGTTACCTTCGTCCCCACCTGCAGCTGACGCAGGGCTTTCCGGATGACTATCCATATCCCCACACCCACGAAACAGACGAAAGACGGCCTGTAGCAAGAAATATTTCTAAGGAAAGCTAGAACCACGACTTTCATTTCTGATACGGAGACCCCGCTGCCCAGGCAAAGAAATGATCAAGTCTGCAGAACTCTGCCGGGTGTAGCAGATACCTCTGCAGGCACCCTGTCCACAATATTACTCTGCGCCATTGTTTGTGAGTGATGGAGGGGAAAATACGCTGAAGGCGGACAAGTACCAGACCAAGATTGTACCTTTGGTAGTCCTCGGATGGCAATAAGGTCGAGGTCAATCCCGACGGCGAATGGTATAATTAATCGCATTTTTTATGGGGGGGGGCAGGAATCACCTCATTGATACAAGCAACGCCAGAAGTGGTTCGTCGGATTTGCAAGCTGATATCTCGGCGAACATGTAACCCGTGCTGTCCACTTCAGCATCGAAAAGACACAAGTAACAGGGTATTGGCCTACTTTATTCCACAAAGAACGAGTGGGATGCCCAGGCAAGAGGAGGAAGAGAAGGCAACATGTCATGCTACATGCGCACGGCACCGAGATTCGTCTTGAAGGAGTAATGGAGATGAGCGGATACCTCCGGATATACGTACCCTCGCTTTGATCCCCTGTTTGGACACTTGGCTCTTACGAATTTTACCACTGCTGTGTCGCCAGGCTTTTGGTGTGTCTCGCTATCTTCCCGTCTTCCTTTACACCTTGTCCTTGACGCGGGGGTATCGTTGTTGGTGCATTCGGATACCTTGAGGGACTGGGATATTTCGGCTTCGGTATTGTTATGAGTTCCCTGCGACATCTGCGAACGGAGGCACACACCAAGCCATGATGATCACTGACACTAGTCGTCCCGTTCCGAGTCAGGCCCGACTGGCGAAGGCTGCGTTAAGTGTATGCTCAGTCTCACCTCTAAGTAGGTACATTATACCGCAGCAGCAAGAAGTCTATCTTATCTATTATGTAATAGAGCTGCGGATGGAACGTTTGGAGTTGACATCGAGAACGTTCTTTCACGGTTTAGTCTACCTCGTAAAATGCACTGCTCGGGGTAACGCGGTTCTTCCTGACTATATTAATGCAGCCTTCGTCGTTTAAATCATAGAATCGGATTTCTCTGTTGACGGATTGATAGGCCCTCGCCACGCTCTCCATTCACGGCCCACTGTGAATTCATTGGCAAGTCCCCCTTATACTAAACGACATGGGCATTCCGGGCGGGTTCGGTGAAGACCTTCAATTCATAAGTAGCTAACTACAGTCTTGACCGCTCATGTATTTGCAATACAGGTTCTGTCCTCGTCGGGGTGTTGATCTCCGTCATGTACGTATGGCTTTGCTTGACCTCGTCACATATCCTCCTCTCATTACCTTACTTCCTGTCAAGGTTATATGGCATAGCAATTCTCCAGGCACGTTTTAAACCTAATGTTCAGTTGCCCGACTTATTGGTTGTATAGACTTATGTGTATTACATGCAATACCCTGAGGATGCCTCGGCCACAAAGCTCCTGGTTGCTGCCATATGGTGAGTTAGGCCAACTTGGGACGCCGGTCAAATCTGCTCATGTGAAGTCAGGATCCTTGATACCCTACATACTTCATTTAGTAAGTACTCGGTGTACAAGCGAACGCATGGCTAACAGCCGATCAGTGTGTCATATGTTGTATTACTATTTGGTGAAACCGTCCCGTCTAATCCTCGTAGCTACCGTTCTCAATCACGGCAGATAACCAACTACGGTATTCCGGAGAGTTTGGGGCATATTGTTTGGTTCGCATACCATTCTATCTCAATTGAAATTGCTTGCCATTGATGAGATGTGGCAGGTCATTCCAAGTATGCATACCCAAACTTTTACTCAGGAGCCGCCACTGATTTGAACGCTTAGGCATCTGTTCTGGTGCACGTGCGTTCCATTCATCTCAAAACTATTTATGACAAGATTTAGCAGTACTGCAGGTATTTATGGTTGCTGTAGTACAATGGTAAGTTACTGTCTCTTATGGCTTGACGTTCATAAACTAGGTGCTACCAGCTTCTTCGTCCATCAAATATATTACCGTAGGTCGTGTTAAAACCGGCTCTTGGGACTTGTCTGACGGCACCTAGTCTGTCGCCCTCAAGTGAAGTGGTGGGTGACCGCCCCAATTGTGAGTACATTTACTTGCCATGGCAAACATATCATGCAATAACAGGATTGTGACAGATGCTATTAATACTGGGTCAGATTGGTGCGTTCTTTAATGAGTTTAGAAAGCATGTATAATGATATTTCAACAGGGTTTGGCATAGGTTTGTCCTTTTTTTTTCCGGTCACGAGAGGCCTATTCTAATCAAGAGGCAGCGGCGGCTGTTCTGGAGTGCTTCCCTTGTCCAACCATGCTCACAGAAATGTTAACCCCTGTGTATAGGTTTGTCATTCACAAGACCAGTGTCCTTACGCAGATCTCGGTAGTTCCATTAAGAGAGAAATTGGTGCATCGGCTGACTGGTTCTTCCTAGTTTTACGTTCTAACCCCGGCTTTTGCCATCATCGTACTAATTGAGGTCCTGATTACCGTGTCACTTTGTGTACTCTTCTACAGCAGTCGCTCTGACTCTGCATTTCCAAGGTAACTCCGGTCCGGCTCAGTGGTCCATTTCTAATGACGCCTGCTTTAGCACAAAGCGTCTCCTGAATACACTTATCATCTACGCTGTTAACCGGTGTGTGCTGATATTGTAAGTTCCGTCTCTCTTCTGTTTGTAGCTGTGGCCTGATTCAAGCTTTTCGTCGTAGACTAGTCGCCGTTGGAGAGCTCGCCGTTGTATGTATGCCATACTGCAAGATGATTATGTCACTCTGACACTTCCTCCAGGCCGTTGAGCACCAAGACGCATGGATAATGGCATTGGACTTCATTGTTCAGGGGTGTCAGTCTTCCATGCTCTGTACGCAATGAGCATAACACTTCGGCTCACCTCTGCATAGTGTATCCCAATTCACTTCTAACATCACTGAACACTCGGCAATACCTTCAACTCCAGGTTTCAGGTACCCTGTCAGATCTACACACCAATACTATGCGCTTTGCGAACCTGCCGAAGCTTCCGGGGCATGAAGAGAGTTCACAGGATAGAGCAAGGCTATCTGGCATACACGAAGGATCTGCCATTGATATTAACATCGACCCGGCACCCGATAAGACTACGGTATTGCGAAGAGAGGGAGAGGCGTGATTCTAACAGTTC